>NC_058081.1:553580343-554780343 GCF_014858855.1 Bufo gargarizans
TCCTTTGGAGCCGTTACAGTAGTTTTCTCTACTCCTTCTGTCCTGTGCGGTTGTGTTTCCGTAGCCATCGGGTCTCTGACGGGTGCCTGAGTGGCGGTCCTTCTCGTTCCGAGCCTTCTGTCTTTCCCTAGGACTGGGCTGTTCTCCATCCCGTCTCTTCCTTCCTTCTGGAGGTGGTGTTTGTCTTTCAGTTCCGCGAGGCATTCGTCCTCCCCTTCCCGCCCCCGGGAACGGACACTTCACCGTTTGGACGTTGTTTGGGCCTTGCGTTTTTACTTGGAGATCTCCGGCTCTTGTCGACGTTTGGTCTCTTGTGTTTCTAGGAGGTCCGTGCAAGGGTTGCGGCCTCCAGGGTGGCTTTCCTCCGCTTTCTCAGAGTGGCTATTGCTGTGGTTACCGCACCAGGGGCAGGGTTCTGCTTTTGGTGTCACTGTTCATTTTCCAGAGCGGTTGGTGTCCCCTGGGCCGGGGGCATTGGGCTTCGGCCATGCATTTGTGCAAGGCGGTCACTGGTCTTCCTTGCACACCTTACCGTGTTCTACAGGGTGCATACTCGGGCTTCAGCGGATGCTGTCTTGGGCTGCCTGGTCTGCAGGCGGCGGTTTCTTGATGCCTTCGGGTGCTTCGCCTTGGTGTTGTAGTCCCTCCCCTCTTGGACTGCTATTGAACGTCCCAAGGTCTTCTGTGTCCCCCAAGGAAACTGGGCGAGAAAACGAGATTTTTGTATAACTTACCATTAAAATCTCTTTCTCGCTCTTTCCTTGGGGGACACAGCACCCACCCATTCTTTGTTTTTTCTCTACACGAGTTTCCGAGTTTGTTTTACCCGTTGGGTAGTTGGCTTGTTGGTTCCACTTCTTGGGCTTTGCCTTTTCTCACTACTTGGACACGCAACTGGCAGCCTTTCTCTCCAGGCTGAGGGTATAGCTGTGGAGGAGGGGCTTAACAGTTTTTTCTTAGTGTCACGCCTCCTAGAGGACATAGCTATACCCAAGGTCTTCTGTGTCCCCCAAGGAAAGAGCGAGAAAGAGATTTTACTGGTAAGTTATACAAAAATCTCGTTATTTCATTTACTAATCCTGCTCCTTCTGGGCTTTGAATCCAGAAGGCGGTCCTATCAGGGATTGACAGCCTGCTCTCTCTGACTGTGTATACACAGATAGCTGTCAGTCACTGATAGGACCGCCTCCTTGACTTTGATATATAGTTAGATATATAATCTACTCAGCTCCTCCTGCTCTAGAACATGCTGCCTACAGCTCAAAACCCATGTTTAAAGGGGTTTTCTCATCTCAGACAATGGGGACATATCGCTAGGATATGCCCCCATTGTCTTGTAGGTGCGAGTCCCACCGCTGGGACACGCACCTATATCGAGAACGGAGCCCCGAAAGTGAAGGAGAGCACACTGTGCATGCGCAGCCACTCTCCATTCATTTCTATGGGGCCGCCGAAAATAGCCGAGTGCTGGCTATTGCCGTCTGCCCTATAGAAATGAATGGGAGCATGGGCCGCGCATGCGCAGCACGCTCCCAATTCACTTCTATGGGAGAGGTGGGGATTAGCGCTTGGTGGTGGACGGACCCCGGGAAATCTGGGGTCCCCCAGCCACAGCGCTCCCCACTCCATCCTCGATATAGGTGTGGGACCCGCACCTATCAGACAATGGGGGCATAGCCTAGCGATATGCCCCCATTGTCTAAGATGGGAATACCCCTTTAATGTCCTTTTGTCTTTTAAAGGTGAACTCACAAAAAAGAAATTGCCATTAAGACTTATTGGTAGACATAATTGACTCTAGCGCTGAATCAGTTTCATGGCTCCCAAGGAGCAATACAGCCCCTTCACAAAGGTTCTACTTTGGCTGCTATAAGATACCTTCTACTGTTGGTTTATTGTTTGCAGGCCATACTATTTTAGGGCTTATTTACACAAAGCTATGCGTATTAGGTGTGTGTATGTGTATATATCTATATCTATATATAATATATATATATATGGGCTGCACGATAAATCAAAAAAATAATCGAATCGCGATAATCGGCAAATGCGATATGGCGCTTTGGCCGACCCGAAAATGCCGCGATTATATATAAAAGGGGCCCCGCGCACATAACTGCCTTTTGCGTGTAAAGTGTTTTACTAGTGTGTGTGTGGGTGAAACAATCTCTCTCCTAACAGGTCCGGCCTCTGTACTCACTATGAATGCAATGCACTGCAGCGAGGTGGCCGGCGCGTGACTGACGTCACTTAGTAACGCTCCTTCCACTTCAGGAAGCAGGAGCGTTACTAAGTGACCTCGCTGCCGCTCGCTGCAGTGCATTGCATTCATAGTGAGTACAGAGGCCGGACCTGTTAGGAGAGAGATTGTTTCACCCACACACACACTAGTAAAACACTTTACACGCAAAAGGCAGTTATGTGCTTAGTTTAGGACACATGAGCGGGACCAGCATAAGATGCTATATGTCTTAAGCTGGCCCCCCTCATGGCCCTATGTGTCCTCCACACATCCCCTATAACAGTGTCCTCCACAGGTCCCCCATATAACAGCGTCCTCCACAGATCCCCCATATAACAGCGTCCTCCACAGATCCCCCATATAACAGCGTCCTCCACAGATCCCCCATATAACAGCGTCCTCCACAGATCCCCCATATAACAGCGTCCTCCACAGATCCCCCATATAACAGCGTCCTCCACAGATCCCCCATATAACAGCGTCCTCCACAGATCCCCCATATAACAGCGTCCTCCACAGATCCCCCATATAACAGCGTCCTCCACAGATCCCCCATATAACAGCGTCCTCCACAGATCCCCCATATAACAGCGTCCTCCACAGATCCCCCCCATATAACAGCGTACTCCACAGATCCCCCATATAACAGCGTCCGCCACAGATCCCCCCCATATAACAGCGTCCTCCACAGATCCCCCCCCATATAACAGCGTCCTCCACAGATCCCCCCCCCATATAACAGCGTCCTCCACAGATCCCCCCCCCATATAACAGCGTCCTCCACAGATCCCCCCCCCATATAACAGCGTCCTCCACAGATCCCCCCCATATAACAGCGTCCTCCACAGATCCCCCCATATAACAGCGTCCTCCACAGATCCCCCCCCATATAACAGCGTCCTCCACAGATCCCCCCCATATAACAGCGTCCTCCACAGATCCCCCCCATATAACAGCGTCCTCCACAGATCCCCCCCATATAACAGCGTCCTCCACAGATCCCCCCCATATAACAGCGTCCTCCACAGATCCCCCCATATAACAGCATCCTCCACAGATCCCCCCCATATAACAGCGTCCTCCACAGATCCCCCCCCATATAACAGCGTCCTCCACAGATCCCCCCCCATATAACAGCGTCCTCCACAGATCCCCCCCATATAACAGCGTCTTCCACAGATCCCCCCATATAACAGCGTCTTCCACAGATCCCCCCATATAACAGCGTCCTCCACAGATCCCCCCCATATAACAGCGTCCTCCACAGATCCCCCCATATAACAGCGTCCTCCACAGATCCCCCCATATAACAGCGTCCTCACAGATCCCCCCCATATAACAGCGTCCTCCACAGATCCCCCCATATAACAGCGTCCTCCACAGATCCCCCACATATAACAGCGTCCTCCACAGATCCCCCACAACACAGCGTCCTCCACAGATCCCCCACAACACAGCGTCCTCCACAGATCCCCCACAACACAGCGTCCTCCACAGATCCCCCACAACACAGCGTCCTCCACAGATCCCCCACAACACAGCGTCCTCCACAGATCCCCCACAACACAGCGTCCTCCACAGATCCCCCACAACACAGCGTCCTCCACAGATCCCCCACAACACAGCGTCCTCCACAGATCCCCCATAACTATGTCATACCCAGCCGCGTCAGCACACACACACACACACACACACACACAGTACAGACCAAAAGTTTGGACACACCTTCTCATTTAAAGCGTTTTCTTTATTTTCATGACCATGAAAATTGTAGATTCACACCGAAGGCATCAAAACTATGAATTAACACATGTGGAATTATATACATAACAAAAAAGTGTGAAACAACTGAAAATATGTCATATTCTAGGTTCTTCAAAGTAGCCACCTTTTGCTTTGATTACTGCTTTGCACACTCTTGGCATTCTCTTGATGAGCTTCAAGAGGTAGTCGCCTGAAATGGTTTTCACTTCACAGGTGTGCCCTGTCAGGTTTAATAAGTGAGATTTCTTGCCTTATAAATGGGGTTGGGACCATCAGTTGCGTTGTGGAGAAGTCAGGTGGATACACAGCTGATAGTCCTACTGAATAGACTATTAGAATTTGTATTATGGCAAGAAAAAAGCAGCTAAGGCTACTTTCACACTTGCGTTCGGAGCGGATGCGTCTGGTATCTGCACAGACGGATCCGCACCTATAATGCAAACGCTTAGGTCCGTTCAGAACGGATCCGTTTGCATTACCATGAAGCATTGCATGATAGTGCAAACGGATCAGTTTTGACTTTACATTGAAAGTCAATGGGGGACGGATCCGTTTGAAAATTGAGCAATACTGTGTCAACTTCAAACGGATCCGTCCCCATTGACTTACATTGTAAGTCTGGACGGATCTGTTTGCCTCCGCACGGCCAGGCGGACATCCGAACGCTGCAAGCAGCGTTCGGGTGTCCGCCTGCTGAGCGGAGGACAAACGGTGCCAGACTGATGCATTCTGAGCGGATCCGCATCCACTCAGAATGCATTGGGGCTGTACGGATCCGTTCGGGGCCGCTTGTGAGAGCCTTCAAACGGAACTCACAAGCGGAGCCCCGAAAGCTAGTGTGAAAGAAGCCTAAGTAAAGAAAAACGAGTGGCCATCATTACTTTAAGAAATGAAGGTCAGTCAGTCCGAAAAATTGGGAAAACTTTGAAAGTGTCCCCAAGTGCAGTCACAAAAACCATCAAGCACTACAATGAAACTGGCTCACATGCGGACCGCCCCAGGAAAGGAAGACCAAGAGTCACCTCTGCTGCGGAGGATAAGTTCATCCGAGTCACCAGCCTCAGAAATCGCAGGTTAACAGCAGCTCAGATTAGAGACCAGGTCAATGCCACACAGAGTTCTAGCAGCAGACACTTCTCTAGAACAACTGTTATGGGGAGACTGTGTGAATTAGGCCTTCATGGTAGAATATGTGCTAGGAAACCACTGCTAAGGACAGGCAACAAGCAGAAGAGACTTGTTTGGGCTAAAGAACACAAGGAATGGACATTAGACCAGTGGAAATCTCTGCTTTGGTCTGATGAGTCCAAACTTGAGATCTTTGCTTCCAACCACCGTGTCTTTGTGCGACGCAGAAAAGATGAACGGATGGGTTCTACATGCCTGGTTCCCACTGGGAAGCATGGAGGAGGAGGTGTGATGGTGTGGGGGTGCTTTGCTGGTGACACTGTTGGGGATTTATTCAAAATTGAAGGCATACTGAACCAGCATGGCTACCACAGCATCTTGCAGCGGCATACTATTCCATCCGGTTTGCGTTTAGTTGGACCATCATTTATTTTTCAACAGGACAATGACCCCAAACACACCTCCAGGCTGTGTAAGGGCTATTTGACCATGAAGGAGAGTGATGGGTGCTGCGCCAGATGACCTGGCCTCCACAGTCACCGGACCTGAACCCAATCGAGATGGTTTGGGGTGAGCTGGACCACAGAGTGAAGGCAAAAGGGCCAACAAGTGCTAAGCATCTCTGGGAACTCCTTCAAGACTGTTGGAAGACCATTTCAGGTGACTACCTCTTGAAGCTCATCAAGAGAATGCCAAGAGTGTGCAAAGCAGTAATCAAAGCAAAAGGTGGCTACTTTGAAGAACCTAGAATATGACATATTTTCAGTTGTTTCACACTCTTTTTTTTTTTGTTATGTATATAAACCCATGGAAACTCTTGTTACTTTTTCTTAGTTATATCTGTAGACAGATCTTTCACAATCAGTATTGATTCCATAACTCTTCCCATGGGGGTTTTTTGTTGCTTTTCCTAGTCTCCTGATTCTGCCTGGTTTTCCAGCCCGCTTTATCTTTTATCACTGCATATGTTTGCCATCCATGGCTCTTGGTAAGGCCGGTAATAACCTCCTGTGGAAACTGTAATATATGCCGTTTTGGCAGAATCGGGTAACTAGGAAGTAGCTGGGCTATCAGTTTAGTAACTAAGGTGAAATTGGTATTCATTATATTGTATTTATAGGTTAATTCACCGGTATCTGCCGCTTCATACACACAAGACAATATGCAGTCTTAAAGAAGCACTCCCACAATTTTTTTTTTTTATTCTCTGACTTGTTAGGCAGGTAAATGATGTAACGATTTTTGTGGGAGTGCTTCTTTAAACTGACGTGTTATCTTTTGCTTGTTAGGCTTCATGAACACGGTCTATATATTGGGCAACAAACAAAGTTTCTCCAAAATACGGATATCTGCCATGTGCGTTATGTATTTTCCGCTCTCTCATCAATAGAAGGGGCTATTCTTGTCTGCAATGCATATTCTACAATTTGTGGAATGACCACACGTATCCACATGGCCCCATAGAAATGAAGTGTAGACACAGTGTTGCGCCAATTTGTGCCACTGTTTAGACACATTGTAGACACAGACACCTTAGTAAATCTGGGCAATAGTATTTACAGTTTTTTTGTTATTTTGCCTGGGGTATACCTCCCAAAAATTTACATTTGCACTAAAGGGTCAGCCCGAGTTCTCTTTATCAGAAGCACTGTAGTGGATTTTGTGATGTAGGCTAGTTTTCATTGCAAACATTCAAAAAGCTATAAACCCTCACATACACAATCCTAATATTAAAAACCCCTTAAGGACACAGCCCTATTTCACCTTAAGGACCAGGCCATTTTTTGCAATTCTGACCAGTGTCACTTTAAGTGCTGATAACTTTAAAACACTTTGACTTATCCAGGCCGTTCTGAGATTGTTTTTTCGTCACATATAGTACTTCATGACACTGCTAAAATTGAGTCAAAAAAGAAATTTTTTTTGCATTAAAAAATACCATATTTACCAAAAATTTGAAAAAATTAGCAAATATCAAAGTTTCAGTTTCTCTACTTCTGTAATACATAGTAATACCCCCAAAAATTGTGATGACTTTACATTCCCCATATGTCTACTTCATGTTTATAGCATTTTGGGAATGATATTTTATTTTTTGGGGATGTTACAAGGCTTAGAAGTTTAGAAGCAAATTTTGAAATTTTTCAGAAATCTTCAAAATCCCACTTTTTATGGACCAGTTCAGGTTTGAAGTCACTTTGTGAGGCTTAGATAATAGAAACCTCCCAAAAATGACCCCATTCTAGAAACTACACCCCTCAAGGTATTCAAAACTGTTTTTACAAACTTTTTTAACCCTTTAGGTCTTCCACAAGACTTCATGGCAAAAAGAATACATTTTAAGAATTTTGATTTTTGGGAAAATTTTCCAATATAATCAATTTTTTCCTGGAAAAAAACAAGGGTTAACTGCCAAACAAAACTCAAAATGGGTTGCCCTGCTTCTGTAGTTTGCAGAAATACCCCATATGTGGTTGTAAACTACTGTTTGGCCAAACGGGAGGACATAGAAGGAGGGGAACACCATATGGGTTTTGCAAGGCAGATTTTGCAGGACTGGTTTTGTTTATACCATGTTCCATTTCAAGCCCCCCCTTGTACCCCTAGAATAGAAAATGCAAAAAAGTGACTCCATCTAAGAAAGTACACCCCTCAAGGTATTCAAAACTGGGTTTACAAACTTTGTTAACCCTGTAGGTGTTCCACAAGAGTTAATGGCAGATGGAGAAACAATTTAGAAATTTCTATTTTTTGGAAAATTTTCAATTTTAACCCATTTTTTACAGCAATAAAGTAAGGGTTAACAGCCAAACAAAACTCAATATGGGTTGCCCTGATTCTGTAGTTTGCAGAAACACCCCACATGTGGCCGTAAACTACTGTACGGACACACGGTAGGGCGTAGAAGGAAAGGTGTGCCGTGTGGTTTTTGGAAAGCAGATTTTGCTGGACTAATTTATTTACACCATGTCCCATTTGAAGCCCCCCTGATGCACCCCTAGAGTAGAAACTCCATAAAAGTGACCCCATCTAAGAAACTACACCCCTCAAGGCATTCAAAACTGGTTTTACAAACTTTGTTAACCCTTTAGGTGTTCCACAAGAGTTATTGGCAAATGGAGATGAAATTTGAGAATTTACATTTTTTGCCAAATTTATTATTTGCTCCATTTTTTCCAGTAACAAAGCAAGGGTTAACAGCCAAACAAAAGTCTATATTTATTGCCCAGTTTCTGTAGTTTGCAGAAACACCCCATATATGGCCGTAAACTACTGTACGGGCACACGGTAGGGCATAGAGGGAAAGGTGCGGCGTGTGGCTTTTAGAAGGCAGATTTTGATGGACTGGTTTATTTACACCATGTCCCATTTGAAGCCCCCCCTAGAGTAGAAACTCCATAAAAGTGACCCCATCTAAGAAACTAAACCCCTCAAGGTATTCAAAACTGGTTTTACAAACTTTGTTAACCCTTTAGGTGTTCCACAAGAGTTATTGGCAAATGGAGATGAAATTCGAGAATTTAAATTTTTTTCAAAATTTTTTATTTACTCCATTTTTTCCAGTAACAAAGCAAGGGTTAACAGCCAAACAAAAGTCTATATTTATTGCCCAGATTCTGTCGTTTGCAGAAACACCCCATATGTGGCCGTAAACTACTGTACGGGCACACGGTAGGGCGTAGAGGGAAAGGTGCGGCGTGTGGCTTTTAGAAGGCAGATTTTGATGGACTGGTTTATTTACACTATGTCCCATTTGAAGCCCCCCTGATGCACCCCTAGAGTAGAAACTCCATAAAAGTGACCCCATTTTAGAAACTACGGGATAGGGTGGCAGTTTTGTTGGTACTATTTTAGGGTACATATGATTTTTGGTTGCTCTATATTCCACTTTTTGTGAGGCAAAGTAACAAAAAATTGCTGTGTTGGCACCATTTTTATTTTTTGTTATTTACAACATTCATCTGACAGGTTAGATCATGTGGTACTTTTATAGAGCAGGTTGTCACGGACGCGACAATACCAAATATGACAACTTTTTTGGGTTGTTTGTTTCAGTTTTACATAACAAAGCATTTGAAAAAAAAAAATGATTCTTTAGTGTCTCCACATTCTGAAAGCCATAGTTTTATTTATTTTTTGGGCGACTGTCTTGTGTAGGGGCTCATTTTTTTCAGGATGAGATGACTGTTTGATTGGCACTATTTTGGGGTGCGTATGACTTTTTGATCGCTTGCTATTACACTTTTTGTGATCTAAGGTGACAAAAAAATTGCTTTTTTTACACCGTTTTTATTTTTTATATTTTACGGTATTCACCTGAGGGGTTAGATCATGTGATATTTTTATAGAGCAGTTTATTACGGACGCAGTGATACCTAATATATATACTTTTTTTTTTATTTATGTCAGTTTTACACAATGATTTCATTTTTGAAACAAAAAAAATCATGTTTTAGTGTCTCCATAGACTGAGAGCCATTGTTTTTTCAGTTTTTGGGCGATTATCTTAGGTAGGGTATGATTTTTGCGGGATGAGATGGCGGTTTGATTGGCACTATTTTGGGGTGCGTATGTCTTTTTGAACGCTTGCTACTACACTTTTTGTGATGTAAGATGACAAAAAATGGCTTTTTTTACACCGTTTTTTATTTTTTATTTTTACGGTATTCACCTGAGGGATTAGGTCATGTGATAATTTTATAGAGAAGGTTAATACGAACGCGTCAATACCCAAAATATAATTTTTTTATTTTTTATTTAAGTTTTACACAATGATTTCATTTTTGAAACAAAAAAATAATGTTTTAGTGTCTTCATAGTCTGAGAGCCATAGTTTTTTCAGTTTTTGGGCGATTGTACTATGTAGGGGCTCATTTTTTGTGGGATGAGGTGACGGTTAGATTGGTACTATTTTGGGGGGCATACGCCGTTTTCATCGCTTGGTGTTGCACTTTTAGTGATGTAAGTTGACAAAAATGGCTTTTTTATACACAGTTTTTATTTTTTATGGTGCCTATCGGATGGGGTGGATCATGTAATATATTTATAGAGCCGTTCGTTACGGACGCAGCGATACCTAATATGTGTGGGTTTTTTTCAATTTTTTATTAGAAAATCAGGGGAATGGGGCGTGTTTTTTTTTTTTTTTTTTTTTTTTACTTGAAACTTTATTTTTTTATTCCAAACACTTTTTTTGTAACTTTTTTTAAAACTTTATTTCTATCCCACTCTGATCCCCTCTGCAATGCATTACAATACATCTGTATTGTAATGCATTGCCTGTTAGTGTATGACACTGAGTCATACACTAACTGGTTGCCTAGGAGACCCAGCCTGAGGCTGGATCTCCTCGGCTCCCGTAGAAGACAGTTCCCGATGCCGTGCAGGGCATTGGGCAGCCTCTGCACGGCATCGGGCTGCCTTGTCACGCATCGGGTCCCCGCCACAGCAGCGCGGGGACTCGATGCGATCACTCACCTGCCGCAAACAACTTCTATGTCGCGGTCCACGCGGACCGCGGCATAGAAAGGGTTAATCCGCCGGCATCGCTGTAAACAGCGATGCCGGCGGATACAGCAGGGGCCCGGCTACCAGGGACTGCCGGACCCCTGCAGTGATCGGGTGCGCACCGCTCCGGTGCCCGCCCGACCATCCTGCCGTACATGTAAGGCGGAATGCATTCTGGCAATGCATCCCCCGCCGTACATGTACGGCGTTCTGCGCTAAGGGGTTAATGTTTCTTAAAGGGACAGTTCCATCAAATTTATCATGTATTAAAAACCAATATGATTAATCTTTATGTTTATTTTTTTTTGGGGGGGGGGGGGGGGGGATATACATTTAAGGTCTATCCATGTATTCTACTTCCTGTCCTCTTTGTTTGGACTTTTAGCACGGCATATAGGCTAATTTAACTCTATTAGAGCATCACACATTATATTGATTAGTGCAATGCTCTTCTGTGAACATCTTTATCCGGGCCTATCAAGAGAACAATAGAGTAGTCATACTATTATTAAAAAAGCAAAAAGAAAAAATTGTTTTCTATGAATGTTGAGTTAAAAAAGAATTCCCGGTGCAAAGAAGACACTTCTCCGAATTCTTGAGTGCAAACTATAGAGGTTCAGTTGACAAGGAGTGAAATAGATTGTGATTCAGCCTTGGAATATAATAAAGACGATATCTGGACCCGTAAAACAAGTTATAGACTGTATTTACTGGGTTTTATTTTGAGTAAAAAGATGCTAAACATATCCCTTGAAAGGATAGTCAGAGATGCTCATATACATTAAAATGTGAATGATAGGGGTTGTTGTAACTTGTATATGAAATATTTAACATTGTTGTATTTGATTTTTATTTATTTTTTTAGTGACTGCTTTGCTGTTCAAGATGGAAGAAGCTAACATGGCGAGCAGAGCCAAGGCGCAGGAGCTAATCCAAGCTACCAATCAGGTACAGATACTGTGAAGGCTTATACTGAGGGTCGCTGCGTGTGTAAGGTTTGGTGCAGCTACACACGTTATAAAAACGTTATGTGACTTATGATCTACGCAAGTCATATACCATTATTGTAACGGGCACAAACTGAAGATGTGCGCGGATAGACAGGCAGACATTAAAGCAGTATCGACGCATGGACCTCTCATTTGAATGGCTCTGTCAATTTTGCAGTAGTTCTTGGTTAAAAATTCCCTACTGTTTTGTTACTACAGATAAACTACCGATCAACAACAACTGTGCAGACTGATCCTTTAGTGATTTTCCTTTTCAAAATAGTAGGAAGCATTTTAACTAAGATCTGTTGCAAAAGTTGCTTCATTTTTTAATTTATTGGGGGAATAATTCACACTGTGTATGGGCCTCTTCAACCCAACCTACTAAGATAATTAACCCCCCACAAGGCACAATGTGTGGATAGTGAATGTATTGATGTATTCAAAAAAGAAAAATATTTGGGTATCCCCGCACCATAAGGAGAGAATGATGTTCCTGCCTGTTTTAGATATAGAGCTATGAGAAATGGGAAGAGAACCCATGGTATGTAAGAAAACCAGGGTCAGATAGATCCTGTGCACTTGTGCTGCATGAATCGTAAAGCCCCTGGCACTAGACCTCTGGAGGAGACAAGCTTTTTCATATAGGTTTCCTCAGGGCTGGTTATATTCCCCCTCTGTTTCTGGAATGCATAATCAAATGAGGAAGGGTTTCTTAAAGGGATTCTGTCACCTCCCCTAACCCAAAATCCGATTTTAAAGCAGTCCTGCAGCACAGCTTACCTTGATTAGGCTGTGCTCTTCTATCTTGTAATCCGTCCAGTAGTTTCTGTGAAAATCGACTTTTATGGTTATGCAAATTAGCCCTGAAGGTGCCCAGAGGGGCGTTTTGTTCCCCTTAGTGAGCCCAGTACCGCCCCTCTTACAGTGCCCAGCCCGCCTTCCTTCCGACTGCCTAACCTCCCACAGCCTCTCCTCCCCCTCCCTCACGGCCGAACGAACTCTCGCACAGGCGCAGTACCCACTGAGGGCTGCGCCAGTGCGATCTGCAGGAGACTGAGGGCAGGAGCTTCATCCTCGTCACTGGGCATGCGCCGAGCCCAGTGACGTCCGATGCTCGCTCTTCCCTCAGTCAGTGTCAAAGGCAGAGGACAGGTCAAGGAGAAGGAGGAAAGAGTAAAGTTTTCTGGTTTTGGCCGTTAGTAGGTCATTGGTGACTTTGGTAAGGGCAGTCTCAGTTGAGTGGTGGGTTCGGAAGCCAGATTGTAGGCAGTCAAAGAGGGCACAGGAGAGGTGAGAGGACAGAATGAACATGTTGCTCATGGAAGAGGTGATATGGGGGCGATAGCTGGACAAAGCAGATGGGTAGCATGTTTAAATGCAGAGGGGAAGACACCAGAGGTTAGTGATAGGTTGAAGAGATGAGTTAGGGCTGGGATAAACACTGTGGTGAGGTTAGGGATGAGGTGGGATGGGATTGGGTCTAGTGCACAGGTGGTGACGTGATCGGGAGAGTAGAGTGGAAAGTTTATCTTTAGTAATGGTGCAGAAGCGGGTTTTGGGAGAAGAGGACTGAGCAGTTGTGTAGAGGGTCTGTGGGGGACTGTGCACTGAAGCTTTCTCTAATGTTGACTATCTTTTGTTTGAACTATGTGGCAAAGTCCTCAGCTGAGAGGAGAGGATGGTGGCACTGGGGAACGGAGAAGGGAGTTAAGTGTTAAAAAGTTGTTTTAGGGTTGTGGAACAGGGAAGATATGAGAGATGAGAAGTAGGCCTGTTTTGCATCAGCAGGTGAAGATTTGAAAATGAGGAGGGGTTGCTTGTATGAGGTGAAGTGACCCTTAGAATGGGAAGCTTGTCAGAGTTTTTTGGTCAGGTTGATATGCCAGGGTTGTCTTGATTTTTCGGGTTTTATTGTGTGTGAGGGGGCAAATATGTTCAGAGCTGTACTTATTGTGGTGTTATGTGTGTAGAAGAGACCAATGAAGAGAAGGTGAGTAGGTTGTGGTCGAATAGGGGGAGAGGCGAATTAGAAATGTTAGATAGGGAGCAGAACCGTGTAAAGAGAAGATCCAGAGTGTAACCATCTCTGTGGGTGGGAGCGGAAGACCACTGTGAGAGGCCAAAAGAGCATGAGAGTGATGGGAGTTTAGAGGCGGCTTAGTGGCAGGTGTCAATATGATTGTTGAAGTAACCCATTATGATAGTGGGGATGTCGGCAGAAAGAAAGTGTAGGAGCTAAGTGTTAAAGTGGTCAAGAAACATGGTGGCTGGGCCTGGGGGGCGGTAAATGACAGCTACTTGGAGGTTGGAGGGAGAGTAGATGCGAACAGAGTGTACTTCAAATTAAGGGTTGTGGTGGTGAGTGAGTGAAATGAAACCGCGATAAGAGAGTGCAGCAAGGGAAGAGTTGTCAGCCATATTTCTGTGAGAAAGAAGAGATGAAGAGGTCATGAATGTAGGACAGTTTGTTACAGACAGAGTGTGCATTCCACTCCTGCAAGAAGAACCAAATGAGCAGGGTCAGAGGAATAGTTATTAGGTTTAAGGGGTTGCAGAAATTTGTAGACGGAGATTTGTAGTAGGAGGTAGAGGTGATAGTGGGAATTTGCTGAGGGGGGGGGGGGGGCTGGATTTGGACAGCTATACTAGAAATAAGGAGCAGCGGAGAAAGTGTTAATAGGTTATAATAAGTGAGGGCAGGAGGTATCTGTGTTTGTTTGGGAAGGAAGAGTTTTACATTACTAAACAGGTTTGTGCAAGCGGCCAGGTGAGATGGAGGGAGAGATGAATAGTTCCTTGCTGGGTGAATGGATGTGGGGGTGTTACAGGAGGTTTTGGAAAAGTAAGACGAAAGATAGAAACATTGTTTGCATTAACCATGTCTGTAATTACATTGTGTCCCTTTCTGGGTCAATTCTGGTATAATTCAGTATGTGCACTTAAAGAAAGGTTGGGTGCAGCAGTTAGGTTCAATGCAGATATACCTGGAGAGGAGAGAATTGGGTGATGGTCAGTAGGCAGTGATGACAAAGTGAATTCCATATCCATAATATTACATTTTGGTATAATTCAGTATGTGCACTTAAAGGGTTGCACTTGAAAGGTGTTGCATGTTGAAAAGCACATTAGTCTAAAGTTGATCAAAACGCACAATTTCTACCAAAAGTTATTTTGAAATTTAATAACGAATGATTATTTTAGCCTACAAAAGACAGTGCATTATAGTTTTGGAAATAAGTTGGCCTTGTTTTTTTAATATTTTTGTCTGATAATCAGACAAAAGATCTTTCTGGGAAAGTTTTTTAATCACCCAATTTCATTGAACTTTTATTTGCAGTTTGGGTTCACACGGGCGAGCGGGTGCAATGCGTGAGGTGAACACATTGCGCCCTCACTGAATCCTGACCCATTCATTTCTATGGGTCTGTGCACATGAGCGGGGATATTCACGCAACGCAGGCCCTATAGAAGTGAATAGGGCTGCGTGAAAATCGCAAGCAAGTGGGGATGCGGTGCGATTTTCACGCATGGTTGCTAAAATGAAAGTATTCACTGTATTATTTTCCCTTATAACATGTTTATAAGGTAAAATAATAGCTTTCTTTAATACAGAATGCTTAGTAGAAGGTCAATTGAGGGTTAAAAAATAAATAAAAAATTAACTCGCCTCCAATTGATCACGTAGCTGTCTCCTGTTCTTACTTCAGGACCTGTCAATGGACCATGTGATGAGCTCAGTGACGTCACCACAAGTCCTTTGACAGGTCCTGAAGAAAGAACAGGAGATCGGCAGCTACGCAATCATTTGGAGGAGGTAAGTTAATTTAATTTTTTTTTAACCCTCAATTGACCTTCTGCATTAAAGAATGCTATTATTTTCCCTTCTAACCATGTTATAAGGTAAAATAATTACATCTACACAACCTTAAACCCAAACCTGAACTTCAATGAAGACGTTCAGGTCTGGGTACCATATTCAGTTTTTTTTATCACGCGCGTGCAAAACGCATTGCACCCGCGTAATAAAAATTGAACAACGGAACGCAATTGCAGTCAAAACTGGCTGAAATTGCGTACCTACTTGCGTGGGTTTGCCGCAGTGCACCCGGGACGCATTCCGAGCCAAAACGTGGCGCCCGTGTGAACCCAGCCCAACATTGACAAAGGGTGTATGCCCGTGTCTGTGAAACGAACGTTCACCATATATTTGTTTCTTCTACTGCTGTTCAACCATCAACAAACTTCAATGGTATATGGCCACCTTTACATGACTCACAACATTCTTTATTTTCCTTCACCACAGATCCTCAGTCACAGCAAGCCTTCTACCTCATTGGGTAACCAGCCTCCACCTCTACCAGCCTTGGGTCATTCAGCTCCTCCATATCTTCTTGGTGGTCTACCCCTAAGTAGTAGCTCCAGCCCTCCTACCCCCACTGGAATTGCAGGCCTCAACTCCCAGTCATTGTCTGGCTCTACATCCAGCTCATTCTTCAACACTACAGCTATCTCTGAGCTGGGAAAACGGGAAGGCAGCACAAGCTCTGAAGGCAGAGGAGACACTGACAAGGTAGCTTATAGACAACCATTTATCAGTTTTTTTATACATTATCAGAATTTCTTCACCAGCATATTCTATCTTGGTGGTTGTGATTGGCCAGTTAGTCCATCCTTATAGTTGTGGAGTGTGGAAAGAACATACAGATTCCACATAGAGGTTGCATCCAGTCAGATTTAAGCCCAGTGCTAACCAGCGAGCGTCATCAGTTGGAACGTAGTTCCTTTTAGGTGACTTTTTCTGTTTTTTTTTTGTTTGTTTCCCCCCCCCCCCCTTGAAATCAGTACTTGAAGAAGCTGCATACACAGGAAAGAGCCGTGGAGGAGGTGAAACTGGCCATTAAGCCATATTATCAGAGGAAAGAGATCACAAAGGATGATTATAAAGACATTCTGAGGAAGGCTGTACATAAGGTGGGTTTATCCGTTCATCTGCTCGATTTTATCCTTCACTTAGTGCAAACCCTTAATCTAATTATATCAAGATGAGGGCTGGTCATCTTCAACTGAACTAATCTTTAAATTCCATTGTGTGGCCATGACTCCTGTATACTGTATTTTTTGCTTTAGAAGACTCAACGGACTATAAGACACCCCAGGTTTATACAACAGAAAATTAGAAGGGGATGTGGTTTAATGGTGTTTTACTGAAGTGGAAGGGTCAACATCGGTAACCTTAGGGTGTGGGGAATAGTTGGGTCAGCTCCTGCTACCGTTACTGTGTCATCTGCAGACTACTGTAACAGCCAGCAATGGCGGTCACCTCATTGAATGTACCTAGTTCTCTAGCTCTGCTACCCATGAACACCCACACCTATCTTTAACCCCTTCAAGCGACAGCCTGTTTGGACCAAATGCCAGAGCCCCATTTTTCAAATCTGATGTGTCACTTCACAGTTATGAAGTCACTTTGTGGGGCTTACAAAGTAGAAACCACCCATAAATGACCAGAAACTACACCCTTCAAGTTATTTAAAACTGATTTTTACTAACTTTATTAACCCTTTAGGTATTCCACAAGAATTAAAGCAAAATGAGGGGGAAATTTTAAAACTTCATATTTTGGGGCAGATTATCCATTTAAATCCAATTTTCCTGGAACACATCAAGGGTTAACAGCCAAATAAACCTCAATATGTATTACCCTGATTCTGCAGTTTACAGAAACCCCCCATATGTGGTCATAAACTGCTGTATGGGCACATGGCAAGGCTCAGAAGGAAAGGAGCACCATATTGTTAATGGAGGGCAGATTTTGCTGGAATGGTTTTCGGGTGCAATGTCACATTTCAAGAGACCCTGAGGTACCCCTAGAAAGAGAACCCCAAAAAGTGACCCCATTTTGGAAACTACCCCCCTCAAGGAATAAATTTAGTGTTGAAGTGAATGCTTTGACCCAACAAGCATTTTATAGAATTTAGAAACAGATGGCTGTGAAAATCAAAAATTTATTTTTATTTCCAATAAAACAGGAGACAATGCACCCCACAATTTATGCATTTTTTCCTGAATACAGCTACACCTCATACGTGGTCATAAACCACTGTTTGGGGGAACGGCAGCATTCAGAAGGGAAGGAGTGGTGTAACGTTATACTTCCCTACTTCGTGAGATTTCCCTACCCTCGTCACTTCCGGTCGCCCCGGACATGACATGAGGATGTATGCAGTGCTGCGCAAGCGCACAACGACGGGTTAGGAAAATTTCACAGCATAGTGCGCATGCGCCAGGAGCCTCGCCGGCGGTTAGGGTAGGGAAAAATTATGGGCCAGTGTGCAGGCGCGGTGATCGGATGGATGTTCTCAGCTGGACACTGGCCGCCTCACCAGCGGTTAGGGTAGGAAAAAAGCACTGGCACGTACGTCATTTTGCTCTTCCCTAACCACTGGTGAGGCTCCCTGCGCATGCGCACTCTGCTGTGAAATCTCAGAAATTTCCCTAACCTGTCGTTGTGTGCCTGTGCGGCGCTGCATACCTCCGCACGTCATGTCGGGTGCGACCGGAAGTGACGAGTTTAGGGAAATCTCACGAAGTAGGGAAGTATAACGTTACAGCAGCATTGGGATTTTCTAACATGTAATTTGCCAGAATTAGTTTAGGGCCCATAAAATTTGTATTTTTTTTTTATCAATGTAGCTGTGTGGGGACTTGTTTTTTGAGGGACGAGTTGTTTTTATTGGTATAATTTTGGGGTACACTTTTTATACCATTTTTTTGTGGAGATGAAGTGGGAAAAAATAGCAATTTTGTCAGTGTTTTATTTTTTTTTATTTTTTATGGGGCTCCTCTTGTGGTAAATATTATATGATCATTTTATTCTGTGGGTTGATAAGGTTATGGCGATACCAACTTTATGTAGTTAGTTTTTTTTATACTACTTTTTCGGCAATAAAATCCCTTTTGTGTTAATAAATTATATTTTGCATCGCCATATACGAAAGTCCATAACTTTTTTATTTTTTCACCAACGTAGCTGTGTGGAGGCTTGTTTTTTGGCGGGACGGGCTGTAGTTTTTATTGGTATTTTGGGGTACATATTTCTTTTCGATCACTTGTTATTTATTTTTCCATTACGCCCCATGACAGCACCTGTAAGAGATCCTCCCCCTTCCGGACAGGAAACAGGAACTTCCCATATTTTTAAAAGGGTCCTCTGTATTCCACTGCTCAGTTTCTTCCAGTTTCCGAACTCTACCGGCCACAGACCGAAGGGTAATTGGTGGCCACCAGGGATCCTCCCATGGCTTACGTGAAGAGTTAACGACCGGGGTTTACGGCGGCTCCTAGTGGAGGCTTATGCCGACAGGTACCTTCAACAGGTTTTTAGGCAATTACTAGAGGTCCTGCAGCCCCCTTATAGACCTGGGAAAGAACCAAGGGGGCTGCAGGAAACTATAAGGGGGCTGCAGGACCTCTAGTAATTGCCTAAAAACCTGTTGAAGGTACCTGTCGGCATAAGCCTCCACTAGGAGCCGCCGTAAAGCCCGGTCGTTAACTCTTCACGTAAGCCATGGGAGGATCCCTGGTGGCCACCAATTACCCTTCGGTCTGTGGCCGGTAGAGTTCGGCAGGGGGGAGGAGTCGTCCTCTCCTCGTGCTATCAGCAGGCCTGTTCCGGGCGCACTCGCCAGAAATGATGCGTACGTTCCAGCTGAACAGGAAGGGGAGGGGCTAAGAAACATGGCGGGGGCGGTGCTTGACCTATTCAAGAGGGAATGCCGGCCAGCCAACATGGAGGGAGCAGCAGCAGATTTTGACCAGGCGGCCAGATCTTCCCTTCATACCCCCTGAAGTCATACAAAATGCAAGAAGAAGGGGAGATGCAACAGTGCACAGAGACAGGAGCTACACTCCAAATCCAGCATGGTGCTCCTGGGGGTAAGAGGGGTTATCCCCACTATCTCTCCTTTTTAGGAGATTATTTTTCTCCTTTTGGTAACTAATTTTGGGCTATGTGTTAATGCAGGTTAAGGAAGCCCCAAGAAAAGCTACCCACAAGACTAAGGTCAGAGAATGTGGAATTTGCAAAAGAAAATTGAGCCCATCTTGCCCCAAAACTTGTTGCCAACCCTGTCTGTATAAATTGATAGCGGAGGAATCCTCATCCTCATTCTTATTCCAAAACATTCAGGAGTTAGTCAAAATGGAGGTTCGTTCTTCTGTGGAACATTTTAAAAAGTCACTTCCATAGAAAGGCTCGGGTAATTGAAGGTGACACTACTGAGTCCGAATCGGAAGAAGGGGCAGTTACAAGCTCAGATTCTTCCTCTGAAGATCTAACGGGGAAGCCGCTGTTCAAAGTGGAGGACACAGATTTATTACTAAAAGCAGTAAGATCCACAATGGAGGTAGAGGAAGAGAAAGAGGCTAGATCCAGACAAGAACTTATGTTTGATAGTCTGAGGCCGAGAAAAGCAAGAGTATTCCCCATTCAGGATTGTTTTAAAAGATTTAGTTAAACGTGAATGGCATAAACCAGATAAAAAGTTATTTATACCTAGAGCGGTTAAAAGAAAATACCCATTTACCGATAAAAAAAAAATTGCCTGGCAGGATGTCCCTAGGGTAGACGCCCCAGTGGCAAAAGTAAATAAAAAATCTGCACTTCCATTTGAAGATCTAGGGTCCCTTAAAGATCCGATGGATAAGCGAGCGGACACCTATCTAAGGAAACATTGGGAGGCATCCACGCCATCCTTTAAAGGGAACCTGTCAGCGGGATTTTGTGTATAGAGCTGAGGACATGGGTTGCTAGATGGCCGCTAGCACATCCGCAATACCCAGTCCCCATAGCTCTGTGTGCTTTTATTGTGAAAAAAAAACGATTTGATACATATGCAAATTAACCTGAGATGAGTCCTGTATGCGAGATGAGTCAGGGACAGGACTCATCTCAGGTTAATTTGCATATGTATCATATCGTTTTTTTAACACAATAAAAGCACACAGAGCTATGGGGATTGGGTATTGCGGATGTGCTAGCAGCCCATGTCCTCAGCTCTATACCCAAAATCCCGGTGACAGGTTCCCTTTAAGCCTAATATTGCAACAACCTCTGTAGCCAGATCGCTTAAAGTATGGTTAGGAGAATTAGAATCGCATAGCGAATAAAATCCCTAGAGAGCAGTTACTTAAGGCGATACCTACCATGCTAAAGGCTGTAGATTTTGTTTGACTCCTTGGTGGATGCACTAAGGTTGTCTGCCAGAGCAGCCGCATTATCCAACTCTGTCAGAAGATCCCTATGGTTGAAATGATGGAAGGGCGCCCTCCCTTGTCAGGGAAATTTCTTGTTCGGGTCAGCTCTGGATGACAAGGCGTCGGATAAGAAAAAGGGTTTTCCGATAGCCTTTCCCAAACAAAGATAGCCATTTCAAGGTGGAGACAAAAGAAGGGGCTTTGGGGATCAAAAGAAAGGGCTTTGGGGATCAAAAGAAAGGTAACTATTTGTTACTTTTCCAATCAAAGAGTCTATTGTTCAAATCCAAGCCTCGGACCCCAAATGTGTCTCAGCAATAACGCCAGGCCTCAGGTGGGTGGTCGTCTTTCTTTCTTTTCTCAAGGCTGGCAAAATATTACATCAAGTTCCTGGGTCAAAAATATTATAAAGGAGGGTTACGGCCTAGATTTCAAAGAGCTTCCACCAAAAAGATTAAAAATCACTATTTTAAATCAACGCTCACCAAAATGAGCAGCATTGATAGAAGTGAAAAATCTACTAAACAAGTCGGTTCTAGTACCGGTTCCCGCAGAAGGATTTTACTTCACTCTCTTCCTGGTTCCCTAACCCAACGGGACTTATTGGACGATAATAAATCTAAAAGTTTTCCCCGGCGCCTCCCCAACGGCACTGACAGGAGGGTGATCCCCACCTCCAGGATAGGAAACAACACAGAAGCTCAAATGTAAAAGGGAGCCTCCTCCCCTTACCTAATCAGTGGTGTTTCCTGTCCCGGACAGCGTGGAAGCTCCTACAGCGTGTGTGCAGGTCCGCAGAAGATTATTCCACACGGCCTGGTCTTTGCCCCCTGTTTGGGGCCGTTGCAGTGGACATGGGCTCCGGGGAAGCGTGGCCTCCCTTCCCTGTACCTTTGGCGTAAGTCCTGTTCAATGCAGCCCCGAGCTTATCCTGCAGACTCCGTAGGGAGCGCAGGACATCTTGCGGCATGCTGGGGGCAGAGACTCCCGGAGGATGGAAGTGTTGCTCTGAATCACGGGCGGTACAGGCGTCGTGATGTCATAGTGCTACAGCGTCGCGTACGGACGTCGTGACATCACGAATGTCCTTCAGAGCCGGAAAATTGAAATGGGGAGCGGAGCTGTGTGAAGTACTCGTGCTATTCCCTTTCGAAAAAGCTTCTGAACCCTATTCTTATTTTATTTTTTTCCTTAAATTTGTAGGGTAGAGACACCTCCACCTCCAAGGCACTGGGGTGTTTTCCCAATCCATAATTATGTCAAGGCCCTAATCTCAAGGAAATGGAAGGATCCAGAAAAGAGAGCCCCAATTTCTAACACTTTCAAAAGAAACTATCCATTTTCAGACTCTGGCTCAAATCTTTGGGATAAGTCTCCAAAGATTGATGCTCCAGTAGCACGGATATCCAAAAAATCCTCCCTTCCATTTGAGGACATGGGGTTACTCCGTGATTCAATGGATAATAGGTGTGAGAACCTACTGAAAAAAGCTTGGGAAGTAAATACAGCTATGTTTAGACCAAGCATTGCATCAACCTGTACCGCCAGAACCCTGTCAGTATGGCTCAATCAGTTAGAGGATCATCTTGCAGCGGGAACCCCAAGTGAAGAAATTTTAGCTTCATTAACTATGCTTAAACGGGCCCTCAAATTTTCTAGCCGACGCCTCGGTGGATTTAGTCAGACTGTCAGCAAGATCAGCGACTATTTCTAATGCCATCCGCAGGGACGTATGGCTCTGCTCTTGGTCGGGAGATGCGGGTTCAAAGAGCCGGTTATGTTACATCCCCTGTGAGGGGGACAGGCTTTTTGGGTCGGTGTTGGATGATGTATTAGAACAAGCTTCTGAGAAGAAGAAAAAAGGTATACCCACTGACTCAAAATATTTTCATCAGAGACGCTCCTTTCGTAGTTAAAGAAAACCAAAACCCTATCAAAAGAAAAGAAGCTAGAATACTCAGATGGCAATCATCAAGAGGAAGAAACTAAAGATTCCTCTTCAATCCTGACAACGCGTCAAAAGCCGCTCAATGACGCCAGGGGACATGTAGGAGCAAGATTAAAAAATGTTGTTCCACAATGGAGAGCGATAGGGACCTCCCCTTGGATACAAGCCTCCATTCAAAGAGGCTTCATGCTGGAATTCAGCACCTACCGTCAAGATCACGTTTCTGTCGACAAGCCGTTGGCATAAATAAAAAACTTAATTCAAAAAGACGTACTACTACCAGTTCCAAAGAACCAGCAACAGCAAGGATTCTATTCTCCAGTTTTTCTCATAAAAAAAAAAAAAAAAAAAAAACAGGGGGGTCCTTCAGGATTACTGTAAACCTAAGAAGTCTGAACAAGTGCCTATCTTACAAAAAGTTCAAGATGGAGACCATAAAGTCAACAATATGCTTCCTCAACATTGTTACATGGCGACAATAGATTTACAGGACGCATATTGCCATATACCCATCTTCAAAGATCATCAAAAGATCGCAGTGTTCGAGAGGTCGCCTCTGTCACTTTCAAATTACATTTTCACAAAAGTAGTGGCAGAAATAACCAGTCATCCTTATCTACGGGGCATTCTTATAATACTGTACTTGGACGACTTTCTATTGTCAGCAGAATCAGAAAGTCGGCTTCTGGTACATCTAGACCTTGTTCTGAGGAACTTCACGGATCTGGGATGGATCATAAATTTCAAAAAATCCAACCGCATGACGTATGTCTCACACTGCCAGCGACCGTCCTCCCGGCCTGCCTCCTCCCTCCTCTCTGCTACCTACCGAGCGGGCGAGCGCTTGTAGTTGTAAGTAATACACAGCGCTCATTATGCGATTATGTACATAACAATTAACTATTAGAGATACAATTATACAGTGAGCGGGGCCCGTGAAGTAGAATACAGTCACTGCACGGGCCCCGCTGTCATTATAAAACCAGATGCCGGCCCCCAGCCCTGTCTTGAGGGTCGTTCACTACAGGGACACTTATGGAGGGGATCTGTGGATGACACATAGCATAAGATGCTATATATGTGTCATCCACAGATCCCCCCCCCCCATAACTGTCATACACAGATCCTCATAACAGTGCCATCCAGAGAGCCCAATAAGTGTCACCACAGATCCCCTATAAGTGTCACCACAGATCCCCCATGTGCGTCACCACAGATCCCCCATGTGCGTCACCACAGATCCCCCATGTGCGTCACCACAGATCCCCCATGTGCGTCACCACAGATCCCCTATGTGCGTCACCACAGATCCCCCATGTGCGTCACCACAGATCCCCCATAACAGTGCGTCACCACAGATCCCCCATAACAGTGCGTCACCACAGATCCCCCATAACAGTGCGTCACCACAGATCCCCCATAACAGTGCGTCACCACAGATCCCCCATAACAGTGCGTCACCCACAGATCCCCCATAACAGTGCAGTCACCCACAGATCCCCCATAACAGTGCGTCACCCACAGATCCCCCATAACAGTGCGTCACCCACAGATCCCCCATAACAGTGCGTCACCCACAGATGGGCCGGTGCGTCTTATACGCGACAAGTACAGTAATAGTTTTTTTGCATCACTACCGTGTACTTTGTCATTTACTGATTAGGTAAGGGGAGAAGGCTCCCTTTTAAATTTGAGCTTCTGTGTTGTTTCCTGTCCTGGAGGCGGGGATCACACTCCTGTCAGTGCCGTTGGGGAGGCTATTGGAAAATCCAATTACCGGTAAGAGTAATTAACATACGAAAAATTCTGAATGGAATCTATATCATCTACAGTACTTCATCTGTTCCCCAACTGTGTGATGACCTCTATAGACATAAAGGACGCCTATTACCATGTACCCATTCATCCTTCATCTCAAAAATTTCTCAGGGTGGCAGTAAGAATAGGGGAATCGATAATTTATGTGCAATTCAGAGCACACCCTTTTGGAATATCACAAGCGCCAAGAGTATTCACAAAGCTAATGGCAGAGGTGATGGCACAAGTTAGGAGATCGGACATTATCATAACCCCTCCTTATGGTAGGGCAGTCCCCAGAGGTCTTGACGAGCCAAATACAGGAAGTGTTGGGGACTCTGACAAAACTAGGTTGGCTCATAAATTTGTCAAGTCATGTCTAACACCAACTCACCGCTGTGTTTTTCTAAGAATCCAACTAGATTCACTAGCCCAAAAAGCCTTTCTTCCAGTAGAAAAGAGACTGGCATTACAAAAGAGGATGAGGAAGTTCAGCAAAACCAGAATACCTCCACTGAGAGAGGCCATGTCCATTTTAGGTCTAATGACGGCATGTATACCAGTGGTGAAGTGGGCCTAGTTCAGGTCCAGAATACTGCAGTCATACATTCTGTTGCATTGGGACGTGGGAATGTCATCCGTAGACAGCAAATGTGTAATCCCCAGATCAGTGAAGAATTCCCTTATATGGTGGATGAAGGAGAGGAACTTGAATCAAGGAGTAGAATGGGTGAAAGAAGATCCTTTAATAATTACGACAGACGCCAGCCCCAAGGCGTGGGGTGCCCGCTCAGTTTTGGGTTTTTTCCAAGGGCAGTGGTCAGAATCTAAGTCTACAATCCCAAAACTCCAGAAAACTGAGGGCAGTTCTGTGTGCCTTGAAGGAGTCTTCCCTTTCTTATACGCAGACACGTCAGAATCTTATCCGACAGCGCGACTGTGATGGCCTATATCAACAGGCAAGGTCTCCTCAACTATTGAGGCTAACATCCTTAATTTTCCAACTAGTAGAGGGGAAGATTCTATCCCTCTCAGCAGTACACCTAAAAGGCCCAGAGTACTGCCAAGCGGACTTTCTGAGCAGGCACAAATTCAGCCAAGGGGACTGGTGTCTAAACCAGGAAGTCTTTCATCATATAGAAGCTCTGTGGGGACCCCCAACGCTGGACCTTCTTGCATCCAGAGAAAACAAGAAATGCCCCAAAAAAATTCTCTGTCGGTCAGATCATTCCCTGGGTATAGATGCCCTGTCTCAACCTTTGGGGCATGGATCTGGTTTATGCTTTTCCCCCTCTCGGCCTGTTACCCATAGTAAATTCAGAAGATCAGGAGGGAGAGGGCAATGGTGATCCTATTAGCCCCATTATGGCCAAGAAGAGTATGGAATGCCTTGTTAAGGAGGCGGATCCCTGGATATTGTCAGAGTGAGGACTTGCTATATTAGGACCCTCTACGTCATCAAGAAGTTACACTTAACGGCCTGGATTTTGAGAGGCAATTCTTTAAGGCCAGGGGTCTATCTGAACAAGTGATAGAAATTCTACAAGCTAGTAGAAAGAAGGTTACCTCTAACATTTATTTGAGGGTTTGGAATACCTTTTATTCAATTTGCAGGTTCAGGACTAGATCTGGGCTCGGCCAATATTCCATTAATTGGAATGACCGCACCTACATTATTCCCCCCCCCCCCCCCCCAAATAAAAAATAAAAATATTATATATATATAGTACAGACCAAAAGTTTGGACACACCTTCTCATTCAAAGAGTTTTCTTTATTTTCATTACTATGAAAATTGTAGATTCACACTGAAGGCATCAAAACTATGAGTTAACACATGTGGAATTATATACTTATCAAAAAAGTATGAAACAACTGAAAATATGTCATATTCTAGGTTCTTCAAAGTAGCCACCTTTTGCTTTGATTACTGCTTTGCATACTCTTGGCATTCTCTTGATGAGCTTCAAGAGGTAGTCACCTTAAATGGTTTTCACTTCACAGGTGTGCCCTGTCAGGTTTAATAAGTGGGATTTCTTGCCTTATAAATGGGGTTGGGACCATCAGTTGCGTTGTGGAGAAGTCAGGTGGATACACAGCTGATAGTCCTACTGAATAGACTGTTAGAATTTGTATTATTGCAAGAAAAAAGCAGTTAAGTAAAGAAAAACGAGTGGCCATCATTACTTTAAGAAATGAAGGTCAGTCAGTCCGAAAAATTGGGAAAACTTTGAAAGTGTCCCCAAGTGCAGTCACAAAAACCATCAAGCGCTACAAAGAAACTGGCTCACATCCGGACCGCCCCAGGAAAGGAAGACCAAGAGTCACCTCTGCTGCGGAGGATAAGTTCATCCGAGTCACCAGCCTCAAAAATCGCCGTGAATCAGGCCTTCATGGTAGAATATCTGCTAGGAAACCACTGCTAAGGACAGGCAACAAGCAGAAGAGACTTGTTCGGGCTAAAGAACACAAGGAATGGACATTAGACCAGTGGAAATCTGTGCTTTGGTCTGATGAGTCCAAATTTGAGATCTTTGGTTCCAACCACCGTGTCTTTGTGCGACGCAGAAAAGGTGAACGGATGGGCTCTACTTGCCTGGTTCCCACCGTGAAGCATGGAGGAGGAGGTGTGGGGGTGCTTTGCTGGTGACACTGTTGGGGATTTATTATAAAAAATTGAAGGCATACTGAACCAGCATGGCTACCACAGCATCTTGCAACGGCATGCTATTCTATCCGGTTTGCGTTTAGTTGGACCATCATGTATTTTTCAACAGGACAATGACCCCAAACACACCTCCAGGCTGTGTAAGGGCTATTTGAGCATGGAGGAGAGTGATGGGGTGCTGCGCCAGATGACCTGGCCTCCACAGTCACCGGACCCGAACCCAATCGAGATGGTTTGGGGTGAGCTGGACCGCAGAGTGAAGGCAAAAGGGCCAACAAGAGCTAAGCATCTCTGGGAACTCCTTCAAGACTGTTGGAAGACCATTTCAGGTAACTACCTCTTGAATCTCATCAAGAGTGTGCAAAGCAGTAATCAAAGCAAAAGGTGGCTACTTTGAAGAACCTAGAATATGACATATTTTCAGTTGTTCCACACTTTTTTGTTATGTATATAATTCCACATGTGTTAATTCATAGTTTTGATGCCTTCAGTGTGAATCTACAATTTTCATAGTAGTGAAAATAAAGAAAACTTTGAATGAGAAGGTGTGTCCAAACTTTTGGTCTGTACTGTGTGTGTGTATGTGTATATATATGTATATGTATATGTGTATATATATATATATATATATATATATATAAAATATGTATTTCATAGAGGTTATCTTAAAGAGGAGATATGCTGAAGGAGCATATATTTAAGATCTTTATGTATGATGTACTAAGTTTCACTGTATATAGGTGTTTTGGCGGTCCTAGGAATCTTGTCACAAACTGAGCAGTGAAATACAGAGGACCCTTTTAAAGATTTGGGAAGTTTATTTTTTCTGTCCGGAAGGGGGAGGATCTCTCACAGGTGCTGTCATGGGCTCGTGGAAAATGTATTACCGGTAAGAGTATTTTTGTGGACGTGAGGGGACAAAAACAACAATTCTGTCTTTTTTTTTTTTCTACATTATTTTTTTTTATGGCGTTCACCGCGCGGGATTAGTAATATGATACTTTTATAGATCGTTACGGATGCGGCGATACCAATTATGTGTTTTGTTTTTTGTTTTGTTTTTTTCATTTTTTGAATGGATATGGGAAAAGACAATTTTTATTTTATTAACGTCTTTTTTTTTTTTTCATTTATTAATCAAGACCCATCTGGATCTTGAAGATCCAATGGGCCTGATGGTTATACAGTGCATTTCAATAGTCATCTATTGCAATGCACTGTATAGTGTGTATTACAGTTACACTAAGGCTGATCAGACCCTCAGGGTATGATCAGCCTTAGGTACATGGCAGCCCGGACACCTTTGTAAGGCGTCCGATTACCATGGCAACCATCGGGCCACTGCCATCGCAGCAGCGGCGGCCCAATGGAAGACAGAGGGAGCTCCCTCCCTCTCAACCTCATGGATGCCGCGGGCAGCTGCTGTCCGCAGCATCTGAGAGGTTAAATGGACGAGATCGGTGCCAGCACTGATTTCGGCCATAGCAGCAGAGTGTCAGCTGTCCGTTCCTGAGCCACTGCTATCACACTGCCTCGGCTGGCAGGAGGCAATGGGGGCATTATGGGGGCGATTAAATTACTGGGGGTCACTATATCAATGGGGGCACAGTGGCAGTCATGCCTGGTTTCAGGCTGTGATCTCCAGCGTGGAGATCACAGCCTGAAACCGGCATTTTGTACACTAAAGCGCTCCGATTGGTTAGTCTGCTGAGACTAACCAATCTGAGTGCTTGCCGGCAAGAGACCACTCTAATTGGTCCCTTGTCGGTTTCCCCGGTGTGTCTGCTCTCTGGGAGAGCGGAGACTCCTGGGCTGTGACACTTTATAGTGTCACAGCACCGGTAAGCAGTTTGGATGCGACTGTATGTCCAAATTCAGTAAATTACTTGCAATTTGGACATACCGTAACGTCCACATGTGTGAAGGGATTAATAGAAACTCGCATCTCCAGACACTAGTGACAGCTGTATAGGTTTTCTGCTCTGGCTACTCCCGTTGATGACATTCTCAAAGGTCCTTAAGCTTTACTTGGAGTTCTCATTTCCTTTCAGTACAGCAGTAGGACTTTCCTCCCCATGTGCTCTGCTGCAGATCACTCAGATCGGTGTCGGCAGGGGGAGAGGAGTGTATATGCAGATGCACAGCTTGTTCACTAATTGAACAAAGTGGGTCATGAAAGGAAGAGTCTGGCCAGGCACTTTTTAGCACGATTGTTTCTTGCAAAAAAAATAAAAATGTGCTTCTTATAAAGCGAAAAATACAGTAAATTCCTTCACGGGATGTGGTATTAAGCCTCATGTATACGTCCGTGGAACACGGACCGTGAGTTACCGGCCTGGATTCCTGCTGAGTGCAGGAGCGCACGGCATCATTGGTTGCTATAACGCCGTGCGCTCCTGCACTCAGCAGGAATCCAGGCCAGTATCTCGCTGTCCGTGTTCGCATGGACGTATACATGAGGCTTTATGCAGATGATGACTGTATATGTGGCATGAGCCTAAACCCCCTCCAATTGTCTAAAGTGCCCAAGCTTATTCCACACTGCTTGGAGATTGTTCTTGTTGGTAATCTATTTGTGAGTGCCACTGACATTAGCAGTACTATATTCAGTGTGGTAGAAGTTGTGGTGAGTAACTGATTCTTATTGTCCCTTGCCCCATCCAGATCTGCCATAGCAAAAGTGGTGAAATTAACCCCGTTAAGGTAAACAACTTGGTGAAGGCCTACGTCCAGCGTTACAAGTACTTCCGGAAACACGGCAAGAAAATGGATGACGACGAAAGCAGCCAGCAGTTACCGTAGTGGAAAGGATCAGGGGGCCCTGGAAAAAGCACTACCCCCTTTACCATTAATTTGAGCCCAGGAGGACTATGGAATATACCTGTGCAAATAATGGCAATTTAATTAAAAAAAGAAATTAGAGAAAAAATGGAAAAAAAAACCTTTTATGCAAATATTGGTTGAACTTTAGAGATGCCTATCTTTAGAAATAAATATATGTGACTCCTCACAGCTCCCCTCCGTTTGCTTGTACTGTGGTCACAGACCTGTCAGAGCTGGGAACTTCTAGATGATCCTGCACAGGCCACTTGTTTGCTGTGCGGTCTCGTTTTAAATAGTCGTCTCTTGTAAATATATTTTTGCTTCACAGATTTGCAGCTTTATTATCCATATTCTCTACCGGATTTTAATTCTCATCCCCTCTAGCCCCTCTATTATTATTATTTTGCATGATTTTACACATCTCCACGGTTTCATCTCTGGGGTAGCAAGTTCTTGTTATATACTCCTTTTCCTGATAGCTGTATTAAAATGCCATCCTGTAAGCCTCTGTGCCTGTGTTCTTTTTATATTATCTTTGTGTCTTCCTTTTGGCGCGCTTTTGATTACACGTTCAATTACCAAGATACATGAAGAGGCTTCTTGTATATGGGCTGAATTTAGTTTTTCTTCTGATTGAGGGGGAAGGGGACCTACTTTATTTTACAACTGAAAATACAAATGGTTGCATACACATGATTTGCATGTCTATTCGCACCAAGAGGGATGTGGAGAGGGGAAAACTGGCAAAAATACAGGACATAAGTCATATAATGGCCAGGTATAGTGTTATTGCTCATGTAGGCTACTGCTTATTCTGAAAAGTCACCTGAAAGTATAGGTAAATTTAAACGAATGCATATTAGTTGGGGGATCCAGCAGCAAGACATGTAATCTCTAATTATGAAGCACATAATTCGCCTCTTAGCCCTCCATAGCTGTTAGTCCTGTTTGGTTGGAATACCCCTGGTGGTTGTACGGGATGAGAAAAACAAAGACCTTTAATCTTAGGGCTCATGCACACGACCGTATGCGTTTTGTGGTTTGCAAAACACTGATGACGTTCGTGTGCATTCCGTATTTTGCGGAACGGAACAGCTGGCCCCTAATAGAACGGTACTATTCTTGTCTGTAATGCGGACAATAAGACATGTTCTATTTCTTTGCTGAATGGACATACGGAAACGGAATGCACACGGAGTAACTTGGTTTTATTTATTCTTTTCATTTTATTTTTGTATACCCATTGAAATGAATGGTTCCGCATATGGCCTGCAAAAAAAAAACCTGAACGGACATGGAAAGAAAATACGTTCGTGTGCATGAGCCATTAGTAAATGTTACCCAATGTCTTGTAGGGCTAGCTCAGCTGAATGTAATGATACTTTGCACTTAGCCATATACGCATTTTTTATTATTATAATTTTTAACCCATTTACTGCCAGGGATGCTTGGACATATTGCACCTCTGGTATCCTGCACGATTTTTGCAGTTTTGACATGTACAAATAAAATCCTACTAACCCCCCCCCCCCCCCAAAGAAAAAAAAAAACATATATTTTCTTAAAGTAGACACCTGCCATATTTTACAAATGTCGCTTACCACTTTATAATCACACGTTCATGAAACTTTGCATCAAAGTGTAATTTTTCATACAAAATTGCAAAAAAGATTAGTGAGTAAAAGTGTAAGGCCTCTTTCACATGACCGTTGTTTTTTGCGGGCCGCATATTGAACCATTCATTTCAATGGTTCCGCGCCAAAAAAAGTAATCCGTTTCCGTTTTTCCGTTCCGTTGAAAGATAGAACATGTTCTATTATTGCCCGCAAATCACGTTCCGTGGCTCCATTCAAGTCAATGGGTCCGCAAAAAAAAGGGTACTTTCACACTTGTTGCAGAGGATTCCGGCAGGCAGTTGTATTTCTGGTGTTGATTGTGGTGCTAAGGTCCTTTGTGCCACAATCTGCGACTTTTCCATGCTCACGCCAGGTCTTTTTTTGTTTTGAGGAAAGGGAGTGACTAGAATTTTTGTATATCTTTTATATTTTTGAAAACTTTTTTTTTTTTTACATTTAGCCTATGGGATAATGGCGGTTATTTATTAAGACCAGTGTTTTAGACGTTGGTCTTAATAACCCCTTCAGCTGGCATTGGATCCGCCAGAGTTATCTAGAGGCCCCATTTTCTGTTTAGACCATTTTCTACGCCTAAAACAGGCATATAAAATGATAAATGAGAAGTGCCTGACGGCCCGTCCCCTTCCCTGTCCACACCCTCTGCAAACTGCGCCAGAAATATGCCTAATATAGGCATGTTTCTAGATAGTAAATGACCCCCTATGCTCTTATGGAGCCCTGTCACAGGGCTTGATAGGAACCTCAATATTAAAAGCCTCGTATTCTTCAGGAGTAAGGTTGCCATAGCAACCAAATGGTTCCTGCGATCATGTTGTGAGGGAGCCATTTGGTCACCAGGAGTGCAGTGCTCCTGGTAATTAGACTCTTAGATGCTGTGGTCACAATTGGCCAGAGCAACTGGGGTGGAAGTTAGTGAACGGATAGATATATATATATATATATATATATATATATATATATATTTTTTTTTTTTACAATTTGCCCCTGTCTCATATTGCTGCACTTCTTACCGCTAAGTTATAAGTGGTCACTGCTGCTTGGCTTCTTATTTGTGGTCCTCAACTTCTGACAGTGCCTGACCTGGAGCTGCAGGTCTGCTCAGGTGTGTAGTTTAGCTGGCACTAGCCTCTACCTCTTAGGCCCCTTTCACACGGGCGAGTTTTCCGCGCGGGTGCGATCCGTGCGGCGAACGTATGGCACCCGCACTAAATCCTGACCCATTCATTTCTATGGGGCTGTGCACATGAGCGATGTTTTTAACGCATCACTTGTGCGTTCAGTTGAAATCGCAGCATGCTCTATATTGTCCGATTTTGACGTGACGCAGGCCCCATAGAAGTGATAGGGGTGTGTGAAAATCGGATGGCATCCGCAAGCAAGTACGGATGCGGTGCGATTTTCACGCATGGTAGCTAGGAGATGATCGGGACCCGATCATTATTATTTTCCCTTATAACATGGTTATAAGGGAAAATAATAGCATTCTGACTACAGAATGCTTAGTAAAATAGGGCTGAAGGGGTTAAAAAATATATAATACAATCTACACAACACCTAACCCAAACCCGAACCTCTCTAAAGAAGTTCGGGTTTGGGTACCAAACATGCAGATTTTTCTCACGCGCGTGCAAAATGCATTTAAAAGCTGTCTACAGTATATTTGGCTCCTTGTAGAGCTCAGAGACAGGATTGTGTGGAGGTGCAGATCTGGAGAAGAATACAAAAACTTTTCCACCATACTGAAAGTTCCCAAGAAAACAGTGGCCTCCATAATTCTTAAATAGAAAAAGTTTGGAACCTTTCTAAAGCTTGTCGCCCCACCAAACAGGGGGAAAGGGTCTTGGTAAGCAAGGCTGTATTTAGAGTTCATGCTGCCCTAGGTACTTTAGTGTTCTCCTCCTCCATTGATGTCCATACAATAACTGACAGCCAAACGCTCCCTAGGTTGTCAGTTATCCCTCCCAACTCCCCCATACGCATACACGCTTTACTGAAAGGCTGACCTTTCATATGCCAGTGTTACTAAGATGCTAAGACGCCCACTGGAGTTAGGTGCACCTAACTTATTATGAGGCATACACCTCTTAATAAATTAGGTGCCTCTTTCGGCAGTACATGCAACTGTCTGCTCATTGAAGGCATGTCAGTGACAGTGTGTCACATCACAGAGCAGCTCATGCCTTCTACTTGGCAGCACTAGTGTCTTTCACTGAATGTGACTGAGCTGATTGATGGAGCAGCAATTTTGGCTCTCTGCTGCGTCACTAATCAGCTTAGCACCGCAGAGGAGACGGAAGAGAAGAGGACGCAAAAATTGTACCCTTCCCCCAGCACTGCAGCTAAAGACATATTTAGATGAACAATGCATACAGTGCAACAAAACATGCAGGGAAATTCAGCACTACATACCTCTTACATCTAGTGATATCTCCTCCTCTAATGTAGACATTGACTTTCCCTATCTTCTCAATTCGGCCCAAACTATCATGACAATTTTTCTTCAGCCATGTCTGGTCTCTGCAGAGTTTGCCACACAGACATCTTAGATTCCTCACTTTCCAATGTTGTCCTGCTGCTGCCCCCATTACTGTGCCCTATGTTCTCCTCAATGCTCCCAAATACTATACTGCAGAAATAGTGCCATACAGACTGTCCCCCCCATAGTGCTCCAAGACTGCTTTCAATAGTAATAGTGCTCCCCAAAGTCCTACCAATAGTAATTCCCTGCCAGACTGCCTTTATTAGTAATAGTGCCACCTATAGTGATATTGCTCCTAAAGAGTGCTTCATTTAATAGAAGTGCCCTCCATATTGTGCCCAATAATAATAATGCCCCAACAGTATACCCAGTATTGCCCCCACAGAGCACCCAATAGAAACTAGACCCTTCTATAGTGCCGCCAGTGGTAATACGATTCCCTATAGCGCCCTCAGTAGTTGTAACTTCCCCTATTGTGCACTCATTAGTAAGAAGGCCCCTCTTTAGACCCCCAGTAAAAATAAGGCTGATCTATAAGACACTCCTCTATAGCCTCAATATTTATAATGCCCCCTGTTATAATGTTCACCCTGTAGTTCCCCCAGTATTTATAATGCTACCTGCATTGTCCCCTGTAGTTATAATAACCCCCCCCCCCCCCCCCGTAGTGCCCCAGTATTTATAATGGCCCCCTGCAGCTTTAGTTGTCCCTGTAGTGCCCCAAAAATTATAATGCCTCAGCCCTTCCAATATACATACCCATCTAAATAACATAATTCCGATCCTTCCAGCATACAGTCCTATGTAAGAAACATCACTCCCTTGCCTTCAGTCCCCTCCAGCACACAGTCTCATGTAAATAACATAATTCCCCTCCTCCTGCCCCTCCAACATACAGTGCCATGTAAGTAACATTGCTTTCCTCACTTCAGCCCCACCAACATACAGTCCCATGTAAGTAACATTGCTTCCATCACTTCAGCCCCACCAACATACAGTCCCATGTAAATAACATCTCTCTCTTCCCCCAGCCGCCTCCAGCATACAGACCCATGTAGATAACATCACTCCCTCCAGCGACTCTAACATACAGTTTCATGTAAATAACATCACTGTCCTCCTTCCTCCAACATACAGTCCCCTGGAATAAACAGCACTACCTCCTCTAGCCTCCTCTAACATACAGTCCCATGTAAATAACAGTGCTCCCCTCTCCCAGCCACCTCCAATATGCAGTCCCATGTAAATAACTTTACCCTCATGCCTTCAGTGCTTCCAACATATAGTCCCATGTAAATAAAATCACTCCCCTCCTCCAGCTGCCTCCAACATACAGACCCATGTCAATAACATCACCCCCTCCCTCTAGGAAGGGAGGGGGTATAATAGAAGAGGACTACAACTCCCAGCATTTCTCTGTCTTTCACATTGAATCCATCCTTTCTCCTCTTTCTTCTGCTCATGTCACATGACATTATCATAGGCCCTTCAACACCACTTCTGGTCTTCACTGCTGAGCTCTGCCCCTTCTGCACTGATCACATAAATATGACGTCATCACATGTCCTTCACCCCCCACTCTCCACTGCTGAGCTCTGTCCCCCTGATGTCATTAATAAAAATAATAATAGTAATAATGAAACCAAAACACTGTCTGTGGTGCTACCTCCCTGCTGGGTGGCACTGTAGGCACACACCGTCGGGTGCGTAATTTTAATTACAGCCCTGTTGGTAAGAGAGGTGGCGAAGAACCTAATGGTCACTCTTGCTAAGCTCCAAACATCCTGTGTGTAAATCGGGGAATCTTCCAGAAGGGCAACCATAACTGCAGCATTCCACCAATCTGGGTTTTATGGCCAGAAAGAAGCCTCTCCTCAGTAAGTCTGCAAAAAAAGCAGAAACAAAATTCTCTGGTCTGATGAAACCAAAAGTTAAGTTTGGGGAAAACCTATCACTACCCAATACCATCCCTACAGTGAAGCATAGTGGTGGCAGCATCATGCTGTGGGTGTGAAAACTGAATGGAGCAAAGCACAGCGATATTCTGTCATCAGATTCTACCCCTATAACCTAAACATATGCTCATGTCCAGACTAATAAGAAGAATCCTAAGCTGGCCTTATTAAACCTCACTGTTGCTCTATTTGCCCAAAAAAACAGGTTTTTAAAACCTGTCAATCACTTACTTAAGGTGCCCAAGGAGAGCGCCGCCTCCGCAATCCTCCCAGTCCCTCTGCCAGATCCCGTGCCTGCGCACTAAGCTCAGCCAACCTGCAGGTCATATCAGGGTTGAGCGAAGTGCGCATCAGGCCGGTGCATGCGCACTTTGCTCAACGAAGCCGCTGCCAGGAGTCTGCACGGGCGCATCAGACTGAGCCTAGTGCGCAGACGCGGGATCTGGCAGAGGGACTGGGAGGATTGCGGAGGCGGCGCTGAGCTGTAGAAGGCAGCGCTGAAGACAGGGAAGGCGGCTCTGGGCACCAGACGGCGAGGGGTGCCGGCGGGCACCCTGTATTAACGGACCTCCCCTTGGGCACCTTAATTAAGTGATTGACAGGTTATAAAAAACATTTTTGGGGGGCAAATAGAGCCACAGTGAGGTTTAATAAGGCCAGCTTAGGATTCTTCTTATTAGTCTGGACATGAGCATATGTTTAGGTTATAGGGGTAAAATCTGATGACAGAATCCCTTTAAGATGGAAGAAATAGTGCTTCACTATCAACGCGACCACTTGATATCCTGCAGGTTTCTGTGTTTTCCATGTCCGGACAGACTGAGGAGAGCCTTGGGTGGAGGAAAGGATTCCAAGAAAACTTGCAGCGCGGTCCTATATATATAAACGCATTGAACTATAGTATAAATTTACCCATGTCACTTCTGGAACCTGCAGCGCCAAAAGTCCAGGCAACGTATCAGAGACTGTTTTTACATTTGGTTACAGTGACCATCAATCTGCTTCCGAGCCCCATACGCAGTAGGTTTTAGGCACACATTTGGTAGCCCTCTGGCAAATTTTGGTGGTGAGATGTTCCACTGTAGAGTATCGGTTTGCCCTCACGCGCCTTCGTAGCTGATGTTTACCTCTCACATCAGCGACACATGGTGCTCCGCTGCCACTTGTCCACTCACGATACACTGTCACCACTGTAGCACACGAACAGTTCACAGACTGCAGTTTCAGAAATACTGCCACCCTTGCCCCGAAAGCCAATAATCATCCCTTTTTGAAAAATTGCCCCTTTTACCCATGACAGCAACGAGGGATGTGTAGGCAGACAGCTTGTCACACACTTTATATACCCACCCACCCATACATGAAGGCATATACATGCATCACATGCACACATATACACACACACATTTCTTTCCTTCTCCTGTGGTCACCTGTCTTTTGTCGGGTTACGTCCTGAGGCTTTCCTTCCAGTTCTATCCCTTTTATCAGGAAGCAGATGGAGGCTCCCTGCCTATGTCGAGCACGGTGCACAGTGACAGAAAACATTTACCGTAGCTGTTTCCTGTGACATGAATGTCAGCAGTAGCGGAGTTGCCAGGTATCAGGTGACAAGTGCAAGGATCCCCTCTGCACCAGCCATCCTCAGCTCCTGCTGTGAGAGGATCTGCTGGGGGTGGGGGTGTGCACATGTACTGACATGTACCCTCTTTGCAGCAGAATAGGGTAAGGAGACAGCAGGAGGAATGGGGGGGGGGGGGTAAGATGACAGCAGACACAAAGGAGCAGACAGCAGCGCACAGGACAGTAGACTTCATTTGTCAGCATTTGTGCCCCCTTATAGTGAAAAGTGTGGTGCGCCCTGTGCAGTCTCACATTTAAATTTTCATACATTCGGAAAGTCTTCAGACTCTTTCACTTTTTTCACATTTATATGTTATTTTGTTATGTTGCAGTCTTGTGCTAAAATACAAAATATTCAAACCACCCCCCATTCTGCACTCAATACCCCATAATGAGAAAGTGAAATAGAATGTTAGAAAGCCCTGCTTGCATTGACATAAGTATTCAAACTTTTTAGCCAGGACGTAGTTGAAGGACCTTTGGAGGTGATTACAGCCTCCAGTCTTCTTGGGTATGATGCATACCTGAACTTCAGCATTTTCTGCCATTCTTCTCTGCAAATCCTCTCAAACTCTGTCAGGTCGGATGAGGACCATCGGTGGACCGTCATTTTCAGGTCTCTCCAGAAATATTCATTCGGGTTCGAGTCAGGGCTATGGCCGCTCTAATTTGCACTATCTTTCCAAATCATGTCCAATCAACTGAATTTACCAGAGGAGGACTCCAATCAAAGTGTAGAAACATCTCAAAGATGATCAAGAGAAATGGGAGGCCCCAGAGCTAAATTTCATAGCAAAGGGTTTGTATACTTCTGTCTATGCAAAATTTTAGCTTTTCCTTTTTAATACATTTGCAAAAATTTCAAATATTCAGTTTTGACTTTGTCATTATGGGGTATTAACTGTAGATTGATGGAGGAAAACTTGATTTTTCTTTTATTTAAGCGCAAGGCCTCAACATAACAAAATGTGAATAAAGTGAAAGGGTCTGACGACTTTCCGAATGCAGTCATAAAGCAACACTTACACCAGCCAGGCTGACAAAAGGCAATGTCCGGTGCAAGGGTCGAGCCCCAGCAGTGTAGGAAATCCAGAAGATGTTATCCTGCACTTAGAAATAAAACCACAATCTCTTTATACAATATGGGTTAAAATTAACAACTAATTTACTAATTGCTAACTTGTTGTGTAAATTACGCCCATTTAGGGGCTGGGTGTGATGTGATTAAAATGGTTGCAACCCTACGGGGGACATTAATTAAGCTCTTTACGCCACTAATGTGGTGTAAAAAAGTTGAAAATTATGAAGTACGCTATATTTGCGCAATAATTAGTGATTTTTTTTTTAGCTTCTCGCCACTTTGGAAATAAAAAAGCAAGGCTAAGCTTGGAGGGGCCGGGCTTTGCACTCCATACCGGATTTGCTATAACTAAAAACAGAAACTAGTGTAGTATATAGCTCAAATCTGTGCCAGCCCCTAGCTAGTGTACACTTGACTTTCTGGTGCATGGACTGCCAGAGGGGCAACTAGTTTATTAAGAGGCATCTGCCTATTAATACATCAGGTGCCTCTTACTCCAGAGCAGGGGTATCAAGACTGGGAATGCCAGTCTTGATAAATCTACTCCTATGTTTTTATGTCATGAATAAGATCTGTTGGTTGAAACGTGTTGACGTCCTGTAATATGCCACTGGAGTGATTTTAACTCGTATGGAATAAAGAGATTGTGATTATACAGGTGAGACTCGAAAAATTTGAATATCGTGAAAAAGTCCATTTATTTCAGTAATGCAAATTAAAAGGAATTGTGTTAATGCAGCTTAAAATTTGAATTTTATGAAAAGGTTCAATATTCTAGGCTCAAAGTGTCACACTCTAGTCAGCTAATTAATCCATATTCCCTGAGCAAAGGGTACCTGAGATTGTGACTTTGGAGTTTCATAAACTGTAAGCCATAATCATCCAAATTATACCAAATAAAAGCTTGAAATATCTCACTTTGCATGTAATAATATCTCATATGTTAGTTTCACCTTTTAAGTTGCATTACTGAAATAAATGAACTTTGCACAATATTCAAATTTTTCGAGTTTCACCTGTATTTCTGCAGGATAACTTCTTCTGGATTGTATACAGTTACCACTGAACTCCAACGCAGCTGGGGCACCGCCAGCACCTCAAAAGGCAGGGTTAGCATGGCCGAAATGTGGAAAAGCTCTGTCAGCACACCACAACAACCAGCACCACCAGCTGATATGGAACGTCTTAGCAGGAGGTAGCATTTCACCAACATGGTGAAGCAGTATGTGTGCACACGCCTACACATACTGAATGACGGGTCTGCCCCCTTCAACTTGGGTCTCCAAATTGGGCACATGGCCTGAGCTTGCCTTTTTCGCCTTGGAGGTGCTGGCCTGCCCTGCAGCCAGTGTATTATCTGAATGTGTGTTTAACACGGCAGGGGGGCGTCATCACAGACAAGCGCAGCCGCCTGTCCACAGCCAATGTGGACAAGCTCACATTCATTAAAATGAACCAGGCATGGATCCCACAGGACTTGTCTGTACCTTGTGCAGAATAGACATGTATGTATTAACCAGCCATTGTTATACTACAGCGCAATTGCTCATTCTTGTATTTTGGATATTTCACACTCTTTTGGAGTCTAATAAAAAATAAAAAATAAAATTAAAACCAGTATTGGCTACCTCGTCCTCCTCCACTGCTGCTTCCACCTACACCCCTACGTCCACCGCCTCCTCAATCTCCTACTCCATATGGACCTCCACCTCATAAATCAAGTATTTTATTTTAAATTTGTACGTATTTTATTTTATGTCATTTCACTAATTTGTCTGTTACATTTTCGGGTGAAATTCGCCAATTTTTGGGTGTGATATACCACTGCTATACCTAGTAGACAGGTAAAAAAAATTCACTAATTTGTCTGTTACATTTTAGGGTGAAATTCAGCAATTTTTGGGTGTGATATACAACTGATATACCTAGTAGACAGGTTAAAAAGTTCACTAATTTGTCTGTTACATTTTCGGGTGAAATTAACCAATTTTTGGCTGTGATATACAGAGGTATATCACAGCCAAAAATTGGTTAATTTCACCCGAAAATGTAACAGACAAATTAGTGAACTTTTTAACCTGTCTACTAGGTATATCAGTTGTATATCACACCCAAAAATTGACAGCTTAATAAATTTCACAAATTTTTATTTTACATTTTCGGGTTACATTAAACAATTTTTGGCTGTGATAGACCCCTGCTCTACCTAGTAGACAGGTTAATAAATTTCGCACATTTTTCTGTTACATTCTTGGGTTGACACTTTAAAATTTTTGACGTGAATAAACCCCTGCTCTGCATAGGTGACAGGGATTGAAATTTTTAGAAATAATCTGTTCCATTGGTGGGTGACATTAACCCATTTCTGGCGATGAAAAACCCCTACTCTGCATAGGTGACAGGCCCTTTCCACCGATCCTTCTGCTTTAATAACTTTTCCCATATTTCCGCTCGATCAAAATTAAATTTAATCCATTTATCTCCCTTGGATGAGGTCTCTCTTTCTCACGCTCCTTCTCCGGCATGGAACCCTGATTCACCGATAACCGTGATCAACATGGTAGGCTCAGAAAAGAACATAGAAAGTTGATAGAGAAGATATCCAAATGGAAGGTGGACGTCACGGGGGCACCTCTGCATAGGTGACAGGAACATAAATTAAAAAAAATCGAATTTAACATTGTCAGGTGACATTTTACCAATTTTGCCGGATAGAAACCCCTGCTCTGCATAGGTGACATGGACTTAAATTTCTCAAATTCGTCTTTAATTGGCCCTTTCCTTCGAGCCTTCTGCTTTAATAATTTGTCCCACATTTCCGCTTCATCTTATTGCAGCCATTGACCTCCCTTGGATGAGGTCTCCCTTTCTCACACTCCCTCTCTGGCGTGGAACCCTGATTCGCCGATAACCGTGATCAACATGGTAGGCTCAGAAAAGAACATCGAAAGTTGATAGAGAAGATATCCAAATGGATGGTGGACGTCGCGGGGGCACCTCTGCATAGGTGACAGAAATATACATTTTAAAAAATCGTCTCTTACATTGTCAGGTGACATTTTACTAATTCTGCTGGATAGAAACCCCTGCTCTGCATAGGTGACAGGGAATTCAATTTCAGAAATTCTTCTTTAATTGATGCGTGCCACCTCCTTTCATTCAATGCTTAAACTTTAACAAGTTGTCCCACATTTGCGCTTCAATAGTTTGTCCCACATTTCCGCTCTATCATATTTAATTTGAAACAATTAACCTCCCTTGGATGTGGTCTCTCTTTCTCATGCTCCCTCTCCGGCATGGAACCCTGATTCGCCGTTAACAGTGATCAACATGGTAGGCTCAGAAAAGAACATCGAAAGTTGATAGGGAAGATATCCAAATGGATGGTGGACATCACAGGGACGTGCGATCAGGCAGAAGTTAGCTAGAGTCAACAAAGCGGCAGCAGGGCCTCTCCTGTCTAACGTTTCCTAATACAAAATACCGCAGTGACATTCCCTGTAATTTTTAATTAGTCATTCAAATAACAGGGCATCTTAAGAGTCCTGTATTGTTATTTATCGTCACTACCTCCCCGAGTCGGGAGTGGCTAATTGCCGCGCGCCCCCTCCTTTCCTTCAATTCTTCAGTTTTAATAGCTTTTCCCACATTTCCGCTCGATCACAATTAAATTTCATCCATTGATCTCCCTTGGATGTGGTCTCTCTTTCTCACACTCCCTCTCTGGCGTGGAACCCTGATTCATCGATAACCGTGATCAACATGGTAGGCTCAGAAAGGAACATAGAAAGTTGATAGAGAAGATATCCAAATGAAAGGTGGATGTCACGGGGGCACCTCTGCATAGGTGACAGGAACATACATTTAAAAAAATTGTCTCTTACATTTTTAGGTGACATTTTACTAATTTTGCCGGATAGAAACCCCTGCTCTGCATAGGTGACAGGGAATTAAATTTCAGAAATTCTTCTTTAATTGATGCGCGCCACCTCCTTTCATTCAATGCTTAAACTTTAACAAGTTGTCCCACATTTGCACTTCAATAGTTTGTCCCACATTTCCGCTCTATCATATTTAATTTGAACCAATTAACCTCCCTTGAATGTGGTCTCTCTTTCTCATGCTCCCTCTCTGGTGTGGAACCCTGATTCGCCGTTAACCGTGATCAACATGGTAGGCTCAGAAAAGAACATCGAAAGTTGATAGAGAGCAGATATCCAATTGGATTGTGAACATCACAGGGACGTGCAACATGGTGGGGCAGTATGTTTGCACATGCATACAAGAACTGACTGATGGTTCTGCCCCCTGCAACTTCTGGGTCTCCAAATTGGGCTCATGGCCTGAGCTTGCCCTTTACGCTTTGGAGGTGCTGGCCTGCCCTGCAGCCAATGTATTGTCTGAACGTGTGTTTAGCACGACTGGAGGGGGTTATCACAGGTTATATTTCCCAATGTTTTGGGGTGTACCCTAATTTAAACAAAAAAATGTATAAAAAAAAAATTAAAACCAAAAACCAGTGTTGGCTACCACTTACACCGCCACATCCACCGCCTCCTCAAACTCCTACTCCATATGGACCTCGTCCTCCTAGATCAAGGTTATTATTTTTTATATTATGTATTTTATGTTATTTAAAGTCATTTCCTTATCCACATTTGTTTGCGGAGCACTTGCCATGCTCTTAACCACATTTTGGTGCCATTGCAGCCCTTTCCATGACATTTTTACAGCCATTTTAGTGTTCAAATGTTCAGGTCCCCATTGACTTCAATGGGGTTCGGGTTCGGGGTCAAGTTCAGGTCCTGAACTCAAACTTTTTTGTGAAGTTCAGCCGAACCCGTCGAACCCAAACACCCAGGTGTCTGCTCAACTCTATTGAAAAGCCTTTAGTGTAGTGGAAATAATTGTTTTGGGAAAATTGTTGGGTGATTGGAGTTTGTTCTGTATTAACCAATGTTATATGTTGAAAAGCCTTTAGTGTAGTGTAAAAGTTGGAAATAATTTTTTAGGGAAAATTTATGGGTGATTGTAGTGTTTGTTCTGTATTAACCGATGGTATATGTTGAAAAGCCTTTAGTGTAGTGTAAAAGTGGGGAAAATTGATGGGTGATTGTAGACTTTGTTCTGTATGAACCGATGTTTTATGTTGAAAAGCCTTTAGTGTTGTGTAGCCTTTAGCGTGAATCCGTTTGCCCAGGCAAACCAGGTGCAGAACAGCATGACAGTGATGAGAGTGGTCGCACATGGCTTGCATACACTACATGCCTCCAACATAATTCTTGGATCTCTACATGAAAATACTGTATTTGCTATAAATCGCGAGAGGGGCATAGTTGGAGACATTGACTTCACAAGTCATACAGAGCAGCTGAGTTCAGCCACCTCTATTTGCTTCCCGCTGTTTTTCTGCTCCTGAATTAAAATTGGGGTAACCAGCTTTAGCTTCCTGTGATGTGTATGCCTACAGAGTTCTTTTGTTATGGCTTTCCACCGGGAGCAAGAATATTACGCACAATTCTGATGTGAACTAGTCCTGATCTTAAGAAATTGGACTTGGACTCCAAAGCAGAGGCTCTCCTGTCATGTCTTGTGTGCTGTAGAGATCAAATGCAGAGTGAACAGATCAAAACACATGAATATTTGTTTGGTTTTGAATGAACCGATGTTATATGTTGAAAAGCCTTTAGTGTCATGTAGCCTTTAGTGTGACTTCGTTCGCCCAGGCTAACCAGGTGCAGAACAGTGTGACAGAGCTGAGAGGGGTCGCACATGGCTTGTATACACTACATGCCTCCAACATAATTCTTGGAATTTTACATAAAAATAATGTGAAATCCGCTGACGATGGTGTAAAAGGAGTGGGTTTCTTCTTGGCGCTAACATTGACCTGTAAGGCTGAGTTCATACTTGAGTTATTTGGTCAGTTTTGGCCCTGTGACTGCCCAAATAAGTGGAGTGTGCAGTGATTCTAAGAGCGACGCCTGTCATCTGCATGTCATATGGACTCACAGTATTATTTCACTACCACAGCAGACTCCCTATGTGTGTTACTGCAAGGCACAGTGTTCTATACCACTATAAAGGCTCTCTGCAGCCAGGAAATAGACGTTTTTTTTTATGTGATTCGATGCAAATGATATCCCCTCCACATGCTTAAACATACATCTACGGCAGTTCAGAGGTGCTGTAGATTTCTGTCTTTATTTATACCAGAAAACTGGTGTTAATTAAGATAACTGTGCTGGGCCTACTGGTGCAGCCCCTCTTAGTCTATCTCATCTATCTATCTTTTCTATCTATCTATCTTTTCAATCTATCTTTTCTATCTATCTATCTATCTATCTATCTATCTATCTATCTATCCATCTTCTCTAGCCATCTCATCTATCCATCTACTAAAAGGGTGAACACTCTAGACAGGGCACTGACTGCACCCCTGGTTAAAGGAAAGCTGTCACAAGTTTTATGGTGTCCTAACTAAGGGCAACATAAACCAGTGACAGATCGCCTTAGCAAAATGCTGGGTCAAATTGACTCAGCCATTTTGCTAAAATCTTGGGCTAAATATCTGGAGCGCATGCCGAACAGTCCCCATATTCATGAGCTCATGGCTTTCCCCACCCACCTGCTGCTGATTCATATGGAAAAAAACTGTCAGAGGCAGGTGGGCGGAGAGAGTCGTGAGATCATGAATATGGGGACTTATTAGCCTGTGCTGGAGCTGTTAGAACCTAGCAGCATAAGTGCTCATGCACACGACCGTTGTTGGCTGGTGCCTGTATTGCGGCTGTTCGTGCACCGCATCACGGATGCGGACCCATTCACTTGTTTTATTTTTTTGCGGTGCGGACGGATCACAGACCCATTAACGTTGAATAGGTCTACATCCATCTGTGTCAGCCACGTGGTCATTGCCTGTGCATTGGGGACCGCAATTTGCAGTCCCTAATGCATGGAATTGGCGGACCCCAACCACAAAAAATGCTCTTAGATTCCCTTTAAGACATTACCTCTGTGTTAATGACGATTGATAGAGACCAGCAGAATAAAATCAGAGATTGTAGAAGGAGAAAAAGGTGGGTATCATTGTTTTCACTTACTGGCTGGCACTGTTCCTGTTAAGACACTTTGAGAAAATCTATTAATGGGAGCACTTACTAACTTGAGATTTATATTGTGCATAGGCAGTCTCTGAGTTGCATTGTTTATGGAGACACACTCGTAGCGATTAAGGGGGTATTCTGTTTTTTAACTATGGACACTCTGGCTCTGTTAATAAGGGCACTCGTTTGATCATTATTAAAACAAATGGTTACAGTTTATATGTTAAAGTTCATTACAACCGTGGCAGCTCCACATAAAAAGAAATTGGCATAATTACATAATAATAACTTTAAACAAAGAAGAAATTGTCTAACATCCCGTTTAGAATATAATGCACAAAGTACCACATGTTACATTATTTGTGTATGTTTAGTTGATGGTTTTTTGACATACCAAACACAGGTTTCTTTAAGTACACCAAAAAATGCTGCAGAAAATGGTAAACATGTTGTCAGCACACTCGGCCTTAAAATCTAATTGTGCTGCAGTGGCTACAAACAATATATGGCATAATCCTGCAAATTCCAGTTTCACTTATGTCCTTCCAGCTCTACATTAGGCTAATAAAAAGATGACATGAGAGGTGAGATGAGGCTGGCAAAGGACTGCATATGTGTGGAGGGGATAGGAATTGAATGGAAATGAGCTATATGCATTATAAATATAAACACTATGGATTGGTGGGAAATTGGAGGAACAAGGGGCAGTCAAATGAAGGATCGTCAGCCGTCATGGAGAAGTGTGGTGGGGCGCATTCTAAGAACCCTGGTAGAGGGATTAAAGATTAATGTATGGTAATGCCAGTCTTGATAGATCTATATATACTGTATTTCTACACTTCTAAACAATTTTTTGATTTGTGAATTTTCTAAGAGCACTCCATTTTTTCCTCAAACTCTTTAAGAAATGTCAGCAGATCACTTGTACTGTTCAGAGACAGAGAGTCAGAGATTTGCAGGTTGACCTCACTGCTGTGTAGCGATGAGGCTCCCGTGTTATAGCTTAGCTCATGAAGAATTTGCATTGACTTTGGTGTGATCTAAAAAAATAAGAGAGGTAGTTAATAAACATTTAAAGGCCCTATTCTAGTACAAAAATCCTTCATGTTACAATATTAACCATTTTAAGTTGAAGACATTTGAACTAGAGACCAAAAGTACTAATTGGTTTATGAAGCATCAAAATATCACCCAAAATAAGAAAACAAATGAAGATTAAGGAGAAATAAGAAACAGAAGATAAATATGAAGCAAGTTCTTACATATAAAAGTCAGATATGGCTGCTAGAAGGCTATACATAACTTTCTATGTTGAGAACAAGAGCTCCTTCAAGGTCCTGTACAGTACACACAGTCAGGGCTGAATTATAATTGGTGCACCATAATCCTGATTTAGTTTAAAAGTTTAGATTCGTAGCTTAAAATGAAGACCAGATTCAAATCTCTGGCTGCTATACAGCATGAGATAAAGCTGGTTGAACAGCCCCCCCTTCTGCTCTCTATGATCATAGCCAATGTGTAGAAGACCAGTGGGTGAGTTCCTGACATACTTCAGGGAGAAGAGAGGCATACTGTAGATCCTAGTCTTCCTGTATAACTGCTATATCCACTATCGAAGCAGCGGGGAGGTTGGCAGCATCTGACATCACTTAGTGAGTAATGCATTGTTGGATCTCAGATGACAGTTACCAGGTAAGCTTTTTGGTTACATGACTGTCTTTGGAGTACCATTACAACAACGAACCAGCAAAATGTTTATTTTCACTTTGGCTATGAATTGTGAAGAAAGTAGAGCATAACTCAAAATTAGTACAAGATAATTAAATGGAAGGTGTGAGACAGTGACAGATCTCACACAGGTTAGAGGCAAGGAAGGGGTGGATAGTGTGATTCACACCCCTATTCCACCACAGGTGAGAGCAGCTGGAGGTACTCAGGCTGGCATAAAGCACCTTCCAGGGTGTCAGTAAGGGGGGAGTGTGTTACCTGTGGACTGAGGCCTGGAGGCTCTGTGAATGTGGTTTCAGCTGGGCAAGGCTGAGGGACCACGAGGCTGGGAGATAGCCGGGACTAACTTTGTTACAGCCTGGAAGTGAGTTGGACTACTGGCTAAGAAAGCCGCACCTGAAACAGTGTGTGAACTGTGAGGTATACTTTAGGTGAGTCAGGTTATTATATGTTTAGTTAAAGCCCAGCCGGGCAGGTGTTTGTTTTGTATTATGTTTTGTTTTTGCTGAGGTGCCAAATAAAAGCAATGTTTGGACCTTAAAACTTGGTGTCCGTGAAGACGTGTGTGAAAGACCCCCAGAGAAGAGCTAATCCCCACAAAGGTAACAGTTAAGATCAGTCGTGACGCTTATGCACATCAAATTCCGACAGGTTTGTATATTTCACAGTTAGGAAACTTACTTGCACCATAATAAACTTCTTTTTCCATGGTCTATCATCTGGCCACAGTTCTCCCAAGCAAATCCAAATGGAATACTGAGGTGATTCCTTCCTCTTGTGTTCTGTAAATTCAATTAGTTCTAGAGAGAAGACAATGAGTGTAGAAAACTTACTTTAGTAGAACAAAAGGATATCTACAGCTTTAACAGTTCAACTTTTTGCTAAACAAAACTTTTTGCTATACAGTGCCATATATATATATATATATATATATATATAAAGGTTGAAAATGCCCTCCCTCTGTGAACTTCTTTTTAGAAGATCCGCTGAATGAGAAGTATGCCACATAGCCATGCAAGAAAAAAACAGTAGTTGAATTCAAATGGCCGTTCACCAAACACTGATGTATGTGGATAACCAATGGATGCGTACATTGTACCATTAACTTCAATGAGTCCGTAAGCTTTTCAGGTGCACTCCTGATAGCATATAATTAGAAATTATAATTTCTTCTGAATCAGGATTTACCCACAAAAAATATTCAGCAGTTTTCAAACCAGCACCTGGATCTGAATACTTTTGTAATTGTCTATAATAAAAAAAATTGCATAGCCAGTGAGCAATGAAATATATAGCAGCACCTGCTGTTTTTTTCTTGTTTCTCTGTCTACTTTGCTAAGGTGGACACACATACTCAATTTCATCCTTCAACTTCCTTCTGAGCTGTGATAGGAAGAGAGCTGCAGCAGAAAAGACACGCCTCCTGACCTGCAGAAGTAAAGACTCGCCCCCTGAGCTGCTAGCTTGATATAAATCTAGTAAAGCAATTGTTAAAATGAATGAGGAGAGCTCTGAATCCATGTGAGGTACAGGGCCGATTCTAGCTTTGTTAGAAAGAGATTGGCATGTACTATATGATGTCTGATTTTCAAGTTTTTACATTAGTCATGAGAGAACCATGGGATAAAGGGGTTTTCAAAGGTCTTAGTGGATTTTGAAAAACCCACATTATAGTTCAGGACATCAAGAGATAGGAATCTGTTACATATAATTACAGTTAGAAAAAGACAGACATTGCCTCCTCCACCACCGGTCCTGCACATAGTGACCTCACTTCCATTGAGGCATCACTGTCTGTGATGTGGTGTCCACAGGGCCCTGCCATGATTGGCTGTCTGGGCATTTGACACCGACATCACTGCCTGGAGTACTGCAGCAGGTGAGGCAGAAGGATGCAGTGCTGGAAACTATTTCAAGACTGTGAGTCTATTGTAAAACTTTTTTATCTGTTGATTTCCTGCATGGTTAAGATGATTTTTTATATCCACTCAGATTTTGGAATATACTTTCAATTTTAGAATTCTACACAAGATATAGAGAAATCGCCAATAAGCAATGACTACCAGCACAACTCATACAAGGTTGACAAGGATGCTTTACTTCGATATTGTTGCATGGCTAAGCAGAATGGTCAAGACTCCAAGAATACTGGTTAACAACCTCCATTGAAACTTTACTGGTAACCATGCTAGGTAGTCTACTTTTTCTAAATCAGCTTCCACAAAGAAACCTAAATCTGACTTTTAACAAATGTTTTTTCAACAAATGAAAGTCAATTTCCACCAGTTGTCCCCAACTGTTTTAGTAACACAACCTTCCTTCTACTAAATGTGGTCACCTTAGAGCTATAATTAAAAAAAAGATTCAAGTTCATACCTTTGACAAACTGTTGAAAGTTGTACAGAACACAATACTCCATTTTGTCTATAGGATTGGGTTGAGATATGGTTGGCGTGTCAGTCATTGTCCAGAAGCTCCTGCACTTGCCTAACCTCTTAGCACAAATTGACCCATCTCGCACTTCCATCACTGTGCCCAATTGCAGGTTCTCTAGAAGTTTATATATTTCAGCAGCTACTTTCTGATCATGTATTGCTGTTGGTGGTGGCAGTATCACATCCTCTAAATAACTCTCGGATTGTGGTTGTTTTCTTGAAGTGAGGTGTATGCCATTTGAGTTCTTTACCAAGGTGTTCTTCACCAGAGTTCCACGGTAATAAATCTTCACATCAAATTCTGTTTCTGTAGAAAAAAAAGTAATTACTGTAAGTTATAGTACTGCTCAAATAGAGCACAATTTCAAGTGCATTTCTCCACTATGGAAGTAACTGCCAGGTAAGTGATACCCCCTTCCTACAAGTCATGTGAACCTTAACAGGGATCCCTTCTCTACAAATACAGCAAAAGTGGATGGTGACTAGACACCACTCTACTATTTAATAAGGAACAAGAAAGAGGTGGCGTTGACATGCCAGTCCATCCTGTTCTGTGATTTTGGAATTTGATGGTATGACCTGGGGCCTACTATAGTCTGAGGACCTTGTGTATAAAAACTGAAGCATTCATATTAGTGTACCTATGTTGTAGGGAGGTTCTGTGGTTGCAACCTAGGCAGCCTTTTTTGTATGTCCATGGTCATAAATCTCTGATTATGGGTTATTAAAAAATAACCTTTATTACTAAAATTGTAGGCTTTTATATATCAAAGGGATTGTCCAGAATTGAAAAAAAACATGTCTCCTTACTTCCGGAAATAGCACAACACCTGTCCACAAGGGGGTGTTTAGTATAGCCACTCAGCTCTACTCATATCATTGGGCTGAGCTCCATTACCAGGCATACCCATGGAAGGTGTGGTGCTGTTTTTGAAAGTAAGAAACCATGTTTTCTCTAATCCTTGACCACAACATTCATCATTTAGTCATATGGCTTTCAAAGCTGGTTATAGACATCCAGATAATTGTACCAATCTGACAGGTAACAGAAATAAGATACTTTGGAACATATTGAGCTTTTGAATCCTGTAATAGCCATGCTCCGCTGAATTCCAATGTTTACACTTACTACGTTACAGTAATGTCCATGTAATATCGCAATTACAACCACGTGAGTTGCCATCACTATGACTGAAACACCATCATGATGGGCAGTAACTGGTCACCATGATCAAGTCACATGACAGTGTTATCACGTCACCATTTGACAAATCTTACTTTGTTTCTATGTTTAGGTGCGGAAATTGAACTGTTATGCGGATTTTAAAATCTGCAGCATGTCAATTGTTGCGATTCCACACCTTCTGTAGAGTGGTTTTCTACATAGACTTCAATGGGGATGTTAACATAAAGAGAAAATGTGCATGTAACAAAAAGCGCACAAAATGCACCAAAACTGAGATATACTAGAGCAGATTTATGTGTGGTTTTTGGTGCAGATTTCATGCAGATTTTCTGCAGACAAATCTGCACCATGTGCAGGCACTCTTAGGATACCTGCACACGAGTGCAAGTGAACGCACATGCAGATTTCTGTGTATTTCTGCAGTATATCTGCACCAAAATTCTCAATTTCTAACAATGTTTTTCGGTGTGGATTTAATGTGGTTTTACCGCAGATCTCACCCTTCATTAGAAAATGGCGAAATTCACAGCTAAAACCACAAACATAATTAACACGCTGTGGATTCGGAATTCCGTACAGCAGGTCAGTTTCCGCACAGAAAAAATTTGCAAAGTATACATGAGATTTGCTTAATCTCATACACTTTGCTGGTACTGTACCAGCCACACGTATTCTGCAACAGGTGCAGGTGGCCTTATTTGCAGTCCGCAGCATAGGCACAGGGTACACACGTTCGTGTGAATGAGCCTTAACTCTTATTAACTCTTTCTGGGAGGAGCATGGGAAAAAACTGCAATACTGTCGCTGACTTGTTATGTTCTAAATTTTGCGGTGTTCATTTTTTGTCATAAATAATATGATAACTTTACAATACCAAATTTATATACATATATATATATATATATATATACACTGAACGAAAATATAAATGCAACACGTTTGGTTTTGCTCCCATTTTGCATGAGCTGAACTCAAAGATCTGAAACATTTTCTACATACACAAAAGACCCATTACTCTCATATATTGTTCACATATCTGTCTAAATCTGTATTAGTGAGCACTTCTCCTTTGCCCAGATAATCCATCCCACCTCACAGGTGTGGCATATCATAGTGCTGATTAGACAGCATGAATATATATGTGTATATATATATAATTTATTTTTTTTACTACTCTTGCACATTTAAAAAAAAAAGAAGAAAATGATTAGGCATTGCCACATCCCAACATCCATATCTTTTTTATTTTTCTTTCTATGGAGCTCTGCTATTTTTGCAGTATGACTTGTAGTTTATATTTGTATTTTTTATGGTAAATCAGCAAAAAGCAGCAGTTCTGGTATTTCTTTTTTTACAGAGTTAACCATAAGGGATAAATTATATGATAATTGTGTAGAGTAGGTTGCTACGGATGTGGCGATACTAAATATGTGGAGGAGTGGGAACTATAAAGGCGAGCTTTTGATTACTTCTAAAAAAAATAAAAAATGTATGCAGTGTAATTTATTTTACTGTTATACTGACATTCACCAGCAGGCTGCGCCAGAAAGGGCCCGACCTGCCTGGATGCGCTGGAGGCAGGCCTGGGCCTTCACTAGGCCCTGGCCTATATGACAAGACATCGACATGCTGCAGTCTCGTTCGTAGGGCTGCAGAAGGGAGACAGAGAGAGTCTGCCCCCTCTGTAACTACTTACATGCCACGGGCACTATTGCCTGTAACATCTAAATGGTTAAACGTCTTGGATCGTCACTTCTGCCAGACCAGGCCATTAAAGTAGGAACGTGGCTCTCATAGGGAGATCTTTGCAGCACTTAGCCCCTTAGTAGATGCTGTAAAAAGGTGTGTTGGTGGTCACTAAGGGGATATGAAAATATTTAATAAAGGTCAATTAGACAAATGTTTTTAGCCCAAAATAATTACAATGCAATAATTAAAAATGAACGTAACCCCTTAAGGACCAGGCTGTTTTTTGGAAACTTGACATGTGTCACTATATGGTAAGAACGCTTTTATTTATCCAAGCCATTCTGAGATTGTTTTCTCGTGACACATTGTACTTCATGATAGTGAAACATTTTAGTCAATATAATTCACCTTTATTTATAAAAAATCCCAAATTAACAGAAAATTTAGAAAAATTTGCAATTTTCCAAATTTGAATTTATCTGCTTTTGAGGCAGATAGTGATACATCATAAAAGAGTTATTACTTTACATTTCCCATATGTCCACTTTCATGTTTGCATCATTTTGTAAATGTAATTTTATTTTTTAGGCTTAGAATTTCAGAACCAATTTTTAAAAGAAAATTTCCGAAACCCACTTTTTTAAGGACCACTTCAACTCTAAAGTCACTTTGTGGGGCTAACATAGTGGAAATCACCCATACATTACCCCATTATAGAAACTACACCCCTCAAGTTATTCAAAACTGATTTTACAAACTTTGCTAACCCTTTCTACAAGAATTAAAGGAAAAAGGAGATACAATTTTTAAATTTCACTTTTTTGGCAGATTTTCCATTTTAATTCATTTTTTCCTGTAACACATCAAGGGTTAACAGCCAAATAAAGCTCAATATTTACAAACCGGATTCCCAAAAAGTTGGGACACTAAACAAATTGTGAATAAAAACTGAATGCAATGATGTGGAGATGGCAAATGTCAATATTTTATTTGTAATAGAACGCAGATGACAGATCAAACGTTTAATCCGAGTAAATGTATCATTTTAAAGGAAAAATACGTTGATTCAAATTTTCACGGTGTCAACAAATCCCAAAAAAGTTGGGACAAGTAGCAAAAAGAGGCTGGAAAAAGTAAATTTGAGCATAACGAAGAGCTGGAAGACCAATTAACACTAATTAGGTCAATTGGCAACATGATTGGGTATAAAAAGAGCTTCTCAGAGTGGCAGTGTCTCTCAGAAGCCAAGTTGGGTAGAGGATCACCAATTCCCACAATGTTGCGCAGAAAGATAGTGGAGCAATATCAGAAAGGTGTTACCCAGCGAAAAATTGCAAAGACTTTGCATCTATCATCATCAACTGTGCATAACATCATCCGAAGATTCAGAGAATCTGGAACAATCTCTGTGCGTAAGGGTCAAGGCCGTAAAACCATATTGGATGCCCGTGATCTCCGGGCCCTTAAACGACACTGCACCACAAACAGGAATGCTACTGTAAAGGAAATCACAGAATGGGCTCAGGAATACTTCCAGAAACCATTGTCAGTGAACACAATCCACCGTGCCATCCGCCGTTGCCAGCTGAAACTCTACAGTGCAAAGAAGAAGCCATTTCTAAGCAAGATCCACAAGCTCAGGCATTTTCACTGGGCCAGGGATCATTTAAAATGGAGTGTGGCAAAATGGAAGACTGTTCTGTGGTCAGACGAGTCACGATTCGAAGTTCTTTTTGGAAATCTGTGACGCCATGTCATCCGGACCAAAGAGGACAAGGACAACCCACGTTGTGGCGACTCCGAGGCAGACCACTTACACCTGTTTTGGGACTGCCCAATGGTGGGCAGCTATTGGAGATCGGTCCAGACCACTCTGGCTCGTAAACTCAACATTGCTGTTCCTCTGTCTCCCAGGATATGGGTCTTGGGAGACTTATCGGAGGTTAATTATCAGCCCATAAAACGTAAATTATTGATTAAGGTTATGTTCTTGGCCAGGCTTCTTGTTTCCAGGTTATGGTTTAGTTCCTCCGCTCCAGATTGCAGCAATTGGCTGGCCTTGGTAGAGAAAGTGAAAAGCTATGAGAGGATTCTGTATAAACAAAGAGGATCCTATTTAAAATGGGGTAAACTGTGGGAAGACTGGGATATGGTTAATTAATTTGGATTTCATTTATTTATTTATTTATTTTTTTTTTTTTTTTTTTTTTTATTATATATATATATATTTTTTTTTTTTTTTTTTTTTATGTGTGTATATGTATGTGTATGTGCATGTGTATATATGTATATGCACGTATGTATGTGTGTGTATATGTGTATGCATGCATATGTACCTTTTTTTTTTTTTTTTTTTTTTTTTTTTTTTTCCTCCTGCAAGGTTGGGAGGGGGGGGGGGGGGGGAATAGATGGGGTGGGCCGGGGATGATCTTAGACTTTATAATATTATAAATGTTATGTGGATATGTTTTTTTGCACTATAAATAAAATATATATAAAAAAAAAAAAAAAAAAAAGTTAAGAAGGAATAGTTCAGGCCGGTGCTAGTGCCAGACAGTTTTGGTATCTGCTACATAACTGTTGTGAATAGCCTTAAAGTGGAAGAAACAATAAATGAACTTTTCCATAAAGAAAAAAAAAATTTAAAATGGAGTGTGGCAAAATGGAAGACTGTTCAGTGGTCAGACGAGTCACGATTCGAAGTTCTTTTTGGAAATCTGGGACGCCATGTCATCCGGAGCAAACAGGACAAGGACAACCCAAGTTGTTATCAACGCTCAGTTCAGAAGCCTGCATCTCTGATGGTATGGGGTTGCATGAGTGCGTGTGGCATGGGCAGCTTGCATGTCTGGAAAGGCACCATCAATGCAGAAAAATATAGAACAACATATGCTCCCATCCAGACGTCATCTCTTTCAGGGAAGACCCTGCATTTTTCAACAAGATAATGCCAGACCACATTCTGCATCAATCACAACATCATGGCTGCGTAGGAGAAGGATCCGGGTACTGAAATGGCCAGTCTGCAGTCCAGATCTTTCACCTATAGAGAACATTTGGCGCATCATAAAGAGGAAGGTGCAACAAAGAAGGCCCAAGACGATTGAACAGTTAGAGGCCTGTATTAGACAAGAATGGGAGAGCATTCCTATTTCTAAACTTGAGAAACTGGTCTCCTCGGTCCCCAGACGTCTGTTGAGTGTTGTAAGAAGAAGGAGAGATGCCACACAGTGGTGAAAATGGCCTTGTCCCAACTTTTTGGGGATTTGTTGACACCATGAAATTCTGATTCAACATATTCTTCCTTTAAAATGGTACATTTTCTCAGTTTAAACTTTTGTTCCGTGATTTATGTTCTATTCTGAGTAAAATATTATAAGTTGGCACCTCCACATCATTGCATTCAGTATTTATTCACGATTTGTATAGTGTCCCAACTTTTTTGGAATCCGGTTTGTATTACCCTGATGTGGTCGTAAACTGCTGTACAGGCATATGGCAGGGCACAGAAGTAAAGGAGCGCCATATAGATTTTGGAGGGCAGATTGCACTCCTAGAGTAGAAACTCCAAAAAAGTGACCCCATTTTTGAAATTATAGGATAAGGTGACACTTTTATTGATTTTATTTTGTGGTATATATGACTTTTGATTGCTCTATATTATGCCTTTGTGAGGCAAGGTAACCAAAAAATGGCTGTTCTGGCACAGTTTTTATTTTTGGGTTTTTACGGTCTTCACCTGACAGGTTAGATCATGTGCTATTTTTATATAGCAGGTTGTTATGGACACGACAATACCAAATATGTGTACTTTTATTTTTATTTTGTTTCAGTTTTACATAATAAAGCATTTTTTAAATAAATCACGTTTTTGTGTCTCCTTTTTCTGAAAGCCATATTATTTATTGATTGGTACTATTTTGGAGTATATACTACTTTTTGATCGTTTAGTATTACACTTTTTGTGATGTATGGTGACAAAAAAATAGATTTTTTTACTGTTTTCACCTCACAGGTTAAATCATGTGACATTTTGGCGCTACCCAAAGTCCCTGTTTTTTTTTAAATATATTTTGGTTTTAAACAATAAAAGCATTTTTGAAACAAAAAAAAACATATCTCTTTTTTTTTGGGCGATTGTCTTAGGTAGGATCTCATTTTTTGCGGGATGAGATATCGGTTTCATTGGTATTATTTTGGGGTACATACGACTTTTTGATCACCTGGTATTATACTTTTTGTGACAAAAATTGATTTTTTAAGCACAGGTTTTATTTTATTTTTTATGGTATTGACTAGACAGGGTGGATTGTGTGATATTTTTATAGAGCAGGTTATTACGCACGCAGTGATACCTAATATGTCTGTTTTTTTACTTATTTTTCTATTTTTTAACAATTTTATATGTCTCTTTTTTTGGGAAAGAGGCTTTTTTTATTGAAACAATTTTTTTATTGTTAAAAACACTTTTTTAACTTTTTTTTTGTCCAACTATGGGACTTTAACATTGCAGGGTCTGATCTCTGTTTCAATGTAGCACAACACATCTGTATTATACTGCATTGACTATCAGTGTATTATTACACAGTTTAAGGGCTCATTCACACGATTGTGTGTTGCCCATTGCTGTATTGTGGACCGCATTTGCGTATCCGCAATACACGGGCACTGTTCCGTGTGCATTCTGCATCATAGATGCCACCCCATTCACTTCAGTGGGTCCGCAAATCCGGAGATGCGGAACGGAAGCACGGAACGGAACACTACGGAAGCACTACAGAGTGCTTCCTGGGGTTCCATTCCGTGCCTGTGCACCGCAAAAAGATAGAACTTGCTCTATCTTTTGGCGGAATGGAGGGATCGCGAACCCATTCAAGTGAATGGGTCTGCGATCCCCATGCAGATGGGCCACGGTCGGTGCCCGTGCATTGCGGACCGCAATTTGCGGTCCACAGCACGGCACAGGCTTCACACGTTCGTGTGAACAAGCCCTGAGGCTACATGCACACGGCCGTTGTTTTGGTCCACATCCAAACCGCAGTATTTGCGGCTTGGATGAGGACAAATTCACTTCAATGGGGCCGCAAAAGATGCGGACAGCACTCCGTGTGCTGTCTGCATCCGTTGCTCTGTTCTGTGGCCCACAAAAAATATAACCATTCCTATTCTTGTCCGTTTTGCGGACATGAATAGGCAGTTATATTAATGGCTGCCCACGCCATTCTGCAAATTGCGGAACGCACACTGGGTTGCGTGAAAATCGCAAGCATCCGCAAGCAAGTGCGGATGCGGTGCGATTTTCACGCACGGTTGCTAGGAGACGATCGGGATGGAGACCCGATCATTATTATTTTCCCTTATAACATGGTTATAAGGGAAAATAATAGCATTCTGAATACAGAATGCATAGTACAATAGCGCTGGAGGGGTTAAAAAAATAAATACATTTTTTAACTCACCTTAATCCACTTGCTCACGCAGGCCGCATCTCCTTCTGTCTTCATCTTAGCTGCGTGCAGTAACAGGACCTGTGGTGATGTCACTCTGGTCATCACATGGTCCATCACATGATCCATCACGATGGTAAAAGATCATGTGATGGATGATGTGATGACCGGAGTAACGTCACCACAGGTCCTGTTCCTACACCGCTAAGATGAAGACAGAAGGAGATGCCGGGCTGCGCGATCAATTGGATTAAGGTGAGTTAAATTTTATTTTTTTAACCCCTCCATCCCTAATTTACTACGCATTCTGTATTCAGAATGCTTTTATTTTCCCTTATAACCATGTAATAAGGGAAAATAATACAATCTACAGAACACCGATCCCAAGCCCGAACCTCTGTGAAGAAGTTCGGGTTTGGGTACCAAACATGCACGATTTTTCTCACGCGAGTGCAAAACGCATTACAATGTTTGTGTGTTCCCGCAACGCACCCGCACATTTTCCCGCAACGCCTGTGTGAAAGGCCTAAGGGGTTAAAGGTGTCCACTCCATAGCCTTTAAGATAATAAACTGGCTACTTGTAGCTTCTACTATAGGGAGCTTCAGAGTTTACTGTATACTGTGTTATAATTTAATGAAATATGCACACAGTTTGCGGTTAGCTCCTAAGCTCCCCCTAGTGATGGCTGCCAATATGCTATATTTTATGAAGGACCTGTTAGCACTCCTGATATGTCTGTTTTAATAACTAATTGCATTTCAAATAAAATAACAATTCTGGATTACCTTTTCTTATAACTCTATGTTGTGCAGTTCCTCTGTTATTCCTACTATAAATGTATTAATAAATTAAGAACTGGGTTTTACCATTCCCCTTGTCAAATGGGTCTGTCCCTGCCCAGTCTGTCAATGCCAGCACTCACTAGACAGTATGGGAATTTACAGGGATATACCCCCGAGTGGTAACACCCGATCTTCAATCTATTCATATGTTAAACAAAATCAATAAGCACAGACATTTGCACCTATGTAGATTAAAAATAAAACAATAAAGTTGAATACTAGATGAAATGCTGGATACATATTTGATTTCTCTCTCCAGGGTCCATTAAAGAGAAGTTCATTGCTCTTTGCTATCTGGAGTCTGGAGAGGTATAAACCACAATATTTTATGAAATATCTGAATAAGAAAAGTAATTACCAAAGGTATTGTTTGGGAAGAACTGATTCAGTAGGGTTTGCTGCAATGATCCCTGCGTCACAACTGGAACGGTCTGAGCTTGTCCTGTAGATATAAAACATTACAAAACCTGTGAGACGTCTTTACTGATATAGGAGCAGAAACTGTAAACTAAACAGCTTATAAGGGTTCATTCACACGTCCGTGTGTGTTTTGCGGACCTGTGGATCCGCTAAACACGGACATTGGCGATATGCGTTCCGCATTTTACGGACCACACATCGCCGGCACTTTTTTTTTTCGGGATCGGAATTGCGGACCCGGAAGTGCGGCTCCGCAATTCCAGAACCGGACAGCACATCGTGCTGCCCCATAGAAATGAATGGGTCCGCAATTCCGTTCCGCAAAATGCGGAACGAAATTGCGGAAGTTTGAATGGAGCCTAAGTGCTAATGCACACCTTGAGACGTGTGTCATACTAAAAGTGAATAAACAGATTTTACTATTGATGACCTATCCTCTAAATAGGTCATCAGTATCTGAAAGGTGGGGGTCCGACAACTGAGACTCCCGCCGATGAGCTGTTTGAGAAGTCACCAGCGCTCCTGTGAGCTGAGCTGCACCTGCATGATGTCACTGGCCTAGGAAAAGTTGTGAGAAAGCCATAGAAGAGAATGAGACTGAGCTGCCATACCAAGCACAGACATTATACAATATATGGAGCTGTGCTTGGTGAGCCTGGAGAAGACCGTGACGCTCACAGAGGCGCCGATGCCTTCTCAAACAGCTGATTGGCGGGAGATGTAGGTTTCGGACCACACCAATAGAAACCGATGACCTATCCAGTGGATAGGTCAACTGTAGTAAAATCTCGGAAAACCCTTTTAAATAGACTTTTCTGGATGTTTGCAAACCCTAAAAAGGTATAAGACACATTGTACTTCATGACAGTCATACATTTCAGTCAATATATTTCACCTTTATTTATGAAAAAATCCTAAATTTACCCCCAAAAAAATCAAAACTTCAATTTCTCTGCTTTTAAAACAGAAATTGATACCTCATAAAATATTTATTACTTAACATTCTCATATGTCTACTTTATGTTGGCATCATTTGGTAAATGTCCAGTTCACTATTCAGTCACTTTGTAGGGCTTACATAGTAGAAACCCCCAATAAATGACCCCGTCTTAGAAACAACACCCCTCAAGTTATTCAAAACTGATTTTACAAACTTTGTTAACCCTGTTAACCCTTTCTGTAACACATCAACGGTTAACAGCCAGACAAAACTCAATATCTATTACCCTGATTCTGCAGTTTACAGAAACACCCCACATGAGGTGGTAAACTGATGTAAGGGTACACGGCAGGGCGCAGAAGAAAAGGAGCGCGGTATGGTTTTGGCCCCTTTCACACGGGCGAGTATTCCGCGCAGATGCGATGCGTGAGTTGAATGCATTGCACCCGCACTGAATCCCGATCCATTTATTTCTATGGGGCTGTTCACATGAGCGGTGATTTTCATGCATCACTTGTGCGTTGCGTGAAAATCGCAGCATGCTCTATTTTGTGCGTTTTTTACGTAATGCAGGCCCCATAGAAATTAATGGGGTTGCGTGAAAATCGCAAGCATCCGCAAGCAAGTGCGGATGCGGTGCGATTTTCATGCGTGGTTGCTAGGAGACGATCGGGATGGAGACCCGATCATTATTATTTTCCCTTATAACATGGTTATCAGGGAAAATAATAGCATTCTGAATACAGAATGCATAGTAAAATAGCGCTGGAGGGGTTAAAAAAAAAAATATAATTTAACTCACCTTAATCCACTTGATCGCGCAGCCGGCATCTCTTCTGTCTGTCTTCTGTGCTGTGTGCAGGAACAGGACCTGTGGTGAAGTCACTCCGGTCATCACATGGTCCATCACATGATCCATCACCATGGTAAAAGATCATGTGATGACCGGAGTGACGTCACCACAGGTCCTGTTCCTGCACACAGCAAAGGAAGATAGACAGAAGAGATTCCGGCTGCGCGATCAAGTGGATTAAGGTGAGTTAAATTATTATTATTTTTTTTAACCCCTCGGTATTCAGAATGCTATTATTTTCCCTTATAACCATGTTATAAGGGAAAATAATACAATCTACAGAACACCGATCCCAAGCTCGAACTTCTGTGAAGAAGTTCGGGTTTGGGTACCAAACATGCCGATTTTTCTCAAGCGAGAAACGCATTACAATGTTTTGCACTTGCGAGGAAAAATCGCGCATGTTCCCGCAACGCACCCGCACCTTTTCCCGCTACGCCCGTCTGAAAGAGGCCTATGGAAAGCATATTTTGCTGGACTGGATTTTAGACATCATGTCCCATTTGAAGCCCCCGTTATGCACCCCTACAGTAGAAACTCCCAAAAAGTGGCCCCATTATGGAAACTACGGGATAAGATGACAGTTTTATTGGTATTATTTTGGGGGCATACTCCTTTTTGATCGCTTGGTGTTGCACTTTTTGTGATGTAAGGTGACAAAAAATAGAATTTTTGTTTAAGGTGTTCACCTGAGGGGTTAGGTCATGTGATATTTTTATAGAGCTGGTTGTTACGGATGCAACGATTCCTAGTATGTCTACCTTTTTAATTTATTTCACTTTAACACAATAATAGCATTTTTGAAGCAAAAAAAATCCTATTTTAGTGTCTCCATGGTCTGAGAGTCATTTACGCGATTGTCTTAGGAAGGGTCTCATTTTTTGCAGGATGAGGTGATGATTTGATTGGTACTATTTTGGGGGGCATATGCCTTTTTGATCACTTGGTGTTGCACTTTTTGTGATGTAAGGTGTGATGTAAGGTTTTTCTTTTTCTTTTTTAAGGAGTTTATCAGACCGGGTATATTATGGAATATATTTATAGAGCTGGTCGTTACGGAGGCGCCAATACCTAATATGTGTGTTTTTTTCTTTTTTTTCTATTTTTAATTATAACATCAGGGGAAAGGGGCATATTTTTTTTTTTTTTTTTTACTTTAAACTTTATTTATTATTATTAAAAACACTTTGACTTTTTTTTACTTTATTTCTGTCCCACTTTGGAACTTCAACTTTTGGGGGTCTGATATCCTCTGCAATGCATTACAATAAATCTGTATTGTAATGCATTGCCTGTTAGTGGATCTCCTCAGCTTCTGTAGAAGGCAGGTCCCGATGGGACCCCTCACTGACTGCAAACACCTTCTATGCCGCGATCAACAGTGACCGCGTCATAGAAGGGGTTAATCTGTCGGCATCGGCTTTTACAGCAATGCCGGCGGATACAGCAGGGGACCGACTTTCAGTGACTGCCCCTGCAGTGATCGGGTGCACACCGCTCCGGGGGCCCGCCCGATAACCATGACGTAATAGTACCTCAAATTGTGGCAAGTCATCTGCCGCTATGGCATACTATTATTTCATGTTTCAGGAAGGGGTTAAAAATAAAATGTCTGTTTTGGTTCCTAGAACAGCACCAAATTGGTTGTGTCTGGTATTTTACATGAACGAGGTGCAATAGCAAAATCAGCCAGTCTATAAGAGTGGCGCTATTTTAAGAAAAGAAAAACAACAGAGTGACAAGAATTTTTAACAACTTGGCAAGAGGTAACTCCTCATAAATGACGTAATGTATACAATATGGAGAGAATGATGTTTACTAAGTTCAGTATTGGAGAACACCTAGCTGGATTTGCTAGCTAGGAGCCGGGAAAAGCTGAGTAAAAATCCCAGTGACAAATCCTCTACACAGTAGCATTGCTAGACAGATTTGTCATTCGGGGACCATTTATACAAAAAGTGAATAAAATGCGGATATTAGAAATAAAAAAAAAGAGAACAAGTGCTCACAATTACACAATGGTTTTTATAGAAGAGATGCACCTTAATACTGTACTTACCTGACTGCTCTTCATGAACTGGATATGGTGAATTGTTATGGCAGACTGGACTGGCACTAGCACCAGCGAAATACCCATCAGGAGACAACATGTTATTATACCAGTCTAGATCTGATATTTCAAGTGGGCTTTGCAAGTCTTCAGCAGCAAGGTACAGATCTAGACACAAAAAAAAACATTTCTGAAAACGTCACGGGGGTCAGTGGACAATATTTGTTGTTGGTTTATTTATGCATTGCTTCATTGCTTTCTCTGCCTGTTTGCGGAATAAGGCTACTTTTACTCCTGTGGCTGTGGGTCTGGCAGACATTGCTGGGAATAGGCTGGCAAAAATCGATGTGTGCAGCAGTATTTGTCTGGCCAGATCTCCACCTGACACCATTGTAGTGGGGTTGGCGGGCTTTTAGTACCATCCGACAGTGCCAGATCTAAAGAGCTCCAGCAGCCTGCTCTCTGCCGAAACAGCCTGCTGTAGCCTTACAAGTTCAGAGCTCAGTTATTATGAAGCATGCCTTCTCATTACCCCCTTCCCCGAGTTAGCATTCCTATTTTTCCGCCTCTCTCTCATGCTAACATGGCAGTCTGTTCCAGCTGCTATTTCTGAAAGTCTTCTCAGGGATATATAATATTCTGTGTCTGAACGGACCACCCTTTTGTACTGCCACGAGATCAACAGCCACTAGAGACGTCTGGCAGCGGCTTTCTCCACACTATCCACTGACAACACATACACGTCTATGTGTATGGGGGAATCAGGAGCGATATGTGACGGCTAAGCAAGTGATTGGCCAACAGCTCTTGATGGTGTATGGGCACCTTTAGGTTTATTGTCAACTCACCATGTAATAAAACTAACTGCAAAGTTTTTTATTTCTATTTTAGATGCATTGGACCATGAAAAGGTTGGAAAGGTGAACCTAACATTGAAGTATAATAATGATAAAATAGTGATGATAGTGGTGACAATAATAATACTATTGACAAATACCTTCATCATTAAAAGAGATCTGCATCTGCGTCATGCCTTGTGCCAGACTTCTGTCCTGTGAAACACACAAAGTACAGTCTTAGCATTGCTGTAACTACTAGAGATGAGCGAAGTTCTCAAAACTTTGATTCAGCTGCTTCGATGAATTTTACAAAAAAATTCGCTTTGTGACGGATTACTTTGTCACAAAGTGCATTTCTTTTTTAGTAGGGTGCATAATGGGGGGGAACAGCGATGGTGTCGCCCCCCCCCCCCCATCATTGAACTCCTTAGATGCCGTGTTCATCCCTGATCGTGGCATCTTAGATGACCATTGAGGGCTGTCAGAGATTAATCTGTAAAAAAAATTATAATACTCACCTTATCCATTTGCTCACTGTCTGCCGTGGCCATCTTGATTTAAGATCCAGTGTGAAATTATGCACGGAGTGTGATGACGTCATACATCACTGTGTACAAGTTTTCGCACGGGATCTTCAATCAAGATGGCCGACTCTTCGCGCTCAAATGAATGAGTTGAATATGATTTTTTTTTTTTTACGCCATTTTAGATTAGTTACCACTAAGCATGAAGAAAGTCGGCATCGCAGTGAATCGAGTCTTCCCTGAAATTTGGATTGAAGTCCACTTCGTGAACTTCAATTTGCTCAACACTAGTAACAACCTTAACCAAGATACAAGTGGAAATTGTTCAGCTATTGCAGCAATATTATACAGTCTGTAAGGGGTTTTCCAAGACTTTCCTCTGTATAGGCCATCAGTATCTGATTGGTGGAGACCCAGGACCCCCACCGATTAGCTGTGTACGAAGGCAGCGGTGCCCGCAGCAGTACCGCGTCCTTCTCTCTGCTCACCAAGCACAGTGTTCTACATTGTATAGTGGCTGTGCTTGGGATCACAGATCAGCCCAATTCACTTCAATGGTGCTGATTGCGTCTAAGCCATGTGACCAATGAACGTCACGTCACTCGCCTAGGCTAAGCTGCGAGAAGGCTGCGGTGCCCTGAGGAGTGCAGTGCCTTCTCAAACAGCTGATCGGCGGGGGTCCTGATTTCAGACCCCAACCGACCAGATACTAATGACCTATCCAGAGATTAGGTCATCAGTATAAAAGTCTAGGAAAACCCCTTTAATAGTACTGTCAGCTTGTGAGAATTCCTGTAGAGCATATGGCCGTTTGGCCTGCTAACCCTGCAGAGGTATTGGTGCTGCAGTCATCTTGTGGAAGTTACATTAAGGGTTGTTTGTTACCTTGTAGAAACAAAAATAATTAACTAACCACAGTGATCTGGCTTCCTGGGCTGTTCCAGTTGGTTGTGTCAGTAGTTGGACTGGCGCTGTCACTTCTGCACAAATCTTCAGAAGCTACATCAGCAACAGAGAAAACACTTATTTCAACCATCCCTTTCTACCCAAAGCAATGTTCAATAGGGCACTATAAAAAATTGTCACAGTAGATAAGGGGATGTTGGGCATTACGTCTGTTCTTCATTAGGGTATCATGGATATGTTGATAATCATGTGCAATTAATTATATGCATAATCATGTGCAATATGTAATTGTGTAACTATTTGTGTGGAATCTGGTGTGTCTGATCTGCAGTACTAGTAATGCAGTTCCCCCTATGGATCAATAAAGTTGTATTGTATCGTATTATTAACAGCCTGTAGTAAGCAGATAACTGCAGTAAAATTATCTGTACAGGCAAAGAAGTGACTCCAATTATTAGGCTTAGTGGCCAGTGCGAAAACTGCAGGATTGTATAGGTTTGTAATATAGAATTGACATGGAAAATAAAAAAAAACACAAAAAATTATTTAAAAATATGTTTAACATAAAAACATGATTTAAATAAATAGTTCATTTTCTGATTACATAACCCCTTTAAATATAACTAAGTAGTCAAGAACAAAACATCCACTGACCATTACTACACCACCACGACACCTTACAACTGGCACTATGGGGGTTGATTTTTCAAAACTGGTGTAATGGTAAACCGGCTTGGGCTACTTTCACATCTGCGTTTTCAATTCCGTTATTGAGATCCGTCATAGGATCTCAATAGCGGAAGACAATACTTCAGTTTTATCCCCATTCATTGACAGTGGGGACAAAACTGAACTGAACGAAACGGAATGCACCAAAATGCATTCAGTTCCGTTTGGTTGCATCCCCATCGAGGACAGAAAAACAGTGCAAGCAGTGGAGAAAACTGATTCGTCCCTATTGACTTACATTGTGTGTCAGGATGGATCAGTTTTCTCTGACACAATAGAAAACAGATCTGTCCCCGTTGACTTTCAATGGTGTTCATGACGGATCCGTCATGGCTATAGAAGACATAATACAACCGGATCTGTTCATGACGGATGCATGTGGTTGTATTATTGTAATGGAAGTGTTTTTTTCAGATCCATGACGGATCCGCAAAAAACGCTAATGTGAAAGTAGCCTTAGTTGCTCATAGTGACCAATCAGACTCCACCTTTCATTATCCAACAGAGTTCTGAAAAATGAAAGGTGGAATCTGATTGGTTGCTATGGGCAACTAAGCGAGTTTTTCTTTGCACCAGTTTTGATAAATCTCCCAGTATGTGTTTAGGTCAAAAGAGTTGAGTCCAAAGGTTAGTCTTTTCCTCCATTCCAGCCAATGTTTGTCATTGCATTTGGCGACTTAAGGCCTATGGGCATAACAATTCTAGTTGATCTGTTAACTGTTTGGACTCCCTTTTCGTGTAAAGTTCTGTTCAGTCATATTCTAGTCCCAGAACTTTAGCACAAATTGATTTTCCCAAAGTTTATTCTATGAACTAATGAGACCAGATTCTTCAGCTGATGATTTTACATGGTACAGAATCCAGAGATGGAGTTGGTTATCAGGTAATAGATCAGCAGCTGCATCAGGTTGAGGATGTCAAATTCACACAGTGCGGATGTAACAAGGTTCAGACTGATGTGCCACAGAAGACGAGACAGAAATCAGGACAATTAGAGCCAGTGCTTAGACACTACAGATGTATCTATTTAGGATTTCTCCTTTTTTAGGAAGTTTGCAGAACTAAGCCAACAAATGTAAAGTTCTGAGTGGTTGGACATAGGTCATTGGTGGAGTGTAGGTAGAGGATAGCTGAGCAGACATAAATCTCTCCACCCACTAGTCAAGTGACTGGATCACTTAGCACATGATTGGTTTTAGGTGGTAATTTATCAAGTTTACCTGTCTAGCAAAGACGGTAACAGCAGTCCAGAAAATCGAGACCCTATACTGTATAATTAGGGATCTTCACTATGGCTACGGGAGGCTGAAGCATGGAGTAAGAAAGTTGAACTTACCAACTGCAATATTTCCTCTGATGATCTCGTAAATTTTATGTGGATCAGTAGAGTCTGAGCTTCTGTCTCTAATCATACGAATTTCGGTTTTTCGATTCAGGGCAGAGCGGACATTTCTTTTCCACACAGCTGGGTTTGGTACGTCTATGTTAGGGTCATAACTTCCGCTGACAATAGCCCAGGCCTAGGGAGAGAGAAGAAATATTCACCCTACTAGTAACCAAAAATGCTAGTTATGAAGTTACCATACACCACTTCCTATGATGGCGTTTTGTTATAGACTATTCAACTAGTTAGAAATAGTTTAGTCAGTTTTCAACCAATTCTACTTCGAAGCACCATGTATTTACATATAAGGAAACTTAGATTAATTAATGTGCTGTTCCTCAGACTTTCACCATATTCCACAATTTGGGCTTTATTAAACCTGATGTAGGCTCATGAATATCATTCTCATAAATGTTATGCTGACCAAACATGTTGAAATCTTGCCACTCTCATTATTAGATTTTAACTAAGTGGATACCTCAAATTGACCATGTGAGTTGCAGTAGGCATGTCAAAGATTGTTTCATGTATCTCAAGAAATGGAGCATCGGATTGGTGCCATGGTGTCACGGAAAGAACATTTGTTCTTCTTCTCATCTCCCATGGCATTGGAAAAACTTTCGAGATGGTAACTAGGGCTAGGGCTGCACTCACTTTTCATGTAAATTTTATATTAGCTTTATCAGTTTGAAGAACATACAAAAAATGACCATGGACCAAAATAATTGCTAGGGACAGTTTACTACATCTCCACTTCATTACCTCAAATATTTTCACATCATCCTCTGACCGATCCTGCCTCAGGCCGTGCTTCCATGGTATTCGGAACTGTGTTTGTTCTGTGTTTATCCATTTGAGACCAGGATACTTTTGACTGTTAATCTGGTCGAGGAGCCAGGGAATAATACGTGGCCTTTGAGAGCTCATCTCCACTCTGTTAAAAAAGATCTATTATGCTGTGGTCTGCCAAGAAATGTAATGTTTAACCAAACACAATGCAACAACTCTACAGACATTGTATACATAGATCTTAAATTGGGAATATAATATAATGCTATATTCACTATATAAATGAATATGAGTAGAAATTGAATTCTCATCATACGGCAAGATTACCTCGTTTAAATGGGTCCCTATTCTACAATGACTCCTTTCCTTGCACCAACGGGCTTCAAATGAATTCAGAGGGTTCAGCTATATACTGTTTTTTTTTTTTTTTTAAAACAACCTTGGTAAAGATGCATGCATAGGAAGGAGTGCAGGACAGTCATACAGCAAAAAACAAAAGATACATTTAGTTGATTTTGGAAATATTTAATGTTTGATATTGTTTTACATCTCATGTACTAGTATAGACACATGCCACAAGCAGAAAATAGATTAGAACTTTTTAGGAGACATACAGGGCCACATTTATTATGACCAGTGTTTTAGACGCTGTTCTTAATAAGCCCTGTAGCTGGGGGTGGTTCCGGTGAAGTTATGAATGCCCCCATAGTGCCCCCAGTAGTAATAATGCCCCCTATAATGTATGCATGTACAAAAAATACCCTGTTATAATGTGTGCTAGTACAAAAAATGACCCCTTATAATGTTTGCAATCAAAATAATTCCCACTTGCAATGTGTGCCAGTACAAAAATGCTCCCTTTATAATGTGTGCCAGTACAAAAATACCGCTTTACGTGTGCCAATACAAAAAATACCCCTTATAACATGTGCCAGTAGAAAAAAAAATTGTGCCCCCTGTAGAACAAATGTCCCCATAAAATGTGTGCCAGTACAAACAAGCTCCCTTATAATGTGTGGCAGTACAAAAATACCTCCTTACGTGTGCCAATACAAAAATGCTCCCTTATAACGTGTGTCAGTACAAAAAAATACCCCCTTTTAGTGCCCACAGTAGAACAGATGTCCCCATAGTGGCCCCCTTATAATGTGTGCCAGTACATAAATGCTCTATTTTACAGCTGCAATGTCCCCATAGTGTTTTCTCCAGCTACAAAATAATAACCCCCACCCACAGCATGCTGATTATGGGGTAGATTATGAGTCAATTTGGTCTCTTAGAGCACATGTCAAGGAGCACAGCTACACACGGTATATACACACACCTGTACAATTGTCAAAGTTGTTTCCTAAGATCTGTTCTCAGGGGGCGGAATGAATGCAGTTTGTAAATGAAATAGTTTACAAATTCAAGGACATCATGTGTTTCTGAGAAAGACTTTCTATTTATAAGTCTGGAGAATCCCTTTCATGTTAGAAGGCAAACATGTAACAATCTAAAAAGATATATATTTTTTTTATACTTTTATGACTATTTTATTTTATGTATTTTTTAACTTATTTACTGCACTTTTAAATGTGTCTACGTCTACAAATGGTATTTATTTTATATGTAGATTCTTACAATGAGCTGATATTATCACAGCGCCCTCTCTTTTGCATTCCTGGAAAAAAAAAAGTAAATGGGCAGACTGGAATGGCTGACATGTCTCTACAAGGCACTGCTATTGTACAGCACATTATGTATTGTATAATGCAGGCCGTACATGGCTAAAGTTAAGGTCTGTTAAACTCTTAATTCTTTTAACTATTCAGATGCTGACTAAAGCTGCTTTTGTGATAGCCTATAATCATATATCTTTCTCATACATACAGTATTTGGTTATGTCTCTTGCAATGATGGATCAAGCGAATCATTCTAGTTACTTAAATGTGACTATTACCACATAAAATGGGCTTTTCAAACCATACTCCATAATACATAGACACAATGACTCCACCATATTGTTTTCAATGACACATAACACAGACACATTCATCAGACAGAGCACCTCATAGGCTAGTATATATATGTATATATTTATAGGCTAAGTTCACATGACCATATTTTTATTCCGCATTCGATCAGCATTTTTTTGCGGCTTGCATGCAGATTCATTCATTTCTACGGGGCTGCAAAATATACAGACAGCACAAGGATGTCACTAATGCCACAAATTATAGAACATGTCCAGTTCTTGTCTGTTTTGGGTTCGTTAGTAATTTTTACAATAAGGCCCAATAAAAGATCAGTATTTTCCAGATCCCCAATTGCAAAACAGGTATGATCGTGTGATCGCGTGTAGTCTAATACAGGGTGCATCCTTCAAAATCCAGAAGTACTGGTGAATGTTAATTCACTGGTCTCCGATACGACGTGTTTCAAGGCATAGAGCCCCTTGGTTTGAAACACGTCGTATCGGAGACCAATGAATTGACATTCACCAGTACCTCTGGATTTTGTCTGCTATGACTATAAGAAAAGCAGTCATGAGACAGAAGCATTCTGCATACAGCCATACATCTGACAGGTGGCTGTGCTCCTGATTTTCTAAAGAAATTCAATGTGAGTTGGCATACAGGTATGAAATATTCCTCAGTCTTGTCTTGTATAGTATAATATAGGCAAGATATAATAACCCGGTTTTTCTTACCTGAAGATATCAGTGCTGCTTCTTACACTGGCTTCTGCTCTCACAACCAGTTTCAGTTTCAATTACTGGAAATTCCTTCCCACTCAGTGACTTCCCCCTGGTGACTCCATCCAATGACTGACGCGTTTGTCTCTGATCTCACTGTGAAATTCCCAGCCACTCTGTCCATGCAGATGATACATGAGACGGGCTAGGGCTGTCTTCACATATCATTTTATGCTCGGTAACTGACATTACCCTATTGCAGATCTTAGAAATTTAGTCAAAGTACGTGCAAAAAGATGTAACACTACAGTATATATTTCTCCAATAATGCTTTCTGTATTAATTCCTTGCAAGTTCAAGCTCTCTGCTTGCTGTCATTCAGTAAGAAAATTCAAGTGAGTGTTCCTATGAAGTGACAGCAAGCAGAGATGTTAATACATGATACAGAAAGGATTTGGGAAAATCAAATAACTTTTTATCATACAAAGAATGCGATTTAATTGCCGACACAGCATTAAAGGGGTATTCTGGTAAAGTAGCTTAATTTTTGTAAACCTGTATTAAGGCTGCAAACTGTGAGCCAACCATAACCCATACCTATACATATAACGAGAGTTTCAATTTACTTTGCAATCCATTTGTCTAGCTGTAGTGTCCCACTCCAGGTGGATGGGAATACTCCAAAACTGTTTATGCCATCCTATGTCATTTTGCACTATTTATTATATTTTCCTTTGTCAATGCTGTTAAATTCCCATTTCAGGCTGGTGCACTGCACTACACATATCCACCTCTAGGTGTCGCTTTAACACCATTTAAATAGGTCAGCCACAGAAAGTTAGGGAGATTAGGAGGGAGAAGATTAGGAGTGAGTGTGACGAACTGCGACCGCCGCGGCCACAATACGTCACGAAACCGTCACAGCGCCCCTAGTGGTCAATCCGCAAACAGGCCTCCCAGCCACTTTCAGCACACCGACAGTCTAACTTGAGTCCGTACAGTCGATAGGCTGAAAGCGCAGGGAGTGGACCGCCGATTGACCGCCAGTAAGCGTGCGACGAACTGCGACCGGAACTACACACAGGGTAGTTTAACTGCCACCACCTTGCAATTTATGGGAGCAAAGAACCCACTAGCTAGATAACACAACCGAGTAGCTTTCCCTAAAGTTTTTGCAGTGTTTGAAAACAGGCATATGGCTAGAGAAATGACTTGGAGGTCATTTATTATATATCTATATACAATACAAATTATCACGATGCACAGTAATTATTAACACAATAATCAAGGAAAGTATAGTCCAATAAACAAAAGGGAGAAAAGAAAGAAAATACTTAGTTTCCGCAGAAAAGATGTCTGTTGGTGAAATAGTCCGTTGCAGGGGTAAAGTCCAAGAAGCCTTTGTCCAGTGTAATATGCCTACAGCCCACAGGTTCTCTGGCTGAGGCCCTCTTTAGGTGTTGTTAAAAGTGGAGAACTCCTTTAGCAGATTCTAGGCCTTTGTTATAAAGGCTCCCAGAATCAAGGCGGGGAATTGAGAGTCCGCCTGCTGGGCAGGCTGTATTCCTGAGGTGAATGTCAGTTCTGAAATATGGCATGTGCCATATTGTGGGATGTCTCCGCTGTACACAAGTAACAAGCACATATTCACATTCCCCACAAAATATGGAGTTCAGGGATACCAAATATTACTATTATAACTGGTTCTATGATGGGGTAACACCATAACTTTACCTGGGCACATCTTAGAGTTATGTTTGTCCTATGTAAACGTCCAGTGAATTCTGAGTGACACGATGATGTAATTTTTATGTCCGTAAGATGCATGGGCTCTCTTAAAAAGGTAAAAATCATATCTCAGATTCATGTTGCAGTCTGGGAACCCTTGGTGCCGGCCTGTCTGCAGCAAGCCAGCTTACAGACCCCTTATGGCAGCGACACCAAATGTCTCCCCCCCCCCAGGTGCAGTCTTCACACCTATCTGTGATATCTCCTCAGGAAGGGAAGTTCTTTTGTCAACCTGAGGAAGCCAGCTGTAATTGCGTTATCTGCTGGGCATCTATTAACTGACTTGAACAAAAGGACTATGTTGTTCTCTGGGTACAACAGAAGGACAGAAGGAGACGCTCTGAATAATCAAATTGTAGGTTCTGGGGCCTAGGGAAATAATTACTGTTTAATAGACCCACTGTTCAATAAGGCAGAGTAATATTGATAATGTTGGGAGGACAGTTCAATATTCTCGCGGATCATCCGTGACACCTCCCCCCCGCGTCTGTGGCTAGACATCCGTCCGCAAGACGGGTGGCGTCGCCGCTAACCTGCGCTGATCGGTCTGGATCGCCGTTGCACCGGGATAAGCCATACGCATTTTGATGTCTGCTGCCTGCCCTGTGCTGGATGGTAAAATCGTACTGCTGCAGCGACAAGCTCCAACGTAGGAGTTTCCCGTTGGACCCCGCAGTACGGTTCAGCCAACTGAGAGGATTATGGTCCGTAATGATTGTGAAGGAGCGGCCATACAAATAGGATTGAAGCTTCTGCAGGGCCCACACAATCGCCAGACACTCCTTTTCTGTAGTTGAGTAGGAGACTTCTCGGGGAAGAAGTTTCCGGCTCAGGTACAGAAGAGGATGCTCGTCCCCTTTTCCATCCACCTGGCTTAAGACAGCGCCGAGACCGTAATCTGATGCGTCGGTTTGCACTATGAACCGATGGCTGAAATCTGGGGCTTGAAGCACAGGGGCGCTAGCTAACGCCTGCTTCAAGGCCCGGAAGGCGTTCTCACACTCAGGGGTCCACGTAACCACTTTCGGGTGCTTCTTACCAGTGGCATCCGTCAGGGGCTTCGCGATGGCACTATAGGCCGGTACAAACTTCCTATAGTAGCCCGCGGTCCCCAGGAATGCCTGAACCTGTCGCTTGGTGATAGGCCGAGGCCACGCTAAGATGGCGTCGACCTTTCCCGTGTCCGGTTTCAGGGTGTTCCCTCCCACTCGGTGCCCTAAATACTGGACTTCCGTCATGCCGATCTGACACTTACTTGGCTTAACTGTCAAATTGGCTGCAGCCAGCCGTTGCAGTACCTGGGACAGATGTTTGAGGTGTTCTTCCCAGGTGGGGCTAAACACCGCAATATCGTCCAAATATGCTGCAGCGAACGGCTGCATTTCCTCCAGCAGGTCGTTCATAGCCCGCTGGAACGTGGCAGGCGCATTTTTCATTCCAAAGGGCATCGTCGTAAATTCGAAGAGCCCGAAGGGAGTGATAAAGGCCGATTTCTGCTGCGCGTCCGGGGCAAGAGGGATCTGCCAGTACCCCCGGCTCAGATCCATGATTGATAGATAGCTGGCAGCCGCCAGCTTATCTAGCATCTCATCGATGCAAGGCATGGGGTAGGCGTCCGTAGTGGTTACAGCGTTCAACTTCCGGTAGTCCACGCAGAACCGCGTTGTCTTGTCTTCCTTGGGTACCAAGACGACGGGTGCCGCCCATGGACTACAGGACCGCTGAACGACCCCCAGTTCTAGCATTTCCCCCACCTCACGCTGCATGTCCGCCTGCACCTCCGGAGAGACGCGATAGGCGGATTGCTTGATGGGGGGATGTGCTCCGGTATCTAACCGGTGAGCGACCAGATTGGTCCGTCCCGGGATACCTGAGAAGGTCCGGTGGTACCGACCTAACACCTTCTGTAACTGCTCTCTCTGGGACGGGGAGAGCTGCGGGTTGACATTGATGTCCCCGTCCGTCTCCCGGGTGTCAGCCAGCAGATCTACCAGAGGGTCTGTCTCGCCCTGTTCTAATCGGCTGCACACTGGGAGTACATACTGGGTTCTATTGTGGTGAGCCTTCAGCATGTTAATGTGAAAGGCCTTCTGTTTTCTACCCCCCATGTTCACCAAGTATGTCAGGGGGTTTAAACGCTTCTCTATGGTGTATGGACCCTCCCATGCCGCCTGTAACTTATTGTGCCGTATGGGGAGAAGGGCATAGACCTTGTCTCCAGTTTCAAATGCCCGGTCTCCCGCGGTGCGGTCGTACCATAGTTTCTGTTTGGCCTGGGCCTGGGCCAGATTCTCCGTTACCATGGCAGAGAGTGACTCCATTTTGTCTCTGAACTTCAGGACGTAATCCACTAAAGAGACATCCGTGGGATCACCTTTGCCTTCCCACGTCTCTCGCATCAGTTGTAGTGGCCCTCGGACGTTCCTGCCATACAGGAGTTCAAACGGGGAGAACCCGGTGGACTCTTGCGGTACTTCCCTGTAGGCAAACAGCAGATGAGGCAGGTACCGTTCCCAGTCCCCACCCTGCGACTCAACGAATGTGGCCAGCATCTGCTTTAATGACGCGTTAAAGCGCTCGCAGAGGCCGTTGGTTTGCGGGTGGTATGGACTGGAGACGAGGTGCGTCATCTGGATCTTTGCCGCCAGGGCGTCCATCAGTTCAGACATAAACTGGGGTCCCTGATCTGTGAGCATCTCCGCAGGGAACCCTACACGGGAAAATATGGAAATTAGCGCGTCTGCTACCTTGTCTGCCCTCAGGGAGGAGAGGGCGACCGCATCTGGGTAGCGAGTCACGTAATCCACCAGCGTCAAGATGTACCTCTTGCCGCTGTGGCTGGGAATGGGCAGAGGTCCAATTATGTCGACTGCCACTCGGTGAAATGGCTCACTTATGATTGGCAGTGGACACAGGGGAGCCTTGCGCGGATTCCCAGCTCGTTTAACCTTCTGACAAACCGTACAGGAGCGACAATAATTGATGACATCTATCCTCATTCTAGGCCAGTAGAAATGCCCCTGAATACGGTCAAGTGTCCTGCGAATTCCTAGGTGCCCTGCCAAGGGGATGTCATGTGCGGATTTCAGCACATGCCCCCGGAAGGCACTAGGTACCACAAGCGACTTGGTACTCATGGTCATTTCGCCTTCGGTGGGTTGTATCGCCTCACTATACAACTTCCCACCTTCCCAGTACACTTTGAACCCGGCCCCATCCGCGAGGGGCTCAGCAGCCTGTCTTCTGAGACCCTCGAGGCTAGGATCGGTTTGAAGTGCATGCTCGAAGGCCGCCTGATCCGTTTCAGCCAGCTGGCCCGTGGCGTACGAGGCCTGTGGCTGACAGTCACCCTCCCTGGGGTCAGAGGAGTGGGAGGAGACCGGAGCCTCTTCCCCCTGTTCTGAGTTCAAGTTTTGGGTGGCCCGACTCCGAGTCACAGCTAGGACAGGTATGACTTCGGAGCAAGGCAGATTAGCATTTTCAATATCACATGTAGAAATCACATTAGCAGGTACGTCATGCATATCATCAACATTAATATTGGATACATTCAACCCCCCTCCCCCAGACTTTTGCCCCCGGGTGCCAAGCACCTGGGTGGGGGCAGAGGGCGGACCCCCTTCCTGGGATCCTGAGGGGTTCGTGGCGGGTTCATAATAGGATACCAGCTTGCCTAGATCGGACCCCAACAAAACAGGAACTGGTAGCTGGTCTAGGATACCAACTACCTTTTCTTGAACACCCACCCCCCAGTCGATTGAAACCCGGGCTTGGGGAATGTGAGAAAGAGTGCCCCCCACCCCAGTGAGGGTGAGATACTTGTCTGGGATGATGTCCTTTGTGGGCACAAGGTGCGGACGCACCAGGGTGACATCGGCTCCCGTGTCCCGGAAACCGGTGACTAGCTGGTCATTCACTGTAACAAGCTGGTGATTGCTGGTCATGGGGTGAATCTCCTCCCCACCGGCGAACAAAACAGTTGAAGATGATGGTTCACGCTGGGATGCGCTGGCTGGCTGTGTCTGTCGTGGGCGAGGTACAGGTGGTTCAGATGCTGGCTGTGGCTGTCTCCGCTCAGGACAGTTGAATTTCATATGTCCAGGCTTGCGGCAGTAGTGACAGGTGATTCCATTAGGTGCCCCAGGTCTGGAAGCAGTAGCTGCACTTGGTGGTCTCTGTGGTGGACGGCCCACAGAGGCAGGGGGGTCTGCCCTGACATTGGGCAGACCTCCTCTCCAGTGAGATGGTGCAGATTTACGCAGATCGGGCACTCGGGTTGTGACAAAAGTCTCAGCTAAGTCTGCAGCAGCGGTTGCTGATGCAGGCTTCCGTTCTAGCACGAATTGTCTCACATCCGCAGGGCAAATACAAAGAAGCTGGTCTAGCACCATCAAGTCCTCTAGGATGTCATAAGACCCTTTTGTTAGGCCTAAAGTCCACTGGCGGAATGTAGTGCGTAAGCTGCTGACCACATCCGGATAAGAGTCCGTACGATCCTTTTGTAAGGACCTAAACCTTTTCCGATAGACTTCAGGGGTCAGCTGGTATTTAGCAATGATAGCGTCTTTTATGGCGGAATAATCTTCATCCTGCTCCATGGATAACTCCGCAAACGCGTCCAGCGCTTTGTAGCGCAACAGGAGGGTCAGGTGTCTGGCCCACTGCTCTTGGGGCAGACGATACTGACGGCAGGCTTTCTCAAAGGATCGCAAAAACAAGTCTATGTCAGTGTCCTTTTCAATGGGAGCAAATTTAAATTTTGCACTCACGTGTGATGCTGCTCCTTCTGCAGGAAAGTTGGGTGATGAGCTTCGGCTGGGTTGGTGTATTCTGGCCATGCTCAGTTCATGCCGACGTTGGCTTTCTGCAGCAGCGGCCTCCCTCTCAGCTCGGCGTTCTTCGCGCTCCGCCATGTACTGCAGGTACTTTACCGGGTCAGTGTCCATTAGTTTTTGGAGGGCCTGCTGCATCATAGGGTCCGTACAAATAGATAGTCCGGTACTGGCCGCTTCCGGGCGAGTACTTAAAGAAAAATTAGGATCCGTACTGAAATACTGCGCTGGGGGGCCAACAGGGCCCGCAGGATGTTCCCCCTCCGAGTAGTCAGGATTCTCAGTCTCCGGTTCCTCAGGACTTGAGTCAGATGGGCCGGTGTCTCCCGCAGTAGACACATCCAACAGCCGCAGTTGTTGGTTATCCCATCGGAACAAGTCTTTTATCAGGTCGGTCTTCGTCTTGCGACCGACTTCAATGCCCCGTTCTTGGCACAGATTTTCCAGATCTGCCAAAGCCATTTTCTTGTATTCCCCGGACATTTTCACGCCAAATAAAAGATAGATAAAGAAAACAAGATTTCGGGGAGGGTACTGGACTACACCGTCTCTCTGTACACACAGATAAATGTATTGCACTCAGCCATACCACCACCAAATTGGTTTGGTTCTGACAGAGGTAAATTAGTTAATCTCTGTTCAGATGTTCTAAACACATGCAAAAAGGAATCCCAGTAGCTGCCTACCAATATGTGACGAACTGCGACCGCCGCGGCCACAATACGTCACGAAACCGTCACAGCGCCCCTAGTGGTCAATCCGCAAACAGGCCTCCCAGCCACTTTCAACACACCGACAGTCTAACTTGAGTCCGTACAGTCGATAGGCTGAAAGCGCAGGGAGTGGACCGCCGATTGACCGCCAGTAAGCGTGCGACGAACTGCGACCGGAACTACACACAGGGTAGTTTAACTGCCACCACCTTGCAATTTATGGGAGCAAAGAACCCACTATCTAGATAACACAACTGAGTAGCTTTCCCTTCGGAGAGGCTAGGGTAAGTTTTTGCAGTGTTTGAAAACAGGCATATGGCTAGAGAAATGACTTGGAGGTCATTTATTATATATCTATATACAATACAAATTATCACGATGCACAGTAATTATTAACACAATAATCAAGGAAAGTATAGTCCAATAAACAAAAGGGAGAAAAGAAAGAAAATACTTAGTTTCCGCAGAAAAGATGTCTGTTGGTGAAATAGTCCGTTGCAGGGGTAAAGTCCAAGAAGCCTTTGTCCAGTGTAATATGCCTACAGCCCACAGGTTCTCTGGCTGAGGCCCTCTTTAGGTGTTGTTAAAAGTGGAGAACTCCTTTAGCAGATTCTAGGCCTTTGTTATAAAGGCTCCCAGAATCAAGGCGGGGAATTGAGAGTCCGCCTGCTGGGCAGGCTGTATTCCTGAGGTGAATGTCAGTTCTGAAATATGGCATGTGCCATATTGTGGGATGTCTCCGCTGTACACAAGTAACAAGCACATATTCACATTCCCCACAAAATATGGAGTTCAGGGATACCAAATATTACTATTATAACTGGTTCTATGATGGGGTAACACCATAACTTTACCTGGGCACATCTTAGAGTTATGTTTGTCCTATGTAAACGTCCAGTGAATTCTGAGTGACACGATGATGTAATTTTTATGTCCGTAAGATGCATGGGCTCTCTTAAAAAGGTAAAAATCATATCTCAGATTCATGTTGCAGTCTGGGAACCCTTGGTGCCGGCCTGTCTGCAGCAAGCCAGCTTACAGACCCCTTATGGCAGCGACACCAAATGTCTCCCCCCCCCAGGTGCAGTCTTCACACCTAGCTGTGATATCTCCTCAGGAAGGGAAGTTCTTTTGTCAACCTGAGGAAGCCAGCTGTAATTGCGTTATCTGCTGGGCATCTATTGACTGACTTGAACAAAAGGACTATATTGTTCTCTGGGTACAACAGAAGGACAGAAGGAGACGCTCTGAATAATCAAATTGTAGGTTCTGGGGCCTAGGGAAATAATTACTGTTTAATAGACCCACTGTTCAATAAGGCAGAGTAATATTGATAATATTGGGAGGACAGTTCAATATTCTCGCGGATCATCCGTGACAGTGAGGAGTTAGGAGGAGAGGAGACAGTCTTGTCTCTGTCCTCCTGGGCCTAGCCCAGGGAGTGAAGCTACTTCAACCTTTGTAGTTCAAGACTAGGACTTATTGATCCTTTACTGTAATAGCCTTTCCGGGGACCCTTCCAGGGGTTTAAGAGCATAATTGCTGTATCTTGTGCAAACTTTTCAAAGAATGGAGCAGAGAGTTTGCCTGCCATGAGGGAGACCACGCTTGGGTTGCTGAATCACTGAATATTGCTGAATTGCTATGCGCAGAATAGAACCTACAGAGGATTCAAAATATAATTGAAAGGCTGAGTAAACAGAGCAAGATCAGGAACCAAGTACAAGTAAGATCATCACTCCTACAGTTGAGCTGTAACCTACATACCTGTTATTGGGATTTACAGCTTTACCATCTGCATTTATGACACAGTGCTGCTATACTAGACTACAAGACTACAATTTACAAGTAAAGTTCCTGTTTGGTTCAACTACTGCCTCTCTCATCATTCTACTCCATCTCCTAATTGCACCTTACGGTGCTGGCATCATAAACACAGGGGCCCAGCCATCAAAGCACCTTAAACACCTATACCATCAAGGGCACCTCAACTTCCATCTGGCTGGTGTTCCCTGCAATAGAGAGTGCCCCGGAGGATTTAGTGCTGTCTTCCCCAGCACTGCACACCGAACCTGGGAGCTGCAAAACCGTGAGTACGACTACTACCCCCATTAGCCCACCATGCACTCACATTCTGCCCCTGCGATCTGGTCCACTGCATAGCTCCTGTGTGAGCCTGCAACACACTGAGAGTATCATGGCGCCTAATCTTCCCTCACAAAACTTCAAAGACTACAATCCCCACAATCCCTAGCGTTCCTGCTGTGAGTTTGTGCACCTTCATGAGTTGATGTTTACTGATTGGCTGCCTGATATACAATGCAGTCACGCCCCCTCTACTCAGTAATCACCAGCACACTAATTGGTGCAAAGATGGTGAGTCTTCCTAAATGTGACTACTATTCCCATACCCTGTATTAGTTCAAAAAAACACTCCCTTCAACAGTTCTAACAGAATCCCGCCTTCCCCGAATTCTCCCCCCTCCTCCTGACAGGGAGCTTGTCTTGCCTGCTGTGAATGAGAGTGCACAGCATCTCTGTATACACTGATGCTGTGCGCTCCAGGGTACAGGCAGTAATATAACCTGCACTTTATCCAGTCGCAGGCAATAGCCCCCCCCTTCCCTCTCTTACCGGAGTTCAGCCATCTGGGCAGAGATCCTGTCATGGGGCACCCATCTGGGTAGAACTCCTGTCAGGGGCACCCATCTGGGCAGAGCTCCTGTCAGGGGGCACCCATCTGGGCAGAGCTCCTTTCAAGGGGGAACCCATCTGGGCAGAGCTCCTGTCAGGGGGCACCCATCTGGGCAGAGCTCCTGTCAGGGGGCACCCATCTCGGACGAGCTCCTGTCAGGGGGCACCCATCTGGGCAAAGCTCCTGTCAGGGGGCACCCATCTGGGCATAAGTACTATGAGTTGGCACACAGCTGTCTATAACTACTGTGAGGGGGCACACATCTGGACATAACTACAATGAGTTGGCACACATCTGGCTATAACTACTTTCAGGGGGCACACATCTAGCTATAACTACAGTCATTTGAACACATCTGGGCATCTGTCAGGGAGGCACACATCTGGGCATAAGTAATATGAGTTGGCACACATCTGGCTATATCTACTGTGATGGGGCACAGACCTGGCCATTACTACTGTCAGGGGGCACACATCTGTGTATAATTATTGTGAGGGGGCACACATTTGGTCATAGCTACTACTTCAGGGGCACACATCGGGGCATAGCCATTGTCACTGTGATAGTAGTTATAGCCAGATGTGAGTCACCTTAGAGTAGTTATGCCCCGATGTGTGCCCCTGATAGTAGTAATTTATTTTATTAATTAATTTATTTATTTTATGCACTTATATAGCGCTACTATATTCCGCAGCGCTATGCAGATTATAGCAACTAACTGTCCCCAATGGGGCTCACAATCTAAGGTGTAGCCAGATATGTGCCCACTGACAGGAGTTATGACCAGATGTGTGCCACCTCAAAGTAGTTCTGCCTAAATGGGTGCCCCTCACAGTAATTACAGCCAGATGTGTGCCCCCTGAAAGCAGTTATAGGCAGATGTGTGCCAACTCATATTAATTATACCCTAGATATGTGCCCCCTGACAGGAGTTATAGCCAGATGTGTGTGCCCTGACAGGAGTTATAGCCAGAAGTGTGCCCCCTGACAGGAGTTATAGCCAGATGTGTGTGCCCTGACAGGAGTTATAGCCAGATGTGTGCCCCCTGACAGTGTGCCCACTGCCCTACAACAGGAGTTATAGCCAGATGTGTGCCCACTGCCCTCTAACCGGAGTTATAGGCAGATGAGTGCCAACTCATATTAATTATACCTAGATATGTACCCCCTGACAGGAGTTATAGCCAGATGTGTGCCCCCTGACAGGAGTTATAGCCAGATGTGTGCCCCCTGACATGGAGGACATAGGACACATAATGACCCAACCATAACTATAACCAGTAAATAAGACACCAAACACTTAATTGGAGAAATTAGGCCGTATTTCTTTATTATGGGGTTACCGAAATTTAATGAGCCAGTGAATCTTTAATAAACCATGAACCAAGATTAAGTATTAGACCAATAAAACCAATGACCACCAAGCCCACCCAGCATTAGCTGGGTGACTTTTACCCCCTAATAAGCAACACGACTGAAAAAAGGGAAGGGTGGGTGGGGCTCAGGTCCGGATCTTCTTAACACTGCAGCAGCTGATAGCGATGTCCTGTCTTTTATTTCCACAGGGGTTCAAGCTACAGGACTGCTTCCCCAATCAGCTGCTGAGGATTTTCGGGCCGCTGTACAACTGGCCAATCATCTTCTTGACATCTGACAGCTGTCAATATCCAACATCTGACAGGACCAACTGGATCCGGATAAAACCAGGTAGGACCTGTCAACATAAGAGGGGGGGGGGGGGGGGGGGAAGGAAAAGCATGAACCAAGATCAAGTATTAGACCAATAAAATGACCACCAAGCCCACCCTGCATTATGTAAACCCAAATTAAAAATGTCAAGGCCTACATCAGACAGATGTACATCATCAGACCTAAACAAACCAGGCACAAAACCTTCAAGGTCAGCGTGCCTATAACTGAGCCCTCCTATGGTAGGCAAAAATTTGCACATTGCCCTATTTATTCTTTTTCTTATTTTTTCAAAAGGTCGACCCTCAACAGACGACCAAAGGAATCTTTGTACAATTTCAGAGAAAATTAAAACCGAATCTGGTTAACAAGCTTAATATAAAAACTAGATCCTGTTTAATCCTCCACAGAAACTCCAATGTTCGAATTTTGCCTACATCGTTACCACCTAAATGAATGATTACTAAATGAGGCAGAGGCCATTTAACTAGCAATTTGTAAAGTAAAGGCAGCACATCATTCCAATGTAGACCTCTTACTCCCCACCAAAATATTTTAAACCGATTAGAGTCAAAGGATAAGTTTTCCGTATAATTCCTCTTACTGGCTCTCTTCTGGGCCCAATACACAAAGGAGTGCCCCACCACCCAAACTACATACTGTGCACCTGAAAAATATAAGGAAAAGTAATCTACAGTAAGTCCAGCCTTATGTAAATTTTAAAATGATTAGAGTTCCAGCGACCTAATCTTTTTATAGCGGACTCCTCCAACCCCAAACCCGCTGCCTCTGTAGCAGCCCCAATGCGAAAACAGTGAGCAGATATTTTTAAATGCCCTAGTCCTAGCAAAGCAAGACTCCTCTTGAGCAACGCATTAAATTGAAACCTTGTCAAAGGACTCAGATCCTTATGTAACAAAAAGGAACCTTGCACTGCTGGTCTAATGTTCAGCCAAGCTATAACAGCTCTGACTGGACAAAGACCCGACTGAGCCCAACTATTTAAAGATATCATTTGACCTCTCCCCAGCTGATCCGTTTTGGAACGTCTAATTTTAATTAAAACCTTATCTTCATGAACCACTACATCCGACAGCAATAATCCCGCATCTTCTGATTTCTTAAGAGCAACTAATTCCCCAATTCTAAAAGCACCAAAAAAATGCTAAAATAAATGCCGTTCTAAATAACACTAACTCAAATTGATCCTTAGCTACAGATGATAACACCTCCACTAAACGATGCAATAGCTCACAAGAAATAGGACGACGGACATCACTACTGAATTTACACTTACGATAACCCTTTAAAACCTGTTTGATGGAAAATAAAGACGACAAGGGGGGTTGACCACATAGCTTCTGAAAAAAGGAAATTCCCGCTAACATCTTAGAAATATGGGATGGAGATACATTTTTTAGTAAAAGAGATGACACAAATCCCAGCCCAACACTTTCAAAATCCACGCTATCCTGCTGATCCACTGAATTGACAAAATTTACCCAGCTATCCCAAGCCGACGCATAGGCCGCCCACGTCCTTGGTGCTAAGGAATTACGGATACTGTTAACGATTACTCCAGCACCAGGTCCCATAAATGCAGGGGGCAAGGAACACCCACTTCTTCTGCAGTTGGAGCCAATTCCCGAAATCTGGACCACTGAAACCGAGATAGAGAGTCTGTAATGACATTAGACTTACCCTCTATATATTTATCTTTCAACCAAATATTAAATGATAGACAACATAACACTAAATGCCTTAATAAGCGGACAACCCTCTCACATTTTGACGACAAAGTGTTAATAGCGAACACAACACCCTTATTATCTGAGAAAAGGAGAATTCTCTTGTTCCTAAAAAAGCTACCCATATAACCATTGCCACTAATACTGGAAACAACTCCAATAACACTATTTTTTTTGTAAAACCGCTCTCTATCCAAAAGGAGGGCCATTCTTCTGCACTCCAACGGATCCCAGAATGCACCAAATCCACCGCTACCTGCCGCATCTGTATATAACTTCAAAGCATCAAAATCCTGAAATTCCTCTCGCCAGCAGCTCCTACCATTAAACTTTGATAAAAACTCTAACCACATAGCTAAGTCATCCTTTAAAGGCCTGGTCAACCTAATGTGTGCCCGTGGAGATTTCAAACCTCTAGTTGCAAAATACCATCTCTTGGAAAAAACTTGTCCCATTGGAATTATTCTACATGCAAAGTTTAAAGACCCTAACACAGATTGCAATTCCTTTAAAGTACATTTTACTTTAGCCAACAAAGATACTAAGCTAAATCTTAATGATTCTAGCTTCTTCTCAGATAACCTAAATTCCATTTTAACACTATCAACAACAATACCAAGAAATTCTAACACACAACATGGGGAAACCGTTTTCTCAACCGCTATTGGAATACAGAAAAAGGAAGACATATCAATAAAACAGTTTAACAAATCCAAACAAAGACTAGAACCGTTATAACCAACAAACAAGAAATCATCTAAATAATGTAACACCCCTCCCTTAGGAACTGAAACTCGAACAACCCAATGCAGAAAAGAAGCAAATGATTCAAAATAAGAACATGACTTAGAAAAACCCATGGGCAAACATTTATCAAAATAAAACATTATCAAAACAAAACCCCAAAGAATTAAAACCCTCTGGACTAACTGGTAATCTAAATGTCGCTTTAATATCAGCCTTTGCTAACATAGCACCCTGACCGAATTTCATCAATAAGTCCACTGCCTGGTCAAAAGAGGCGTATTCAACAGAAGCTTCTTCTCTAGAAATCTCATCTTTAAGTGACTTATCCCTAGAAAAGACAAGTGATGGATCAATCTAAATTCACCAACTTCCTTCTTTGGAACTACGCCCAAAGGTGATATCCTGAAATTTACAAAAGGCGCACATTTGAATGGACCCGCAATTCTCCCACTAGCTAATTCTTTTGCAATTTTTTTGCCGCACCACATCAGGAAACATCTCAACCGACTTTAAATTCTTAACCATTAAACAACCTTCCCCTTTAAATTCAGGAACCGGAAAACCTTCAGAAAAAAACAACAAAAGTTAATCTAGCTATCTCCTTGTCTGGGTATTCCTTTAACCTCGGGAGCATTCTTTCCAGCCTCACTGGCGTCAAGGCTTTTTCCAAGTTGTTCCCTGGTTGAAGAAAAGTTACCGCTCCTTTTAAAACCCTTGGACATTGGGTGTGTGCCACCGCAAAAGAAACACTCATGTTTGTACCTACAGTTTGTCAACCACTTGCAAGTGCTCTCATTAAAAGCTAAACAAACCCCTTTCTTCAATGCCTGAGAAGGAGCCTGTTTGACCACACTTGTCCGCTGAGGCAGCATTAAATTGATCCATAGCCCAATGTCCTTTATACCCCACTTCAATGTAGGATGGATGGCCAATTTCTGCCTAAAATTCTCATCATAGCTAAACCAGGCCATCCCTCCAAAGTTTCTATAGGCTTCCAAGATTATGTCCAAGAGCTGGAAAAGTCCACAACACTTGCTTGGAAACTTCTCACCCAGGACAGACGCATAGATACAGAAGGCCTGCAGCCAATTATTAAATGACCGCGGCACACTACGCTTCCTAGCCTCATCTGATTTGTCTTCTTTCCTATCATTAACAACCTGCTCCGTACTTGATGGCAATAGGGACATAAGATCAATAAATTCCATGCGCCAAATCCTTTCTTTTACATTTAGAGGTAAATGATAGCCTGACGGAGACACCTCGCAAAGTAATACCTCCTTAACGCAGGCTTCAGATACCCCTAAACCTTTATCTAAATTTGGAACATTGGCATTTGACTGAAGAACGCTTGCACAGGACGCCACTGGCTTGTTAACCCAAACACCAGATAGCTTGCTAATATTCTCTTTCTGCAGATAATCCGCAAAAAGAGAAAAAAGACCTGAAACAAACTTTTGGTTATTAAAAGGATCAGGCATTGACTGTAATTTCTGTATCTCACCCCTAGGTGGAGCCTCCTGTCCAGGAACAGCGGACTGAGATATCTTTATCTTGCCTGGGAAGCTTCCTGAGACCTGTGGATGGACGACTTGTTGTGTGGATGGGCGTTCTTCAAAACTGCCAGATAAGCTGCTGACCCATAGGACATCTTGATCTTGATGAGGTCCGATCGGCGCTGGTCCGCTGCCAGGATCCAAAGAAATGTCCCCTTGAGCTGCTGCATTGGGATCGCTGAAAAAAGCCTTGTACTGAGATGGCTGCTTCTGATGACGATGCTGGGCAGCAGGAGATGATGCACGACTCCTGACTCGGCTGTCATTACTATGGGCCCGCCTACAAACAGACCTGGGAGACGGAGAACCCCTGCGCTTTGAACGCTTAGCTCAGGCATGTCCAAACTGCGGCCCTCCAGCTGTTCCAAAACTACAACTCCCAGCATGCCTGGATAGCTTACAGCTATTAGAGCATGCTGGGAGTTGCAGTTTTGCAACAGCTGGAGGGCCGCAGTTTGGACATGCCTGGCTTAGCTCCTTTGTGAGGTAGCGCTGGGAACTCCGCCTCCACCAGTCCATCACTGACGGGTGCCGCCTCCGGAACAGCGTCGGTCTCTCTGCGCCGCTCTTCCTCTACAGCCGACGGCGACATAATATCAGGCTGGGCAAAGCAGTGCCGCAGCCACTCTTCTCCGCCGGCTGCTTCAGCTCTTGTAATCAGCTGCTGTACAGGGTCTTCCATCCTGTGCTCAGGTCCGGATCTTCTTAACACTGCAGCAGCTGATAGCGATGTCCTGTCTTTTATTTCCACAGGGGTTCAAGTTACAGGACTGCTTCTCCAATCAGCTGCTGAGGATTTTCCCGCCGCTGTACAACTGGCCAATCATCTTCTTGACATCTGACAGCTATCAATATCCAACATCTGACAGGACCAGCTGGATCTGGATAAAACCAGGTAGGACCTGTCAACATAAGAGAGGAAGGGGGAAGGAAAAGCAACCACACAGAAATACTAAAAACTGCCAGAACATTAAAACCACCTGACAAGAAAGTGCCCATGTCCCCATGTGTCCCCCAAGCTATCTGCTCTGGGGGGCCCCTACAGGAGTTATAGCCAGATGTGTGCCCCCTGACAGGAGTTATAGCCAGATGTGTGCCCCTGACAGGAGTTATAGCCAAATGTGTGCCCCCTGACAGGAGTTATACCCAGATATGTGCCCACTGCCCTCTAACAGGAGTTATAGCCAGATGAGTGACAACTCTTATTAATTATACCTAGATATGTGCCCCCTGACAGGGGTTATAGCCAGATGTTTGCCCCCTGACAGGGGTTATAGCCAGATGTTTGCCCCCTGGCAGGAGTTATAGCCAGATGTGTGCCCCCTGACAGGAGTTATAGCCAGATGTGTGCCCCCTGACAGGAGTTATAGCCAGATGTGTGCCCACTGCCCTCTAACAGGAGTTATAGCCAGATGAGTGCCAACTCATATTAATTATACCTAGATGTGTGCCCCCTGACAGGAGTTATAGCCAAATGTGTGCCCCTGACAGGAGTTATAGCCAGATGAGTGCCAACTCATATTAATTATACCTAGATGTGTGCCCCCTGACAGGAGTTATAGCCAGATGTGTGCCCCCTGACAGGAGTTATAGCCAGATGAGTGCCAACTCATATTAATTATACCTAGATGTGTGCCCCCTGACAGGAGTTATAGCCAGATGTGTGCCCCCTGACAGGAGTTATAGCCAGATGTGTGCCCCCTGACAGGAGTTATAGCCAGATGTGTGCCCCCTGACAGGAGTTATAGCAACATGTGTGCCCCTGACAGGAGTTATAGCCAGATGAGTGCCAACTCATATTAATTATACCTAGATGTGTGCCCCCTGACAGGAGTTATAGCCAGATGTGTGCCCCCTGACAGGAGTTATAGCCAGATGAGTGCCAACTCATATTAATTATACCTAGATGTGTGCCCCCTGACAGGAGTTATAGCCAGATGTGTGCCCCCTGACAGGAGTTATAGCCAGATGTGTGCCCCCTGACAGGAGTTATAGCCAGATGTGTGCCCCCTGACAGGAGTTATAGCCAAATGTGTGCCCCCTGACAGGAGTTATACCCAGATATGTGCCCACTGCCCTCTAACAGGAGTTATAGCCAGATGAGTGACAACTCTTATTAATTATACCTAGATATGTGCCCCCTGACAGGGGTATAGCCAGATGTTTGCCCCCTGACAGGGGTTATAGCCAGATGTTTGCCCCCTGACAGGAGTTATAGCCAGATGTGTGCCCCCTGACAGGAGTTATAGCCAGATGTGTGCCCACTGCCCTCTAACAGGAGTTATAGCCAGATGAGTGCCAACTCATATTAATTATACCTAGATGTGTGCCCCCTGACAGGAGTTATAGCCAGAAGAGTGCCAACTCATATTAATTATACCTAGATGTGTGCCCCCTGACAGGAGTTATAGCCAGATGTGTGCCCCCTGACAGGAGTTATAGCCAGATGAGTGCCAACTCATATTAATTATACCTAGATGTGTGCCCCCTGACAGGAGTTATAGCCAGATGTGTGCCCCCTGACAGGAGTTATAGCCAGATGTGTGCCCCCTGACAGGAGTTATAGCCAGATGTGTGCCCCCTGACAGGAGTTATAGCAACATGTGTGCCCCTGACAGGAGTTATAGCCAGATGAGTGCCAACTCATATTAATTATACCTAGATGTGTGCCCCCTGACAGGAGTTATAGCCAGATGAGTGCCAACTCATATTAATTATACCTAGATGTGTGCCCCCTGACAGGAGTTATAGCCAGATGTGTGCCCCCTGACAGGAGTTATAGCCAGATGTGTGCCCCCTGACAGGAGTTATAGCCAGATGTGTGCCCCCTGACAGGAGTTATAGCCAAATGTGTGCCCCCTGACAGGAGTTATACCCAGATATGTGCCCACTGCCCTCTAACAGGAGTTATAGCCAGATGAGTGACAACTCTTATTAATTATACCTAGATATGTGCCCCCTGACAGGGGTATAGCCAGATGTTTGCCCCCTGACAGGGGTTATAGCCAGATGTTTGCCCCCTGACAGGAGTTATAGCCAGATGTGTGCCCCCTGACAGGAGTTATAGCCAGATGTGTGCCCACTGCCCTCTAACAGGAGTTATAGCCAGATGAGTGCCAACTCATATTAATTATACCTAGATGTGTGCCCCCTGACAGGAGTTATAGCCAGAAGAGTGCCAACTCATATTAATTATACCTAGATGTGTGCCCCCTGACAGGAGTTATAGCCAGATGTGTGCCCCCTGACAGGAGTTATAGCCAGATGAGTGCCAACTCATATTAATTATACCTAGATGTGTGCCCCCTGACAGGAGTTATAGCCAGATGTGTGCCCCCTGACAGGAGTTATAGCCAGATGTGTGCCCCCTGACAGGAGTTATAGCCAGATGTGTGCCCCCTGACAGGAGTTATAGCCAGATGTGTGCCCCCTGACAGGAGTTATAGCCAGATATGTGCCCCCTGACAGGAGTTATAGCCAAATGTGTGCCCCCTGACAGGAGTCATACCCAGATATGTGCCCACTGCCCTCTAACAGGAGTTATAGCCAGATGAGTGACAACTCTTATTAATTGTACCTAGATATGTGCCCCCTGGCAGGGGTTATAGCCAGATGTTTGCCCCCTGACAGGGGTTATAGCCAGATGTTTGCCCCCTGACAGGAGTTATAGCCAGATGTGTGCCCCCTGACAGGAGTTATAGCCAGATGTGTGCCCCCTGACAGGAGTTATAGCCAGATGTGTGCCCCCTGACAGGATTTATAGCCAGATGTGTGCCCCCTGACAGGAGTTATAGCCAGATGATTGCCTGCGGCTGGATGAAGTGCAGGTTATATTACTGCTGGCCACCCTTTCACTGCCTGTACCCTGGAGCGCACAGCAGTGTATACAGAGATGCTCTGCGCTCCCATTCGAGATCCCTGTCAGGAGGAGGGGGAGAACTGAACCAATCACAGGCTTACACAGCAACCAATAAGAGACAGCCTGTTGTGTCATTACTTGAACATGCACACTCCCTTTCTTTCACAAGACATTTAGCTGGAGAACTGATAGCAACACACTGAGCATGCTCGACCTGACAAAGGCTCAGACCTACAGGTCGATGCCAGGGTAATTTATGAGGAAACACAGTGGGTAGCAAAGGAAGAAAACTACTTTTATAACTACTGAATGGTAAATATGTGAAATTGACATTATATTAGGTAATTATTGATGATGAATTAGTCTAAAACATAAGTTATATTTATGATAACTGGAATACCCCTTTAACCACCTCCCGACCGCCTAACGCACGGATGCGTCCGGAAGGTGGTTGATTTACTCCTCCTGGACGCATCCGTGCATCATCTCGTGATAGCCGAGATTTCCTGTGAACGCGCGCACACAGGCGCGCGCGCTCACAGGAACGGAAGGTAAGCGAGTGGATCTCCAGCCTGCCAGCGGCGATCGCTCGCTGGCAGGCTGGAGATGTGATTTTTTTAACCCCTAACAGGTATATTAGACGCTGTTTTGATAAAAGCGTCTAATATACCTGCTACCTGGTCCTCTGGTGGTCCCTTTTGTTTGGATCGACCACCAGAGGACACAGGCAGTTCAGTAAAGTAGCACCAAACACCACTACACTACACTACACCCCCCCCGTCACTTATTAACCCTTTATGAACCACTGATCACCCCATATAGACCCCCTGATCACCCCCCTGTCATTGATCACCCCCCTGTCATTGATCACCCCCTGTAAGGCTCCATTCAGAGGTCCGTATGATTTTTACGGATCCACGGATACATGGATCGGATCCGCAAAACACATACGGACGTCTGAATGGAGCCTTACAGGGGGGTGATCAATGACAAGGGGGTGATCACGCATATAGACTTCCTGATCACTTCCCTGTCATTGATCACCCTCCTGTCATTGATCACCCCCCTGTAAGGCTCCATTCAGACGTCCGTATGATTTTTACGGATCCACTGATACATGGATCGGATCCGCAAAACACATACGGACGTCTGAATGGAGCCTTACAGGGGGGTGATCGATGACAAGGGGGTGATCACGCATATAGACTTCCTGATCACTTCCCTGTCATTGATCACCCTCCTGTCATTGATCACCCCCCTGTAAGGCTCCATTCAGACGTCCGTATGATTTTTACGGATCCACGGATACATGGATCGGATCCGCAAAACACATACGGACGCCTGAATGGAGCCTTACAGGGGGATGATCGATGACAAGGGGGTGATCACGCATATAGACTCCCTGATCACCCCCCTGTCATTGATCACCCCCCTGTAAGGCTCCATTCAGACGTTCGTATGCGTTTTGTGGATCCAATCCATGTATCCGTGGATCCGTAAAAAATCATACGGACGTCTGAATGGAACCTTACAGGGGGTGATCACCCATATAGACTCCCTGATCACCCCCCTGTCATTGATCACCCCCCTGTAAGGCTCCATTCAGACGTCCGTATGCGTTTTGCGGATCCGATCCATGTATCCGTGGATCCGTAAAAAATCATACGGACGTCTGAATGGAGCCTTACAGGGGGGTGATCAATGACAGGGGGGTGATCACCCATATAGACTCCCTGATCACCCCCCTGTCATTGATCACCCCCATGTAAGGCTCCATTCAGACGTCCGTATGCGTTTTGCGAATCCGATCCATGTATCCGTGGATCCGTAAAAAATCATGCGGACGTCTGAATGGAGCCTTACAGGGGGGTGATCAATGACAGAGGGGTGATCACCCCATATAGACTCCCTGATCACCCCCCTGTCATTGATCACCCCCTGTAAGGCTCCATTCAGACATTTTTTTGGGCCCAAGTTAGCGGAACTTTTTTTGTTTTTGTTTTTTCTTACTAAGTCTCATTCCACTAACTTGTGTCAAAAAATAAAATCTCACATGAACTCACCATACCCCTCACGGAATCCAAATGCGTAAAATTTTTTAGACATTTATATTCCAGACTTCTTCTCACGCTTTAGGGCCCCTAAAATGCCAGGGCAGTATAAATACCCCACATGTGACCCCATTTCGGAAAGAAGACACCCCAAGGTATTCCGTGAGGGGCATATTGAGTCCATGAAAGATTGAAATTTTTGTCCCAAGTTAGCGGAAAGGGAGAATTTGTGAGAAAATACAAAAAAAATCAATTTCCGCTAACTTGTGACAAAAAATAAATAAATTCGAGGAACTCGCCATGCCCCTCACAGAATACCTTGGGGTGTCTTCTTTCCAAAATGGGGTCACATGTGGGGTATTTATACTGCCCTGGCATGTTAGGGGCCCGAAAGCGTGAGAAGAAGTCTGGGATCCAAATGTCTAAAAATGCCCTCCTAAAAGGAATTTGGGCCGCTTTGCGCATCTAGGCTGCAAAAAAGTGTCACACATGTGGTATCGCCGTACTCAGGAGAAGTTGGGGAATGTGTTTTGGGGTGTCATTTTACATATACCCATGCTGGGTGAGATAAATATCTTGGTCAAATGCCAACTTTGTATAAAAAAAATGGGAAAAGTTGTCTTTTGCCAAGATATTTCTCTCACCCAGCATGTGTATATGTAAAATGACACCCCAAAACACATTCCCCAACTTCTCCTGAGTACGGCGATACCAGATGTGTGACACTTTATTGCAGCCTAGGTGGGCAAAGGGGCACACCTGAACTGAAGACATCCTGATGCATCCTGAACGGATTTCTCTCCATTCAGAATGCATGGGGATAATCCTGATCAGGATTCTTCCGGCATAGAGCCCCGACGACGGAACTCTATGCTGGAAGAAAAGAACGCAAGTGTTAAAGAGCCCTTAGGCCTCTTTCACACGTCAGTGAATGATTGTTCTTTTTTTTTTTTTTACAAAATCTATTTTTATTATAATAGAAAAGGCTATATGATGCAGTTCAGTTACTGACAGCTAGTTACAAAGTGTGACAATTATCACATGTACAGATAGCTTATTACAAAAAAAATGAGTCAAGTTGGCAGTCATAGTATAACAGTATCAAATGAATACAGTAATGGATAAACAATAAGAGGGGGGGGAGGGAAGGAGAAGAGGGGGGTATATGGGGGGGGGGGGAGGGGGGGGGGGACCAGGCAGCTAAAGGAGGGAGGAGGGAAGAGGAAGGAAGGAAGAGGGAACATCCAGATGAAATCTTTAGGTTCTAAAGTCGAGGAATTTACCATGTATGGTACAAAGTTAGAGCAATCAACATCTACTTGTATGAAAATAAGCAATCAATGTCTAAGCCCAAATAGCAGGGATCGTATATACAACATCGGTAGACCACAAAACCCACAGATCAGTTTAAGTCTACAGCAGAAACTCCTAAAGTTTGTTACCATTGGCCAGGTAGAATACATGTGGCAAGGGATTAAGTGAGATATACGTTAGGGCCATAATCAGGACCTATAGGACATTAGGCCTCAGGGGAGGCGACTAATATGCCCCACTGAGGTAGTGGCTGGGTACAACCTAGTTGTTTATGGAGGGAACTTCCTGTAGTCCTTCCACGGGCCCCAGGTTATTAGAAAGCGTTTGCGAGTATGAGTTTCCCAGTGGGCCAACTCTTCAAAGCGATATAGTTGGGCCCACTCTCTCCACCCAGTTATCTACCGATGGGTGTTTGGTATTTTTCCAAAAATATGGAATCAATAGGCGAGCACATGTAATAAGCATTGTTGGTAGGTGATTTTTGGCAGGGACAAAGGCTCCAATAGGACACCATAGCATGACTAGCTTAGGATCTAACACCAAGTTAGTAGAGCAAATTTGGTTAAGGCGTTTGCCCACCTCTGACCAGAAAGGGCGGATCAGTGGACAAACCCACCAAAGATGGGAGAGAGACCCGATATCCGAGTTACATCTCCAACATTGTGCTGGAATCTCAGGGTGGATTTTGTTTAGGAACTGGGGCGTTCTATACCATCTGGTCAAGAGCTTGTAGGAGTTCTCCTGGATCTTAATGCACCTAGTTAAACCATGGGAATGGGCCAGTATAAATGCTTTCTCAGGGTCTGAGAGAGAAACATGAAGCTCGTTTTCCCATGCGGCGGGAAAGCATAATTTGGAAGGTACACAAGAGAGGAGTGATTTATAAATCAGTGATAGCCCATGTGTGGGTGGGGGTTGAGCTTCTTAAGTAAGGTCTCTAGCCAGGTCACAGGTCCCTTTGGGGGATCAGGAAGATTGAGATTCTTGATGTCACGCTTAAAGTCTAAAATATGTAAAAAGGGAGCTTTTTTGAGCTTTGGAAGGGACAGTATATTGTTCCAGTCAAAACTGCCATCAATACACAAAACATCTTTCAAGGACAACCCTTTAAGCCATGCCCAAATACCAGAAGGAGTTGAAACCGGAGAGTGAATATGAGATTGAATTAGAGTTAAGGGAGTGTTTGGAAGGGGGAATTTCAGAGCTCGCGATTTAAACATCTCAGACCAGACACACAGAGCCCCTTTTAGGGTCACCAGGTTTGAGGGAGAGCTTGCGTAAGGTCTGATACCCCACAATGCTAAGGCTTCTTCACCTGAAAGGAGAGAGGTTTCAAGCTCTGCGCATAGGTTTTGGGGGGTAACACATACAAGGGACAGGCATCTATTTGCGTCGCTTTGTAAAAAAGGCGAATGTCTGGTAGGCCGAAGCCACCAAAACGTCTTTCTCTAGTCAAGGTAAGATATGCTATTCTAGCTGGTTTACCTCCCCATAAAAAGGACGAGTAGAGCCTACGCGTTTCAGTGAAGAACCTCTGTGGTAATCAAATTGGGAGGACCTGTAGGAGGTATAAGAGTTTGGGTACTACATACGTTTTAAGGAAGTTTTTCTTTCCTAACCAGGATATAAAAGGGAGTTTGAGCGAAGTAAGTTGGAAGCGTATTTTGTGGAGGAGAGTGGCGTAGTTAAGAGAGTATAGGTTTTTAGGGTTTGGAGGGATACGGACTCCTAAGTTTGTGAGGCTTTCGGATGCCCAGGAAAATGGGGTGCGGGCCTTTAACTTAGTTACTAGGTTAGGAGGGCATGTGATATTCATGGCCACCGATTTCGTGTAATTTATTTTAAAGTTGGAAATGTTACCAAATTCCGAGAAAATGGTAAGCAGCTTTGGAAAGCAGTCAGCGGGATTCGTCGTGAGGATTAGCAGGTCGTCTGCAAAGGCAGGGTTTGGAGGGATACGGACTTCTAAGTTTGTGATGCTTTCGGATGCCCAGGAAAATGGGGTGCGGGCCTTTAACTTAGTTACTAGGTTAGGAGGGCATGTGATATTCATGGCCACCGATTTCGTGTAATTTATTTTAAAGTTGGAAATGTTACCAAATTCCGAGAAAATGGTAAGCAGCTTTGGAAAGCAGTCAGCGGGATTCGTCGTGAGGATTAGCAGGTCGTCTGCAAAGGCAGGGTTTGGAGGGATACGGACTTCTAAGTTTGTGATGCTTTCGGATGCCCAGGAAAATGGGGTGCGGGCCTTTAACTTAGTTACTAGGTTAGGAGGGCATGTGATATTCATGGCCACCGATTTAGTGTAATTTATTTTAAAGTTGGAAATGTCACCGAATTCCGAAAAATGGTAAGCAGCTTTGGAAAGGAGTCAGCGGGATTCGTCGTGAGGATTAGCAGGTCGTCTGCAAAGGCAGCCGTGGTGTGGGTTTGCTGGTTGGGTGTTATACCTAGGATCCCCTGCTCCTGCCATATCCTGCAAAGAAGGGTCTCCATCACAATAACGAATAGAGCAGGTGAGAGGGGGCAACCCTGTAGGGTCCCATTACCTATTTGGAACGGGGATGACAGGGTACTGTTAATTTTTATTCTTGCTGAAGGGGAAGAGTAAAGAGAAAAAAATCGCCCGGACGAACTGTGATGGGAAGCCAAAGCCCGACAGGGCGGTCGACATAAAATGCCAGCTCACCCAGTCAAAGGCCTTCTCTGCATCGGGGCTCAGCAGAGCCAGGGGAGTACGAGAGGCACGGGCCCAGGATATCAAACAAAGAACTCGGATCGTGTTCTCCTTGCCCTGCCTCCCCGCGACGAACCCCACCCCCTCACGATTAATTAAGTCAGGTAAAACGTTCTGCAGTCTCTGGGCCAACACTTTCACCCACCACTTCACTTCAGTGTTGAGCAAAGATATCGGCCGATAACTACTACACGATAGAGGATCCTTGCCCTCCTTATGTATAATGGTGACGTGGGCCTCTAAGGATTGTGGTGGCAAAGGTCCACCCCTCATTAGGTATTCACATAGTCCCCTGAAGTGCGGTATTAGGATGTCTCGGAAGGTCTTATAGTATTGGATCGTGAATCCATCTGGGCCTGGACTTTTCCCAGAGGGGATAGAGCCAAGCACTTGACCCAATTCCTCATCCGTTACTGGTGATAATAAGTGTGATGAATGCTCCTCAGACAGCGCAGGTACAATGAGCAGGACACTGGGTCAGTGGGGTTGCTATGCAGTGGGTCAGTTTATATGTGTAAAAGTTTGTGACACCAATTGCAGCTTGCGCAGGTACTGTAGCAGGGCCCTTTAAGATGTTATAGCTCATATACCAGGTGAGGAATGCCAGAGGGGGATAATGTCTCTGTGTAGTGTCAACTGTGTTTCCTACCTTGGTACGGCTAGACTCCTGAATCCTGGCTCACTTGCAATAAAATGAGTGTGGTTAATAGGAGGTTTGATGGAATAATTGAGATCCAGACGGTTAATAAAGTCCAACTTGAGTTTACTGAATGGCAGCTTTGATCCATACAAGGTACAGCATAAGTCTTGGGTCCCAGCAGGTATTGGCAATATGTGGCAGGAATTTATCTGTATATTCTGCTTCTTGTCATATGCCTAAAAGATCTGGCAGGTATCTATCTTCTGCTCTGTCTGTAGTCTGCTTATAATGGGCCTGACTAGCTGAGGAGGTACTTATCTTCTCCTGGTCTTGAGATATGTGGATGCTTCTTCTCTGGTCGTCCAGCTGAGGTAGATGACTCAGGCTGGGAAGATGGATCTTGAACCTCAGTCGAGGTTGGATCCTAGGTTGGGATCCCTGTAACTGGGAGCTCCTACCAACACAGCCTCCCCTGGCAGAGGGCTGGTACACACTAACTAGAACTTTCCTTCCTCCCCATGAGGTAGGAAGTGGGAACATTCCACTCCTCCTCAGAAAGGGGGGAGCTAACCTGGAATGGACTATTCGAGGCTAGAGACACTAACTATAATCTGCTACATGCTGCTGCCACCTGCTGGTGTACATGAAAATTACAGCAATCATATAAAACAGACATGGACAATATATATAAGGAACAATGCAAAGCAAGATTTCACAAGATAATAATAAATATACACTTAACATCATGTAGCTGGGTGAAAGTAGTTTTAGTGACATACTTCAGGATGTTACATAGGCAGCTTCAGAGAACTAAGGAATCGAGTCGTGGCCGACTGGAGTGACTGTGGGTGGGGAAAATAGGCGGGGGTATATTATATAGATTATCATAAACGTTTCGGAATTCCCTAGCAATGTCCGACGTAGATTTAAGAAGACTACCTTTGGAATTTTTTATCCCATTAATATAGGCATCTGCATATTGTTTCTTAATCAGAGCAGACATCAGCTTATTGCCCTTATCCCCGTGAGCATAAGTTTTAAATTTGGCTCTAAAGAGGAGCTTTGCTGACTTAACGTTTAAAACAGGCATGTCCAAACTGAGGCCCTCCAGCTGTTCCAAAACGACAACTCCCAGCATGCCTGGATAGTTTACAGCTATTAGGGCATGCTGGGAGTTGTAGTTTTGCAACAGCTGGAGGGCCACAGTTTGGACATGCCTGGTTTAAAAGGTTCCTAAGTTTGGTACGTAGGGTGGCTAAGTCTACGGCATTGTTTTTAGCAAGAGACTGCTTATGAACTACTTCCAATGAAGAAATCTTAGATAGTAAGCTGGTGTTCTCCACTAAACGCTTCTTTTTTATCGCAGAGCCTAGTGCTATGAGCTCGCCTTGAATTCGGAATTCATGAGCTTCCCAGGTTATAGCTGGTGAGGTTTGATCAGGTTTATTGATCTGAAAATATTCTTGTAGGCTAGAGGAGATACGCGCTATGGCGTCAGGGTCGGCTATCAGGGTCTCATTCAGTCTCCAGTTCCACTCCCTCTTTGGCAGGTCATTGATGAGAAAATGTAAATAAATAGGGGCATGGTCGGATAAAGTAATGTTGCCTATAGTGGCCTCTGTCACTAAAGATAAGTGGGTGGTGGGGAAGAACAGGTAATCTAATCTAGTATATGAAGCGTTAGGTGTCAAATAAAATGTGTAGTCTCTACACGTAGGATTCAGGGTCCTCCATGCATCTGAGACACCAAGCGCCCGGAGTTGATGTCGTAGACGACCTAGCAGCTTCTGGGAAATATGCGACCTTCTAGAGGAGGAGTCTGGAACAGGTTCTAAGGGGAGATTAAAATCACTGCTAATGATAACAATCCCTTGTTTCACATCAGCCAATGTCTTTAAGGTCCGAACAAGCCATTGAACAGGTTGCTTGTTAGGGGCGTATAGGTTTGCAAGAGTTACTTGCGAGCCGGCAATTGTGCCCTTCACAAATAAGAATCTGTCTTCCGGGTCAGCAATGACGTCAGCGCAGCAAAACGGTATATGCTTTCTGATGCCAATGCTGACGCCCCTGCTGGCCACAGAGTGAGTTGCATGGATCCACTGTGAAAATCTGCGTGGCGGAAAATTTGGGATCTTGCCTGTTTTGAAGTGGGTTTCTTGGAGAAAGGCAATAGATACCTTCTCCTTGTATAAAAGTGAGATTATTTGGGAGCGTTTTCTAGGCTCATTTAGACCACGGACATTGAAGGATGACACTATGATATCAGACATGATGCAAAATTAATAAAGACAATAGTAGCGTATGTTCCTTTGCTTGCGAAAGATCTGGATGGGAACAGTGAATGATTGTTCTGTCCATGTTCTCCACAGACAGCACATGGATCCATTATTTTTAATGTGTTTATTCATACAACCTTGCTTTTGGAAAAACAATGGAGGCATGCACTACTTTGGACTGGATGTAGACCAAACATGCCCATATGGGTCTGTGAAAACCACTGACAGGACACGGATGGCATCCATTGATAGGAGATGCTCTTGAAGTCCCTTCTCAGCCTGGCAGTGTATGTAGAATATGGATGACACACAGAGGGCAAAAAACAGATCAGCAACGGCCTCTTCACAGAAAGCTGCATGGATGGATGAGAAACTGGCCGTCTGTTCATGGACATCATCAATGACATGGACAAGTCAAAGAAGCCTAAGCAGGTGGAAGTGCTGGCCCACAAACACACAGTTATGGTGGATTTACACGGCCTGATAGTTGGGTAGATTATTGGGGATGAACGTTAATGCGAACGCTTATTCCTGACAATCTGCCCATCTAAAGGTGCAGCCAATAACGCTTGTTCATTGGGGGAAATTTTCATTTGTGCAGGCAAGTACTGTAACTTATTGTTTCTGGGAAGCAGATCGTACAGTGTGAACAGCACTCTTCTGCCCAGAAACAATGCAGCTGTATGAGAACAGGTGATAGCAGCAGCGATCACTCGTTCCTATACTGTGGAGGTGATCGCTGCATGGAAATGTAGCTCTTCATCCCCACTGAACGAGCAGCCAGTTGTCAGGAAGGAAAGCTTCCTTCCCAATAATAGGCTGCTCCTGGGCCCTTGTAAACCTACCATTAAGCCTAGATCACATATCAGTGTTTGGTCAGTGATTTGAATCAGTGATTGTTAGCCAAAAACAGGCGAGCCAACACAGAGGAAGGCTGTGTTTAAGGCTACATTCACATGAACATATTTTGTGTCCATTCTGTTATCGTGTCACCGTGTGCTGTCCACATCCGCATGCCTGTTTCGTAGCCCCGCAAAAAATATAGCGCATGTCTTATTCTTGTCCGTTTTGCGGACAAGTATAGGCATTGTTACAATGGATCAGCTAAAAAAAGGATGCAATATGGATGTCAAAAAGACGTAATTCATATTTTTTGCAGATCAGTTGTGTGAATGTAGCCTAAAACACATAAACAACATGCATTTTTACTGAGGTAACTGACTATGTAGTTTTTACAGGGGAAACACATTGAGTGCACTTCAGAATACTGGTTTTGCTGTTGTACAAAAATCTTTGAGGTTACTTGTGCAAAAATGTTTCAACTTTTTGTATTTTTACACCACTGCTTCCTGATATAAAAAGTGGGTGGGAAAGTGGGCATGTTTATTTTAATGTTGCACTCACTTTGGTGGGGGGGGTAGCGTGAAAAAACCTGGAGTAGCATTTGTAGATAAAAATCTTAAGTTTAAGGATGCTCCAAATTTAACAAACAATATTTGATAAACAATGTAAACCAATAAATAAGCAAAAATGACTTCAAATATCCCCCCCCATGATAAATTCCCCCAATTGACGTAAGATGTTTCACCTGGTAACAAAAACGTTTTTGATGTCTTATTCTAAATAGCAAGACAAAAGCAAAGTGTAAACTCAACCATAAGGTTTCTGTAATTACCACCTTTTACACCCACCGCTATCTTCTATGGTTGATTTTATGCTATCATGTGTGTTTATTTCCAGCTCCTGCACATTGTGTATTTTTATTTCTGATTTTGTGACTGTTCAAATGTAATGTACCTGGTTCACCAGCAGATGGTGGCACCAATGGCAGAGCTACCTTATCTAGAGTGGAACCCTTCTTTCCATTCTAGCCCTCTCTAGAGAGGAAGGAGTTTAGTTAGTGAAGGAGAGTCGAGAGAACCCCTGCTTGGGGAAGGAAGCAGGCCCTCGTCCCTGCTGGACGGGCCCTGCCAAAGTGAGTCTAGCTTACCCCCTCCCAGGGGAAGGCTGTGTGCCAGCCAGCAGAGCACCGTCTGCTCTGCTGGGACAAGAGGAATGAGCAAAGAGCCAGGAGGAAAGGTTCCCTGGATAAAGATAAAGACAGAGTCAGACTATTAAGCTAAGTACAGCAGAAAGAAAGGAAAAGTTTCTATTTAATTCTGATAGCACAGGAGAGCCAAAGAGTAACAGAGCCGAGTGTGTTTGCCTGCCAGAATTTATGCCAAAACCTGCTGGAGACCAAGCTAAAGTTGGTAGATTGTTCCCTGATGCAAGTTTATTCAAGTAAAGCTGTTATCAGCTTTAATACAAGTCTGGACTCATTTCTTCATCCCCTTTACCAACTATCCCTTGCTCTGCTTCGGACGACGGCGCCCGGAGTTCCAGGGTATCCAGGTAGGAGCACCGTGACACATGCAACACCATTGAGGGACATTGTAGCCCACCCTACACCACTCTGGAATCCTTACACTAGGTACCACTAACACCACCTCCTTAAAGTATAACTGTCGTATTTGTTTTTGTGGAAGTATTGGATTGTGGTGATATCTCCTTGGTGGCCCTATTTCAACTTTTCACTGTGTATGCAATTACCCCTTAATTCCACATTTTTGTTCCCTGTACTGCCTACTTTTACCTCTGCTTAAAATAGGGTTGCTAGGCATGGTCCGTCTATTTGTTGAAGGACGGAGGACGCAGAAGCACGCAGCGTGCAAGGTCTGATTACTGACAGCCAGGGACTGTAAGTAAATTATTAAAGCCAGGTCCTCCCCAGCAGCTGATAACAGTGCCTGGGCTGTGTGCACTTCTCCCGGTCCCTGCGCTTGGCAGACGCTCCCTCACTCAGCAGAGCTGGAGAAGTAGAGTTGAAGCAGCGCAGAGCAGGGAAGGGAGATCTGCCATCTGCTCAGTGTATAAAATAAAGCAACATGTGGTAAGAGGACCCCTTTGTGCTGCAGGAGATTAAACCTTTAGGGGGAGGGCTCTGGTTACTGACACTTTTGGGGGGCTATTGTTACTGGCTAGTGAGGGCAGGCGTGATTAGCCTCAGGGGGAGGGCAGTGGCCGCCATCTTAACTGAATAGTGAGATTGCAGTTTTATGCAGACTGGTTGCTAAGGGCTGAATCTTATTAAATATGGGGTAAGTCAGTCTAGTAGCAACTGATTCTGGAATATCATGTTGTTAGTAACTACATATATGAAAATTGAAATTAGGGTCTAAGTGTGACTGTTATCCTTTAAGGGGACTCCGTTCCTTGTTGCTTTAATGCAACTGGCGTCACGACTACAAACATCTATCCATCCACCAAGAGGGAACCCCGGTCGTACACCTCCCCCCGTCCATCCGTCACACTTCATGTACACAACTGTGTCTGTATTTCTGTCAACAAATTGATCCTTAAAATATGGATACCTTCTGTGTGCATTCTATAGTTTTCTCATTCCTATCAATAGAAAAGGCTATTCTTTCCCAATACAGACAGGAATAGGACAAGTTCTATAATTTGCAAAACAGCCACACAGATCTGCAAAAACATGGATGTGTGCATGGCCCTATATAAATGGATGGGTCAGTGTGTTATCCACAAAAATACGGTTGTATGAATGAAGACTAAAGTATAATGGAAAGATTTACTCCTTTTACTTTCTTTTTTTTAATGTTTAACATTAACATCTGATAAGACAATATTATACATTGTACAGGTAATTATTACAGGAATGTCAAGTAAATCTTGAAAATCAGTAGCTCTTGAGCAGAATTTAGCAGTCCTGGACTTAAAGTTGAGTCTCAACTGTCGATGACATCTGGGACATTCATTGTTCAGAAGTATTTGTATTTGTTCTGCATTAGCAATCTTTATGGGAGTATAGTCAAGACTGAAAAAATAACTGAAAAAAATGTTGTGGTCTTAAACAGGCAAGAAGTGCTGAGACCCATATGCAGTTGTGCATATATACAGTGGGATGCAAAAGTTTGGGCAACCTTGTTAATCGTCATGATTTTCCTGTATAAATCGTTGGTTGTTACGATAAAAAAATGTCAGTTAAATATAGGAGACACACACAGTGATATTTGAGAAGTAAAATGAAGTTTATTGGATTTACAGAAAGTGTGCTATAATTGTTTAAACAAAATTAGGCAGGTGCATAAATGTGGGCACTGTTGTCATTTTATTGATTCCAAAACCTTTAGAACTAATTATTGGAACTCAAATTGGCTTGGTAAGCTCAGTGACCTCTGACCTACATACACAGGTGAATCCAATTATGAGAAAGAGTATTTAAGGGGTCAATTGTATTGGGGGTCTCAAAACAACTCTCAAATGACCTGAAGACAATGATTGTTCACCATCATGGTTTAGGGGAAGGATACAGAAAGCTATCTCAGAGATTTCAGCTGTCTGTTTCCACAGTTAGGAACATATTGAGGAAATGGAAGACCACAGACTCAGTTCAAGTTAAGTCTCGAAGTGGCAGACCAAGAAAAATCTCGGATAGACAGAAGCGACGAATGGTGAGAACAGTCAGAGTCAACCCACAGACCAGCACCAAAGACCTACAACATCATCTTGCTGCAGATGAAGTCACTGTACATCGTTCAACCATTCGGCGCACTTTACACAAGGATATCCTGTATGCAAGAGTGATGCAGGGGAAGCCTTTTCTCCGCCCACAGCACAAAAAGTGCCACTAAAGCACATTTGGACAAGCCAACTTCATTTTGGAATAAGGTGCTGTGGACTGATGAAACTAAAATGGAGTTATTTGGCCATAACAAGGGGCGTTATGCATGTAGGAAAAAGAACTCAGCATTCCAAGAAAAACACCTGCTACCTACAGTAAAATATGGTGGTGGTTCCATCATGCTGTGGGGCTGTGTGGCCAGTGCAGGGACTGGAAATCTTGTCAAAGTTGAGGGACGCATGAATTCCACTCAGTATCAGCAGATTCTGGAGACCAATGTCCAGGAATCAGTGACAAAGCTGAAGCTGCACCATGGCTGGATCTTTCAACAAGACAAGAACCCTAAACACTGCTCAAAATCCACTAGGGCGTTTATGCAGAGGAACAAATACAACGTTCTGGAATGGCCATCTCAGTCCCCAGACCTGAATATAATTGAAAATCTGTGGTGTGACTTAAAGAGAGCTGTCCATGCTCAGAAGCCATCAAACCTGAATGAACTAAAGATGTTTTGTAAAGAGGAATGGTCCAAAATACCTTCAACCAGAATCCAGACTCTCATTGGAACCTACAGGAAGCATTTAGAGGCTGTAATTTCAGCAAAAGAAGGATCTGCTAAATATTGATTTCATTTATTTTTTGTGGTGCCCAAATTTATGCACCTGCCAATTATAGCACACTTTCTGTAAATCCAATAAACTTCATTTCACTTCTCAATTATCACTGTGTGTGTCTCCTATATGATATATTTAACTGACATTTTTTATCGTAACAACCAACGATTTATACAGGAAAATCATGACGATTAACAAGGTTGCCCAAAATTTTGCATCCCACTGTATATATACAGGGGAGCAAATCCTGCACTTGTGGCCCGTTGCTAATGGCGATCCCCAGCAAAAATGCATACAGTGGAGGATGCCCGCAGCGGACCACAAGTGCCACAATAAACATCCTGCACAAGATAGCAATTATGTGGATGTCATAACCAATATAACAATATAATAACAAAGACAGGTGCACTCTGCAGTCTTACTAAACCCTCAAACTGATGTCAAAATTGAGAGATTAGCCAACATATCCTACTGTGGAGGACATGTCTGAGCCCGAGTACCGCACCAAGGTTTCTCAAGTAGATCGGGTCCTAACTCTTACCTACCTGTGCCATGTGGGCAATACCAGGGGCCAGTGGACGAATTACAGGAGCGTGAGGTCCGACTCACAGACAACTCATCCAGTTACCTCCAGCATGTAACCATGCTAGCAATAGGAGACTGTCTGATATGGCCCAGGCCTCGCAGGTGCACCTAAATGTAGCCTGTAGATGGAAAACTATTTAAATTGGAGTTTATACACCTCCAGGCATCTCTATATACAAACAAATTGGTCCGCTGCGGGCATCCTCCACTGTATGCATTTTTGCTGGGGATCGCCATTAGCAACGGGCCACAAGTTTAGGATTTGCTCCCCTGTATATACACTCACCTAAAGAATTATTAGGAACACCATACTAATACGGTGTTGGACCCCCTTTTGCCTTCAGAACTGCCTTAATTCTACGTGGCTGATAGCATTCTTTAGAAATGTTGGCCCATATTGATAGGATAGCATCTTGCAGTTGATGGAGATTTGAGGGATGCACATCCAGGGCACGAAGCTCCTGTTCCACCACATCCCAAAGATGCTCTATTGGGTAGAGATCTGGTGACTGTGGGGGCTATTTTAGTACAGTGAACTCACTGTCATGTTCAAGAAACCATTCTGAAATGATTCGAGCTTTGTGACATGGTGCATTATCCTGCTGGAAGTAGCCATCAGAGGATGGGTATATGGTGGTCATGAAGGGATGGACATGGTCAGAAACAATGCTCAGGTAGCCCGTGGCATTTAAACGATGGCCAATTGGCACTAAGGGGCCTAAAGTGTGCCCAGAAAACATCCCCCACACCATTACACCACCACCACCAGCCTGCACAGTGGTAACAAGGCATGATGGATACATGTTCTCATTCTGTTTACGCTAAATTCGGACTCTACCATATGAATGTCTCAACAGAAATCGAGACTCATCAGACCAGGGAACATTTTTCCAGTCTTCAACAGTCCAATTTTGGTGAGCTCGTGCAAATTGTAGCCTCTTTTTCCTATTTGTAGTGGAGATGAGTGGTACCCGGTGGGGTCTTCTGCTGTTGTAGCCCATCCGCCTCAAGGTTGTGCGTGTTGTGGCTTCACAAATGCTTTGCTGCATACCTCGGTTGTAACGAGTGGTTATTTCAGTCAACGTTGCTCTTCTATCAGCTTGAATCAGTCGGCCCATTCTCCTCTGACCTCTAGCATCAACAAGGCATTTTCGCCCACAGGACTTCCGCATACTGGATGTTTTTCCCTTTTCACACCATTCTTTGTAAACCCTAGAAATGGTTGTGCGTGAAAATCCCAGTAACTGAGCAGATTGTGAAATACTCAGACCGGCCCGTCTGGCATCAACAACCATGCCACGCTCAAAATTGCTTAAATCACCTTTCTTTCCCATTCTGACATTCAGTTTGGAGTTCAGGAGATTGTCTTGACCAGGACCACAACCCTACATGCATTGAAGCAACTACCATGTGATTGGTTGACTAGATAATCGCATTAATGAGAAATAGAACAGGTGTTCCTAATAATTCTTTAGGTGAGTGTATATGCACAACTGCATATGGGTTTGAGCACTTCCTGCCTGTTTAACACCACAGCATTTTTTTCAGTTTGCTTGTATATAGAGATTCCTCGAGGTGTATAAACTCCAATTTAAATGTGCCTGTTTTCCATCCACAGGCTACATTTAGGTGCACCTGCGAGGCCTGGGCCATATCAGCCAGTCTTGAGTGTGACTCGCAGACTCCTGCCATTGCTAGCATGGTTACATGCTGGAGGTAACTGGTGAGTTGTCTGTGAGTTGGACCTCATGCTCCTGTAATTCGCCCACTGGCCCCTGGTATTGCCCATATGGCTCAGGTAGGTGAGAGTTAGGACCCGAGCTACTTGAGAAACCTTGGCGCGGTGCTCGGGCTCAGACATGTCCTCCACAGTAGGATATGTATCTCTCAATTTTAACATCAGTTTAAAGGTTTAGTAAAACTGCAGAGTGCATCTGTCTTTGCTACTATTATATGAGTATAGTCAAGAACTTAATAAACTGCATTGTACTCAAAAAAGAGCAAATAAAAGAACCTGTATAGTAACTATGTGATATGCACGGGGGAAGGTGGTTTTGGCTCACAATCCCTATTGCAAAATGAAGATCAACCATAAAATGTGTGAAAGCAGACTGTATTTTAGGTCCGCATGTGTCACAATGTAGGAGGAGGGGAGGAACACACAATGACAACAATAGGAAAAAGACCCGACGAAACTAGGCCTCACGGCTAGGGAAAGGAAAAGGTCACCACCTAGTAAAACCCTAAACCTAGCCCTGACTCTTGTCAGTATGAATAGACCCTGAAGGTGGCAATATTTATACACCGTATACGTGGCCCTAGATACCGTGAAAAGCCCTAGGCGTAGTGACAGGGTCTGAGACCACTGGTTCCTTCCCAGATGAACGAACCAGCGTCTCCCTGAGGCATAGGAAGCAATAAGCAAAAGGGGAGAACAAAATACAAAGGGGAAAATACTTATCTTCAATAGAAAATTGATGAGCAGGAATACAGAACAGGACATCACACCAGCTCTTCCAACTCCAGGCAGATAATATCAACCGCATGGTAGGAAGTGTGAATTCAGACTAAATAGAGGAATAGTAATGACCACAAGCTACACGTGAATCAAGAGGTGTGGTCATACCAACAACACTGCAAAGTGAAACCGAGAGGCTCTCAGATAACCTCACGTGATGCAAGTCTCTCAGATCTTCTAACCTCTTTCACGGGAGGGATCGTGACAGCATGCTATACACATTTTTTGCAGATCGCATGCAGACCCAAAATTCATCCATGTGCTGTCCACATCCATGCGGCTGAGACGGAAATGATAGAACATGTATTATTCTTGTCGGACAAGAACAGGCATTTTTTCAACAGGGCCAGCAAAAAGGGGGGATTGACAAGGGCTGCATCTGTATTTTGTGGATCTGCAATTTGTAGACTACAGAACAGATTAGGGTCCATTCACACGTCCGCAAATGTTTTGCGAGCCGCAAAACACGGACACTGGACATGTGCATTCCGCATTTTGCAGACCGCACATGGCCAGCAGTATAATAAAAATGCCTTTTCTTGTCCGTTGCTGCGGACAAGAATAGGACATGTTGTATTTTTTTGCGGGGCCGCAGAACGGAAGTGAGGATGCGGACAGCACACAGTGTGCTGTCTACATATTTTGCAGTCCTATTGAAAATGAATGGGTCCGCTTCCGTTCCACAAAATTGCAGAACGAATGGGGACCCATTTTGCGGACGTGTGAATGGACCCTTAGGCCTCATGCACACAAACGTATTTTCTTTCCGCGTCCGTTCCGTTTTTTTTGCGAACCGTATGCTGAACTATTCACTTTAATGGCTCCGCTAAAAAAAAATGAAGTTACTCCGTGTGCATTCCGTTTCTGTATGTCCTGTTATTGTCCACATTACGGACAAGGATAGTACTGTTGTATTAGGGGCCAGCTGTTCCATTCCGCAAAATATGGAATGCACACGGATGTCATCCGTATTTTTTGCACATTTGTATTTTGCAGACCGCAAAATACATACGGTCATGTGCAAGAGGCTTTAGGCAGGTCTGACACTAGCGTTAGTGAGATGCAACAGGCTGTTCTGGCAGGGAGCAGCTTGCCGGGAGGGAGATCTCTGGCAGGGAGATCTCTGGATCTGGCAATGCCATAAACTACATGATTGCTGTCCGGCCCTATTAAGGCCTCATGCACATGGCCGTTGCCTGCCCATGGCCGTATTGCGGCCCGCAAACAGCGGGTCCACAATATGCGGGCAACGGCCGTGTGCTCCCCACATCACGGATGTGGACCCATTCGTCCGAAATCCAAAGCTGCGGTCCCCAATAAAGATGGCCTTGGGGTTCGCCGAACATGCGAACATAAAGCAATATTCGCGTCCGCCATATTCTTTTACATTGTGAAGAACTTTGACCCATGACACATCCATCAGGTGGTACAGGACAGCCAATTGAGACGTTTCAGCACATGGACATACCCCCTACCTTATAAATAAACCTGATCTGGCAGTCATTTTACATTCAGTCTTTTGCCAGTGTAGGGAGAGGTTGCTGTGTGGAGCAGGGACAGACTGTTAGGGACACCAAACGCTAGCTAATAGGGCCACAAAAGTCCTTTTAAGGACTGTATAGGTGTGCTATCGATAGGTGTGACTTACTGAGGGGTGTGATATACTTATACTATACTTTCTAACATAGAAAGTATATTATAGTGCAATTATATTGTGCAGCAGTTGTGTGCGGTTCTGCTTCGATACTGCAGCTACACAGAGGGACATTAGAACAAATAATTTCTACTGGTGTGATTTACCAGTTGCCCCCCCCCCCCCCCCAAATAACTGATTGAGGCAGGGGTGTTATATACCAATAATGTACTTTCTATATAGTGCATTTAGGTAGTGCAGCATTTGTTTGCTGTTTTGCTGCGTTACCGCATCTACACAGAGTGACAAACACTATTGGAACCAATAATTTCTACTGGTGTGATATACCAGTTGCCCCCCCAAAAAACTGATTGAAGCAGGGGTGTTATATACCAATAATATACTTTATACTGTATATAGTGAATTTGGGTAGTGCACCATTTGTTTGTGGTTTTGCTGCGCTACCGCAGCTACAAAGAGTGACAAACGCTATCGGAACCAATAATTTCTAATGATGTGATCTACCAGTTGCCCCCCCAAAAAAACTGATTGAAGCAGGGGTGTTATATACCAATAATATACTTTATATATATTGTGCATTTGGGTAGTGCAGCATTTGTTTGCGGTTTTGCTGCGTTACCGCAGCTACACAGAGTGACAAACACTATTTGAACCAATAATTTCTACTGGTGTATTTTACCAGTTGCCCCCCAAAAAAACTGATTGAAGCAGGGGTGTTATATACCAATAATATACTTTCTATATAGTGCATTTAGGTAGTGCTGCATTTGTTTGCGGTTTTGCTGCGTTACCGCAACTCCACAGAGTGACAAACGCTATCGGAACCAATAATTTCTACTTGTGTGATATACCAGTTGCCCCCCCAAAAAATTTATTGAAGCAGGGATGTTATATACCAATAATATACTTTCTATATAGTGCATTTGCGTAGTGCAGCATTTGTTTGCGGTTTTGCTGCGTTACCGCATCTACACAGATAATAATTTCTACTGGTGTAATTTACCAGTTGTCCTCCAAAACAATTGATTGAGGCAGGGGTGTGATATACCTTCTTTCACAAATACTGCTCTTCTATAGGGACTTTTGTCACAGGGTCATTTTAAAAATTAAAGGCAGAGGAAGAGGCAGGCCATTCCGCAGGGGTGTTAGGGGTCAGGCAGATGCACCATGCCGGAGTCCTAAGTGGGAAGTTGCAGAAGGTGCGTGCGATTACATCAAATGACGCACTAGACTTGGTTGAGTGGCTCACTCAGCCGCCCACTTCTGCACCCTCATAATCCTCTCTATCTGCACCCTCTTCACTCTCTGCTGTGTGCACCCCCAAAGACACCACCACCACCACCACCATATCCCCTCCGCTCGAGTCAGAGGGAATTATTTTCCCATCCATTACAAGACCTTACTGATGCGCAGCCATCTTGGCATTGGATCAGGAAGAGGATGTATCAACGGTCGCCACCCAGCAGTCTGACGACAGTGCCCAGATCAGCCCAAGGAGGGTGGTCCCTGCTGTTGCTGCCTACTCCGAGATCTCTAATGTCAGTGGTGGTAAAGGTGACGATAATGATGTGTAGATGGACGTCACGTGGGTGCCCACAAGAGAGGAAGAGGAGGGGAGTTCGGAGGGAGAGACGGAATAGCAGATAGGGAGGAGAAGCAGGCAGAATTTACAGTGCACAGGAGGCAAAATGCAAACTGCTAATGTATCTGGAACGAGCCATCCACCATGCACGGTCACATGGCTTCATCTGCAGCCTGTGCTGTCAACGCATAAGTCGCGGTAAGCCCAACACTCACCTAGGTACGACCGCCTTAAGAAGGCACCTGGCATCCCATCACCGAGCCCAGTGGGAGCAACACCGTCAAAACCCACAAAGCTAAACTCTCGGCACTCCCCATCCTGCCTCTTCACCTTCTCCTCTCTCCTCCCAGTTGTCCTCCACTCCACCTTCCACCGTGCCGTCGTCGCGTTCATCTGGAGAAAGACAGGCTTCCTTGCTCCAAATGTTTGAGCGGAAAAAGATGATGACGCAGGATAACCCTCTTGCCCACCGGTAATCGCTGGCTTGTCAGAGCTGCTAGCCCGCCAACTACTGCCATATAAACTGGTGGACTCTGAGGTCTTTAAATAATTTGTGGCCATTGGCACACCACAATGGAAGGTCCCTGGAAAGAAATATTTCTCCCATAAGGGCATCCCAGAGCTATATGGCCATGTTCAGCGTGAATGTCGATGCCAAGATACATCTGACCACAGACACGTGGTCTAGCAAACACGGGCAGGGAAGGTACATAACTTTTACTGCCCACTGGGTGAACCTTCTGACGACCGTCAAGCATGCAACCCATGGCACCCGGGTAGATTTTGTGTTACCGCCACGGATTGCATGCAGGCCTGCCTTTTCTTCTCCTCCTACTCCATCCTACCTCTCCTCCTCGGCTAACTCCTCCTTTTATGTTGCTACTGTCTTATCCGCTGCGCCCCCCCAAGCTCCCCAGAACCTATTCGACGTGCCAGGTGAGACGTTGCCATGCTGTGCTGCGTCTGTTGTGCCTGGAAGCCAAGAGCCACACCGATCCTGCACTCCTTTCAGCTTTGCGGTCACAGGCCGATCAGTGGCTAACCCCGCTCAATTTGATAGTTGTTAAAGTGGTGTGCGACAACAGTGCCAATCTACTGAGCGCTCTGAAACAGGGTAAAATGACACACGTGCCGTGCATGGCACACCTCCTGAACTTAGTCGTGCAGCGATTCGTTGCCAAATACCCCAGGCTCCAGGACGTCTTGCGGCAGGCCAGGAAAATCTCTGGCCATTTTAGATCTTACAGGCCATCAGACGTCTGATTTGTGACTGCCCGACGTGATGGAACGCCACCTTGTGTATGCTTGATAGGCTGCTCCAGCAGAAACGTGCAGTTAATGACTACCTGTAGGAACTCTGCGGCAGGACATGTTCTGGGGAGATTGTTTTTTTTTTTTTTACCGCGCCAGTGGCTGCTCATGCACGATGCATGCAGACTTCTGCAGCCATCTGATGAGATCACCAAACTGCTCAGTCGCAGCCACAGTGCCATCAGTGACATCGTAACTTATGTATTTTTTCATGCATTGCGTCGTGTCATTGATCAAGCCGTCGAGGAGCTGGAGCAGGAAGATGAGGAAGTCGCAATGCTGGATGAATTCCCAGGGGGGGCTACTCCATCTGAGACAAGTCAACAACAGGAGTCTGAAGAGGAGTTAGAGGGGGATTGTGCCAGGGCGGAGGAGGAGCAAGAAGGGCATGCTTTAAACTTTTCTGGGATCCCTGGTGTTGTCTGTGGCTGGAGGGAGGAGAACGAGGAAGACATTATCCTGGATGATGAGCAGGAGCCAGGCCACTCCACTGCTTCCAGTTTAGTGCAAATGGGGGCCTTCATGCTCCAGTGTTTGAAGAGGGACCCCCATATAAAAAGCATAAAGGGCAAGGACCAGTACTGGGTGGCAACGTACTTAGACCCCCAGTACAAACACAAAATGGCGGACATGTTAGCACCATCACAGAGGGCTGTCAGAATGCAGCACTTCCAGGCCTTGCTTCGAGAAATGCTGCATTCTGCTTTTGTGGGCGTTGGCAGAGGAATTTCCACTCACAGAGAAACTGTTGCGGGTACCAATCCAACAGCGCATGCAAGAAGAGCGCGGTTTGAAGATGTGTTGGTAACTTCAGATATGAGATTATTATTGCAGCCAACTCCTCACATTTTCTAAAAATGAATGAGGCATGGATCTTGGAGGAATTAAACACATGTGACGAGTCAACCACGTTTGATTGAATTTCCTCATGATAGCTCACAAATATCCGCCACCACCCAGAACAAATCATGGTCCCTAAAACAAGTGATGTTTGGTGTGAAAAACTAGATCAAGCAGCGGTGCCCTTGATAGGGTAGGCGCTATATTATTAGCAGTTTATGAAAGTGGTTAGAGAAACCATAAACACGGAGAGCCAAGTTCTTATTCAGCTGTAAAAAGTATCGACTGCAGGTCCGCACTTCACATGCAATAAACCTGTTGTCCACCTCCAGCCTGTTGTCAGTTCTCACTTAAAGCCACCAACCGCTCGCTCCAGCCGAATCCGGATTACCTTCACAGAAAGGACAGAGAGATGGTGCAATACCCTCAGCACTCAGAGGTAACCAAATTTTTTTTTACTCACATATTCCAGAGTTTTCACATGCATATATTTAATTTTACTCACATATTCCAGAGTTTTCACATGCATATACAGGTCCTTCTAAAAAAATTAGCATATTGTGATAAAGTTCCTTATTTTCTGTAATGTACTGATAAACATTAGACTTTCATATATTTTAGATTTATTACACACCAACTGAAGTAGTTCAAGCCTTTTATTGTTTTAATATAGATGATTTTGGCATACAGCTCATGAAAACCCAAAACTCCTATCTCAAAAAATTAGCATATTTCATCCGACTAATAAAAGAAAAGTGTTTTTAATACAAAAAAAGTCAACCTTCAAATAATTATGTTCAGTTATGCACTCAATACTTGGTCGGGAATCCTTTTGCAGAAATGACTGCTTCAATGCGGCGTGGCATGGAGGCAATCAGCCTGTGGCACTGCTGAGGTGATATGGAGGGCCAGGATGCTTCGATAGCGGCCTTAAGCTTATCCAGAGTGTTGGGTCTTGCGTCTCTCAACTTTCTCTTCCCAATATCCCACAGATTCTCTATGGGGTTCAGGTCAGGAGAGTTGGCAGGCCAATTGAGCACAGTAATACCATGGTCAGTAAACCATTTACCAGTGGTTTTGGCACTGTGAGCAGGTGCCAGGTCGTGCTGAAAAATGAAATCTTAATCTCCATAAAGCTTTTCAGCAGATGGAAGCATGAAGTGCTCCAAAATCTCCTGATAGCTAGCTGCATTGACCCTGCCCTTGATAAAACACAGTGGACCAACACCAGCAGCTGACATGGCACCCCAGACCATCACTGACTGTGGGTACTTGACACTGGACTTCAGGCATTTTGGCATTTCCCTCTCCCCAGTCTTCCTCCAGACCCTGGCACCTTGATTTCCGAATGACATGCAACAGTCCAGTGCTGCTTCTCTGTAGCCCAGGTCAGGCGCTTCTGCCGCTGTTTCTGGTTAAAAAGTGGCTTGACCTGGGGAATGCGGCACCTGTAGCCCATTTCCTGCACACGCCTATACACGGTGGCTCTGGATGTTTCTACTCCAGACTCAGTCCACTGCTTCCTTAGGTCCCCCAAGGTCTGGAATCGGTCCTTCTCCACAATCTTCCTCAGGGTCCGGTCACCTCTTCTCGTTGTGCAGCGTTTTCTGCCACACTTTTTCCTTCCCACAGACTTCCCACTGAGGTGCCTTGATACAGCACTCTGGGAACAGCCTATTCGTTCAGAAATTTCTTTCTGTGTCTTACCCTATTGCTTGAGGGTGTCAATGATGGCCTTCTGGACAGCAGTAAGGCAGCAGTCTTACCCATGATTCCGGTTTTGAGTAATGAACCAGGCTGGGAGTTTCTAAAAGCCTCAGGAATCTTTTGCAGGTGTTTAGAGTTAATTAGTTGATTCAGATGATTAGGTTAATAGCTCGTTTAGAGAACCTTTTCATGATATGCTAATTCTTTGAGATAGGAATTTGGGGTTTTCATGAGCTGTATGCCAAAATCATCAATATTAAAACAATAAAAGGCTTGAACTACTTCAGTTGGTGTGTAATGAATCTAAAATATATGAAAGTCTAATGTTTATCAGTACATTACAGAAAATAATGAACTTTATCACAATATGCTAATTTTTTTTAGAAGGACCTGTATATTCCACGTGGGACAACCAGAGTGGGTATCTGTAGAAGAGAGAGGAGAATATACATATGTATATATGCATAAATTTACATCCAAACACCAAAATAGATTGCGTGAGGGACCACCACCAGCAAAAGCCTTATTCAAGGGAGTCACTCACTGTGTCCAGGGGAAATTCAATACATATATACAGCCACGGTCGGTCTCTCAATCAAGGCCATGGTTAGCCTTATGGATAGTAGTGTTCACAGAGACCAATGGTGTTAATAGTGTTCACAGAGACCATTATTCATAAATATAAATGGCAATGATAAGCTGAAACATAATATAGTAGCCAGTCAATAGAGAGTCATGCTAAATGAGACCCCCACAGTGTAGCCTGGATAGAGAACATAGGCATACCTTAAGATACGCTCTGAATCAGATTAGACAGCCGCTTAGGGTAAAAAGCCTATTCATCTTGGGTCCCCTACATGACAAAAGCGTGTAATAAGGCATGTGTCACATTAACAACACAGTTACATCTAACTCATGTATCAATATGGTAAACCAGGGTTACTTACTGTTGGTGCCTATGGGCGACACATCCCCCCCAAACAAGAAGAAGTCACTCCTCTCAGGGTCCAATAGTGGGCCTCTCTGAACAGCCCCCTCTTATAGTGAACACCTCCTATTAGGCGATAATTGATGACATCTGTGTCTGGGCAAGGATATAGGCTCAGCCCCCTCATTAATCCGGCGTTTTCGCCATGGTGTAAAAAGCGTGCGTTCCACTGTGGAACGCACGCCGCATAGTAGACCTCCGGTTGTGGCGCCCGGATGTGACGTAATGGGCTGTGCGTTCCAGAGTGGAGCGCACCTCAGACCTAGGCTAATAGGCCGTATGCGTTGGCGTCCAGTTATGGCGTCATCACCGGTGAACTTGCGTTCCACTGTGGAGCGCAGTCGGCCAAAGCAGCCGGAAGATGCGATGGAAAAATCGGACGAAGTTATATAGTTAGGGCACAAATTACGGTAACCACGATGGGGAGGGACAGTTAAAACAATAATCCTGCCTAGCCCAATTATATAGCCCCTATAAGTAGATAAAAAATCGCTACAGGGGGACAGTGATTATATAAATTACTAGATGCACAGAAGATATAAAAACTCTCAATGGGGGGGTGGGTGAACAGGATCAGCATCGGGTCAGACCTTCCAGATACGTGATTTTATTAATTGCAGATCTAAGGGTCTAGTGTATTTATGTCAGTTCACTTGTCCTCTGCACTATGTCGGGAAGACAGTCAGAGAATTCAGAAGGAGAATTCTCGAACACGTCAATGATGTCAAGAATAAGGAGGCTACCCCGATTGCGACACATGTGACTGAGGTTCATGGAGGTGATCCCAGGTCCCTTCGCTTCACTGTTCTTGAAATGGTACATCCATCTCCACGCGGGGGTGATTGGGACAGGAGGATCCTACAAAAGGAAAGTGAATGGATCCATAGACTCCGGTCCCAATCCCCCCGTGGCCTTAATGAAAGACTCACCTTTTCATGCTTTTTGTGACCTGTTTTGCTCTTTGGCCTCTTGGCCTGTTCCTGATATATTCTATTCCCTACCCCCTACCCCTTACCCCTTTCCCCCATTTCCCCTGCAACTCATGGGCTCGTTTGACTTCTTTGTCCCTATATACTGGGCCTGGTGTGTAAAGCACCTAAATTTTAACTATCATGGACAGTGATCATTTACGGTTTCACTGGTTTAGCCATAATTAATTTATCAATTAGGCTATCAATTACTGCAATTTTATGTTTGTCCTACTGAAAGCCCTCTGTTCACCCACCCCCCATTGAGAGTTTTTATATCTTCTGTGCATCTAGTGTGATTATATTTTAAAATTTATATAATCACTGTCTCCCTGTAGCGATTTTTTATCTACTTATAGGGGCTATATAATTGGGCTAGGCAGGATTATTGTTTTAACTGTTCCTCCCCGTCGTTGTTAATTTGTGCCCTAACTATATAACTTCGTCCGATTTTTCCATCGCATCTTCCGGCTGCTTTGGTCTTCCGGCTGCTTTGGCCGACTGCAATCCACAGTGGAACGCAAGTCCACCGGTGATGACGCCATAACTGGACGCCAACGCATACGGCCTATTAGCCTAGGGCTGAGGTGCGCTCCACTCTGGAACGAACAGCCCATGACGTCACATCCGGGCGCCACAACCGGAGGTCTACTATGCGGCGTGCGTTCCACAGTGGAACGCACGCTTTTTACACCATGGCGAAAACGCCACTACCTGGCACCCTTACCGAATTAATGAGGGGGCTGAGCTTATATCCTTGCCCAGACACAGATGTCATCAATTATCGCCTAATAGGAGGTGTTCACTATTGGACCCTGGGAGGAGTGACTTCTTCTTGTTTGGGGGGGATGTGTCGCCCATAGGCACCAACAGTAAGTAACCCTGGTTTACCATATTGATACATGAGTTGGATGTAACTGTGTTGTTAATGTGACACACGCCTTATCACATGCTTTTGTCATGTAGGGGACCCAAGATGAATAGGCTTTTTACCCTAAGCGGCTGTCTAATCTGATTCAGAGCGTATCTTAAGGTATGCCTATGTTCTCTATCCAGGCTACACTGTGGGGGTCTCATTTAGCATGACTCTTGACTGGCTACTACATTATGTTTCAGTTTATCGTTGCCATTTATATTTATGAATACTGGTCTCTGTGAACACTATTAACACCATTGGTCTCTGTGAACACTACTATCCTTAAGGCTAACCATGGCCTTGATTGAGAGACCGACCGTGGCTGTATATATGTATTGAATTTCCCCTGGACACAGTGAGTGACTCCCTTGAATAAGGCTTTTGCTGGTGGTGGTCCCTCACGCAATCTATTTTGGTGTTTGGATGTAAATTTATGCATATATACATATGTATATTCTCCTCTCTCTTCTACAGATACCCACTCTGGTTGTCCCACGTGGAATATACGTGTCTTATACATCAAGACTGTTGGTGTGTGTCCCTCCCTCCTTTCCTCCCAGGAATGTCATCTGGTCCAATCTTTTAATTCTACTATCGACCGTCAATTGACACCATTGTTTGTTGAACGGTTGTATCACGGATGCCCCAATATTATTTGGGCCTCCCTCCGCTCGACAATTTCCAATCTAGTTATCTATTAAAATATCTAAATCCATTTACCCCCTGATGATCCCACACCGTGGGGGAAACACGCTGGGGTTGATCACAGAATTTTTTTCTGTGTTATCAATAGTTATCTTTTCAAGGTGTCTTTTATTTTTGTAGTTGGCTGCACCGTGTACCTCTTGGTATTTTATACCAACAGGGCTGTATACATTGTGCATTTTGTAGTATTTGATCCTTTCTGTCTGTGCTTATACCAGTCCACCATTAGATCAATGATCATCAGCCCATACATAATAGGGCTAACTAGGAGCTGCCAGTCTGACTGCAATTGGGTACCTACTTGTGCGGGTTTGCCGCAGTACACCCGGGACGCATCCTGAACAAATCCGTCATGCCCGTGTGAACCCAGCCTAAGGGTTTTACAGGGGAAGGGAACTCCTTCTCTGACCCCCACGGCTCCCTGTGATTGCGGTGTACTGATGGCTGCTAAGTACCCCGAGGCCTTACAAAGGCCTCAGAACCTGCCAGGTGTGAAGGCCTATGAGGTCCAGCCCCCAGGCTAGGTCTCATAGGCAACTATGAGTGTACTACAGTTGTCAGTTGCAATTGGCAGCCAGTGCTGCATAAATCACCAAACTAGGCCTCAAGTGCACATGGTACTCTTTCTCTTCTGAATCCTGCAGTGTGCCCAAAGAGTAGTTGTAACGGATCTCCTGGCACCCCAACCGGGTACCTCCGTCGATAGATGCTCCCAGTGCTTTCCGAGGACTCCAAGCACTCCACTTGACACCGTACGCACTGCAGACCCCATGAACCGCCGCAGCTGGGTTGGGGTCTCACCGTCCTCCACCCACGCTGGACCAAAGACCGGGCTTCAGCTTCCAGTGGGTGAACCTCTCCTACATCCAGAGAGCAGGAACCATGAACAAGCTCTTACAAGAGCTTATACTCAGGGGAGTATTGTGATATAGCAATCCCCAAGAGTGTAGTTATCGCATTCCCTAAACATGAGCCAAAACTTCATGAAGGTATAAAGCAGGAACTCTTTATTGAGGGCTACCCACCCGTATTTATGCAGGTCCCCATCTGGTGGACACGCCCCTAGGGGACCAGAAGGAAGACTGTGACACTGGACAGATATGTAGAAATTCAGGATACACAGACACAATACATCCTCACAATGCATCATGGTTTCCTCCTCTCTGCCCTGGAGACACCCGAGGAGCAATTCAATTATCTCTCAGGACAAAGGGAAATCACCAATACACATGTGGAGACAACAGGACAGAAATCACCATTTAAACATACAATGTCACAACCCTTACAGTAAACACAGACATTTAACATATCCCCAGACAGCTCAAGTCTGAGTGCATATTATTAGGTAAATGGCACTCAGACTACACGAATACACTAAAATTAGCTATCTGGGTACCCTCACATAACATACAATACAATTCCAAAGACAGAAAATTACATGAACTTATATAACTATGCCGCTATTGCATAAAGCCGGTGCATACAACATGGGACCATAATCACATGGTAAGAGGCTGGCAAGTAGTCCTCTCCAAGCACTTGTGGCAACCTCAAAAGAGGGGAGTTTGTCACAGTAGTTTATGATTAGATATGGGGTGTTGTATTCAGCAGATGTGTTCAATGCATGCAATAACACGGATATAACAATGCAATGTTTGTGCTGAAATGTCTTTGAACTACACAATCTGATTCAGCAATTCAATCAGTAATACAGATATAACAATGCAATGTTTTTTGGTAAACAGTTTTTGAACCATGCATTCAATATCATGGGTATAACAATGCAATTTGTTTTGTAAAATGTCTTTGTACTACATGGTCTGATGCAGTAATGCATTCAACCACATATATAAGAATGCAATGTTTGCAGTTAAATCTATGTGAACTATGCATCCAATATCAAGGGTATAAAATGGCACTATTACAGTAATATGATTTTTCCATAATGCAACTCTTTTAATAACATGGATATAATGCAGTGAAACTGTTTTTCAAAGGAAAAAAAAAATTGCAATTGCTCAACATTTGCAGCAGATTGATATTGGGATATTTGCAATAAGTGTCATGGTCTTACCTTCTTGCTGTTCTCCTTCGTTTGACATGTGCTGGCGGCCATCTTGGTTTCTGGGTTTCTTGTAGCCTCCCACCCTGCGGCTTCTCCTTCCCACTGGGAGGAGCTGGATGCCTAGCTCATATATATAGGAGGTCTGTGGCTTCAGTTCCTTGCTTGGTCCTCCTGTGTTCACATGCTTCTAAGACTGCTGCTGCTTCTGGTTCCTGATCCTGGCCTCGTCTGACTACCCCGCTGGTTCCTGATCCTGGCTTCGTCTGACTACCCTTCTGGTTCCTGACCTCTGGCTACGCAAGACCCTGCTTCGGTTTAGCCATCCGTTTGGACTTTTGCTTACAGCTTGATTTTCAATAAAGCCTTCTTATTCCCACTTATCTCTTGTTGTACGTCTGGTTCATGGTTCCATGACATTAGGACCAAGCCATGAATTCTGACGGTACAGGGCCATCCTCGCTACCTACGCTGATTGCCAGACTTGATCAGCAGGATCACCTGTTGGGTCGGTTCGCTGTGGCGTTGCAAACCCTGCTTGAACGCACGGCTCATTTCGCTTCCCTTGCCGATGGGTCGGTTGTCGCTCCTGGGCCCGCTCCTACTGCCGCTCCGGTTGTTGCGCCAGAGTCTACCCCGACACCTGTTGCTGCGCCTGCGGTGTCTCGGGGTATGACCGGTTCTGCCCCCCTTCCACAGCGCTTTGGGGGAGAGCCAACTCAGTGCCGAGCTTTCCTTAACCAGGTGGGCATTTATTTCGAGTTGCTGCCACATGCCTTTCCTACTGAGAGATCAAAGGTGGGCTTCTTGATCTCGCTGCTCTCGGACAAGGCCTTGGCCTGGGCCAGCCCTTTATGGGAGAACAACAATCTGGTGGTTGCCGAGTTTTCCGGTTTTGTTGCTTCTCTTCGGAAGGTATTCGATGTGCCGGCTCGTGCTGCCTCTGCTGCGAAGCTCCTTATGTCCATCAGACAGGGTTCACGATCCGTAGCTGAATACGCCATTGAGTTTCGTACCCTGGCAGCAGAGGTGGGCTGGAATAATGAGGCTCTGGTCGCTGCTTTCTCTCATGGTCTCTCGGATGCCTTGAAGGATGAGGTTGCAGCTAAGGACCTACCAGTGGAGCTCGAGTCTCTTATTTCTTTCCTGATTTTGATTGACACCAGACTCAGGGAGAGACCTTCCTTTAAGGAGAGCCTGCGGAGGCCTTCTAACAGATTGGCGCCTACGTTTGCTGTCCCACCCGTGCCTCCCTCTCCTCCCACGCCTCCTGGGGATGACTTGTCTGGGGGTGAACCCATGCAGCTGGGGTTTGCTCGCCTGTCCGAGGGGGAGAGGGTACTCCGGAGACGCGAGGGCCGATGCATGTACTGTGGTCTCGGTGGGCATTTTCGGTTGGCATGTCCGAACCGTCCGGGAAACGCTCGCACCTGAGATCCTGTCGGGGGCAGATCTTGGGTGGAGTATCCTCGTCCCCGGTTTTCCGTGTTGACAAACCACTGATCACTGTTGTCCTCTCCTGGGTCGGGGGCTCGGTGACGACCCAGGCGTTGGTGGACTCTGGTGCTGGTGGTTTGTTCATTGATAGTGTGTTCGCTGCCGCCAATTCCATTCCTCTGCAGCCTCGAGGTTCCCCACTGGCTCTTGAGGCGATAGACGGCAGACCCCTTCTGCCGCCACACGTGACTCATGAGACCCTTCCAGTGGGGATAGCCATTGGTGCCGTTCACAGAGAGTCGGTCTGTCTCCAGGTTATTTCGTCTCCACACTACTCGGTGGTCTTGGGGTACCCCTGGCTCCAGAAGCATAATCCGACTTTCGATTGGAGATCGGCCGAGATCCTCTCGTGGTCACCGCAGTGTGGGGCTAGTTGCATCCATGGGCCTGTCAAGTTGCTGTGTATTTCCTCGGACTCTCTGTTGCCTCCTGAATACGAAGAGTACCGGGATGTATTCGATAAGGTGCGCGCGGTTGCCCTACCTCCGCACCGCCCATACGATTGTGCCATAGAGTTACAATCTGGTGCCGTTCCTCCTCGTGGCAAAGTCTATCCACTGTCGGTAGCGGAGAATGAGGCCATGGAGGAGTACGTGAGGGAGGCGCTTTCACGCGGACACATTCGCAAATCCTCGTCCCCGGCAGGGGCTGGATTTTTCTTTGTGAAAAAGAAGGGCGGTGAGTTGAGGCCTTGCATCGATTACAGGGGTCTCAATCGCATCACGATCAAGAACGCTTACCCGATACCCTTGATTTCCGAGCTGTTCGATCGCCTCAAAGGGGCCACGGTCTTTTCCAAACTCGACCTGAGGGCGGCATATAACCTGGTAAGGATCAAGGCGGGCGATGAGTGGAAGACCGCGTTTAACACCAGGACCGGTCATTATGAATCCTTGGTTATGCCCTTTGGGTTGTGCAATGCGCCCGCAGTCTTCCAGGAATTCATCAACGATGTTTTCCGCGACCTGTTGCAGCAGTGTGTGATGGTCTATTTGGATGACATCTTGGTATATTCTGAATCCATGGAGGCCCACATTATGGATGTCAGACGAGTGTTGCAACGGTTACGAGAGAACAGGCTGTTCGGTAAGCTTGAGAAATGCGAATTTCACCGATCCCAGGTAACCTTCTTAGGTTACATCATTTCCGCTGAGGGGTTCTCCATGGATCCTGAGAAGGTTTCGGCTGTCTTACAGTGGCCCCAGCCCAGTGGTCTCTGTGCCCTGCAGCGCTTTTTGGGCTTCGCCAATTATTATCGGAAGTTCATCAGGGACTTTTCTATGCTAGCCAAGCCTCTCACGGATCTGACCAGGAAGGGCAGTAATTTCCAGGTCTGGCCGCTCGAGGCCATCCAAGCTTTTGAGGCTCTAAAGTCCGCCTTTGTGTCGGCTCCGATTCTGTCGCATCCCAACCCTGGGTTGCCCTTTGTCCTCGAGGTGAACGCGTCTGAGACGGGAGTAGGCGCCCTTCTGTCTCAGCGTAGAACACCAGAGGGTCCTCTGCTTCCTTGTGGGTTTTACTCCCGGAAACTGTCTTCCGCGGAATGCAACTATCAGATTGGTGACAGGGAGTTATTGGCCATCGTGCAGGCCCTTAAAGAATGGAGGCACTTGCTCGAGGGTTAGGTGGTTCCGGTTCTCATCCTGACGGACCACAAGAATCTGACCTACCTTTCTGAGGCCAAGAGATTGACACCACGTCAGGCCAGATGGGCTCTGTTCTTGTCACGTTTTAATTACGTGGTTTCCTACCTACCCGGTTCCAAGAACATCAGAGCGGATGCCTTATCACGGCAGTACTCCGAGCTGTCCAGGGAGGAGTCGATTCTGACTTTGGTCATACCTCCGAATCAGATCCTGGCCGCCATTCGCACCAGTCTGACCTCTCCCCTGGGTGAGCAGATTTTGGCGGCTCAATCTGGTGCTCCCTCTGGGAGACCCAACGGCAGATGTTTTGTGCCTGAGGAGTTGCGCACTCGGTTGTTGCGAACCTACCATAACTCCAAGGCCGCGGGGCATCCTGGAAAGAATCAGCTGTCCTGGGCTGTTTCACGTCTGTTCTGGTGGCCTTCTCTACGTTCCGACATCGCCGCATATGTAGCGGCATGCTCCGTTTGTGCCCAGAGTAAGTCCCCTCGGCACCTTCCGTTGGGCCTTTTGCAACCCATAGCCACCGGGGAGCGCCCATGGTCACACCTGGGGATGGATTTCATTGTGGACCTCCCTGCATCCCGAGGCCATACGGTCATTCTCATGATTGTGGATCGGTTTTCCAAAATGTGCCACTGTGTTCCTCTCAAGAAGTTACCCTCTGCACAAGAGTTGGCCACGATTTTCGCCAGGGAGGTCTTCCGGTTGCACGGTTTGCCCAAGGAGATTGTGTCGGATCGGGGGAGTCAGTTTGTGTCCAGGTTCTGGCGCGCCTTTTGCTCCCAGTTGGGGATTCATCTCTCTTTCTCCTCGGCCTACCACCCTCAGTCCAATGGGGCCGCAGAACGATCCAATCAGGCCTTGGAGCAATTCCTTCGTTGCTATGTCTCCGATCACCAAGACAATTGGGTTGACCTCCTGCCTTGGGCTGAGTTTGCCAGGAACACGGCGGTGAACTCTTCCTCTGGGACGTCTCCCTTCATGGCCAATTATGGGTTCCAACCTGCCGTGTTACCGGAGGTATTCTCTCCCCAGGATATTCCGGCTGTGGAGGATCACCTTTCCGTCCTACGTGCTTCTTGGGTACAGATCCAGAGGTCCCTTGAGGTCTCTGCGCAGCGCCAGAGACTCCAGGCTGATCGCAGACGAGCGCCCGCTCCTTCCTACCAGGTCGGAAACCGTGTATGGTTGTCCACCCGCAACCTCAACCTTCGAGTGCCCACTCCCAAGCTGGCGCCTCGCTTTGTTGGTCCCTTCCGAGTGCTTCGCAGGGTAAACCCGGTAGCCTATGCCCTTGCGCTTCCTCCTGGCATGCGGATCTCCAACGTGTTTCATGTCTCCCTGTTGAAGCCATTGGTGTGTAATCGTTTCACTTCCTCGGTTCCTCGGCCCCGTCCGGTCCAAGTGGGCAATCGTGAGGAATATGAGGTGAGCAATATCCTGGACTCACGCCTGGTCCGCGGTCGGTTGCAGTTTTTGGTCCATTGGCGTGGTTATGGTCCAGAGGAGCGTTCCTGGGTTCCCTCCGCAGATGTCCATGCTCCTGCTTTGCTCCGAGCCTTCCACGCACGCTTCCCTCAGAAACCGTTCCTTACTCCGCGGAGGAGGGGCCCTTGAGGGGGAGGTACTGTCATGGTCTTACCTTCTTGCTGTTCTCCTTCGTTTGACATGTGCTGGCGGCCATCTTGGTTTCTGGGTTTCTTGTAGCCTCCCACCCTGCGGCTTCTCCTTCCCACTGGGAGGAGCTGGATGCCTAGCTCATATATATAGGAGGTCTGTGGCTTCAGTTCCTTGCTTGGTCCTCCTGTGTTCACATGCTTCTAAGACTGCTGCTGCTTCTGGTTCCTGATCCTGGCCTCGTCTGACTACCCCGCTGGTTCCTGATCCTGGCTTCGTCTGACTACCCTTCTGGTTCCTGACCTCTGGCTACGCAAGACCCTGCTTCGGTTTAGCCATCCGTTTGGACTTTTGCTTACAGCTTGATTTTCAATAAAGCCTTCTTATTCCCACTTATCTCTTGTTGTACGTCTGGTTCATGGTTCCATGACAATAAGTCTATGCACTGTAGAAACTTAAGATCTAACAAAAAAACACATATATGCATATATAGAAAAAAAAAAAAATTTTTGTTGCAGGGTTTTTTGTAATGGGTATTTGAGAAGTAGCTGCCAGCAGCAGCTGTATTGAACACAATGTAACCGGACCCTTACTCACTCAAAGCTTTCCCTAAAATCTTCCTAATTATATCTTCTTGTTTTCTCACTAAACTGTATTTTTCATGCTACATTAGTGGCTTATGTCTGTAATAGCTTGTAGAGATGAGCACATTTTTAAAAAATTGATTCGGTTGGCTCGCCGAATTTTCTGAAAAGATCTGATTCGATCGGAATTTATTTGTGGCGAATCACGTTAAAAACAGCTATTTCCTGGCTGCAGAGAGACTGTATAGTGGTGTAGAACACTGTTCCTTACAGTAACACACATAGGGAGTCTGCTGTGGTAGTGACACACAGATGACAGGCATCGCTCTTAGAATCACTGCACACTTTACTTATTTGGGCAGTTATGGGGCCAAAACTGACCAAATAACTCAAGTGTGAACTCAGCGTTACAGGTCGATGTTCACGTAAAAAAGAAGCGCACTCCCTTTACACAGTGGTCAGCTGATTCCACATACTGTAGATGTCTACAGAACCTGTTCTATTAAACGCTTATACAAATAGAGCCTCGCGACAGAGTGGAGTAAGTTTGTGTTGACGTCACTGATTATTTTGCCTTCCTCTGATCCGTCAGAACAATAACCTGTCATGGTCCCGCCTGTGACGGGGACTAGAATATCGAGGAGACTGGCTGCACGTGATTGACAGCCTCTTTGGTTTTACCTTTCTGTGTTGTTGTTGGGGATGACCACACCTCTTGTCTCAGCTGTAGCTTTAGTGGTCATTCCTTCTCCTCTATTTAGTCCAGCCTCACCCATCATGCTATGCGGTTGATAGCTCCTTGTTTGTGGAAGTCCTGGTGTTGGTTGTAAAAGGGGTTCCTGCTCGTCCGCATACTTCTGAAGGTTACGTTTCTCTTCTTTGTTGTTTGTTGTTTTCCCCTTCCATCTGGTATTAGGCCTGAGGGGATCTTCTATTCCTTAATCTGGGAAGGAATAGGCCATCCATGTCCTGACACTATTTGCAGGGCCCTGTTAGGGTGAGATATGGCTTAGGTTCCTGCGTATGAACATTTCTACCATCTAGGTCTGTTCATATTGATAGCAGTCAGGGCTCAGCGTAGGGATTTACTAGGTGGTGACCTTTCCCCATCCCTAGTTTCCAGGCCTAGTACCTTTTCCCTTCCATTCTGTGTTCGGTGTGGAGTGCATTCCCTACACCGCGGCGTGCCATAACCCATAGAAAACAGATCCTGTCTGTTGAGCATCCGCCTTCATACAGTCAGCATTTGGCAGTAATCCATCAGTATTGCTAAAGCAAAAAGAAAAAAACAGGAGAGAAGCCAAAACAGAGATGACATGTGAATGGAATCTTTGCATCTCTTCTGTGTTTTGTACCCACTCCTGCTTTTGGCTACCAAATCATAAGCAAATTCTGATGCAAAATAGGGGCCATGTCCTACAGGCCTTACAGCTGCTACATAGACAGGATCCGTTGTGCCTCTAATTTTTCCTTCCCTTTGACAGATCAGAAGAAGGGTTAAATAAATGATGATGTCAACCAGGCCAAAAAGGCAAAATAGTGGCCCAGTCATGGAGTGGAGAGGGTGGGAACAGCATGTGAAGTCCACAGAGTGGCCCAATAACAGACTGGTCAGGAGGCAGCAGCATGAGGAGACCACAGAGTGGTGAGGGGCCAGCAGCATGAGGAGACCACAGAGTGGCCCAGTGACATCATGGTGATTTTGCAGCAGCATGAGGAGACCACAGAGTGGTGAAGTGACAGCAGCATGAGGAGACCACAAAGTGGCCCAGTGACATAGTGGTGATGTTGTAGCAGCATGAGGAGACCACAGAGTGGTGAAGTGGCAGCGGCATGAGAAGACCACAAAGTGGCTCAGTGACATAGTTTTGAGGTCAACACATGCGCCATGCAGGGTGCATGGCTCAGCCCTTATTGATGCAGCGCCAACCCCATGTTCTTCCCATTGTCGGTCACCATGCAATCGCACTCTGCAACCAGCACTCTGCCCTGCCTCTATGCTGGATGTTGAATGAGGCAGGGCAGAGTGCTGGTTGCAGAGTGCGATTGCATTTGTGTTTTTACGTTTGTATCTGTATTTCGCCATAGCAATGTGCACCTGCATACAGGGTTTTGCGGACTGAACCCCCCCTACATTTTTTCTTTGTAGTATATATTGGAGGCGTGGCGATCTCCAAGCAGTCATGCACACCTGACCAGTTAGTCTGCCCTGGAGGCTGGTTTTAAAGTCAGTATAAAACTGAGTCTGCTTATATAGCACCTACCAGTAGCCATTTGGCTCCAGGAGAAGTATATAGTGGGCTCAGAATGCATGTTGGTTCTTGCATCCCTGGATCCGATGAAAGCTGTAATGGCATGCATGCTGTACCTGCGCTTCCTGGACTTTGTGTGGCTGTCATGGCCCATAACAGGTAGGAACTAGTGTTAGGGACCACTCATGGAGGTGACCTTGACGTGTTGAGTGGCTTATTATGCTTTGGCCAAAATGTACACCAATGCCTCATTCAACATCCAGCATCGAGGCAGGGCAGAGTGCTGGTTGCAGAGTGCGATTGCATTTGTGTTTTTAATTTTGAGACTTACTGGCTCTCAGTCAGATGAGAGCTGGTTTGGAATGGCTCATAGTGCACAAGGCTGCCATTGTAAGGTATGCTGACTGTTGTCTGTCTCATGGATAGATTGTTGGCTTGCACATACCCGGCTTTTGGCATATAGCCTTTGCGTGGTTGTCTATTGTATTTCATAGGTAATGGGAGTCCAAGATGCATCCAGACATCCTCCTAATGCTGTTTCCAAACCATTTTGATGGGGTTTCCATCAATTTCTAACCTTATTTTGTAAACCAGACAACCTCTCTTCTTCAGAGCAGGGGGTGCCTGGTTTGATACTTGAGTAAAGCAAATCTCATCGAGTGCTTATAACGAAATTCAAGGTTTTATTACTGCATATTATATCCAATTAATACATGGACGCGTTTCAGCATATCCAGCTTTCATTAGCAATAATAAAACCTTGAAATTCGTTATAAGCACTCCCTGGGATTTGCTTTATTTACGCTGTGGTCTCGTGTCCTCCCAGTGCGGGTGCGCCTTTGGTCCAGGTGACGGCTATTCTCTAGTTTGATGCTTGGGTCTCCCATTGACTTTAATTGTATTAAATTGTACTTGAGCACATGCAGTATTCAGCCGAACACTGCGATGTGCCAAGCATGCTCGCTCAACACTAGTGGTATGCTGGAGGGGCACTGTGAATTGTCCCTGCAGTGGAGGCTGAGGAGGCAGAGGTGGACATTGTCGCAGGACCAATGGTGTGAGAACGGGGAGGCAGAATCGGCCTCACCTGGCCAAGTTGCTGGTGTGGCTGGGCAGGAACCACATTTACCCATTGGGCCGTAAAGGACATATATTTTGCTTGACCGTAGTTACAGCTCCACACGTCGGCGCTGCCACCGACAGGCTCAAGGACTGGCCCACCTTCTGTTTTATATATGTGTGCAGGGCTGGTACTGCCTTTTTCGCAAAGAAATGATGGCTTGGGACTCTTTATCTCTGCTCAGCACAAGCCATCAGTTTTCTGAAAGGTGCGGAGTCCACCACTTGGAAAGGAAGGGACTGCAGCACCAGCAACTTGGCCAGGAGCACGTTCAGCTTCTGCGCCGTTGGATGAGTGTGCGCATACTGTTGTCTCTTGGCAATTGCTTGATCAATTGCTGACGGAATGACTGACAAGGAGTAGGAAGAAGAGAAGCAGAAGCATCAGGACCAGCAGATGATGGGAAGGACAGACAGCTCCCTTCGGCTAAAGTGGTGGAGCCTTGACTGCGTGAAATTGGCTGCTGGCTGTCCTCTAGTAGCTCGTCCTCGCTGAAAAGTGCAGCCGAGCCTACGGCATATAATACTTTTCGCCCTGAGGGAACTGAAAATGACAGGGGAAGGTTCACGACAGGTGGGGGCACAGGGCCTGCGCTAAGCGTTCTGTCAGAGGAACCCACCGACTCTTGGCTGGGGGTGTCTGATGTCACTTGCAACAAAGTAGAAGACTGAGTCAACCATTCAAGCACCACTGGGTTGCTGGTCAAGACACGACCGCTAGATGGTACTGGGAGCTCAGACCTCTCGCTGCGACTCCTGCTGCCACCCCCCCTTCTTCTGCTGCCGGTGACAGAAACATTTTGCCCACTGCCTATTCCCTTTGAAGGGCCTGTCATCTGTCTGTCTTACATACTGTATAATAAAAGAATTAAATAAAAATTAAAATGTTAATTCACCGCTGAACGGCAATCAAGACATATTTTTTATTCCTATGATCAAATAAAGTCCACTCCCCAGCAAAAATGCATACAATGGAGGATGTCGGTAGCGGACCACATACCCCACAAAAGCATCCTACACAAGATAGGATAATGTGTGGATGCAAATATAAAAATACATAAATCACTGCGAAAGGTGCACCACAATTATATGCAACTGACAACACTGGCTAATCCCTCAAGCTGATGTTAAGAATTGAGACTTTAGCCAATGTATTCCTGTCAGGAACACTTTTGTGGGGCATGTGATCCGCTGCTGACATCCTCCATTGTATGCATTTTTGCTGGGGATTGCAGTTACCAACGTATCACATGCGGAGGAATTGCTCCCCCAAATATAAACACACCACAGTGTTTGGGGTTTTTGAGCATTTCCTTCCATTTAGGCCACTTTATTTCAGTTATTTTTCTTGATCTGTTTAGAATGTGCCATTGCATACCGCTGGTAGAATTCTGTTGCACCTGGTAGCCTGTGTCACATGGCCTGCTATAGGTGGGGCTTACAGCCTTATCATCTCTCCCACTACATGAGTGATTTCACTATGGAGGTATGTGGGAGCTTAGCTGTGAGTTGTATCTTAGCACCTCTCAGACCGTGTTCACACACCGTAGGTAGTCTAGTGGTAGGAAGGAACCCATGCCACACTGAGATACCTTGATGGTGGTGTAAAAGGGCTCTGATGTGTTCCTGACAGGAATACATTGGCTAAAGTCTCAGTTCTTAACATGAGCTTGAGGGATTAACCAGTGTTGTCCATTGCATATCATCATGGTACACCTTTCACATTGATTTATCAATTTCTACACCCCAAAAAAAGAAATATATCAATCAAAAAATTCACAGACGAACGGCTGATGGGACGTACGTATGTTTCCTTTTTCTATACCACGTAAATGGCTGTAGTACAATGTAACTTCACTGCTGAATGGCAATTATGATATATATTTTTTCCTTTTTTTCATATTTCTACACCCCAAAAAAAGAAATATAACAATCACAATTCAGCGCAGAACGGCTAATGGGATGTACGTATATTTGCTTTTTCCACACCACGTAAATGGCTGTAGTACAATGTAACTTCACCGCTTAATGCCAATTATGACATATATTTTCTTTTTCCTATTTCTACACAACAAAAAAAGAAATATAACAATCACAATTCACAGTCGAACGGCTAATAGGATGTACGTATATTTCCTTTTTCTACACCACGTAAATAGCAGTAGTCCAATGTTACTTCACCACTGAACGGCAATTAAGACATATATATATATACAGTATATGTCATTTTTCTATAACTACACCCCAAAAAAAAGAAATATAACAATCACAATTCACTGCAGAAAGGCTAATGGAACGTACGTATATTTCCTTTTTCTACACCACGTAAATGGCTATAGTACAATGTAAAACATTTATTCTCTTTCATATTCCTACACCCCCAAAAAAGAAATATAACAATCACAATTCACCGCTGTGATGGACTGAACCGTTACTGGGGTTGCTGGAGAGACCTGAGGACTAGCCTCCTACCTATGGAATATGGACCGGGAACTCTGGAGACCCCTTCACCCCCCCCCCCCCCCAGCTCATTATTCTACAAAGGGAAAAATGGGTAGTTTCTGCCTGTGAGTGATTACGTTATCCCATTATGTTGGTTGATTGTATCACAGGTGGGTGTTTTCTGCCTGTGACTGCATGTGATTGTTTTATGTAAGAAACTGTCTCAGTCTTCCACAAGGTCCCCCATGGGAGTGTCCCTTGCTGGAAGACCTTCATAAAAGGCTGACATGTTGCCCCATTAAAGTGTCCTGTCCTACCCTTCATGAAGTCTGGGCTCATGTTTGGGGGATTGAAGAACTACACTCTGGGGATTGCTATAATCATTATACTCTCCAGGGTATAATCCCTAGCTCTTGTAAGAGCTTGTTCCTGCATCACTCTCTGAAAGAAGAGAGGGTCACCCACTGGAACCTGGAAACCTTGTCGTTGTCACGGCCATGGCCATGACCGTGACTCCTTAACCGCATGCGGTTGCCTGCGGTTTGTTTTTGGTTGTTCAACCACAGGTGAGGGCTGCTTGTGTGTTGCCTCACTTGTGGTTGCCGCGGGCAACAAGTGTTTGGAGTTTGTCGCAGATAACAGCCGGAGCTGGTGCTAGGCAGCTTGCGGCATCTTCATGCGGTTACACCTAGCAACCTTTCTGTTAGGTGTGTGTGTATGCATGTCTGGTGTGCACTGTGTTTTATGTTACGTGTGCACTGTGACCCTTCCCTTCACTGTGGTTGTCCGTTTGGTCGTTGTTGTACATGTGGTGGCAGTGTCCCGGCCTTCGGGCTGACTCCCAGGACATGAGTGCCACCCATGTCGTTGCCTGCGGCAACAGCCACAGTGTGTGTTAGTGAGTTGGACACTTTCCCTTTAATGTGTGTTTCCCTTCTCTGGTGCTGGAAGGGTTAACTCCATTCCCAGTGTGTGTGTCTCACTGGGTGTGTCCGACTGTGGGGTGTGGCTTCTTGGCCTATAAAGTCTCACTGTTTTCTCAGGTCTGGAGGTTGCTTCAGCCATGCTTTGCTGGAGCAGCCTCCTGTTTTTTCCACCTGCCAGTGAGAGCCAGCCCTGTGGTCATAACCATTATTGTCATTATGTTTATGTCTTCTTGTGTGTGATGTTCTGTTGGGACCTTCCTTGTGATTTTGTGCAGCTTACGGTTCTGGATTCCTGTTTGCACAGGGATCCAGTCAGCAAGGCTGTGGCAGGTTGGTGGAACTACTAGTTTGCCTGCCATACCCGTAAGGCTGTATGTGTTCCCCTTTTCCCAGCAGCTTGGCCATTGAGAGTCCTGCTCCTCCGTGCCTAGGAGGAGTAGGTTGTCTTACCCTGACTCCTAGCTAGGGACCGGATGGAGGGTAAGTCAGGGCTCCTAGGTTCCTGCGCATGGGTCCTCCTACCTTTAAGGTCGGCCCATGCAGATAGGAGTTAGGGTCAGGTTAGGGACGCTGTAGGAGGTGACCTGCTCCCTATCCTGTTGTCCTGGCCGAGCAGCCATAACATCATCTGGCATCGCACGGCTGAGGATTTTTCCCCCATCCTCAGCCGTGACAGTCGTAGGTCCAGGGTGGGTAGAAGACGACGCTATCCCTACCAAGCTACGGCAGTTCGTGGGGTCGGCAGTGCTTACGGTGTCAAGCGGAGTGCTGGGAGCCCTCGGGAAACACTAGGAGTATCCATCAACGGAGGTACCCAGTCGGGTGCCAGGAGATCCGTTACAAACGCTGAACGGCTAATGGGATGTACATATATTTCTTTTTTCTACACCACGTAAATGGCTGTAGTACATTTTACGGCAATTAAGATTTTTTTATGATTAATAAACTCCCCCCCCAAATTTTTTTTTATCACAATTCACCGCATAACGGCAATTAAGACATATTATTCTTTTTCCTATTTCTACACCCCAAAATAAGAAATATTAACAATCACAATTCACCGCAGAACAGCTAATGGGACGTATGTATATTTCCTATTAATACACCCCATAAATGGCTGTAGTACAATGTAACTTCTTCGCCGAACGGCACTTATGACATATTTTTTTCATTTTTTCCCCTATTAATACATCCCCCCAAAAAAGTAAAACAATGTAAAATCAGCGCAGAACGTACAGATCTTTCCTAGTAATACACCCTGTAAATGGCTGTATCACACAGAACTTGCACCCCAATAACAAGCAAGGTTTGCTGGAATTAGTAACAACCTAAAAGCAGCAGTATGACACCAATTTGGATCCCCAATTAGTGCAGCAAGGTGTAATAGAATTGCTCCTATTACCCAGACTGTACACTCTCCTATTGCACCCTGTTCTCCTTTTATAGTGTAGATGATGCCTCCCTATCCTTTCCCTACAACTTGACTAATGTTTCCCTGAACTTGTAAATCATTTTTTTTAGCTCAATAAAGTCTTTCCTAGCACTGTCCCTAGAGCCTGCTGACGTCTCTCCCTGCACTAAGCACACTGGAAAATGGCAGAATACAAAATGGCTGAGGCTATTTATAGGGCTGTGACATCACAGGGGTTGGCTGGCTGGCTGCTGATTGGCTGCATGCATCGCATTGTGAGTGATCCCTCGTTCCCAGAGTTCTTTGCTCCATGTCCTAACACGTGCAGCACCCATTTTAGGAAAAAATTTGATTCGTTACCACGAAGCGTGAGGAAATTCTGATTTTTGATCAACTTTGATTCGCTCATCTCTAATAGCTTTCTGTCAGACACTGCCACATAACACCCTTTCAAGTCACATGATGAAGACAGAGTTGTGAATCTCCCGTCTCAGCATAAGGAGCTGCCTACCCACTACCCCCTGATTGGCTGATCCAGGCTGTCTATTAGTCTCTGAGTCAATCAGGTCAAGTGCTTCACCCACTTCCTGCCGGTGTCATGTGATCTTCCATCTTCTTCCTCTCTTGTGGTTTTCTCTGCCAATATATTTACAGTAAAATGGTGCTGGGCACAATTTTTTATCAATTCTTCCTTAACATATAAAAGGACCTTAATGGAAATGCTGAAATAGCACTTAGCATAATAGTATGGCTTTAATTGCTCTGCATGTCGGAGGGAACTGTGAAACAGGGAATTTAAAATTCATTGCTTTTGTCTTGCATTTGTTACAGCTCCTACCTCAAGCAATTTTCTTTATAACATTAGGAAATTATTGGGCAGACGCTTCGTGGTAACGAATCGCATTTATTGGGCAGACTAGCTGGGCCAAATGGTTCTTATCTGCCGACACATTCTATATTTCTATGTTATGTAAGCAATTTTCCAGCGTTTCAGACCACGACCATTTTAAAGAAAATGTTTCTAATACAGTCAGGTCCATAAATATTAGGACATTGACACAATTCTAACATTTTTGGCTCTATACACCACCACAACGGATTTGAAATGAAACGAACAAGATGTGCTTTAACTGCAGCTTTAATTTGAGGCTATTTACATCCAGATCAGGTGAACGGTGCAGGAATTACAACCGTTTGCATATGTGCCTCCCACTTGTTAAGGGACCAAAAGTAATGGTACAATTGTCTTCTCAGCTGTTCCATGGCCAGGTGTGTGTTATTCCCTCATTATCCCAATTACAATGAGCAGATAAAAGGTCCAGAGTTCATTTGAAGTGTGCTATTTGCATTTGGAATCTGTTGCTGTCAACTCTCAAGATGAGATCCAAAGAGCTGTCACTATCAGTGAAGCAAGCCATTATTAGGCTGAAAAAACAAAACAAACCCATCAGAGAGATAGCAAAAACATTAAGCGTGGCCAAAACAACTGTTTGGAACATTCTTAAAAAGAAGGAACGCACCGGTGAACTCAGCAACACCAAAAGACCCGGAAGACCACAGCGAACAACTGTGGTGGATGACCGAAGAATTCTTTCCCTGGTGAAGAAAACTCCCTTCACAACAGTTGGCCAAATCAAGAATACTCTCCAGGAGGTAGGTGTATGTGTGTCAAATTTAACAATCATGAGAAGACTTATTATACACGTCTTGTGGTGAATACAGATGGTTCACCACAAGACGTAAACAATTGGTGAGCCTCAAAAACAGGAAGGCCAGATTAGAGTTTGCCAAATGACATCTAAAAAAGCCTTCACAGTTCTGGAACAACATCTTATGAACAGATGAGACCAAGATCAACTTGTACCAGAGTGATGGGAAGAGAAGAGGATGGAGAAGAAAAGAAACTGCTCATGATCCTAAGCATACCACCTCATCAGTGAAGCATGGTGGTGGTAGTGTCATGGTGTGGGCATGTATGGCTGCCAATGGAACTGGTTCTCTTGTATTTATTGATGATGTGACTGCTAACAAAAGCAGCAGGATGAATTCTGAAGTGTTTCGGGCAATATTATCTGCTCATATTCAGCCAAATGCTTCAGAACTCATTGAATGGCGCTTCACAGTGCAGATGGACAATAACCCAAAGCATACTGCAAAAGCAACCAAAGAGTTTTTTAAGGGAAAGAAGTGGAATGTTTTGCAATGGCCAAGTCAATCACCTGACCTGAATCCGATTGAGCATGCACTTTACAATGCCCCAAGAACAAGCAGGAACTAAAGACAGTTGCAGTAGAGGCCTGGTAGAGCATCACCAGGGATGAAACCCAGCATCTGGTGATGTCTATGCGTTCCAGACTTCAGGCTGTAATTGACTGCAAAGGATTTGCAACCAAGTATTAAAAAGTGAAAGTTTGATTTATGATTATTAACCCCTTAAGGACACAGGGCGTACAGGTACGCCCTTGTGCCCTGGTACTTAAGGACACAGGGCGTACATGTACGCCCTGTGCATTTTCGATCACTGCCGTGCGGCTGGCAGTGATCGGAACCCGGTGCCTGCTCAAATCATTGAGCAGGCACCTAGGCTAAATGCGCGGGGGGGTCCCGTGATCCCCCCATGTCGGCGATCGCGGCAAACCGCAGGTCAATTCAGACCTGCGGTTTGCTGCGATTTCTGCAGTTTCTGATCCCCGCGGTCCCTGACCGCGGGGATCAGAAACTTTAGGATTAATTTTTTTTTCCAGTATCCCTCCCCCCTGCACCCCTGAGTTATTTTTCACACGGTGGGAGGTGCAGGGGGAGGGTTGCGGGCGGTGCGGGCGGTGCGGGAGGCGGGCAATGCGGTAGGCGGGATCGCGATCCCCCGCCCGCCTCCCATTGCATAATCGTTGGCGTCTAGTGGGTATACCAGGGTGCCAGCACATTGCTGGCACCCTGGTATAAACGGCTGACATCGGTGATGCGATGTCAGCCGTTTAACCCTTTCCATACAGCGGTCCGTACGGACCGCTGTATGGAAAAGGTTAACAGCTCAGGGAGCTCCCTCCCTCTCCCATCGGGGGGCTGCTGTGTCCTTTGCAGCCCCCCGAATAGAGAGGGAGAGAGCTTCCAGGCAGCCCCCCCAAGCCCCGTCCTTACCCTTCCCCGTCTGCGCAGTTCTGGCAACTACTGAGCAGACGGGGAAGGTTCCCATGGCAACAGGACGCCTTCTCAGGCATCCTGCTGTCCATGGTTCTGAACAGATCTGTGCTGAAAGCATAGATCTGTTCAGTGTAAGTAAAATACAGTGCAGTACCCTATATAGAGTACAGTACTGTATTATGCAGACATCAGACCCACTGGATCTTCAAGAACCAAGTGGGTCTGGGTCAAAAAAAAAAGTGGAAAAAGTGAAAATAAAGTAAAAATCAAAAAACACATTTATCACTGATTAAAAATGAAAAAAATAAAATTCCCTACACATGTTTGGTATCGCCGCGTCCGTAACGACCTGATCTATAAAACAGTAATGTTACTTTACCCGAACGGTGAACGCCATAAAAATAAAAAATTAAAAACTATGATGAAATTGGAATTTTGCCCACCTTACTTCCCAAAAAAGGTAATAAAAGTGATCAAAAAAGTCGCATGTACGCCAAAATTGTAACAATCAAACCGTTATCTCATCCCGCAAAAATCATACCCTACCCAAGATAATCGCCCAAAAACTGAAAAAGTTATGGCTCTTAGACTATGGAAACACTAAAACATGATTTCTTTTCTTTCAAAAATGAAATCATTGTGTAAAACTTACATAAATAAAAAAAAGTATACATATTAGGTATCGCCGCGTCCGTATTGACCGGCTCTATAAACATATCACATGACCTAACCCCTCAGATGACCACCGTACGGTGTAAACGGTGTAAAAAAAGCCATTTTTTGTCATCTTCCGTCACAAAAAGTGTAATAGCAAGCAATCAAAAAGTCATGTGCACCCCAAAATAGTGCCAATAAAATCGTCATCTCATCCCACAAAAAATGAGACCCTACTTAAGATAATCGCCCAAAAATTGAAAAAAACTATGGCTCTTAGACTATGGAGACACTAAAACATAAAAAAAAAAAAAAAAATGAAATTATTGTGTAAAACTTACATAAATAAAAAAAATTGTATACATATTGGGTATCAACGCGTCCGTGACAACCTGCTCTATAAAATTAGCACATGATCTAACCTGTTAGATGAATGGTGTAAATAACAAAAAAAAAAAACGGTGCCAAAAAAGCAATTTCTTGTTACCTTGCCGCACAAAAAGTGGAATATAGAGCAACCAAAAATCATATGTACCCTAAACTTGTACCAACAAAACTGCCACCCTATCCCGTAGTTTCTAAAATGGGGTCACTTTTTTGGAGTTTCTACTCTAGGGGTGCATCAGGGGGGCTTCAAATGGGACATGGTGTCAAAAAAACCAGTCCAGCAAAATCTGCCTTCCAAAAACCGTATGGCATTCCTTTCCTTCTGCGCCCTGCCGTGTGCCTGTACAGCAGTTTACGACCACATATGGGATGTTTCTGTAAACTACTGAATCAGGGCCATAAATAATGAGTTTTGTTTGGCTGTTAACCCTTGCTTTGTAACTGGAAAAAAAATATTAAAATGGAAAATGTGCCAAAAATGTGAAATTTTGAAATTGTATCTCTATTTTCCATTAAATCTTGTGCAACACCTAAAGGGTTAACAAAGTTTGTAAAATCAGTTTTGTATACCTTGAGGGGTGTAGTTTCTTAGATGGGGTCACTTTTATGGAGTTTCTACTCTAGGGGTGCATCAGGGGGCTTCAAAAGGGACATGGTGTCAAAAAAACCAGTCCAGCAAAATCTGCCTTCCAAAAACCGTATGGCATTCCTTTCCTTCTGCGCCCTGCCGTGTGCCTGTACAGCAGTTTACGACCACATATGGGATGTTTCTGTAAACTACTGAATCAGGGCCATAAATAATGAGTTTTGTTTGGCTGTTAACCCTTGCTTTGTAACTGGAAAAAAAATATTAAAATGGAAAATGTGCCAAAAATGTGAAATTTTGAAATTGTATCTCTATTTTCCATTAAATCTTGTGCAACACCTAAAGGGTTAACAAAGTTTGTAAAATCAGTTTTGTATACCTTGAGGGGTGTAGTTTCTTAGATGGGGTCACTTTTATGGAGTTTCTACTCTAGGGGTGCATCAGGGGGCTTCAAAAGGGACATGGTGTCAAAAAAACCAGTCCAGCAAAATCTGCCTTCCAAAAACCGTATGGCATTCCTTTCCTTCTGCGCCCTGCCGTGTGCCTGTACAGCAGTTTACGACCACATATGGGATGTTTCTGTAAACTACTGAATCAGGGCCATAAATAATGAGTTTTGTTTGGCTGTTAACCCTTGCTTTGTAACTGGAAAAAAAATATTAAAATGGAAAATCTGCCAAAAAAGTGAAATTTTGAAATTGTATCTCTATTTTCCATTAAATCTTGTGCAACACCTAAAGGGTTAACAAAGTTTGTAAAATCAGTTTTGAATACCTTGAGGGGTGTAGTTTCTTAGATGGGGTAACTTTTATGGAGTTTCTACTCTAGGGGTGCATCAGGGGGGCTTCAAATGGGACATGGTGTCAAAAAACCAGTCCAGCAAAACATGCCTTCCAAAAACCAAACGGCGCACCTTTCACTCTACGCCCCGCTGTGTGGCCGTACAGTAGTTTATGGCCACATATGAGGTGTTTCTGTAAACGGCAGAGTCAGGGCAATAAAGATACAGTCTTGTTTGGCTGTTAACCCCTTGCTTTGTTAGTGGAAAAAATGGGTTAAAATGGAAAATTAGGCAAAAAAATGAAATTCTCAAATTTCATCCCCATTTGCCAATAACTCTTGTGCAACACCTAAAGGGTTAACAAAGTTTGTAAAATCAGTTTTGAATACCTCGAGGGGTGTAGTTTCTTAGATGGGGTCACTTTTATGGAGTTTCTACTCTAGGGGTGCATCAGGGGGCTTCAAATGGGACATGGTGTCAAAAAAACAGTCCAGCAAAACCTGCCTTCCAAAAACCAAACGGCGCACCTTTCACTCTACGCCCCGCTGTGTGGCCGTACAGTAGTTTACGGCCACATATGGGGTGTTTCTGTAAACGGCAGAGTCAGGGCAATAAAGATACAGTCTTTTTTGGCTGTTAACCCTTGCTTTGTTAGTGGAAAAAATTGGTTAAAATGGAAAATTAGGCAATAAAATTAAATTCTCAAATTTCATCCCCATTTGCCAATAACTCTTGTGCAACACCTAAAGGGTTAACAAAGTTTGTAAAATCAGTTTTGAATACCTTGAGGGGTGTAGTTTATAGAATGGGGTCATTTTTGGGTGGTTTCTATTATGTAAGCCTCGCAAAGTGACTTCAGAGCTGTAGTGGTCCCTAAAAATTGGGTTTTTGTAAATTTCTGAAAAATTTCAAGAATTGCTTCTAAACTTCTAAGCCTTGTAACATCCCCAAAAAATAAAATATCATTCCCAAAATAATTCAAACATGAAGTAGACATATGGGGAATGTAAAGTCATCACAATTTTTAGGGGTATTACTATGTATTACAGAAGTAGAGAAACTGAAACTTTGAAATTTGCTAATTTTTCCCAATTTTTGGTAAATTTGACATTTTTTTATGCAAAAAAAAATATTTTTTTTAACTTTATTTTACCAGTGTCATGAAGTACAATATGTGACGAAAAAACAATCTCAGAATGGCCTGGATAAGTCAAAGCGTTTTAAAGTTATCACCACTTAAAGTGACAGTGGTCAGATTTGCAAAAAATGGCCTGGTCCTAAGGTGTAATAAGGCTGTGTCCCTAAGGGGTTAATATTCTGTCCCATTACTTTTGGCCCCTTAACAAGTGGGAGGCACATATGCAAACTGTTGTAATTCCTACACTGTTCACCTGATTTGGATGTAAATGCCCTCAAATTAAAGCTGACAGTCTGCAGTTAAAGCACATCTTGTTTGTTTCATTTCAAATCCATTGTGGTGTTGTATAGAGCCAAAAAATGTTAGAATTATGTAGATGTCCCAATATTTATGGACCTGACTATGTTTGTTCCTCATCACATAATACAGGAAACCTCTGGTGATATATGAGTATACGCGGGCTGGTTTGATATTTAGTGAGGTAGCTGGGTAAATATTTTTTAATTAAAATCTCAAACAACCTTTTTAAATTCACATTAACCTATTGTTATCAAGATCCTCTCTGGCCTTTGACTTCTTGACTGTGTCTCTTTGCTGAACATGTTTGAACAGATAAGAAGCGTCAGGCCTGGAGAGATAGAAGAATTAATTACTAGAAAAATCTAGAACATAATAAGATTTTATTACTTGTCATATTTAAAGGGTTTGTGCCAGGTAAGGTATCCCATATCCACAGTATGGCCTCATGCACACGACCGTTGTTTTATTCTGTGTCCGTTGTGCCGTTTTACGTGATTTTCTGCGGATCCATTGACATTTGAATGGGTCCGTTGAAAACTCGGCTAATGCACCGTTTGTCATCCGCGTCCGTGATCCGTGGTTCCAGTCCGTCAAAAAAAATATAACCTGTCCTATTATTTTTTCAGAAAACGGTTTGTGGACCCATTCAAGTCAATAGGACCGCTAAAAAACACGGAGGCACACAAGATTGTCATCCGCGTCCGCGTCCATTTTTTTCCTATCATTGTCATGGCAAACCTGTCTTAGATTTTTTTTTACTTTCCTTCATGTCTGGTGATCCTCCAAAAATAAAGGAAGACACGCGGAAAGAAAAACGGAAACGGATCACAGAACAACAGAACCCCATTTTGCAGAACGGAACACAACAACGGTCGTGTGCATGAGGCCTATAGGGGATAACTCTGTGGGTCCAACTGCTGCAACCTTCACCGATCCTGAGAACAGTGGTCCCATTCCCTGGCAGGCTGAGCATGCGCAGTGCTACTGGACTGATGGAAATAGCTGGGTACAGCTCTTAAAAAGTTCAGGAACATGGGACCCCAATTCTCGAGATTGCTGGGGGTATCCAGTGGTCAGCCCCCCACTGATCAGTTACTTATCCCTGGACAGTTAATGTTTCAACAGTCTTGCAATTTTAGTGGCAATTTTGCATGTGCAGTTTTTGGTGTGGTTTTTGCAGTGTTAGCTGAAAGTCTATGTGAAATATGAAATGCAGAGAAGAAAATAGTTTTTTGCCTAGTGACATTTTTTTGTCTCTCTAGCGTTTTTCAAAGCTTTCACAATTTTTTCATCCCCTTCTCTAGAAGGGAAAAAAAACACCATTAGAAAAAAACACCATCCACACCTTTTCGATTTCACACAACCACATACTAACAGAAAGGATGCTTCCTGATGTGTAATCAAAACAGAAGCGTTTTGGTCAGGTTTTGAGATCCTCTGCCGGATCTCAAAACCCAAAAGCCAAAACCAAAACACATATGTGAAAGTAGCCTAAGTCCTCATACAGAATATTTTCCCACAAAACTATATATACATTTTTTCAGTTCCTTCTCTACAATATGCTGCTCACAGACAGGACTGCATTCTCTTTAAATTATGAAAAATCTGTCTGTCTGCAGTGGGCAATCACTGCATACAGACTTAGGCTACTTTCACACTAGCGTTCGATCGGATCCGTTCTGAACGGATCCGATCATAATAATGCAGACGGAGGCTCCGTTCAGAACGGATCCGTCTGCATTATTTTTAGCATATAACAGCTAAGTGTGAAAATAGCCTCGTACGGATCCGTCCAGACTTTCAATGTAAAGTCAATGGGGGACGGATCCGCCTGAAGATTGAGCCATATTGTGGCATCTTCAAACGGATCTGTCCCCATTGACTTACATTGTAAGTCTGGACGGATCCGCACGCCTCCGCACGGCCAGGCGGACACCCGAACGCTGCAAGCAGCGTTCAGCTGTCCGCCTGTCCGTGCGGAGGCGAGCGGAGCGGAGGCTGAACGCCGCCAGACTGATGCAGTCTGAGCGGATCCGCTCCATTCAGACTGCATCAGGGCTGGACGGCTGCGTTCGGGTCCGCTCGTGAGCTCCTTCAAACGGAGCTCACGAGCGGACCGACGAACGCTAGTGTGAAAGTAGCCTTATATTGCTTCCATTGAAGTCAATAAGTGCTATATAAATCCCCAAATCCTTGTAAAATAATTTCAAATAAATGGAGCATAGGGCACCATATTCCACTTCTCACCTTTCAATAAACAGTAGCCGATATGAACATAATACGTCGCAATTCCTTGTGCATATTTAAGGAAAAGTCTTGCAACACGCCCCCAAAGATCTTAAATCTCTGTCCCACTAAACTCTTGCAATACAGCTTGTGTTGAGAAGATGAAAGAGAAGTGTAATATAGAAAATCTCTGAGATATTAGGAGAACAAAGCAGATGAATGTGTGACTCATGGAAGTAGATTCCCAATTCCGTCACTGCTGAAAAATGTAAATTTTTGGAGACGACATTGATTTGGCACTATGTATTATTATCTTTATCAGTTTTTTTTTATACAGTAAAATTCCTTTAATTTGGCATCTTGTAATCCACAAAATCTGATAATCTGGAACTAGTAGACTTTCTGTTAGCATTCTGTTCTGAGACCAGAGACTCACTTAGCCTGGTTTGTAGCCCAGTGTTCAGCACTTCCCCGACCAGGAAAATGCACAAGGAAATGCACATTCTGTGCAGGCTGCCATTACACTTCTGCAGCTTCTTTTCAGCAGTTTTGACACTGTGACTGGTTTTCCCAGCTGCTGCAGCCCTCCTTGCTCCTACCTCCAGCTGGGAAAAAGAGTCCACCATGTGGCATACACCACATAGGCCCAAAAGGCACTGTTCAATGATTATATACAGTCTCTGCCTACTGTCACTGTGGATGTCACGGTTATGGGAGCACTGTGCATGTCATTATGAGGCCACTGTGGATAACACTATTATGGGAGGGAGTACTGTGGATGTCACTGTTATGGGGGCTCTATGAATGTCACTGTTATGGGGTACTGTAGATTTCACTGTTACAGTCCTGAAGTTTAAGACCACTTGAAAAATGGCAAAAAATCATATTTGCATGGCGGGATCTTAACAAGTTTCCAAGTAGAGCTTCAACATGCAACAAGAAGAAATGGGAGTGAGATAAAACATTTTTTAATGAAAACAACGAATAAACTGAAACAGGCTGTTTTTCAGCTGATCAAAAGTTTAGGACCACACCACCAAAAAAAAAACTAAACCCCCCAAAACAGAAATCCAACTTCCAAACATGAACTCAGTAATGAGTAGCTCCACCGTTATCGTTTATCACTTCAAAAATTTGTTTCGGTATGCTTGATGCAAGCGTTTCCATGAGGTGAGTGGGAACATTTCTCCAAGTGGTGAAGACGGCCGCACGAAGGCCATCTACTGTCTGGAACTGTTGTCCATTTTTGCAAACTTCCCTTGCCATCTATCCCCAAAGGTTCTCTATTGGATTTAGATCAGGGGAACACGCAGGATGAGACAAAAGAGTGATGTTATTCTCCTGGAAGAAGTCCCTTGTCCCGCGGGCATTGTGTACTGTAGCATTGTCCTGTTGAAAAACCCAGTCGTTACCACACAGACGAGGGCCCTCAGTCATGAGGAATGCTCTCTGCAACATCTGGACATAGCCAGCGGCCGTTTGACGCCCCTGCACTTCCTGAAGCTCCATTGTTCCACTGAAGGAAAAAGCACCCCAGACCATTATGGCGCCCCCTCCACTGTGGCGCGTAGAAAACATCTCAGGTGGGATCTGCTTGTCATGCCAGTAACGTTGGAAACCATCAGGACCATCAAGGTTAACATTTTTTCTCATCAGAGAATAAAACTTTCTTCCACCTTTGAATGTCCAAACGAGCAGTTCTGTGGCGTTCAGGGAGACGAGGTCTTTGAAGACGATTTTTGTTTTTGAAGCCCTTCAGTCTCAGATGCCGTCTGATGGTTATGGAGCTGCAGTCAGCACCAGTAAGGGCCTAAATATGGGTCGAGGATCGCCCAGTGTCTTGACGGATCCACATCTTTGCACAGATTTGTCCTTTTAAAGGCATGTGGTCCTAAACCTTTGATCAGCTGAAAAACAGCCTGTTTCAGTTTATTTGTTGTTTTCATTAAATTGAATGCTCAAAAAATGTTTTGTCTCACTTCCATTTCTTCTTGTTGCATGTTGAAGCTCTATTTAGAACCTTGTTAAGATCCAGCCATGCTAAATATGATTTTTTGCCATTTTTCAAGTGGTCTTAAACTTTTGATCAGGACTGTATGAAGGCACTGTGTCTGTCACTGTATTGCTCCACTGTTGATTGCACTGTTAGAGGGGCACTCTGCATGTCACTGTTAAGGGAGCACTTGGGATGTTACTGTTATGGGAGCACTATGGATGTCACTGTTATGGGGTACTATTGATGTCACTGTTAGAGGGGCACTCTGCATGTCACTGTTATGTGAGCACTGTGAACGTTACTGTTGTGGGAGCACAGCGGATTTTACTTTTATGGGGCCACTGTGAATGTCACTGTTATGGGGAAATGGTGAATTTCACTGTTATGGGAGCACTGTGGATGTCACTGTTTTGGGATGTAAGAAGGTACAAGGAATCATCGTGGATGATAGGTACGTGTCACTGAGGTTCCTGACCTCGGTGGAGTAAGAGACTTTTTTATGTGTCAGCAGAAGTTGCTATTTGACACCTTAATATGGCTGTAAAAGCTAATCCGGGACGGCTCTTACTGGGAGTAGTCAAAGTGCTGGGTGGGTGACTTCTCCCCATGTTCCAGGCCGGGTTTTGCCAGGCATAAAAACCAGCCAGTACTGCCAGGTGTGGAGAATTACCTCCGTCAGACAGTGGAGCTCAGGAGGTCTGTGTGCTATAATATGAGGACTTTGTTGGATCCGAGGCTTGCGCCGGGCTCGAAGGCTTAGACCCCTAACGCCTGCCTGTGGACTTGACAAAGAACTTCCAACAGGGTGTGAAGTAACACTCAGTAGAAAAGGTGACTGTTTTCTATATGAACTTTTCATGTGTGTGAACGATCACCAAGCAACTTGCATTTTTGTTTTGCTTTCACATGTGAATAAACACTGATGTTTTGAACCAACAACTTGTACTTTGCCTCTGTGCTGCACCCGCTAATCCTAACTACCACAGCGAATCCCCACAGGGAGCACTGTGGTAGTCAATGTTATTAGGGTATTGTGCATGTGACTGTTATGGGTCACTGTGAATGTCACTGTTATGCAGGCAATGTGGATGTCACTGTTATAAAAGTATTCGTACCCCTTGAACCTTTCCACATTTTGTCATGTTACACCCAAAAACTTAAAGGGAACCTGTCATCAACTTTATGCTGAACTCACTGAGGGCAGCATAAAGTAGTGACAGAAATGCTGATTTCAGCGGTGTCACTTATGAGCTAAAAGTAAGTGGTTGCCGAGAACCAGCTTTATAATCATTGCAGCACAGGCCTTGAAGAGTCAAATCTACCTGAGAAGAGTCCTGGTTATTCATAATCTCCTGCTCGCTCACCCATCTGCTGATGATTGGCAGTTCTTTTCTAGAGAGAAAGGGAGAAAACCAGGTAGAAGACGGTCAGTCATCAGCAGGTGGGCAGGAGAGCAGGAAGTCATGAATAACCATGACTCTTCTCAGGTGGACTCTTTTCCAGGCCTAGTCTGCAATGATTGTGATTTTGGTTCTCGGCAACCACTTACTTTTAACTTTTAAAGACAGACCGCTGAAATCAACTCACCTGTCTCTACTTTATTCTGCCCTTAGTATGGGAAGCATAAAGTTGATGACAGATTCCCTTTAAATGTATTGTATTGGGATTTTATGTGATAGACCAATACAAAGAAGCAAGCATGTGTTAAGTAAAAAGAAAATGATACATGGTTTTCAAAATTTTTAATAACTAAATAGGGTGTGCATTTGTATTTAGCCCCCTTTCCTCTGATACCGCTAAATAAACTTCACAAGTCACCTAATTAGTACATAGAGTCCACCTGTGGGTAATTTATTCTCAATATAACTACAAATTTTCTGTGAAGGCTTCAGAGTAGAGATAGCCTTGCGGTTCGCGGCGAACTTCGCTTGTTTGCGATTCGCCGAACATGCGAAAATAAGGCGATATTCGCGCCCGCCATATTCTTTTACATTGTGAAGAACTTTGACCCATGACACATCCATCAGGTGGTACAGGACAGCCAATTGAAAAGTTTCAGCACAAGGACATACCCCCTACCTTATAAATAGACCTGATCTGGCTGCCATTTTACATTCTGTCTTTTGTCAGTGTAGGGAGAGGTTGCTGTGTGGAGCAGGGACAGACTGTTAGGGACACAAATCGCTAGCTAATAGGGCCACAAAAGTCTTTTTAAGGACTGGTATAGGTGTACTATTGATAGGTATGCAGTACAGAGGGGTGTAATACACTTATAATATACTTTCTAACATAGAAAGTATATTATAGTGGATTTGTATTGTGCACCAGTGGTGGTGAGCGGTTCTGCAGCGATACTACAACTACAAAGAGTGACAAACGCAATTACAAAAAATTGTTATAACTGGTGTGATATACCAGTCGCCCCCCAAAACTACAGATTGAAGCTGAGTCTTATATACCAATATACTTTCTTTATAGTGTATTTGGGTACTGCAGCATTTGTTTGCCGTTTTGCTGCGTTCCCTCTGTTATACACAGTGACAAATGGTACTGGAAAAAAATAATTATAACTGGTGTGATATATCAGTGGCCCCCCAAAACGACAGATTGAAGTGGGGTGTTATATACCAATATACTTTCTTTATAGTGTATTTGGGTACTGCAGCATTTTTTTGGCTGTTTTGCTGCGTTCCCTCAGCTACACACAGTGACAAACGGTACTGGAAAAAAGAATTATAACTGGTGTGATATACCAGTCGCCCCCCAAAACAGCTGATTGAAGTGGGGTGTTATATACCTTCTTCCACAAATACTGTGCTTCTATAGAGACTTTTGTCACAGGGTCATTAAAAAAATGACAGGCAAAGGAAGAGGCAGGCCCTTCCGCAGGAATGGTAGGGGTCGGGCAGGAGCACCAGGCCAGAGCCTAAGTGGGAAGTTGCAGAAGGTGTGTGCAATTACGTCAAAGGACACACCAGATTTGGTTGAGTGGCTCACTCAGCCTTCCGCTTCTGCACCCTCCTCATCCTCTCTATCTGCACCCTCTTCACTTTCTGCTATGTGTACCCCCAAAGACACCACCACCACCATATACCCTCTGCTCGAGTCACAGGAATTATTTTCCGATCCATTACAAGACATTTCCAATGCGCAGCCATTCTTGGCATCGGATCAGGAATAGGAGGTAGCAACGGCCGCCTCTCAGCAGTCTGACGACAGTACCCAGATCAGACCAAGGAGGTTGGTCCCCGCTGTTGCTGCCTACTCCGAGATCTCTAATGTTAGTGGCGGGGAAGGTGACGTCGATGATGACGTGTCGATGGACGTCACGTGGGTGCCCACAAGAGTGGAAGAGGAGGGGAGTTCAGAGGGAGAGACGGAGCAGCAGATAGGGAGGAGAAGCAGGCAGAACTTACATTGCACAAGATGCAAAAAGCAGACTGCAAATGTATCAGGAGCGAGCCATCTACCATGCACGGTCACATCTGGTACTCCCAGGACGCCGGCACATGGCTCCGCAGTGTGGGCTTTTTTTAACGTGTCCGTTGCTGACAATAGTGTTGCCATCTGCAGCCTTTGCTGTCAACGCATAAGTCGCGGTAAGCCAAACACTCACCTAGGGACGACTGCCTTAAGAAGGCACCTGGCCTCCCATCACCGAGACCAGTGGGAGCAACACCGTCAGAACCCACAAAGCCATACTCCAGGCACTCACCGTTCAGCCTCTTCTCCTTCTCCTCTCTCCTCCCAATTGTCCTCCACTCCACCTTCCACCATGCCGTCCTCATATTTATCTGGAAAAAGGCAGGCTTCTGTGGCCCAAAATGTTCAAGCGTAAAAAGATGATGACGCCATATAACCCTCTTGCCCAACGGTTGACCGCTGGCTTGTCGGAACTGCTAGCCCGCCAACTACTGCCATATAAATTGGTGGACTCAGAGTCCTTTAGAAAATTTGTGGCCATTGGAACACCGCAATGGAAGGTCCCAGGAAGGAAATATTTCCCCCAGAAGGGCATCCCAGAGCTATATGGCCACGTTCAGCGGCAAGTGAATGTATCTCTGTTAAGATACATCTAACCACAGACACATAGTCTAGCAAACACGGGCAGGGAAGGTAAATAACTTTTACTGCCCACTGGGTGAACCTTCTGACGGCCGTCAAGCATGCAACCCGTGGCACCTGTGTAGATTTGGTATTACTGCCACGGATTGCATGCAGGCCTGCCTCTTCTTCTCCTCCTCCTACTCCATCCTCCCTCTCCTCCTCAGCTGACTCCTCCTTTTCCGCTGCTACCATCGTGACGCATGCAGAGTTCTATGGCCATTTCATGAGATCACCAAACTGGTCAGTCGCAGCCAGGGCACTATCAGTGACATTGTACCTTACACCTTCTTTCTGCAGTGTGCATTTCGTCCTGTCATTGATCAAGCCGTCGAGCAGGAGCTGGAATACGAGGAAGTTGCAATGCTGAATGAATTCCCAGGGAAGGCTATTCCATCTGAGACAGTCAGCAGGAGTCTGAAGAGGAGTCAGGGGAGGATGGTGGCTGGAGGGAGGGGGAGGAGCAAGAAGAGCAGGCTTTGAGACTTTAAACTTTTCGGGGATCCCTGGTGTTGTCAGTGGCTGGGGGGAGGAGACCGAGGATGACATTCTCCTGGGCGATAAGCAGGAGCCAGGGCGCTCCACCACTTCCAGTTAAGTGCAAACGGGGGCCTTCATGCGCCAGTGTTTGAAGAGGGACCCCGATATAAAAAGCATAAAGGGCAAGGACCAGTACTGGGTGGCAACGTACTTAGACCCCCGGAACAAACAAAAAATTGCGGAAATGTTACCACCATCACAGAGGGCTGTCAAAATGCAGCACTTCCAGGCCTTGCTTCGAGAAATGCTGCATTCTGCTTTTCCGGGCTTTGGGAGAGGAATTTTGATTCACAGAGAAACAGTTGCGGGTAACAATCCAACAGCCCCTGCAAGAAGATGGCGGTTTGAAGATGTGTTGGTCACTTCGGATATGAAATTATTCTTGCGACCAACCCATCAACAGCCGCCCTCTGGATCCAGCCTCAGGGAATGCCTAGACCGACAGGTGTCCGTCTACATCGGGTTAATGGCCGATGTGGACGCTCTGAGAAGCGAGGAACCCCTGGACTACAGGCTTCTCCTGTGGCCAGAGCTCTCACAATATGCCATGGAACTCTTGGCTTGCCCCTCGTCGAGTGTCCTGTCCGAAAGGACGTTCAGTGCAGCAGGGGGAATCGTGACCGATAAGCGCACTCACCTAGCTCATGACAGTGTGGACTACCTCACGTTTCTAAAAATGAATGAGGCATGGATCTCGGAGGAATTCAACACCTGTGACGACCACGTGTAATTGAATTTCCCCATGCCAGCCCACACATATCCGCCACCACCCAGAACAAAGAATAGTCCTTGTCTTATGTATAAACAGTGGCATAAAAGGCCTTTTCTGTCAGGTGAATGCCTAATGTTTGGGGCCTGTACTCCACTGGCCTACAGTAAAATTGTTATCCACTGACTATCTAATATATCTCCACCCACATAATCACTTGTTCTTTTCTGTGCGGTGAATGCCTAATGTTTTCGGCCTGTACTCCACTGGCCTGCAGTAAAATTGTTATCCACTGACCGTCTTATATACCTCCAGCTACATAATCACTTGTTCTTTTCTGTCCGATGAATGTATAATTTTTGGGGCCTGTACTCCACTGGCCTACAGTAAAATTGTTATCCACTGACTGCCTAATATACCTCCAGCCACATAATCACTTGTTCTTTTTTGTCCGGTGAATGCCTAATGTTTGGGGCCTGTACTCCACTGGCCTGCAGTAAAATTGTTATCCACTGACTGCCTAATATACCTCCAGCCACATAATCACTTGTTCCTTTCTGTCCGATGAATGCCTAATGTTCGGGGCCTGTACTCCACTGGCCTGCAGTAAAATTGTTATCCACTGACTACCTAATATACCTCCAGCCATATAATCACTTGTTCTTTTCTGTCCGGTGAATGCCTAATGTTTGGGGCCTGTACTCCCCTGGCCTGCAGTAAAATTGTTATCCACTGACCGTCTAATATACCTCTAGCCATATAATCACTTGTTCTTTTCTGTCCGGTGAGTGCCTATTGTTTGGGGCCTATACTCCACTGGCCTGCAGTAAAATTGTTATCCACTGGCTGTCTAATATACCTCCAGCCACTTAATCACTTGTTCTTTTCTGTCCAGTGAATAAATAATTTTTGGGGCCTGTAGTCCACTGGCCTGCAGTAAAATTGTTATCCACTGACCACCTAATATACCTCCAGCCACATAATCACTTGTTCTTTTCTGTCAGGTGAATGCATCATTTTTGGGGCCTGTCCTCCACTGGCCTACAGTTAAATTATTATCCACTGACCGTCAATCTACCTCCAGCCACATAATCACTTGTTCTTTTCTGTCCAGTGAATAAATAATTTTTGGGGCCTGTACTTCACTGGCCTGCAGTAAAATTGTTATCCACTAACCGCCTAATATACCTCCAGCCACATAATTACTAGTTTTTTTCTGTCAGGTGAATGCATCATTTTTGGGGCCTGTACTCCACTGGCCTACAGTAAATTTGTTTTCTACTGACTGTCTAATATACCCCCAACCACATAATCACTTGTTCTTTTCTGTCAGGTGAATGCCTAATTGTTATGGCCTGTACTCCCGTGGCCCAAAATAAAAATTTTCCAGGCTCCAGCAGGGCACATTTTTTAGAGTTTCCCTTTAAGAAGCACAAAAATGGCCCCTGATTAAAATAAATACTTTTTTTGTGGGAATTTTTGCCATTGATTCCCCTCTGGTATGTCACTGTCCATGTTGTGGGACTATTTGTGCACTTTCAGGTTCACCTGCCATTAAAGTGAATGGCACCCGCCGCAAACATTTGATCGCAAACGCGCGTTCGTGAAACGTCCTGGCCGATGTTCGTTCATCACTAGTTGTGTACTCCACAAATCTGGCCTTTATGGAAGAGTCACAAGAAGAAAGCCAGTTTTGAAAGCAATCTATAAGAGGTCCTGTTTGAAGTTTGCCACAAGCCATTTAGGGGACATAGCAAACGTGGAAGAAGGTGCTCTGGTCAGATGAGACCAAAGTTGAACTTTGTGGCCTAAATGCAAAACCCTATGTGTGGTGCAAAACTAACACTGCACATCAATCTGAACACACCATTCCCACTGTGAAACATGGTGGGGGCAATATTGTGCTGTGGGGGCGCTTTTCTTCAGCAGGGACAGGAAAGCTGGTCAGAGTTGATGGGAAGATAGATGGAGCTAAGTACAGGGCAATCCTGGAAGAAAACCTGGTAGAAGCTGTAAAAGACTTTAGACTGGGGAAGAGGTTCACCTTCCAGCAGGACAACGACCCTAAATATACAGCCAGAACTACAATGGAATCGTTTAGATGAAAGCATATCCATGTGTTAGAATGGTATAGTCAAATTCCAGACCTAAATCCCATTGAAAATATGTGACAAGACTTGAAAATTGCTGTTCACAGACACTTTCCATCCCATCTGACTTAGCTTGAGCCATTTTGCAAAGAAGAATGGGCAAAAATTCCAGCCTAGATGTGCAAAGCCGGTAAAAAACATACCCCAAAAGACTTTCAGTTGTAATTGCAGGGAAAAGTGGTCCTATAAAGTATTGACTTGGGGGGCAGAATACAAATGCACTCCACACTCTCCAGATTTTTATTTATTACAAATTTTGAAAACCATGTATCATTTTATTTTCACTTCACACATACTTGCTACTTTAGGTTGGTCTATCACATAAAATCCCAATAAAATACATTTAAGTTTGTAGGTCTAACATGAAAAATGTGGAAAAGTTCATCGGGAATGAATACTTTTTCAAGACACTGTATGGGGCCAGTGTGGATGTCACTGTTATGGGGCCACTGTGGATTTGACCATTATGAGGCCACTGAACGTCGCTGTTATGGGGCCACAATGGATGTTATTTTCATGGGGCCAGTGTGGATGTCACTGTTATGGGGCCACTGTGAATGCCATTGTTGTGGGGCCACTGTGAATGTCATTGTTATGGGGCCACTGTAGATGTCACTGTTATGGGAACACTGTGGATGTTATCGTTATGGGGCCACTGTGGATGTCACTGTTATGGGAGCACTGTGGATTTTACTGTTATGGGGCCACTCTGGATGTTACTGTTATGGGAGCGCTGTGCATGTCACTGTTATGGGGGTCTGTGGATATCTTTTAACCACACATGCAAACAACAAACTAAAAAGTTTAAATAGACCCGTGCAAAGCAAAGTAATTCTGCTAATATATCTCTATCTATCTATTTGTCTGTCTATCTATGTCTGTCTATCTATATATCTATTTAAACGCTGGACACATCAATTGAAATGCAGGGAAATTTTGTAGACAAATCTGTGTCTGGATATGCAATTAAAATAACAGCAATCACATTGTTACCTCCTAGCGTATAATAATAGATGACAGAACATCATCACAGTTACAATCATACAATTCAAATGAGATTAGAATCATAAACTAATTGCATAATTTTTCTGACACAGCACATTTCTGTGAAATTCCTCAGGTGCATGAATGCAGATGGAAGAAGAAAACTATGTACAGCTACTGTATTTGAAAATCTTAAAGTGGCGCTCCACTTTAGAGATAAAGTTGCAACTGGAGTCCTCCCAAGACAGTGTTGTGGTAGAATGTTTAGTATGATTCCAGAACAATGAACTCAACTGATTGTGATTCTCCAAATGTTATGTTCCATCCAAGGGCAAGAATATATGACCGATCATTGAAAGATTCACGCATAGACAGAGCCTGTGAGATATCTATCCTAGGCCTTCCTCCAAAACATAGGAATTCATTTGTCTAAATACATGAGGAGTCTTCATACAGCTTATACCATGTATTGAAGACTAGGAATATATGATTACAGAGAGGATATGATTTAGAAATTTACAGAACAGCAATGTTTAATGGAGATAATACATTGAAATTATGATTAACTTTTTAAAATGTTTTCATATCAGCAGTGACTCCCATACCTACCAGCAACATGCAATTGCTAGTTTTCCAGTATCAAATTATTGGAATAGCCGACATTTATTGATGCAACAGCTGATGCAGAGAATATCACTTTGCCTTATCAGAAAACTGATGGACCCCATTTTAGCCAGGGGGTTATGTTGGCTGCTATTAACAGAAAGATGGAACATGTAAAGCAGGTGTGAACATACCCATAGGTTGCATTTTCATTGGTGTGTGATTTAAAATTTAGGACACCCAACCTTAAATTGCTGACATTGTTGCAAATGAGTCGCAGTCTGAAATGACTTGCATTGAACTCTCAACTGGAAAAAGTTATTTGCCATCTTGAACCCCAAATCCAACTAGTGGTGTTTCTCTGTGGTTGTGCCGCAGTCACGTCCAATTACAGTTAGTGCAATCACATCGATAAATATAAATAATTATGAGACTTTCCAAAAGGGTAGGTTTACACTTTCTACTCTTTGATTGCTCCTATTAGCCAAACGCCATTAATTCACTTGACACAACAATGAGCTTCATCAGGAATTCACAGCACCATTTAAAGCCTCCAGCCTGAATAGTCAAGATGCACTATGTGGTCATGTCTGAAACCCCCTCGCGACACAAGTGCCGTGCCATGGCCTTGTGGTGCCTCTCAGGGATGACTAATTTCGTGTTGAGTCACCTTTAAGTCGTTATAATGACAATTTTACCTTTGATTTACTAGTTATGCAATTTTATGTCACCAAATAACTTCCTTTTTTCTACCTCCGTCTACTGAAGATGAGGTCCCTCATACACTGCGGGAGAGTGGTATTGATTTATCATCAATCACTTTGTGGGTGTGAATCATCTCAACTTTTTACAACTGTTTATCCCTTTGATGATCCCCTACATTCAATACCACCATCATATCCTCATTGATTGCAGCGATCCTTTGCTTCCAATGTTGCATCAGGTATTTAACAGCAGAAATCTCTTAGCTGTGCCAAAGGGATCTGAGCTTCCTATACAGTGTTCTTTTTTTCGAAATTAGTGGTGTCACGAGGTCCATCTGTATCTATAACATACGGTATCACAATGCTATGTGAAAAGTCAAGAATAACTGATTTGCAACCCACAACAACCTTTAGATCCTATAGCTCAGCAGGGGCTGTAAAGAAGTTAGGACTAGGGGTTGCATCCAATAACATGAGAGGTATATGTCCTGCTCTGGCCACTTATAGTCTTATATACTAACAGGAACAGGAAGAACATTAAAACTCCATGCTGATGGTCTCCAGCACTGCATGGAAACATTGCTCCCGCTGAGCCACCTGTCTTCGTAACAGTTTTTTATAATGTTTTTAAAGTGTCTTGTACTGAAAGATCAGAACATCTTATTCATGTCCAATCTACTTTTTCTGATACAAGAGAGCAACCCTAAATGAAAACCATCTGAGGTATCCTCTTCAGCAGGGTCAGCGGCGACTGCCCAGATGGCACGCCTCTTATGCCAGGTCTGACTGCCAACCGAAAAATGTATCCAACAGTTATCTACTGAGCCTGGACAGCGTTAGGCTCTTTTCGCATCTCCTTCTGTAAACACATATGGCATACAGAATATATGCCATGAAAGCTCCTGGCACATATATTGAAAATATCCATAGCGCCTCATGAACCCAGCATATGCCAAAAGAGAGTTGGCATACCTATTATTTTCAATCTATAGTACAGCATTGTCTGATTCACTCCTATACAGAGGGATACAATAAAAAACATATAATGTGCGGGCAACATATGCCATTTTAGGCCTTTGTAGTGACATACATCGTAGCCTTCTGTTAATGCTTACATATATCTACGACAGAACAGACCCTTAAGACAGGTTCACATTGTGGTTTAAATTCTGGTATTCTGTTCCAGCACAGGAGCATAATACCGGAATTTCCAGATCTGGCATATGCTGGACACTGCCAGCTCCCAACCAGTGTCCAACAGAGGAAATAATTCTTGAGGCCCAACCCCTATATTATCAATAAAGTCTAACAGATTTCAAATTAAAAAAAAATAGACCCTAGTGGCAAGTGACTGGCTCCAAAGGCAGGCAAATTTTTGGCTGGATCTTAGATCTTTGGGACGCACTATGGTACCAGAGCCTGGGCAGCCTGGAGGTGGGCCAGTCTAACACTGGTCCCAACAGATCCCATTCACTATGGCGGTACTTATGCTGGAAACCTTGCAGACCCCATTAAAGTGAATTTGATGCGTTGGGAACCAGTGGTGTCCAGCACATGCCGAATACAGCAATTCCGGTATTATGTTTCTATGCAAAACAGAATACCGGAATTTAAATGTTGATGCAAACCTAGACTTATTTTGTTTTCTACCATTTCTCTATAATTGTAATCATTAAAAAGACGGGCCACCATTATTAACTTTCTCATTGATCACAGTCACTCAGTCTCAGGGGCTTTAGCATCCTGTATTTCTGATAACAGATCATTTAGGCAGAGTATGTTAATTGATTGAGCAAACACCCCCTCACCTACTTCCAGGTAACAATGTTTGCAGAGGGTGGAGAAGATAGAAAAATGAACAGGGTGACCACATTATTATTACTGTATTGACCTGCATCCTCCATTTCACTCATGTACATTATCTGCTCAGATTCCATGTTCTGATAATGCTTAATTATAATGTAATGGTGCAATCATTGCATTAATGACTAATACAGGATGTGTGGAATGTGTGGTACCATGGAATGGAGCACCATCCCCGATGATGCACCAGTCTGATCTGCAAACTGTATAAATAGTCAAATGTCTGTTGTATGTTTCCTATTATCCTCACCAAGACCAGTAGTGGAGCCTCAGAGGAGTAGTCCTTCATCTCCCAAAGAGTGAGTACTGTTTCTTTACCCTTCATCTTATTTTTGCTCTAAAGGTGCCCATACACCTCAAATAGCTGTCAGCTGAATGCCCATTTGTGTCCCAACTCCCTTGTACACATAACCTAAACCTACTCATGTCGACCGAGCATGTATGGGTTTTTAGTGGGGAGAGAGGAGAAAGCCGCTGCCAGACGAACAAAATGATTGAGCACTGAAATTCAACATGGCTGATCCACCTCTTTCCTGACACATCTGTCGGGGGAGAGTCAGGAGCTCCCCATATTGCACCTATAGATGCATATTTTCTTGCTTGTAACAATGACATTAAAATATATAAATTTTACCATCTACAATCAATTTCTATGTTCTGCAGTGCTGCCCTTTCAAGGAGGCACTTATAGCAATGTTCATTAAGTTCCTCCTGATTCTTTATGGAAAATCTGTTACAGAGATAGACCTCTTTAAATTAGGGACTGCAGTACTGCAGTCTTAGTGTTAAGAATGTTAGTAACCTTTGAAACACTTGCGGTACCATGGGACACTGACAAAAGTAGAGTACTGTATGGTTAAAGCTAGTGCCAAGAGACCCAGGATACCAAAGACCCAGCCCATGTGTCCATGGTGCCAGGTGCTACACCACTGCCAAGTGGATATAACAGCACCCACTAAATAGCCCTTAACCTCCCAATGGGCAGGTAGATGGAAACTTGTATGTAAAACAGTGCATTCTTGCTCATTGACATGGGATCACATGACGGAATCCATGGCACCTTTCTTCTAAAGAAGTCATGGATTCAAGTGGACCTACAGCTCAGAGAGACTCCCTGTTTAAAATACTGTACAGAATTTGCCTCCTTTTATCATACCAATCCAGGATTTGGCAAGCTCTTCCCTTTATTTAGAGGGTTTACAGTAGAAGATGACATTTGTATATTATGTGATCTCAGATTGCCTCGATTGAATGAAAGGGCTCAACCCCCCCTTGACATGACAAATAGATTTCTGTAACTGAAAATACAGCACAACACTCTAAGGAAAGGACAATTTAAACCAATAGCAGCATGCTCAGAATGGAGTCTCACATTTCCAGTGATACAAATCTTGGAGCAGTACCAAAGGGGTCATATCTCTCAGTTTCATTCTGGAAATCAGTGGTAGTCCGAGATCACAGACTTTGACAATGTCGTCTTTTCACTTTTGTAAGTAGCTGGGTGACCGGATGACAGCTATCTCTCCTTATCCTTCCATACATGCTCAAATTGGCCGAGTATGCATATGCAGTGAATGGGGAGAAGAGAGAAAGTCACTGATAGACACCTTTGCCCAGGGGTGGATGGCCATAGACCTTACAGGGAAATTTCCCAGTGGGCTGATGCCCAGGGATCTGCCTGAGCCCTCCTCACGGCCGGCCAGTGGAAGTTTTTGGGGATGTATTTTGTGCTGTTGGCGGCAGTATTTTGTGATGGACTGTGGTATTTGGCTCTATTGGGGTGGTATAATGGGTCACAATATGGTACTGCTGGCCTTGCCTACTTGTGTTGGCATTGCCTTCCATCAATTTGGACTGGACTACATAACAGGGACACTTTTAGTATTTTTTCCAGGGCCACTTTAAGTTCCCAGTCAGCCCCTGCCAGTAGCTTATCTCCTGAGAAGGATTGGGCAGTTAAAATCCAACATACCCAATCCATTTGACATCAGCTATCAAGGGAAAGTTGAGGGGCACCATACACATTAGGCCACTTTCTCACAGCTCCAGGAATGGAGCCTACACAGAGATAAGGTATAATGGTAAGATTTTAACAATATGTGTTTTTGTCCTCCATTTGGTTTTGGCTCACAATTAATGATGGAAATCACTGATCAAACACTGACAAAATACTGACTGTCTGAAAGTGGCCTTAGAAGGTTGGCTGAAGCTACCGAAATTAGCAGGTTCAGCTGATGATGTAAATCTAGGGTGTATGGCCAAATCAAGACAGATGATTTTCCATGTACGGTCCTGATGTTTTTCACTTAATTTACTGTATCTCTCCCTAGAATCATGTCTGTAACTGTGGTGTTCAAAGCATTTATGGTTCTTTTGTTCTTCCTGCAATTATCATGTTCCTCTGCAGTACCTGGCAGGTAAGTGTTCTCAAGACAAACACATTATTCAGTTAATTCTGTTCTTGCTGACTTTCTCATGACATCATGTAGGACTTGTGCTTATAAACAGCAGATAATCTGAGAAGTTATAGTGCTGTAGTGTAAGGGCTCATGTACACAAACCTTTTTTTTTCTGTGTCCGTTCCGTTTTTTTTTGCGGCCCGTATGCGGAATCATTCACACGTATATGACTGCGTGTACATCCCGTGTCTGTATGTCCGCATGGCCGTTCCGCAAAAAAAGTCCTATTATTGTCCACATTACATACAAGGATAAGACTGTTCTATTAGGGGCCGGCTGTCCGGTTCCGCAAAATGTGAAATGCACATGGCTGGGATTTGTGTTTTGCGGATCCGCAATTTGCAGACTTCAAAACATCCAATGGTCGTGTGCATGAGCCCTAAAACATAGGAGCTAAATGAACAGCTGTCACTGAAGTAAATGATGACCATAGTATTATAGATAGAACTTGACATCCATTTTAACCCACAAAATGTGGATTTTCTTCTGCAGAAATAGGTTTTAGGGCTTGTTCACACAACCGTATTGCTTTTTCAGTGTTTTGCGGGCCTTTATTAACAGATCTAATTTTCCATTTTTTGTTTCAGTAGTGTTTCCGGTTCCGTTTTTTCGTATGGCATATACAGTATACAGTTATTACATAGAAAAAATTGGGCTGTGCATAAAATTTTCAATAGATGGTCCCGCAAAAATGGAACGGATACGGAAGACATACGTAGTACATTCCGTATGTGTTCAGGTTTTTTTTGCGGACCCATTGACTTGAATGGAGCCACGGAACATGGTTTGCGGGCAATAATAGGACATATTCTATATTTGAACAGAACGAAAAAACGGAAATACGGAAATGGAATCCATACGGAGTACATTCAGTTTTTTTTGCGGAACCATTGAAATGAATGGTTCCGTATATGGACCGTATACGGAACTAAAAAAACGGACCATATACGGAATGCAAAAAGCGTTCGTGCGAACGAGCACTTAGGGTCGGAAAGATGAGACTGATTGGTATGTGCATCTTTTTCTCCTTTCTATCCGATTATTTTTTGGATCTGTCATCATCATCATCATATCAGAAGTGCCTAGCAAAATACACCAAGGAGGTCTCAGTCATAATAGAAAGCAATTAGGATGGTGCAGCTGTAGATTACACCAATTAAATGGATTTTGTGCTTGCACACAGGACCAGGAGGCACGTAGATGGCATGTTCACAAGTGAATTCAGTCGGGCCAGAGGATCGGCAGCAATTCGAAAAATTATAAACTCTGCTTTAGCAGGAAAAAGGTAAATACACTCAATTGTGCAGCAAAAATGTGTTTTAGTTGATGTGGTATAGCTAAGTATCTGTTCACACTGCCAGCATTGTTATTTTTGCGGTATCCATGACAGACATGACAGATCCATTTTATCTGTTGTAACAGATCCCATTAATGAAAATTTGTCAACAAGATTTATTGTTTTACTAGGCAGCATGGCATAGTAGACTGTGTACAATTCTGCCTGTCAAGGGTTGCAGGAAGAGGAAGGAATGGAACCAAGCCAGTGTGAACAGATAGCACTTAATGTGATCATTAATTTTTTGTGTGCTGAAAATAGTATTCAATTAATTTAAATGTTTCTACCAGAAGATGGCGCTTTATAGTTTTTCGCTGCATGAGCCAGAATAAAAGTGCTGTGATCTCTAACCTGTTCAGAAGAGGTTTCTCCATAACAGCGCACCACATGGCAAGGCGTGGTATTGCAATTAGAATTTGCAATACTTAGAAACAATACATAATCATCAGCCATAATGGATGGAGTGGCATGTGACCAGATATATTACTCGGTCTTCTCCATCTTAATTTAGTGCAGGTGCAGTGTGTTTGAATGGAAGAGGCTGGGTCATGTGTCTGGTTACATGCCTCCCCATCAGCGGCCATCTTATGGACAGGACCTCTATGTAGAAAGCACCAAGGGTCCATCTCTAATGGAACATAGCAAACGGCATAGAGTACAAAGAAAGGCTATATTAGTAAATGCCATATAATCATCTTACGTACAAATTGGTTAACAGTAGCCAGAAAGTTGTCAACCCCTCGAATTATATCATGATGGATGACAGAATCCTAAAGTGGATATTTACACAGTTGAAGCTGCCGTTATTCTACACTTTTCCACAGCTGCTATGACTTTCGGTACCGATTTTCAGGAAGCTTTATATATCCCCTGCTGACTCCCCTTCTGTTTCCGCTGAGAAGCTTTGCAGCCTATTGAGGTCTTATGATTTATTTACATAATTTGATTATGTAGATTTCTGTGTCTCCTGAGAGTTATAAAGGCTATGCTTAAATTATACATATATCCCTCCAACGGATGAGGTTGGTGATGGGGGGAACTGCATGGGGTAGTCATTACAGAAAATTGCTGAAGGTTTGGCCAATAGAATAGATTAATAAATGCCCTTGCATGGAGTGAATGATCTGGACACATTAGTTGTAAAAAACAAAAAAACAAAAAAAAAAGAACTAAAAATTGCTTCGTTACGTAGTGATAAATGTGCCTATTGACTACCGTTATAAATTAACATATACAACAAAGATATGTTATGTAATCAAAATCACTGATGGAAATCACTGACCAAACAATGATGTGTGAGTGAGGCATAACACAGCTTTTTTTTGCAAATCTGGTTTGTGTCACTTCATGTGGTAATCACTTTGGAATGCTTTTACCTATCCAAGCCTTTCTGAGACTGTTTTCTCATAACACATCCTACTTCATGTTAGTGGTAAATTTGAGTTGATATGTTTTACCTTTAATTATAAAAAAAAATCCAAAATTGGCAAAATTTGCTATTTTCTCAATTTAAATTTCAATGCTTTTAAGACAGGTACTTCATAAAATAGTTATTAACATTCACCAAATGTCTACTTTATGTTGGCATAATTCTGTAAATATATTTGTAAAATGTTAGAAGGCTTAGAATTTTATAAGCAATTTTTTACATTTCAAGAAATTTTTTAAAAATGACCCTTTTAAGGACCAATTCAGTTATGACAAAAATTTGAGGGACTTAAATAGAAAACCACACAGAAATACCCCATTTTAGAAAGTATAACCCATAAGATAAGAAGACAAACCTCAATATTTATTACCCTGGTTCTGCAGTTCACAGAAGCACCTCATATGTAGTAATAAACTGCTGAATGGGCACACCGTAGTGCTCAGAAGGGAAGGCGCTCTTTCGGTTTTTGCAGGGCAGATTTTGCTGGAATGGTTTTCAGGCACCATATCACATTTGAAGAGACCCTGAGGCACTCCCTACATTGGAAACACCCCATAATTGACCCCTCAAGGAATTTATTGAGGGGTATACTGACTGCTTTGACCCCAAAGACGTTTTATAGAATTTAGAAATACATTGTTGCTGAAAATTATTTTTTTTCCGATAAAATGTTGCTTTTGAGTACACTGCAGCATTCAGAAGAGAGAGAGCACCATGTGCAGCTGAAGTCTAGTTTGGTGACTTGTACAGTACTGGCCGACAACTGCAGAGGCCCTGAGTTAAATTTAAAAAAGACACCCGCAAGAAGGCATTTCACTGCCCACTATGCTATGCCCTTTCAATTATTAGGCGGGTTCTACTGGGTATGGAAATGGAATCAATGTGGACATATACTGCTGTTTGGATACGCTGCAGGGGCCAGAAGTGAAAGACCACATCTTGGCTTTTGCAGGCACCATGTTGCTATTGAACAACTGCGTTTGGTTCTGTTTTAAGGTACATAATACTTTTTGATCTTTTTTTTTTTTTTTGCTTTTTGGGGGGAAACAGTATAAAGAAAAAGCAGCAACTTGCTATTGCTTTTTGGGTTATAGTTTTTCAGCGAACACAGTGGACCCAAGAAAAAGGCATGTTATCTTCATTCTGCTAGTCAGTACGATTACAGAGATAATGCCAAGTCACTCAGAAAATATGGACAACATGGGCATCAAATTATTAAAATGCCTGCCTTCTTATTATTATGTGACACCTAACTCAGTAGAATGTTTTTTATACCATCAGAGACCTGGAAGAGAAGAGTTATCAAGCGGACACTGCAAATCTGAACCCACAAGCTGATTCTCCAAATTTTCCAGCTCGGTCTGGATTGACTTACAAATCCACATCGGAAGGAAGGTAAATTATATTATATTGTGAAATGCAGTGGAGGAGACACTAATTTAGACAATCCACAGCTATCAGGTTTATAGAGCAGGAGGAGCCGAGCAGATTGATGTATAGTTTTATGGGAAAAATTTTCAGTAAAACCTGCAATTTATTAATTTATATCTCTTCTCTTTCTGACATTAGTTGTACACGGGGAGGTGTTATCAATAACTGATAGTATTCGCTATGTAATGGCAGGTTTACACAGCCCAATTATCAGGGACAAAAGTTATTACAAATGCTGGTTCCCGATAACAGGTCTGTGTAAATGTGTCTAGCAGTTTCATACCATATACCGCTGAGGCCAATGACTGGCTGCAGAGGTATACGGGCACATTACCACTGCAGTTAAAGACGTGACATCATGACTGCAGAGACTGAGATGATCAGGGCTGTGGCACTGGGACAACTGGGGATTGAACAAGTGGGTATAACTTCTTTTACTGCTTTAACACCTTCCCTGCCCTTAACGTTTCCTTTAACATTTCAGCGGTAGCGATTATAATTTACAGTCATTATTCTAATAGCGTGACTTAGCTAAAGATAATTGCTGCCATTAGGTGTACACTTGCTCTAGGGTAGGCTTGAAAATGAAAGCAGTAACCTAGTTAATTACTATGAACAATCTCTTTACTTTTCCATTGCAATAGAGTTTACTCTGTACTACAGTATTTTGTGGTATTATTTATACAGGGTCACAGTATGGCACTTGTCTGGTTTACAATCTATTTCACATATAAATAATGTAAATGTGTTGTATTGTAGCAGATTACAAGATAGGAGTTCTCATGATGTAGTAGATGGTCAGCTGTGCTCCACGATCTTGGATCTACTGTACAGGGCGCCATATCCATCACAGCAACATCACCAGGCCCAGGTAACTAGAACAGACATGTTCAAAAAAATGTATTACCTCAAAGTCGCCCTATTGAATGATTTCAATTCAGAGTTCCCCTTTTACAGTACATGTATCTTTTGATGGAATACAGTGTACAAGCAGTCAGCATCAGGCTTTCCATACATCTCAGTGCAAATATCTCAGTCGATGCTTATTGTAATCACACTGGTGCATCCCTGTGGCAGATACTTAAAGGGGTTTTCCAATTTACATTAACATCCTCTAAAATAATCATTTATGAAGTTAGCTGTAATTCTGCAATGTATTTATTTTACCTTTATTGCTCCTATCCCCCGAGCTGTGTTCCCATGACCATGTCCATGCAGCTCTTATTTCTTGGGATGTGATGTCAATGGGCGTGTCAGAACAGCAACAGGATCAATGATAGGGGAGGGTCTATGAAACTAGCAGGGCTGGTGGGAGGAGCTATAAACTAGCTGGGTGTGGTTAGGGGGCAGTGATAGGGGAGTGTCTATGTAACTAGCTGATGGAGTGTCTATGTAACTAGCTGATGGGAGGAGCTATAAACTAGCTGGGTGTGGTTAGGGGCAGTGATAGGGGAGTGTCTATGTAACGAGCTGATGGGAGGAGCTATAAACTAGCTGGGTGTTGTTAGGGGCAGTGCAGGAGCTGTGGCAGAAGTGCATTATGGGTTTAGTTGTATACAGGGCCGGTGCAAGGATTTTTGCCAACACAAGCAAAGCTACATTTTGGCGCCCCCCACGCTTCTCCTCTCTGTGGTCCTGGTATCTTCTCTCTGCTTCAGACAATGGCTGGTTTAAAGGACCATATTTTTCACCCTCTAAGGGCCCTTTCACACTTGCGTTGTCCGGATCCGGCGTGTACTCCACTTGCCGGAATTGCATGCCGGATCCGGAAAAACGCAAGTGTACTGAAAGCATGGGAGCCGCACGGACAGTAAGTATGCTGCTCCCCCGCTCCCCATTACACTTAACCATGGCTGCCAGGACTTTAGCGTCCCGGCAGCCATGGTAACCACTCTAAAAAAGCTAAACGTCGGATCCGGCAATGCACCGAAACGACATTTAGCTTAAGGCCGGATCCGGATCAATGCCTTTCAATGGGCATTAATTCCGGATCCGGCCTTGCGGCAAGTCTTCAGGATTTTTGGCCGGAGCAAAAAGTGCAGCATGCTGCGGTATTTTCTCCGGCCAAAAAACGTTCCGGTCCGGAACTGAAGACATCCTGATGCATCCTGAACGGATTTCTCTCCATTCAGAATGCATTAGGATAATCCTGATCAGGATTCTTCCGGCATAGAGCCCCGACGACGGAACTCTATGCCGGATCCGGACAACGCAAGTGTGAAAGGGCCCTAAGACACACCTAGGTTTTAGAGGAGGATAATAAGAAAAAAATATTTTCCATTACACCTCAGGTCAGACCAGCAATCAGACCCCCAATGTTAATCAGACCTCAGATCAGAACCCCATGTCAGACATCATCCCCCAGCCATCAGCCCCCAATGTCAGCCATCAGACCCCATGTCACATTTCTCTCCCTCCACGTCACATTTTTCCGCCCTCCCCCAGGGTGCGCCCTAAGGCGGCCGCTTTGTCTGCCTTATGGTAGCACCGGCCCTGGTTGTATACAATAACAGGAAGTGCTACATATAGCAGGTATTCAAACAAGATTGATTTGTTGACATGGTCAGAACAGGTCAGGAGAGTCCAAATAAAAAATAAAAAAAAGAATGGTGAAGACATAAAATGCATTCGGGAAGTCTTCAGACCCTTTCATTGTTTTTTTACATTTTGTTATGTTGCAGCCCTGTGCTAAAATACAAAAATAAAAATCAAGTTTTCCCTCATCTTTCTGCATTCAATGCCCCATAATGAGAAAGTGAAAACAGAATGTTCAAATCTTTGCTAACCTATTAAAAAGGAAAAACTAAAATCTTGCATTGATAATTTGACGTAAGTATTGAGACCCTTTACTCAGCACTTCGCTGAAGCACCTTTGGCAGTGATTACAGCCTCTAGTCTTCCTGGGTATGATACCACAAGGTTTGCAGACCTAGATTTGGGGATTTTCTGCCATTCTTCTCTGAAGATCCTCTCAAGCTCTGTCAGCTTGGATGGTAACTTCAATGGACAGTCATTTTCAGGTCTCTCCAGGAATGTTTTATGTTTCTTGATCTAAAGAAGGGACCGTTCTGGCCCAGAAGAACGTAATCAGTGAAAACTATGAATGAATAAATAAAAGCTATAAACTTACCTTCAAGCCTGGACCTTCCTGGTTGTGCTGCTGCTGACCCAAATTTTTATTCTACACTGATGCTGAATTTAACATGCAAGTGTCAGTATGAATCATGTTGCATGTCCCGGCATCACTCATGAATACACTCATTTGTGTCGCCTCAGCCCTAAGCATATATTGCTGTCATACAATGCAAAAAATAATGACTTGACAAGTGCCAATAGTCTGCTCAGGATAAGCCATGCATTTGTGCCTGCTTCTCCTGCCATGAAAAATACCCCTTTACATAGCAAATAATAAGATTATTTGGAAACGACTATGTCAAGGAAGCAGATAATGATATAAGATGATAATCTGGTAGGCAGCAACAGCCCCCACCTCTTGTAGATTGGACACGTGCCTTCTGCAGTCTGTACCATAAGCTAGTAGGATTAATGTCAAAGAGAAGCCATGGGAGAGCAGGATGCTGGGATAGCTTGTATCTGTAACACTGCTGGCGGTGTCCGAATAATGAACAGGAAATGCGATCAGCAGATGCTACTGAAGCAGATATAGTTCCATATTTTTTTCCATAATGTGTGGTATTATAGTATTTTTGATCTGTAAGAACCCCTGTAAGTAGTCTTCTGGATAATCATGTCTTTTATTTTATTTTATATCCCAGGTAACTTCTAGCTTTTAAAATGTATTGTTGACACCCAGTGCCATAGAAAAAGCCTATCAAATAAAAATACTTAATACTAAATAATAAAATATCTGCTAATTACTGCAATTCTCTCTGTGTAGTCTTCAGACTAGAACTGCTAGGCATTGGAACCTGAATCATAGTCATTCATTATAGAGATTATAGAGGACTATCTATGGTCACCAAGTCATCAAGCCCGCATTTTAGTATACTCAGGCCCTCTCCTGCTCACCCTTTCTTCTGTGCCATACAAGTAACAATTCACCTCTGATCGAATCAACATTCTAACATTTTTACCTTGGAGGAGGTTATTTTCTAAAGGGGTACATATTGCAGTACAGCTGCAAATACAATAAAAAAATGTCTGCTTTGGACAATTCCTTTTTTACCAGGATACCTGATGTTAAACTGATCACATGGCATCCCACAGCTGTGGGCACACCTGGCAGTAAATGTGCAATTTCCCTACAGCACCACCACAGTTTAAGAATTACACATTTCTTATTGAAATTAGTGAGGTGTCCATGTAATGGACTGATATGACGGGTCCTCCAGAGACAGAAATGTTCAGTGGCGCTGCCCTTTCTCTGACTTATAGATAAGGATCCTAATGGTGGAGTCTCAGACAGAACGAAAAAACTTCTTTGCATTGCTGCATGTATTTTCTATATCCAATATCTTGCAGATAACCGATTTAAATGTTAAAGTCCTAGCTTTTACTTAGGTTATAATGGAAAAAAAATAAGTTAAGCCATAAGTAAACAAGCTACATAACACATGAAGCGAATGTCAAATTACTGGAATCAATCTAGTCCCATAACATCATAATAATTCTTAATGGTATTAATTTATGGTCAACTTGTTGTGTCTATAGCCAGCTTTATTCTAAAGTCATATCTCTGCCTAATTGAACAAGCACGCAAGTGGAATCTAAAACTGAGGTAGGTACAACCACATGACAGACCAGATCTAAGCCCTGTGACAAGAAATTAATACTCCTCTTTGTAGGCCATTTTAGTTGAGGTCACACCACTGGCATAAACAACTTAATAATGATGGTGCACCCCAAGGCAATATCTAGAAATACATTTTCATGGAATGAGTTCAATGAGTTTCATGATGTAATTCTATCATTTTCTTCTTCACAGGATTACTAGAGCTATTTAAAAATGGTTAACATAATATATGGAAAATCTATTAGAAGCAACACACAACAATCATAGTCCACGTTCATCTACATTAACCGTGACAAATTCTGGATTGAAAGGTTTAGATGTTTCTACCCCAGCAACATTACATCACAACAATGGACACCAGCAACGCTCTAAGAAGGATATGTGCTATACATTGTTCATGTACCAACACATCTTCATGGATGGATGGATAGCATGGATTAAAGGAACAGAGTGGCAACAGAATAATTAAAGAGGTTCTTCTAGCAGTCATGAGAGCACTTCAACCTCCACCACCGATATCAGAATCTATTGTTCTATCACATCAACATCATTGCGGCTTATTTCTCAGCTAGATCTTTAATATAGTAGCCTATTTATTGATATTGTTCAACACATAACAATGTAGGAAAGATTGGTACGTTCAACACTTACAATTAAAATTGTGACTGGGCCCTACAAAATACAATGGTGACCATTTTAAATGATTGGTATGGAAGTATCAGAAACAAAATGGAAGGATTGTCTCTGGAAATCAATGTCATGTGCTTCATTGTATGGTCTATTTAAATAAAATCTAAGAATATTACATTCTTATGCTGACTGAGTTTTTTTCATTATTGGTCAATAGTGATGTCCCGAACTATTCGCTGGCGAACAGTTCATGGCGAACATGGCTTGTTTGCGTTCGCCGCGGTGGGTGAACATATGCGATGTTCGGTCAGCCCCCTATACATCATCATTGAGCAAACTTTGACCCTGTACCTCACAGTCAGCAGACACATTCCAGACAATCAGCAGCAGACCCTCCCTCCCACCTCCTGGACAGCATCCATTTTAGATTCATTCGGAAGCTGCTTTCTTAGTGAGAGGAGGGAGAGTGTAGCTGCTGCTGATCTAATAGGGAAAGCGTTAGCTAGGGCAGTGTTCTGTGTCCACAGACTCATCTGCTGTAAGGACAGCGTCCTGACAGCACCCCAAAAAGCCCTTTTTAGGGCTGGTACATCAGTCTGCTTATTTATATATATATATATATATATATATATACACACTCACCTAAAGAATTATTAGGAACACCTGTTCTATTTCTCATTAATGCGATTATCTAGTCAACATGGCAGTTGCTTCAATGCATGTAGGGTTGTGGTCCTGGTCAAGACAATCTCCTGAACTCCAAACTGAATGTCAGAATGGGAAGAAAGGTGGGCTACAACAGCAGAAGACCCCACCGGGTACCACTCATCTCCACTACAAATAGGAAAAAGAGGCTACATTTTGCACAAGCTCACCAAAATTGGACTGTTGAAGACTGGAAAAATGTTGCCTGGTCTCGATTTCTGTTGAGACATTCAAATGGTAGAGTCCGAATTTGGCGTAAACAGAATGAGAACATGTATCCATCATGCCTTGTTACCACTGTGCAGGCTGGTGGTGGTAGTGTAATGGTGTGGGGGATGTTTTCTGGGCACACTTTAGGCCCCTTAGTGCCAATTGGCCATCTGTTAAATGCCACGGGCTACCTGAGCATTGTTTCTGACCATGTCCATCCCTTCATGACCACCATGTACCCATCCTCTGATGGCTACTTCCATAAAGATATTGCACCATGTCACAAAGCTCGAATCATTTCAAATTGGTTTCTTGAACATGACAATAAGTTCACTGTACTAAAATGGCGCCCACAGTCACCAGATTTCAACCGAATAGAGCATCTTTGGGATGTGGTGGAACGGGAGCATGTGCATCCCTCAAATCTCCATCAACTGTAAGATGCTATCCTATCAATATGGGCAAACATTTCTAAAGAATGCTATCAGCACCTTGTTGAATCAATGCCACGTAGAATTAAGGCAGTTCTGAAGGCTAAAGGGGGTCCAACGCCGTATTAGTATGGTGTTCCTAATAATTCTTTAGGTGAGTGTATATATTGCAGTTGCCTGGCTGCCCGTGTGTGAGAGGCTGCAGGCTCAGTCACAGACAGTACTGTGTGCACACCATTCATACAGGGTGTCACAGACAATACCTTGCAGATAAAAAAAAGTCAATTTATATTATTTGTCTGTGATATAATCGCAGTTGCAAGTCAGTGAGTGACTGTGTGGCCCAGAGACAGTACTGTGTGCACACCATTCATATAGGGTGTCACAGACAATACCTTGCAGATAAAAAAAAATTCAATTTATTATTTTCATGTGATACAATCCCAGTTGCAAGCCAGTGTGTGTCTGGCCCACAGACTGTACTGTGGCCACTTGCTGCTAGGCCACCACTGATACCGTTACAGAGTGTCACTCACAAATACCTTGCAGATAAAAAAAAAAAAATCTATTTATTATTTTTCTGTGATATAATCCCAGTTGCAAGCCAGTGTGTGTCTGGCCCACAGACTGTACTGTGGCCACTTGCTGCTAGGCCACCACTGATACCGTTACAGGGTGTCACTCACAAATACCTTGCAGATAAAAAAAATATGTTTTTATTATTTTTCTGTGATATAATCCCAGTTGCAAGCCAGTGTGTGTCTGGCCCACAGACTGTACTGTGGTCACTGGCTAGGCCACCACTGATACCGTTACAGGGTGTCACTCACAAATACCTTGCAGATAAAAAAAATTCAATTTATTATTTTTCTGTGATATAATCGCAGTTGCAAGCCAGTGTGTGTCTGCCCCACAGACTGTACTGTGGCCACTGGCTAGGCCACCACTCATACCATTACAGGGTGTCACTCACAAATACCTTGCAGATAAAAAAAATGTATTATTTTTCTGTGATATAATCCCAGTTGCAAGCCAGTGTGTGTCAGGCCCACACAGACTGCACTGTGCCCACTGCCCACCACTTATATAGGGCGGCACAGTACCTTGCATGCATAGTACCACTTATCTAAAAAAAAATATGACAGGCAGAGGCAGGCCACCCCGCAGGGGCCGTCGTGGTGCTGTGATTTCCACTGGCCCTGGAATAATGCCCAGTGTTCAGAGGCCACGTACCCTGAACCCAAAAAATTAGGAGAAAATAGTTGACTGGCTTACACAGGACACCCAATCTTCAGCAGCTTCCGCTAAGAACCTTGACGCACCATCCTCCTCCAGCTCAGCTTTGGTCACCTGCTCTCAAGTTACCACTCTCTCGCCCGCTGCCACCACCACCACTACCGCCACAGCCACCACATCAGTTGGATGAAATTAGTGATGCGCAACCATTATTGCCAGAGGATGTAGATAACAGGGATATGTCTCAGTCAGGCAGCATTACACACATGGACGTACAGTGTGATGATGATGATGTTGTACCCGCTGCTGATTCCTTTGCTGAGGTGTCAGATACAAGTGAAGTGGTTGATGATGACGATGTGTCTGCTCGTGGGTGCCTGCTCAAAGAGAAGAAGAAGAGGGGGAAAGTTCAGAAGGGGAGACAGAGAAAAGGAGGAGACGAGTTGGAAGCAGGGGGAGGTCGTTGCAAGGAGCTAGTGGTACAGTCAGACAGCATGTATCGGCACCCGGGGTCAGCCAGACAGCACGCCAATCAACGCATGCTGTTGCCACCACCAGAATGCCGTCATTGCAAAGCTCAGCAGTGTGGCATTTTTTGTGTGTGTCTGCCTCTGATAACAGCAATGCCATTTGCAACCTGTGCCAAAAGAAACTGAGTCGTGGGAAGTCCAACACCCACCTCGGTACAACTGCTTTGCGAAGGCACATGATCTCACATCACAAACGCCAATGGGATCAACACATGAGTACAAGCAGCACACAAACTCAAAGACACCATCCTCCTCCTGGTCCAGCATCTTCAGCCATGTCAACCACTGCTGTCCTCCTTGCCCCCTCTCAACCACCCGCCACTCCGCCTCTCACCTTCAGCTTTTCCATCTCATCTGCCCGCAGTCAGGTGTCTGTAAAGGAAATGTTTGAGCGTAAGAAGCCAATGTCACAGAGTCAACCCCTTGCCCGGTGTCTGACAGCTGGCTTGACAGAACTCTTAGCCCGCCAGCTTTTACCATACCAGCTGGTGGAGTCTGAGGCCTTCAAAAAATTTGTCGCTATTGGGACACCACAGTGGAAGGTACCTGGACGAAATATTTTCAAAAAAGGCCATCCCAAACCTCTACTCAGTGATTGAAAAGGAAGTCATGGCATCTCTGGCATACAGTGTTGGGGCAAGGGTCCATCTGACCACTGATACCTGGTCTGCAAAGCACGGTCAGGGCAGGTATATCACCTACGCTGCGCATTGGGTCAACCTGCTGACGGCTGCCAAGCATGGAATGCGTGGCTCTGCAGCGGAGTTGGTGACACCGCCACGACTTGCAGGCAGGCCTACTGCCACCTCCTCTACTCCTCCTACTCCATCCTCTTTGATAATCTCCTCGGCTGAGTCCTCTTCTGCTGCGGCGTCTGGCTGCACATCAACTGAATCCCCCCAGCTCCCCAGGGGCTATTCCACATCCCGGATACAACAGTGTCACGCTGTCTTGGGGTTGACTTGCCTGAAAGCAGAGAGTCACACTGGACCAGCACTCCTGTCCGCCCTGAACGCACAGGTGGATCAGTGGCTGACTCCGCACCAACTGGAGATTGGCAAAGTGGTGTGTGACAATGGAAGCAATTTGTTGGCGGCATTGAATTTGGGCAAGTTGTCACATGTGCCGTGCATGGCACATGTGTTGAATCTCATCGTACAACGCTTTGTGTCTAAGTACCCAGGCTTACAGAATGTCCTCAAGCAGGCCAGGAAGGTGTGTGGCCATTTCAGCCGTTCCTACACGGCCATGGCGCACTTTTCAGACATTCAGCGCCAAAACAACATGCCAGTGAGGCGCTTGATTTGCGACAGCCCGACACGTTGGAATTCAACACTCCTAATGTTCGAACACCTGCTCCAACAAGAAAAAGCCGTCAACGAGTATTTGTATGACCGGGGTGCTAGGACAGCCTCTGCGGAGCTGGGAATTTTTTTGCCACGTTACTGGACGCTCATGCTCATGCATCCTTTTGAGGAGGTGACAAACCTAGTCAGTCGCACTGAAGGCACCATCAGCGACCACATCCCATTTGTTTTCTTCCTGGAGCATGCCCTGTGAAGAGTGCTGGATCAGGCTGTAGATGAGCGTGAAGAGGAAGAGGAAGAGTTGTGGTCACCATCAACACCAGAAACAGCCTTGTCATCATCGCTTGCCGGTCCTGCAGCAACCCTGCAAGAGGAGTATGAGGAAGAGGAGTCAGAGGAGGAAAGTGGCTTTGAGGAGGACGAAGACCAACCACAGCAGGCATCCCAGGGTGCTCGTTGTTGTCACCTATCTGGGACCCGTGGTGTTGTACGTGGCTGGGGGGAAGAACAGACCGTCAATGACATCAGTGAGGACGAGGAACGGGAAATGAGTAGCTCGGCATCCAACCTTGTGCAAATAGGGTCTTTCATGCTGTCATGTCTGTTGAGGTACCCTCGTATAAAGAGGATGAAGGAGAACGACCTGTACTGGGTGGCCGCGCTACTAGACCCCCGGTATAAGCAGAAAGTCACGGAAATGTTACCAAATTACCAACAGTCAGAAAGGATTCAGCAGTTCAAAACCAAATAAAAAAATATGCTTTACACAGCTTATAAGGGGGATGTCACAGCACAACGGGAATACCACTCATATCGGGTGTGACAGTAAATTGCACGGCGCAGACGCAGTGACCGTGGATTCAAACAATGGGAAGGGAGCCAGCGTTTTTTTAACCATCTCCCCATTCGAAAAATCACTTCAATAAATGGACCCCAGATTGGGGACGTAACAGGGATTAAACTGATGAGAAGAGAACTACAGAAAATACCACTCATATCGGGTGTGACAGTAAATTGCACGGCGCAGTGACCGTGGATTCAAACAAAGGGGAGGGTACCAGCGTTTTTTTTTAACCATCTCCCCGTTCGAAAAATCAACTCAATTCACCTTTCGGGGACCCTTGGTGTTGTACGTGGCTGGGTGGAGGAAGAAACCTTCAATGACATCAATGGGACATGGCTAGCTTGGTATCCAACCTTGTGCAAATGGGGAGTTTGCGGTTAGGCAAATGGACTGTTTGCGATTGTTTGCGGTGCATTAAAAGGGGAGTTTGGTCTGTCAATGTCTGTGAAATGGGTGTAACCCTTACACTACCTGATCGATACAATATTATCATATCGTATACGCACACTTGATGTTTTAAACCACGTTGTTCAATATATTTTAGGATTGTTAGTTGATTTATGCCCTTTATGGATTAAAATCCAACTCTGCGTCAACTATGTAATTTTCAGTAGGAGTTTTGCCATGGATCCCCCTCCGGCATGCCACAGTCCAGGTGTTAGTCCCCTTGAAACAACTTTTCCATCACTACTGTGGATAGAAAGAGTCCCTGTGGGTTTTAAAATTCGCCTGCCTATTGAAGTCAATGGCGGTTCGCCCGATTCGCCCGTTCGCGAACATATGCAGAAATTTGCGTTCACCGTTCACGAACTGAAAATTTTATGTTCGTGACATCTCTATTGGTCAATAATGATAGTGTTTGTTTGCTCTTGGGCCCTAGAGAGCCTGTGGGCTCACTTCTTATGCACTCCCTTGGAAAGGCTAATGATTTGGCAATTTTCAACTTGCCCTAAATCCCTAAAGGGATTCTTCAATTAGAAAAAAAATCCAAACGTGCAACTTTTAAAACCAGTGCCATGTCTATAATTGTGCTGTATCTGGAATTGTAAAACAGCCTAATGGAAGTAAATGGGGCTAATGCTAGACACAACCTGTAGATGGTGCAGCACTGTTCATGGAACAAAGCAGCTAGAGATGAGCTAATTGAGTCTAAATGAATAAGATTCATTACAAATTTCATCAAAAAGGTGTCCACCAAATGAATCAGAAGTTTTTGCAATTCGCTTTTTCACAAATCGCATAAAAGCGGAGTCCTGTGCCATTTCACTGTGAAAATTAGTGGGGCAAGCCATAAGGGAGGTGTCACGGCTGAGGATGGGGAAAACCCTCAGCCATGCGATGCCAGAAGATGTTAGGCTGGTCGGCCAGGACGACAGGATTAGGGAGCAGGTCACCTCCTAAAGCGTCCCTAACCTGACCCTAACTCCTAGCTGCCGACCTTTAAGGTAGGAGGACCCATGCTCAGGAACCTCGGATCCCTAACTCACCCTCCGACTGGTCCCTGGACTAGGAGTCAGGGTAAGACAACCTGTTCCTTCTGGATACGGAGGAATAGGAGTCTCACTGGCCAAGCTGCAAGGAAGGGAGAACAAATACAACTTGCCACAAGGGAGGGAGAACAGGGACTTGCCACAAACATAACATTCCTGCCACAGACACAAAGCCTGGAACCCATGTGGAAGTACTGCTAACCACAAACAAAAGGACACAGCACACAACACACATCACCAAGGAACCCAGGACCATAAGGTGCAATAAAGAAGCATAAAAACAAACACATCTTCTAAACACCAAACGACATTATTTTATGACCAGAAGGGTGGCCCCCACTGGCAGTTGGTAAATAACCAGGAGGATGTCTCCAACAAGCATGGCTGAAGCACCCTCTCTGACTACTGCCTTCAACTGAGGCTTTATAGGGCCAAGAAGCCACACCCAACAGTCAGACACACCCAGTGACTCACACACACAGAAAGGGAGTTAACCCTTCCAAAACCAAAGAAGGGAAAACACCACTTAAACGGGAAGTGTCCAATCCAAGAACACACTGTGGCTGTTGCCGCAGGCAACGACATGGGTGGCAACCATGTCCTGGGAGTCAGCCCGAAGGCCGGGACACTGCCACCACATGTACACATACAACCAAACGTTGCCACGGGCAACCACAGTGAAGGGAAGATGTCAGTGCACAACAAACATAAAACAGATTGCACACCAGACATACAAAAGTGCATACATACACGCACACAACTCCAAGGCAACCGCACACATACCTGTTGTCCGCGGCAACCGCACCTGAGGCAAACAGCAAAATGCCTCCAGCTGCGGTTGACACAACAACCCAAACCGCGGGCAACTGTATGCGGCTCCCAAGGAGTCACGGCCATAAACATGGTCGTGACAGGAGGAAGATGGAGGATGGCATGACACTGGGAGGAAGTAGGGGGAGGACTTGCGCTGATTGGCTCACAGGCTGAAATACAGCCTTGATCAGCCAGTAAGGGTGGCGTAGGCAGTCATGTCCTTATACTGAGACAGAAGAATTACCATTCTGTCTTCAGCTTGTGACCTGAAAGGGTGTCTGATAAAAAGCTATTACAGACGCAAGCCACTAATGTACTATAAGCAGAATACAGGGAGAGAATAAGAAGACATAATTGTGTATATTTTAAGAAATTTGATTAGGGAAATCACATAGAGAGTGTGAGGGAGTGAGGGATTGGTCACTAAGTTGTGTGTTTAATACAGCGTCTGGCAACTCTTTCTAAAAACCAGTTCAAATTTACAGTTCATAATTGGCATATTGGTGCATTATACCTGTGTTACTGAATGTGTTGGATAATACTGCAAGAGAACAGGAAGTTACAGCAAAAACAATACGGCATGAACTCCATTTTTATACTCCTATTATTAAATGCATTACATATTACTACAAGATAACGTTTAGTTACAGCAAAAGCAATACTGCAATAAGGATACTTTCACACTAGCGTTTTTCTTTTCCGGTATTGAGTTCTGTCCTAGGGGCTCAATACCGGAAAATAAGTGATCAGTTTTATCCTAATGCATTCTGAATGGAGAGCAATCCGTTCAGTATGCATCAGGATGTCTTCAGTTCAGTCTTTTTGCCATTTCAGGACGGAGAAAATACCGCGGCATGCTGTGATTTTATCTCCGTCCAAAAAGACTAAACACTTGCCGGAATGCCAGATGCGGCATTAATTTACATTGAAGTGCATTAGTGCCAGATCCGGCATTAATTGTTCCGGCAAAACGGATCTGGCTTTCCAGTCTGCGCATGCAATGCAAAAAAAATATACCGGATCTGTTTTTTCCGGATGACACCGGAGAGATGAACCCGGCATTTCAATGCATTTGTCAGACGGATCCGCATCCGGATCCGTCTGACAAATGCCATAAGTTTGCATAGGTTTTGCCGGAACTGCCTGCCGAAATCCTAACTTCATTTTTTTACAAGTGTTATTAAATGCATTGCATACTACTTCAAGATAATGGGTAGTTACGAGTGTTGGGCTTGCATGCTTGGCCGAATACAAATTTTACTCGAGCCGAGCATCGCGGTGTTTGGCCAAATACCGCGTGTGCTCAAGCGCGATGCTCGAATCTCCTCCCAGCATGTTTGTTGGCTGCAGCCAATGAACGTGCAGGTAAGTACTGCCATTCACTGTAATGCCGTAGCCATGTTGGCTACTGTCATTACAATGATTGGCTGTCTGGAACGCGTGTTTGGCTCAGCCTAAAAATATCTGTGACATCCAGTGTACTTTTTCTGTAGACAGTTACATTACCTGTGCTACATCTCCTGTATATCCCCATCCTAAATATCAGTGACATTAATTCAGTGTAATTTATTTTATTAGCCGCTGGTGACAGCAACATTACTTGTGCAATACCTCCTGTATAACATTTGTGCATCCTAAATATCAGTGACATTCATTCAGTGTAATTTTTTATTAGCCGCTGGCGACAACAATACTTGCGCTATACTTCCTGTTTTAACATGTGCGCATCCTAAAAATATCTGTGACATTCTGTGTACTTTATTTGCGCATACACTTACAAAACCTGTGCTATATACTTGCAAGCATATATACCATTTAATATGCGCAAGGCGAGCAGTAAGGGACGGGGAAGTGGCCGTGCTGCTGATGGTGCATGCAGAGGCCGTGGCCCTGGACGCGGTGAAACTGTGCCTGCTGCCAGACCACAAGAAACTCATCCACGATACCTAGCTTCATGTCCCAGTTTGCAGGGCGGCGCAGGACATCACTCTCGAAGTCCCACCAGTGTGACCAGGTGGTCGGTTGGATTGCAGCAGATAATGCTTCCAGTTGGTTAAGCACCACCCTGACTTCCACAAAGTCCAGTCTCAGTAGCCAAGAGTCTGGTCAACAAAATCATCACCCTGATACTCCTTCCACCCACCATGGAGAGTCTTGGCAAACAAGGGATCCCACACTCGGATATTCTGAGGAGCTGTTTTCATCGCCATTCCTCAATTTGGGCCTCTCGCCAAGCCTGCTTGAAGAGGGACATGAGGAGATCTTGTGCTCTGATTCCCAAACTCTGGAGCATCCACAGTCAGAAAAAGATGATGGTGCAATTAAACTGAAATTAGTGTTTCACAAGGTGGATGATGATGATGAGACACAGTTGCCAATAAGTCAAATAAGTCAACCGCAATTAGTGTCTCAAGAGGTTTATGATGAGGATGAGACACAGTTGTCAATAACTGAGGTTGTTGTTAGGTCAACAAGTCAGGAGGATGACCAGAGTGAGGAAGTGGAAGAGGAGGTGCTGGACGATGAAGTCACTGACCCAACCTGGGAAGGTGGCAAGCCGAGCGAGGACAGCAGTACAGAGGGATCCACAGCACCGCAACAGGTTGGAAGAGGCAGCGGGGTGGCAAAAGGGAGAAGGCGGGCCACAACAAACAGGCCCGCAACTATTCCCCGGGGCACCCCCTTGTGGCAATCTTCCTTGCCAAGGGGTAAGTGTTCCGCAGTCTGGCGCTTTTTTTGAGGAAAGTGCGGACGATTAAAGAATTGTCATTTGCAAAATTAACCATTTCAGTGGTGTTTCCATCAATTTTTGACCTTTTAGTATGAACTAGACACCCTCCCCTCTTCAGAGCAGGGGGTGCCTGGTTTAATGCTCGGGTTCTCCCATTGACCTCCATTGTGCTCGGGTGCATCCCGAGGTGTTCTACTCGAGCACTCGAGCACTTTGGTGCTCGACCAACACTAGTAGTTACAGCAAAAGCAATATTTCAATAACCCCATTTTTATACCCGTTATTAAACACATTTTATTTTTGCTGCAAAAAAGTGCTGTTACTGCAAGATACCATGTAGTTCGAAGACATTTTAGTGCAAAAATTGCATTCTTATACCAGTGTTAGTGAACATATGGCTGCATCATACCGTGTAGTTCAAATACGTTTTACTGCAAAAATTGCATTCTTTTACTCGTTTTAGTAAACACTTTAATGCAAAAGACTGTGTAGTTCAAAGAGGAGGTTGGGATGTGGCGGAAGAGCAGCAGCAATTATATACAGCCTCCATCACCACAGCCCCACATTACCACAGTCTGTCCTGTCCATCCTCTCTGTACTTTATGTCTCTTCATGAACTCCATTACTGCAGAAATCCAGCTAAAGTTCCATATTCAAGATCACATAATATCTGACAAGTAGGAAAGGAGTGTTGTGAAGTAACTTGTGCTGCTGTGTGATTAGGATAGGTTTTATGTGTACTAATAGGACGGCCGCCATTTTCCCCTGATGATTGCTTCCTAGACAAAATGAGCCATTATAACTAATGAAAGGTATTTGGGAATATATTTATAATAAAGTAAGATTTAAATTCTTAAATACATTTTCTTTATTCCCGGACAACCCCTTTAAATTCTATTAACGCGGTTACTCTATTACTGCTGATATTTGCAAATGTCTACATAATATGAGCTAATGGTGCAATACCAGACACCAAGCACTACATTAGCATATGAAAGTTAATTACACTTTCCATCATACCTACATCTCCCTGTAGCATTGAAAATTTGTTGATATTAGCTTGACCTATTTAAATTATATATTTTTTTTAAAGACTAAAACTACTTTGGGCTGATTTGTCATGGATCTGCAAAAATGGATCTGTTACAATAATACAACCGCATGCATCCGTCATGAACGGATCCGTTTGTATTATCTGTAACAGAGCCAAGACGGATTATCTGAATTTCGCTTGTGAGAGCTCTGAACGGATCTTACAAACGGAAAGCCAAAACACAAGTGTGTAAGTAGTCTTAGGATATAGAATTCCCAAGAAAACAAAAGAAATCATTTGCCTAAATCGCATTCTTTCAAGTTGTGGATTGACTTACTTTTCAGACGCCATTAGTAGGTATTGGGCAAATTGATAGATTTTGTAATTTGCATATTGGAGACTGGGGCAGAATAATTGTGAATAAATATAATCAGAATATATTCAATAGACAGCACCTTGGACTATGTTGGCATTATATGAGTTAATAAATTAGGGTCATGGAGGAGTTAAAATGGCAATAAAATGTGGTTTATTTGCACTGGTTATTAGAACATAATCAGCACAATGTGTTATTCTGCCTCCCTTGGAGCATGGTGTGCGTCTGTGTACATTTGGAACATGTGTTCAGGACATGCACTTGCTGTATACCACATACGACATCCGCGTCTTCTCAGAAAATATTTCCAGCTGTTCTGTTACCTTGGTAACAGAGTGTTTCCCTAGGAACCCAGCCAACTGCGGGTGGCATAGGATGGTATACGAAGATTATGTGTACCAGCTCATTACACGCTGAATTTTCCCCTGGCATAATTTGAATATGAAGTAAGTTGATGATTATCTACGAGCCAAATGATTCCAAGCCTCACCATATTCTAAAATGGGTTATAATGATCAGTTACACAATGTCCCACATAAACCATGATTGTTGCGCTCCTGAAAGCCTGATCTACTGCAAGAACAAAACCTTCTGATATCAGCATGTTCTATTTCACTATTATGATTACATCAGGGTCCAGACACATAGCATAGATACACACGTACAGCAGCATATGACCCATAGTCACCCCGAGTGTCCCCATAAGACGCCTCAGTGATCAATGCTTCTAGTGGAGAACACTTCTGTTATACCACATCATTTTTGCTGATCCCGTGTGTCTCTGTATAAATGGGAGACAAACAAAGGTACAGTATGGGCCCATATTTCTGTAAGGGGGCCGTACTGCAGATCTGTAGGATAACTTTATTTTACCCTAAGTAATTGACAGGTCTGGTAAAATAATAAAAAAAAAAACCTTCCTTTCCTGTGCCCGCTCCGATCCAGCGCTGCTGCTTTGTCATCTTCAGGGCTGCAGCCAGTGACCTGTTTTTGGCTGCAGCGATCATGTTCCCGATACTGCTGTAGCCAATATATGGCCTCATAGATGCATGGTAAGATATTGCTGGACCCAGTGGTTAGCTGCAGCGGTATATGGAATGTTACCTCTACAGGTAGTCAATGGCCTTATAGGTGTATGGCGAGATGTCACTTAAGTCAGTGATTAGCTGCAGCGGTATACAGAATGTCACCGCTGCAGCTAATTATGCAACACGCCAGACCTGCAGGGTATAGCGAAGTGATGTCACGGTTATGGGCAATCGAGGGTTGCTCACTGTATTGGAGAACCCTGGGCAGGCATGTGGCAGTGAAGGAGAGGTAGACACGGTTCCTCTGGGGCACACTCTGTATGTAGGGACCAGGCCTGATGGTGGATGAGGTGCCCTGGGTGTTACGGGTATTTTGAGTGCCTGGGGCAAGGTCCCTTTAAGGTTCGTGACGCCAGTGCCTTTGACGGTGGCACACCGGTTGATAGTTGGAATAAGTGAGGTACACAGGTGGTATAGTGAACCAAACGTTGCTTTACTTAACAGTCCAACTTTATACATCAGATGGTAACACAGTCTTTTAGATCACAGCTTTACAAGCAGGCTTATTCCACAAGATGGCAGGTATTGATTATGCAAGATACTCAGAGGGTAAATCCACAATGCACTCAGAATCAGGTTATACCTTTCCTCAGAAATAGTGTACACTGTTCTTTCTAGAACTCCTGTCTGGCTTTCTATCCCAAGGCCCGGATGCCTAAATGGTGGCTTAAATCCTTGGTAAAAACTATATATCTTCCTCTGGTATTAGATCCTTGCTTTACTTTCTAATGCATCTGCCCATCAGGGTTACTTATCTTTCCCTGTGATATCCTTACTTGTCTGGTGAATGACCGTGGGTTTCTCCCAGGAGGTTCTGTCCTGCTACTGGGGTGACTTCAGAGCTAACTAAGGCTCTCTTGGCTTCAGGCAGGCTAGGTCTCCTCACTAGCCTCCTGGTCATAGCTAGCAGCCGGGGCTATCAAGCTGCATGTCAGGAGGAGGCCCTCTAACTTCTGTCTTCTCAGACTCCTGACTCTGCACTAACTCTCCCTGTCTGGGCCTGGACATTTATACTAGGGGCTCCCTATCTCCCTCTAGTGTCTGGGATGTCTAACTACACCCAACTAGGCCTGCTATTGCATCATACAGGGGAACATTGCATATAAAAAACACATTAGAACTTACATTAAATGCACAATTAAATATGACATTTCTGTCCCTTGTGAGTAGGAGTAACGCGCACACCAATTGACCCTTGTGAAGTGCCCACCCCTACCTAGTGGGACACTACAAATACCTCATAGTTTTTTTTATTATTTTACTGGTCCACCACATCACTTTGCTAAAAAAATTATTCGGATAACTCCTGTAATCTCCAAAAGAAGCCTTAATGATGGGTTCCATATGATTAACAACCCCCCCCCCCCACACACACACACACTTTGGTGACAAGCTGTTGGGGAGAAGGCAAACATTTCAAAGGGAAACTTGGTATGAGTCCTAAAGATACAACATTACTAGTGGGAAACCCATCTAATAATGAGTCCTGACCTAACATTTCCCTGTGTCCACCAAATGGAAACAGATTGAAAACAGATGACTGAACAAATTTTTACAAGAAGTCTAATAAAGTTTTAGAATCAGAACATCAGCTAGTCGGCATTCTTCCTGAAATTAGTGTTCTGTGACCGAAGCAACTGATAAAAAAGGAGATTTTTGTATAACTTACCAGTAAAATCTCTTTCTCGCTCTTCATTGGGGGACACAGGAACCGTGGGTATAGCTATGTCCTCTAGGGGGCGTTGACACTAGTAAAAGCTGTTAGCTCCTCCCCTGGCAGCTATACCCCCTCCAGCCTGGACAGAGAGCTTCAGTTTGTGTACAAGCAGTAGGAGAAGCAAGCCAACCAAGAAAAAACATGGAACATCAACCATGCCGAAAACCCAATGGAGTTCTAACCAGCAACAGCCACAGCTGTGGTTGAACAACAATACTGGGTGGGTGCTGTGTACCCCAATGAAGAGCGAGAAAGAGATTTTACTGGTAAGTTATACAAAAATCTCCTTTTCTCCCCCATATTCATTGGGGGACACAGGAACCGTGGGACGTCCAAAGGCAGTCCACAGGGAGGGAAAGACCACAGACCCATGGAAGCAAGCGTCACTGCAGGCATATAAGAAACTGCCACCTGCAATACCATGCGGCCTAAGGCAGCGTCTGGCCAATGCAAAGGTATGCACCGGTTAAAATTTAGTGAATGTATGTAAGGAGGCCCAAGTACCACAAACTGGTAATAATAGACTCCTATCGCAAACCTCAGGAAGCGCTGGTGACTCCGCGCGATGGTAACGTGGAGGTATGTGTCCTGGATATTTATGGCCGAAAGGAATTCCCCCTGCTCCAGAGAAGCAATTACGGAACGAAGGGATTCCATCCAAAACCGCTGGAGACGGAGGAACTGGTTTAGGAGCTTGAGGTCCAGGATTGGACGCACAGAGCCCTCCTTTTTGGGGACCACAAAAAGATTGGAATAGAACCCCTTGAACCTTTCTGATGGGGAAACAGGAGAGATGACTCCCTGATTCAGAAGAGACTGAATGGCCTGGGAGAAGGCGGCCGCCCGCTCGGTGTCCCGTGGAATACGGGATTGAAAAAATCTGTCTGGGGGAAGAGACAGAAACTCGATCACGTATCCCGAGGATACAATCTCGAGTGCCCAAGCGTCGGAGACATGGGCCCCCCAGACGTCCTGGAAGAGGAGGAGGCGGCCCCCCACCCTGTTTAGCATCAGGAGGTCAAGCAGCCTGAGGTCTGGGACGCCAAGAAAGGACGGTTTCTTACATTGATCTTGAGAAGTAAACCCGCCTCCCCCAGCGGAAGAACCCATCGCGGGGCGGGAACCAACAAATTGACGAAACCCTAACGTGAGAGTCCCTCTTGACTCTAGGCTGTGGAAGATGGGTGCTCTTGCCCCCTGTGGCCTCAGAAATAATTTCATCCAGCCAAGAACTAAAAAGACGGGCACCGGCAAAGGGAAGTCCGACTAAAGAACTCTTGGAAGTCGCGTCCGCTGCCCACATCTTAAGCCAAAGCTCACGGCGTAAGGTGACTGCAAGCGCCGAAGAGCGCGACAAATTCTCAACCTCACCTTCGGACGGCACGTCCCCAGGAGAAGAAAAACCTGAGTGAGACCGTACACGTGGTGGAGAGGGAGATGCGTCAGAGGAAGAAACATAGTCTACTCTGGGACGCTTTTGTGAATGCCGTGCGCTGACGGAAGCATCGGGGGAAGTGACCTAGGGAAGTCGCCTGAGCAAGAAGCTCTGGAGGGTGCATCTGAGGGAGGTGCAGCCTGCGCCGGCGGTGGATTCTCAACCAAATGACCCACTATAGATAGGGTGGATTGGGAGATTTGAGTAAGGTTTTCCACCGCCTGAGAGAGCGTTCTGGCCCAATCGGGTAACTCAGATGCCAGAGGGGGAGCAGCAGTATGGGCTGAAGGGGGGGGGGGGGTTCCTGCCTGGGAGTCTGACAAGCAGTGCAGACAGAATCCTGTTGCCCAAAAGGGAATTTTGCCTGACAAATAGCGCAGGCATAATGGAGAGCTATTGGCCGCGGAAGAACCCCCAGAGGGATCAGACATGGTATAACCAGGAGATATCTGAGGCTGGAGGGATACAGTGACCTGAGGAGAGGAGCAACAGCTCTTACCAGGACCAGGAGACGTTGCCTGAGAAAGTCCGGAGAGAACTGGCTGGGCGCTGAGGCGGGAAGAGAAGGCCCCGCCCCCTCAGGTCCTGCATTCCCCCAGAGAGCCGCTGCGATGAGCGCGCGTCCATTAACCCCCGCATTGCCGGAATCGCCCCCTTGCTGTGTCCCCCTGTGCCAGGGCAGCGCCAGAGAGCAGGCTGCGCCCGTTCGTATCTGGAGTAGAATCGCCACCGACCCTGTAAGTGCTCCTGTCTGAGCCCACTCCCAACCAGATGCGGCCCATGTCTGTGTCCCAGCGCTGCTGAGGAAGCACAGGCTGCCACCGCTGAATAATAAAGGCACCTCGCCTGGTCTTCTGCCACTGGTGGGTCCCTTCAGAGTGAGATATGCTACGGTGCCCTTCCATGTGAGGGAGGTAGATAGTGCAGCCAGGGCGGGTGGGCGGCCATGGGGAAGGGGGGGGAGTGACCCTTTCTCTTCTCCAGCAGGGTCACCCCTTCAGCTACTGGCACCGTAGTGGCAGGAAGCTGGAAGAGGGAATTGAACGGGTGACCCTCCAGCTGGCGGGATGCAGGGGAGCGAGGCTGCCCTGGTCCCCTTGTCTTCTTGTGGGAGAGAAGGCAGCGTGGCGAGCCAATGATGGCGTGCTCCCCCGGGAGAACTGGGAGGCAAACCGCTGTTTCCCATCTGAAAAAAAATAAACTAAAATAAAAAATCTTCAGGAGCTACCCTGCAAAGGTCTTGCCTCCTATTGACACTAGAAAAAACTGAAGCTCTCTCTCCAGGCTTGAGGGAGTATAGCTGCCAGGGGAGGAGCTAACAGCTTTTACTAGTGTCAACGCCTCCTAGAGGACGGTTCCTGTGTCCCCCAATGAATATGGGGGAGAAACATACATACCTAGGGACACAGTATATTCATTTAAATATTATATTGTAGGGTTAGATGGACCAACAGAGGGTCTTCCAGTGGACTGAAGGTCTGCCAAAACAATGGACCCATTTGAAGGTGACTGTGAAGCCAATCACTTGGCACCAGGGTCTATTTCTTATGGGATGATTTACAAAGGACCTATTAGATCTGTCTACGTGATATATAAGCCTGTATATCATATACTGGGATTCTTTGACCAGTAATACTTTGCATATATTTTCCAATAACAAAACGCAGAATTTTTCTCCAACTTACATGTTATCTCCGGCTGTTCTAAATAAAACCTCCCCACTTGTAGCAGCATTATTTATAGTACAGCAGCATTGCTGTCAGTGCCAGTGCGTGCTATTGTGCGCTTGCCCTGCTCCCGATGATGGGTACTTCAATGTCACACTCTTATTATCTATCCACTTTAACAGTACAAACGCATATTCCAATATGGCCGCCCTACGCACACATTTGATTACCGTACATAATCAGACAAAAAAAAAAAAAAGTGTTCTATTTTTAAAATCTAAGGGAAATTGCAGAAAGATTGCACTTGACTAGCAGACAAAATACCTTCGGTCAATCAGTATGCCTTTGGCACTGAAAGCTTGTACTGGCATTCTCAAATCAGTATGTACCAAATGTACTGAACACTCGTTAAGCATAAAATCCCTCACAGAGCCATCATATTTTCTAATGAGGCCCTGTCCAATCACGCAAAGGTAAAACCAACCATATAAATTACAATAAACAGATATCAAAAAGAGACCCTTGTAGGTGTGTCTGCACCTGTGATGTTGCCCCCTACTGGAAGGACTAAGTAAGAAAGGTGGGATCTAGAGACCTCTTGGTCAATCAGAAGAGATTAGAGACTCCAGGTTGGTCTTCTTTAGACTCACTCTGACCCATCTTGGAAAGACTGATACAGTAAAGGCTCAACTTGGGGGAACAGGCAGATAATAAGGTGGCAATCTCAGGCCGGCTATGAAGGAGTACATTGGGGCAAATACTGAAGTGGCACCCTGAGGAAGACACCAAGAGATATTTACGGATATTCACTAAATTAGAATATGTGTGTAGGTGCTGAAGGCCACTTGAGGGCATCTGGACATGGGTGGACATGCCATATCTGCAATTGTTCAGCTGTACAGGGGCCTAGTAGTTGAGGGGACCCATTATCACAGCATCTTCTTACTATTCATTAGATTGTATATAAGGGACTGAATAAATGAGTTTCATGGCTAGAGGTGTAACTTGATGCTCCTGGGCCTAAATACAAAATCCCAGGAGGGCCCCAGAACTATTATTCAGTATTTATAGCGTTGGTGTCCTCATATGGTGCAGAGGGGCGTTTTGGCCCCCTCAGGCTCCAGCTCCCAGATGCAAATGCAAAATCTGCAACCCCCTGTTCATAGCTTATAATAACTAGTGTTTTTTTAGGGAAACATAATAGAGGTGCTCCATGCTGAGCTGGGGATCAAGGAACCCATATATGGTTTTTGCGCAGGGGCTCTATGCTGTGCCCAGGGTAGACAAAAAAGGGGCAATAGTAGTTGACAATGAAGACATACCTGGGGCAAGTATTGAAGCTAATTTTAGGGGCAGACACTAAACTGGAACATATAGGTAGGTACTGAAAGGCCCCTGGGGCAGAAAATGAAGACATTGAAGAGGGGGGGGATAGAAGTTAACAATGAAGACGTATACGGGGCAAGCACTGAAATGTAATCTAGGGGCAGACACTAAACTTGAACATGTTGGTAGCCACTGAAGCAGCAACTCAAAGCAAAAGTTAAAGGGGTTCTCAGGGAATAATTAAAATAAAAATTACTAAAAATAGACCGCCCATAGACTATAAACATCCTGGGGGTCGGGACTTATCTCTGAATAGACGTTTCAGAATGTCCATTCAGAGATTGCAGCTGCATGCTAATCATGCAGCTGCTGGGTGGGGGTCCCGCTGTCAGTGGCAGCAGGGCACCATATAGAGAAGGCAGGTACCATTCCTCTGTATCCCTGCCTTCTATATATACATAACGTTGAACAAATGCTGTGTATACAGCTCAGGAAATGCTATGCCGCATCCTGTTCCGCATGACCGCCAGGGCCAGGAGACTGCAGGAGCTGTCAGGTCTTCCTGAGACCGCAATCAGCCCTGCAGTGAGGCTGTAGAGCATAGTATACTTCCATACAGCCTCTCTGGGGGCTGTATTCCCAATGTAACTAGGGTTACTATGTCAGCCGCAGTTACAGGAGAAATCAGCATAAAAAAAAAAAAAAGTGATGTTATATGTCCCCCAAAGGTCTTGCATGACCTTATGGGGGACACAAAGTGTAAAATAAAAGTAAAAAATTAAATGTTTGATAAAAATTTTAAAAATAAAAGTTTCAGATCCACATATTTGGTATTGCCATGTCCGTCAGGTGAACACTGTAAAATAAAAATTATGCAAAAACAGCTTCCCTCGCCTCCCAAAAAACATAATATCAAGTCATCAAAAAGTCTTATGTACCCCCAAAAAGGGACCGATAAAAGATACAGTCTGTACTGCAAAAGGCAAGCCCTCTGACAGCTATGTTGGCAGAAAAAAAAAATGTTATGGATGTTAGTATATAGAGATGCAGAATTTAACAGATAAAAAAAAATTAAAAATATTATGAAAAAATAGTAAAACATTAAAAAAAAATATACATTTAGTATCGTCATAAACCTGCAGAATAAAGTTGTCATCATATATACCACATTGTGAAATTGTGAAAAACACTGACAGAATTTGAATTTTTGGCCACCATACTTCCCAAAAAATTAGATAAAAAGAGATCAGAAAGCTAAATGTACCCCAAATGTTGCCAATAAAAACGACAGCTTGTCCAGCAAAAATAAGCCCCCACACAGCTTAGTCAACAATTTTTTTTTAAGTTATGGCTCTCTTATGATCCCTGGCATATCCCCAAACAGCAGTTTATGACCACAAATTGAGTCTTACTGTATTCAGGAGAAAATGGGTAGCAAAATATGAAAAAGAAAGTTTGGGCTTAAAGCATTTTCTTGTACAAATTAAATTTTTGATTTTCACATCCAAATGTTTGTAAATTCTATGAAATGCCTGTTGGGGTACCTCAGGATCTCTTCAAATGCAACATGTCGCCCAAAGACCATTCCAGGAAAATCTTCCCTCCAAAAACCATATTGCGCTCCTTGCCTTCTGAGCACTGCTGTGTGCCGATGCAAACGTTTACGTCTATATATGGGATGTTTATGTAAACTGCAGAGTCAGAGTAATAAATATTGAGGGAGGTTTGTTTTGTTAACCCTTGATGTGTTACAGGAAAAAATGTATTAAAATGGAAAATCTGCAAAAAGTAACATTTTGAAATTTCATCTCTATTTTACTTTAATTCCTGTGAAATACTAAAAGGGGTAACAACTAGTGTTGGTCGAGCACCAAAGTGTTCGGGTGCTCGAGTAGAACACCTCGGGATGCTCGGATGTTCTACTGAGCACCTGAGCACAATGGAAGTCAATGGGAGAACCAGAGCATTAAACCAGACAACCCGTGCTCTGAAAAGGGGAGGGTGTCTGGTTCACATGATAAGGTTAGATATTAATGAAAACACCACTGAAATGGTTCTGGAACAGCATGGGGAGGAGGTCTGGATGCATCTTGGACTCCCAGGTCGCTGCTGGGAACAATGTTGTCTGATTAGTACATCAATTTTATAGACTGACAATAATACGCACAAAACCGAAGATAAAATCGATTTTAGAGGAAAAATTGTTAGGATACATTCTTTCCTGTATCTTTACTTGTATAAAAAGTGCAAGTGCTGGCAAAAATTACAAGGAAGAGGCACTCCAATACAACCTGTATATCACATAAAGGAGGGCCTCATTCACATTGTGGTACAATTGTTCAGGTAGTGGGACTCCTACACTCATAAAGCCTATGCACTTAGTGAAAGGGCTGCCAAAAATTACAAGGAACCGGCACTCCAATACACCCTTAATTACACATAAAAGGAGGGCATCATGCAAACCCATCATGCAAACCCAAACCCATCATGCAAACCCAAAATCATGCAAAAATTATGATTGATGGCCTGCTGGTGACCCTCAAAAACATTAGGAGCAATGGCCTGCTGGTGACCCTCTAAAACATTAGGGACGAGGGCCTGCTGCTGATCTGACCATCTAAAAAATTAGGGGTGACGGTCTGCTGCTGAGCTGACCATCTAAAACATTAGGGGTGAGGGCCTGCTGCTGAGCTGACCATCGAAAAAATTATGGTTGAGGGTCTGCTGGTCAGATGACTTTCTAAAATATTAGGGGCGAGAGCCTGATGCTAATCTGACCATGGAAAAAATTATGGGCGAGGGCCTGCTGCTGAGCTGACCATCGAAAAAAATTATTGTGGAGGGTCTGCTGCTGAGCTGACTCTCTAAAACATTAGGGGCGAGTGCCTGCTGCTGATCTGACCAAAGAAAAAATTATGGGCGAGGGCCTGCTGCTGAGCTGACCATCTAAAACATTATGGGTGAGGGCCTGCTGCTAAGCTGACCATCTAAAACATTAGGGGTCGAGGGCCTGCTGCCGAGCTGACCATCTAAAACATTATGGGCAAGGGCCTGCTGCTGAGCTGACCATCTAAAACATTATGGGCGAGGACCTGCTGCCAAGCTGATCATCTAAAAAATTAGGGGCGAGTGCCTGCTGCTGATCTGACCATCTAAAACATTATGGGCGAGGACCTGCTGCCGAGCTGATCATCTAAAAAATTAGGGGCGAGTGCCTGCTGCTGATCTGACCATCTAAAACATTAGGGGCAAAGGCCTGCTGGTGACCCTCTAAAACAGAACCAAGTAGCTTTGCCAGAAAGAAATGCAAACACTGTGAGGGGGCACATATGAGCATTACTATTGTAAAGGGGCACATATAAGCATTACTATTGTAAAGGGGCAAATATCTGGGCATTTTATCTGTGGAGGCCGCACATCTGGGCATTACCTCTGTAAAGGGGCACATCTGGGCATTACCACTGTAAAGGGGGCACATCTGGGCATTACCATTGTAAAGGGGTTACATCTGGGCATTACCACTGTAAAGGGGTTACATCAGGGCATTACCACTGTGAAGGGGGTGACATCTGGGCATTACCACTGTGAAAGGGGGCATATCTGGGCATTACCACTGTGAAATGGGGCACATCTAGGCATTACCACTGTGAAAGGGTGCACATCTGGGCATTACCACTGTGAAAGGGTGCACATATGGGCATTACCACTGTGAAAGGGAGCACATCTGGGCATTGCCACTGTGAAAGGGGGCACATCTTGGCATTACCACTGTGAAGGGGGCACATCTGGGCATTACCACTGTGAAAGGAAGCACATCTGGGCATTACTACTGTGAAAGAGAGCACATCTGGGCATTACCACTGTGAAAGGGGGCACATCTGGGCATTACCACTGTGAAATGGAGCCCATCTGGGCATTACCACTGTGAAGTGAAGCCCATCTGGGCATTACCACTGTGAAAGGGAGCACATCTGGGCATTACCACTGTGAAAGGGGGCACATCTGGGCATTACCACTGTGAAGGGGGCACATCTGGGAATTTTGTAGTAGTAATGCCCTCTGTGCCCCCTTCACAGTAGTATTGTCCTCTGTGCCCCCTTCACAGTAGTAATGTCCTCTGTGCCCCCTTCACAGTAATAATGCCCATTATGCCCCCTCCATACTAATAATGCCCATTGTGCCCCCTTAATAGTAATAATGCCCTCTGTGCCACCTTCACAGTAATATGCCCTGACACACTCACCACAGTGGGTGCTTTTTTTTTTTTTTTTTTTTTTTTTTACTAAAGCAGCAGCAGGCTCAGCTCGGCTGCAGTGTACACTACAAGGCACACAGTTTTCAGGAGGACTAGAGAGACCTGGATCGAGCGAGTGGCTTCAAAGATGGAAAGTTTTTTCCTACCTGGAGGAGGGTGAGCTGCAGCTCTCGGCAAGCACAGAAGTGATGAGAGATAGGTGCGCGCACACTTCCTGACTCAGAGCACGCACACTACTTCATAGGCTGATCCCCCTGCTGCAGCCCTGCCCACATGACCTCCCCTCCTCTGTCTGTCACTGCTGGCTGCGCACATCCCGCCTAAGCCATTCAGTGAATGATTCACTGAATGGCAATGGCCGGCCGAGATGAGCGCTCACACATAGTTCGCTGCCTGATGCCGGCGGCACTGCACGGGCCGCATGACACAGCTTTGCGGGCCGGATTTGGCCCGCGGGCTGTAGATTGGGCATCACTGCTCTAAAACATTAACAAGGGCTGGCTGGTGACCCTCTAAAACATTATGGATGAGGGCCTGATGGTGACCCTCTAAAACATTATGGGATGAGGGCCTGCTGGTGACCCTCAAAAACATTATGGGTGAGGGCCTGATGGTGACCCTCTAAAACATTATGGGTGAGGGACTGCTGCTAAGCTGACCCTCTAAAACATTAGGAACAAGGTCAGCCTAATAGGCATGTTGATATGATGGAGGAGGACAAGAAAAGGGAGATTGAACCATATACCCTTTTTAGTGGTGGAAGGGGTGCATGGGAATACAGTATATCTTTTCTCTGGTGGAGTAGAGAAGTCAGGGGCAATCCAGCTTGGACACCCAATAACTGTAAGGCACAGAGGGATTACTAAGGACGCTGACACGGTCTGCTACGTACTCCTCCACCATCTTCCAAAATTTTTCCCTCCTTGTGACACTAGGCCGCGCATCAGGTTGAGGGTGCTGGCGAGGTGTCATAAAACTGTCCCAGGCCTTGGGGGAGTGTTGCCCTGCCTCTGTTGGAACTGCTGTGTGTTCCCCTTGTCTCCCCTCGTCGGTTGGCCAAGGAACTACGTACTCAGCGTTGTCAGCTGGAAATTCTTGGAGCAATTTTTCCACAAGGACCTTCTGGTATTGCACTATTTTGCTTGTCCTCTCTACCACAGGAATGAGAGATGAGAAGTTCTCTTTGTAGCGGGGGTTAAGAAGGGTGAACAACCAGTAAACGGTGTTGGCCAAAATGCGTACAACGCGAGGGTCACGGGAAAGGCAGCCTAACATAAAGTCAGCCATGTGTGCCAGAGTCCCAACAGACAAGACTCGCTGTCCTCATCAGGAGGATGACTCTCAATCTCCTCATCCTTTTCCTCCTCTTCTACCTATTCACGCTGAACAGATGGAATAAAACTTCCATGGGTACTACCTTCTGTAGCGGAGGGAACCGTCTCCTGCTCCCCCTCCTCTTCATCATCCAATTGGCGCTGAGAAGACAAACTGAGGGTGGTCTGGTTATCACCCTGTGTACTGTCTTTTCCACCCCCATTTCCACCTCTTCCACATGCAAAGTGTCCGTCTTAATTGTGAGCAGCGAGTGTTTGAGTAGACAAAGAAGTGGGATGGTTACGCTGATAATAGCGTTATCGCCGCTCACCATCTGTGTTGATTCCTCAAAGTTGCGCAAAACCTCACAGAGGTCAGACATCAATGCCCACTCGTCACTTGTGAATAGCGGAAGCTGACTTGAAAGGCGGCGACCAAGTTGCAGCTGGTATTCCACTACTGCCCTCTGCTGCTCACAAAGCCTGGAGAACATGTGGAACGTTGAGTTCCAGCACGTGCTCACATCGCACAACAGTCGGTGAGCTGGCAATTGCAAGCGCTGCTGCAGCGTTGCCAGACCCGCGGAAGCTGTTGATGACTTGCGGAAATGTGTGTGCTGTCGATGACTTGCGAAATGTGTGTACTGTTTGTCACCTAAGCAGATCAGTTTTGAGCACGTCCTGTTGCCGCTTCCCCACTGCAGTGCTACACTGCTTTCAGCTACTGACTGATGTCTGACTGGTGCTGCAAGATGATAATTCAGAGGTGGAAGTGGAGGAGGAGGAGAAGAAGGGGGATTGCAGTCACTAATGTAGGTGGTGGAAGAAACCCTGATGGAAGTAGGGCCTGCAATCCTTGGCGTCGGTAGCACCTGTGCCATCCCAGGGTACAACTCGCTCCCAGCCTCCACAAAGTTCACCCAGTGTGCCGTCAGGGAAATGTAGCATCTCTGGCCAAAAGCACTTGTCCATGTGTCAGTCGTTAAGTGGACCTTCCCAATAACTGCGTTGGTTAGGGCACGGATGATGCTACTGGACCACATGCTGGGGTAAGGTTGGGACTGCACACCGTGAAAAATATTGGCGGCTGGGGACAGAGTACCGCGGGACAGCCGCCACCATCAGGCTGCGGAAAGCCTCAGTGTCCACAAGCCTAAATGGTAACATTTCCAGGGCCAGCAATTTGGAAAGGTGCGCATTTAGTGCTATGGTCTGTGGGTGGGTAGCTGGGTATTTGCGCTTTCATTCAAAGGCCTGGGGTATAGACATCTGTACACTGCACTGGGACACAGAAGTGGATGTGCTTGCTGATGGTGCTTGCGAAGGTCCAGGTGCATTGCGGGAGGCATCCGCGCCTGCGTCTTGTACAGGGGATTGGCCAGCACGTAATAGGGGAAGAGGAGGCAGTGGTGTGACCCGCAAACACTGCTTTGATGCATGTGGCGAATCATGCTGGTGGTGGTGAGGTTTCTAGTGTTCACGCCCCTGCTTATTATGGTACGGCACAGGTTGCAAATGAAAATTCTTTTATCGTCCGCACTTTCCTCAAAAAAGCGCCAGACTGCAGAACACCTACCCCTTGGCAAGGGAGCTTGCCACAAGGGGGTTCTCCGGGAAATGGTTGAGGGCCTGTTTGGTGTGGTCCGCCTTCTCCCTTTTACCACCCCAGTGCCTCTTCCAGCCTGTTGCGGTGCTGCGGATCCCTCCCCCTCTGTACTGCTGTCCTCGCTCGGCTTGCCACCTTCCCAGATTGGGTCAGTGACTTCATCGTCCAGCACCTTCTCTTCAACTTCCTCACTCTGGTCATCCTCCTGACTTGACCTAACAACAACCTCAGTTATTGACAACTGTGTCTCATCCTCATCATAAACCTCTTCAGACACTAATTGCGGTTTACTTATAGGCAACTGTGTCTCATCATAATCATCCACCTCGTGAAACACTAATTGCCGTTCCCCACCATCATCGTCTTCTGACTGTGGATGCTCCAGAGTTAGGGAATCAGGGCATACGATCTCCTCATATCCCTCTTCAAGCGGGCTTGGAGAGAGGCCCAAACTAAGGAGTGTGGGATCACTTGTTTGCCAAGACTCTCCACGGTGGATGGAAGAAGTATCAGGGTGAGGATTCTGTTGACCAGACTCTTGGCTACTGAGACTCTACTTTGTGGAAGACAGGGTGGTGCTTAACCGACTGGAAGCATTATCTGCTACAATCCAACCGACCAGCTGGTTGCATCGGTCTGACTTTGAGAGTGGTGTCCTGCGCCTCCCTGCAAACTGGGACATGAAGCTAAGTATCGTGGATGAGTTTCTTGTGCTCTGGCAGCAGGCACAGTTTCACCGTGCCCAGGGCCACAGCCTCTGCATGCACCATCAGCAGCACGGCCACTTCCCTGTCCTTTACTGCTCACCCTGCGCATATTAAATAGTATATATGCTTGCAAGTATGTCATGCGTACAGTAGCGCAGGTTTTGTAAGTGTATGCGCAAATAAAGTACACAGAATATCACAGATATTTTTAGGATGCGCACACACGCTAAATAGGAGGTATAGCGCAAGTAATGTTGCTGTCACCACCGCCTAATAAAAAATTACACTGAATGAATATCACTGATATTTAGGATGCACAAACGTTATACAGGAGGTATACCGCAAGTAATGTCACTTTCACCACAGCCTAATAAAAAGTTACACTGAATTAATGTCACTGATATTTAGGATGGGCAAACGTTATACAGGAGATGTAGCGCAGGTAATGTAACTGTCCACAGCAGACACCGTCTACAGAAAAAGTACACTGGATGTCACAGATATTTTTAGGCTGAGCACAAGTTACACAGGAGATATAGTGCAAGTAATGTAGCTGTCACCAGCGGCGAAAAAATGACACTGAATGTTACTGATATTTCAAATATGCAAATGTTATACAGGAGATGTAGCACAGGTAATGTAACTGTCCGCAGCGGACATCGTCTACGGAAAAAGTACACTGGATGGCACAGATATTTTTAGGCTGCCCCCTTGTTAGACAGGAGATGTAGCGCAGATAATGTCGCTGTCTGCAGCCACCAAACAATTGCAAGCTATTTAGCGCAGGTTGCGCTAAAAATATATATTGCTGCAAGATACAACTATAGTCCTTAAAAGGACTTTTGGGTCTCTAACATGTTTTAGCAATTTAGTGCAGGTTGCACTAAAAATAAATATTGCTGCCACACACAATAGTCCTTAAAAGGACTTTTGGGTCTCTAACAAGTTTTAGCAATTTAGTGCAGGTTGCGCTAAAAATATATATATTGCTGCCACACACAACATTAGTCCTTAAAAGGACTTTGGGGTCTATAACAAGTATAAAAGCTAAAATATTCCCTTTTCACTTCCTACACTATCTCTCCCTTCTGCTCTCCAGCTCTCCCTGACTAAGACTGAGCCGAACACGTGTCACCGGGTGCTATATAGCACCTGATGATGTGTTCCGGCCAGCCAATCACTGTAATGCCAGTAGCCAAGATGGCTATGGCATTACAGCAAATTGGCAGCACTTATGCGCACATTTATTGGCTGCGTAGCAGCCAACAAACGTGTGGGGAGGAGACTCGAGCATCACACGGTATTCGGCCAAACACCACGATGTGCTGAGCATCGCAATGCTCGAGTAAAATTAGTGTTCGGCCAAGCATGCTCGCCCAACACTAGTAACAACATTTAATAATAAAATGTATTTATATAGCGCCACCATACTCTGCAGCGCTTTAAAAGTTCATAGGGTTCATATACAAAACAAAAATAACTGAATAATATGCAACTGAAACACTAGGAGTCAGGGCCCTGCTCGCAAGAGCTTACAATCTTATGAGGAATTGGGGGTGACACATAAGGTAGTTGATTGTGATAAGTACGATTCGAGCCATTATTGAAATGACAGGCGTGGTGCTGGACGATCTGCTTTGGGTTTGGGACTACTAGAGGATCGAGTTTAGGCCAGAGGAGTTGGTGGGGGGAGGTTTAGTCGGGGAATAGTCAGTTTAGGGAGCTTGATAAGCCTGCCTGAAAAGATGTGTTTCTAAGGCACGTTTGAAGGTGGAGAAGTTGTGGATTGACCTAGTATTCTGGGGCAGAGTATTCCAGAGAGTAGGTGCAGCTCGAGAAAAGTCTTAAAGACGGGAGTGAGAGGTACGAATTATGGAGGTTATTAATCTTAGGTCGCTAACAGAATGGAGAGCACGAGTCGGGTGGTAGATGGAGATTAGGGAGGAGATATATAGAGGTGCAGCACTGTGGAGAGCTTTGTGGGTGAGAAGTTTGAACTGTATTCTCTGGTGGATGGGCAACCAGTGAAGTGACTGGCACAGGCTAGTAGCATCAGTGTAGCGGTTGGATGGATAGATGAGCCTGGCTGCAGCATTTAGGACAGATTGAAGGGGCGAGAGTTTAGTGAGAGGGAGACCGATTAGTAATGCGTTGCAATAATCAAGACGAGAATGAATCAAGGCAACAACAAAAGTTTTTGCCGTTTCCACCGTAAGAAAAGGGTGGATTCTGGCGATATTCTTGAGGTGCAGATGACAAGAGCGTGTAAGTGAATGAATATGGGGAACAAAGGAGAGATTGGAGTCAAATGTCTAAAATCAGTTTTGAATAACTTGAGGGGTGTAGTTTCTAAAATCCTCAAAGTGACTTCAGAACTAAATTGGTCCTTAAAAAAGTTGATTTTGGAAATTTTCTTAAAATTTTTAAAAATTGCTTCTGAAATTGTAACCCTTCTAATGTCTTAAAAAATAAAATAACATTACAAAAATAAAACATAAAGTAGACATATGGTGAATGTTAATTAATAACTATTTTATGAGGTATCACTATCTGTCATAAAGAGGTTGTCCGAGTTATGAAAAAAATATATATACTGTAAATCTGATGGACAGTAATATATAACTGAGCTAAGAAAGTTTTAAGTGAAAAAAATTATATTTCGTCATTTCCCCGATTCTCTTCTGGCTCTTTGTTTACCTGCAATAACAACAATCTCTGCCCCACCCCCTGCTGTGCAAAGGGAGTGAATACAAGTGCTGCCCCGAGTGATATGTCTGCCTGTTGGTAGACTCAGCAGAATGTTGTATTTGTAGGACTACAAGTCCCATCTGTACAATGACACTGCTGATACACACAGGATCTTCCCCCTACCTGTTCTTGTGCAGAACTCCTCTAGTCTGTGAGCTCCTGTGCCCAGCATTTGTCTCCTCACTGCCTGCAGCTGCTCAGTAAAGCCTTCAGCCCTGATTCTGTGCAGTTGAAGGGGTTAAGAATCCAGGGAGAGAGCAGACAGCAGCAGATGGCAGAGAAGGGGGGCATGGCCAGCACAGTGATATCTCGTTTACAGACACACATCTGTTCTTTCAGGCTTGTGCACAAATCATCAGAGCAGGGAGAGAAGCTGACATCACAGGTCATGTGACCCTCAGTGAAATCTGAGAAACCAGCAACTGGAAATAAAGTAAGTGAATTGTAAAGTCCTTTCATTTGCCTAGTTAGAAACATACAAAGAAGAAAAAAATAACTCGGACAACCCCTTTAACCTTCTCCCGACCGCCTAACGCAGGGATGCGTCCTGCGGGCGGCCGGGTTGGTCCTCATTGACGCGCTGGCGCGTCATCCCGCGAGAGCGACGCGCTGCTCTGAAGTTATACTACAGCCTGCCAGCGATGATCATTCATTGTATAAAAAAATGGGAAAAGTTGTCTTTTACAGAGATATTTATCTCACCCAGCATGGGCATATGTAAAAATACACCCCAAAACACATTGCCCTACTTCTTCTGAGTACAGCGATACCACGTGTGACACTTTTTTGCAGCCTAGGTGTGCAAAGGGGCCCAAATTCCAATGAGTACTTTTAGGATTTTACAGGGCATTTTTTACGCATTTGGATTCCAAACTACTTCTCATGCTTTAGGTCCCCTAAAATGCCAGGGCAGTATAAATACCCCACAAGTGACCCCATTTTAGAAAGAAGACACCCCAAGGTATTTCGTGAGGGGCATGGTGAGTTCATGTAAAATTTTATTTTTTGTCACAAGTTAGTGGAAATTCCATTTCCGCTAACTTATGACAAAAAAATAAAAACTTCCATGAACTCACTATGCCCATCAGCGAATACCTTAGGGTGTCTACTTTCCGAAATAGGGTCATTTGTGAGGTGTTTCTACTGTCTGGGCATTGTAGAACCTCAGGAAACATGACAGGTGCTCAGAAAGTCAAAGTGCGTAAATTAATTTTTTTTGAACCATAGTTTGTAAACGCTATAACTTTTACCCAAACCAATAAATATACACTTATTGCATTTTTTTTTATCAAAGACATGTAGAACAATACATTTTGAGAAAAATGTATATAGAAATGTAGTTTTATTTGAAAAATTTTACAACAGAAAGTGAAAAATGTAATTTTTTTGCAAAAATTTCGGTCAATTTTGATTATTTTCAAAAAAAATTACAATGTCAGCAGCAATGAAATACCACCAAATGAAAGCTCTATTAGTGAGAAGAAAAGGAGGTAAAATTCATTTGGGTGGTAAGTTGTATGACCGAGCAATAAACCGTGAAAGTAGTGTAGTGCAGAATTGTAAAAAGTGGTCTGGTCATTAAGGGGGTTTAAGCTAGGGGGGCTGAAGTGGTTAAAAGCAGAGAGATTCAAATTTTGAAAATAATTTTGTTTTCCAAAGTTTCTGTAAATGTGTGGTAAAAAATATTGAATCACAGAAAATAATGCACTATAATAATAGATGCAAGCATAACATATGGACTAAGCCCTCACTCTATTGATAAAATCTGAGACACTTAGTCAATACATTTTGATCAAAACACATCTAAGCCCACCTATTAAGCGACAAGGTGGTCTCAGTTCAGGCTGGTCATACACTAAACCTGCCTATGCCATTATACATTTATGTTCAGGAGCGTAGACCCCGCACATATAGTGTGTTGCTCCTAGTTACCTCCATGTGCAACAGCAACCGGTGGGAGGAGGAGCACACCACCTTAACCACTTCAGCCCCGCTAGCTGAAACCCCCTTCATGACCAGAGCACTTTTTACACTTCGGCACTACACTCCTTTCACCGTTTATCGCTCGGTCATGCAACTTACCACCCAAATGAATTTTACCTCCTTTTCTTCTCACTAATAGAGCTTTCATTTGGTGGTATTTCATTGCTGCTGACATTTTTACTTTTTTTGTTATTAATCGAAATATAACGATTTTTTTGCAAAAAAATGACATTTTTCACTTTCAGCTGTAAAATTTTGCAAAAAAAACGACATCCATATATACATTTTCCGCTAAATTTATAGTTCTACATGTCTTTGATAAAAAAAAAATGTTTGGGCAAAAAAAAAAAATGGTTTGGGTAAAAGTTATAGCGTTTACAAACTATGGTACAAAAATGTGAATTTCCGCTTTTTGAAGCAGCTCTGACTTTCTGAGCACCTGTCATGATTCCTGAGGTTCTACAATGCCCAAACAGTAGAAAACCCCCACAAAGGACCCCATTTCGGAAAGTAGACACCCTAAGGTATTCGCTGATGGGCATAGTGAGTTCATAGAACTTTTTTTTTTTTGTCACAAGTTAGCGGAAAATGATGATGATTTATTTTTTTATTTTTCTTACAAAGTCTCATATTCCACTAACTTGCGACAAAAAATAAAAAATTCTAGGAACTCGCCATGCCCCTCACAGAATACTTTGGGGTGTCTTCTTTCCAAAATGGGGTCACTTGTGGCGTAGTTATACTGCCCTGGCAATTTAGGGGCCCATATGTGTGAGAAGTACTTTGCAATCAAAATGTGTAAAAAATGACCGGTGAAATCCGAAAGGTGCACTTTGGAATGTGGGTCCCTTTGCCCACCTTGGCTGCAAAAAAGTGTCACACATCTGGTATCGCCGTACTCAGGAGAAGTTGGGGAATGTGTTTTGGGGTGTCATTTTACATATACCCATGCTGGGTGAGAGAAATATCTTGGTCAAATGCCAACTTTGTATAAACAAATGGGAAAAGTTGTCTTTTGCCAAGATATTTCTCTCACCCAGCATGGGTATATGTAAAATGACACCCCAAAACACATTCCCCAACTTCTCCTGAGTACGGCGATACCATATGTGTGACACTTTTTTGCTGCCAAGGTGGGCAAAGGGGCACATATTCCAAAGTGCACCTTTCGGATTTCTCAGGCCATTTTTTACACATTTTGATTGCAAAGTACTTCTCACACATTTAGGCCCCTAAATTGCCAGGGCAGTATAACAACCCCACAAGTGACCCCATTTTGGAAAGAAGACACCCCAAGGTATTCCGTGAGGGGCACGGCGAGTTCCTAGAATTTTTTATTTTTAGTCACAAGTTAGCGGAAAATGATGATTTTTTTTTTCTCTTTTTTCCTTACAAAGTCTCATATTCCACTAACTTGCGACAAAAAAAAAAAATTCTAGGAACTCGCCATGCCCCTCACGGAATACCTTGGGGTGTCTTCTTTCCAAAATGGGGTCACTTGTGGCGTAGTTATACTGCCCTTGCAATTTAGGGGCCCATATGTGTGAGAAGTACTTTGCAATCAAAATCTGTAAAAAATGACCGGTGAAATCCGAAAGGTGCCCTTTGGAATATGTGCCCCTTTGCCCGCCTTGGCTGCAAAAAAGTGTCACACATCTGGTATCGCCGTACTCAGGAGAAGTTGGGAAATGTGTTTTGGGGTGTCATTTTACATATACCCATGCTGGGTGAGAGAAATATCTTGGCAAAAGACAACTTTTCCCATTTTTTTATACAAAGTTGGCATTTGACCAAGATATTTATCTCACCCAGCATGGGTATATGTAAAATGACACCCCAAAACACATTCCCTAACTTCTCCTGAGTACGGCGATACCAGATGTGTCACACTTTTTTGCAGCCTAGATGCGCAAAGGTGCCCAAATTCCTTTTAGGAGGGCATTTTTAGACATTTGGATCCCAGACTTCTTCTCACGCTTTAGGGCCCCTAAAAAGCCAGGGCAGTATAAATACCCCACATGTGACCCCACTTTGGAAAGAAGACACCCCAAGGTATTCAATGAGGGGCCTGGCGAGTTTATAGAAAAATAAAATTGGGCATAAGTTAGCGGAAATTGATATTTTTTTTTTCTCACAAAGTCTCACTTTCCGCTAACTTAGGACAAAAATTTAAATCTTTCATGGACTCAATATGCCCCTCAGCGAATACCTTGGGGTGTCTTCTTTCCAAAATGGGGTCAGTTGTGGGGTGTTTGTACTGCCCTGGCATTTGAGGGTCTCCGCAATCATTACATGTATGGTCAGCATTAGGAGTTTCTGCTATTCTCCTTATATTGAGCATACAGGTAATGAGATTTTTTTTTTCCGTTCAGTCTCTGGGCTGAAAGAAAAAAATGAACGGCACAGATTTCTTCATTCGCATCGATCAATGTGGATGAAAAAATCTCTACCAAAAAAAAAAAATGGAGGGGAAAGGCGTCTGCCAGGACATAGGAGCTCCGCCCAACATCCATACCCACTTAGCTCGTATGCCCTGGCAAACCAGATTTCTCCATGCACATCAATTGATGTGGATGAATAAATCATTGCCGGGATTTTATTTTTTTTACATACAAAGTGTTTGCCAAAGCATAGGAACGCCGCCTCCTCCTCAGCTCGTATGCCTTGGCAAACGTATCTGTTACTGCAGAGTAGAAATCTCGTCTTGCAGCGCCGCATACACCGACTTGCGTGTAATCTGACAGCAGCGCAATGCTTCTGTCAGAATGCACATCAGTGCTGCAGCTGGTCGATCGGTTGGTCCACCTGGAAGGTAAAAAAAAAAAATAAGAAAAAACCAGGCCGCAACGCAATAATTTTATTAACTTTGCAACAGAACATATAAACTTTAACTTTTTAAACTGAACATTAACCTTTTTGCTTACTGGTGTTTTTTTTTTTTTTTTTACCTTTATAGAACAAACCTCTCCTTCCCTATGGGTCAATGTGCAAAGCGCAAATCGCCCAAAGATGTGGCGAAGTGCGTTATGCACTTTGTCCCATGTGAAAGGAGACGTTTGCAGCAGCTGTGTGAGTGAATGGGCCCTAATAGCCCTGTGTGCCTGTCCTGGTGAGATGATCCCTATGCTAATAGTGTACCTGTGAGTGGTACTTTCGGAAACACTCTCCAAAGCATAGGGCAGGGTGGTCAGGACAGTCAGGACAGAAATAGCGGGTGTCACGCCTTATTCCACTCCTGCTACAGACACGACATCTTTTTCGGGGTGACGGTTGGGTTTAGGTACCAGGAACGACATTGGGGAAATGTCGCTCGTGTAGACGGCTAACTACACTGGTGGATGGGGCCACGGAACCTCCTGGGTACAGGAGGTTCTCGATGATCTCTTCCTGAAATTTGAGGAAGGATCCAGTTCTCCCAGCCTTACTGTAGAGAACAAAACTATTATACAGAGCCAATTGAATTAAATATACAGACACCTTCTTATACCAGCGTCTGGTTCTGCGGAAAACTAAATACGGAGACAACATCTGGTCATTGAAGTCCACCCCTCCCATGTGAAGGTTATAGTCGTGGACTGAGAGGGGCTTTTCAATGACACGGGTTGCTCGCTCAATTTGTATTGTCGTGTCTGCGTGAATGGAGGAGAGCATGTAAACGTCACGCTTGTCTCTCCATTTCACCGCAAGCAGTTCTTCGTTACACAGTGCGGCCCTCTGCCCCCTTGCAAGACGGGTGCTAACGAGCCGTTGGGGGAAGCCCGCGCGACTAGTTCGCGCGGTACCACAGGCGCCAATCCGTTCTAGAAACAAATGCCTAAAGAGGGCCACACTTGTGTAAAAATTGTCCACATAAAGATGGTACCCCTTGCCGAATAAGGGTGACACCAAGTCCCAAACTGTCTTCCCACTGCTCCCCAGGTAGTCAGGGCAACCGACCGGCTCCAGGGTCTGATCTTTTCCCTCATAGATCCGAAATTTGTGGGTATAGCCTGTGGCCCTTTCACAGAGCTTATACAATTTGACCCCATACCGGGCGCGCTTGCTTGGGATGTATTGTTTGAAGCCAAGGCGCCCGGTAAAATGTATCAGGGACTCGTCTACGCAGATGTTTTGCTCTGGGGTATACAAATCTGCAAATTTCAGGTTGAAATGGTCTATGAGGGGCCGAATTTTGTGGAGCCGGTCAAAAGCAGGGTGGCCTCTGGGACGGGAGGTGCTGTTATCACTAAAGTGCAGGAAACGCAGGATGGTCTCAAATCGTGTCCTGGACATAGCAGCAGAGAACATGGGCATGTGATGAATTGGGTTCGTGGACCAATATGACCGCAATTCATGCTTTTTAGTTAGACCCATGTTGAGGAGGAGGCCCAGAAAAGTTTTAATTTCGGAAACTTGGACTGGTTTCCACCGGAAAGGCTGGGCATAATAGCTTCCCGGGTTAGCGGTTATAAATTGTGTGGCATACCTGTTTGTTTCGGCCACAACTATGTCTAAGAGCTCCGCAGTCAAGAACAGCTCAAAAAATCCCAGGGCCGAACCGATCTGAGCTGTTTCAACCCGAACTCCAGACTGGGCAGTGAAAGGGAAAACTACAGGTGCGGCTGAAGTTGGGGACTGCCAATCAGGGTTTGCCAGCACCTCTGGGATTCTAGGGGCTCTACGGGCACGTCTTTGTGGTGGCTGCGACGGGGTCACTACTGCACGTGCCACCGTACCAGCTTCAACTGCCCTTTTGGTGCTCGCTACTTCACCAGGTTGTACGGCAGTGCTGGTACTAGGTCCAGGAAGGGCTGGGCTGCTGGTGTATGCCTCACCACGTAATCCGACAGCACCAGCCCCACTCTGCTGCTCTTGAAGCGGATCCTGCGCAACCAGCGGTCTAGCGACACGGGGCCGGGTACGCCTGGTGCTATCAGGGACCTCAGCCTCCTCGTCCGAACTTTGGGTCAGAGAGCCACTGCTTTCTACAGGTTCGTATTCTGACCCGCTGGATTCATCAGATGAGGGTTCCCATTCCTCATCCGACTGGGTCAGAAGCCTGTAGGCCTCTTCAGAAGAATACCCCCTGTTTGACATGTGGGCAACTAAATTTAGGGGTATTCCCTGAGACTACCCAAGAAAAAAAAGCAAGCCTGTCTTACAAAGGGGAGGCTAGCGAAGTACCGGAGGCCGCTGCGGTTGATAAAAAATATCAAAACTGATTTTTTTATCGCCGCAGTGCGTGTAAAGTGAATGTGCAGCGATAAAAAAAAAAATTATTTTTTGTCACTGCGGTGGGGCGGGTGTGGGCGAACGCACGTGTGGGCGACCGATCAGGCCTGATCGGGCAAACACTGCGTTTTGGGTGGAGGGAGAACTAAAGTGACACTAATACAATTATAGATCTGACCGTGATCAGTTTTGATCACTTCCAGATACTATAAAAGTACAAATGCTGATTAGCGATACGCTAATCAGTGAATAACGGACTGCGGTGCGGTGGGCTGGGCGCTAACCGATCCCTAAACTACCTAACCAAGGGACCTAAACTATACCTAAAACCTAACGGTCAATAACAGTGAAAAAAAAAAGTGACAGTTTGCACTGATCACTTTTTTCCTTTCACTAGTGATTGACAGGGGCGATCAAAGGGGTGATCAAAGGGTTAATTGGGGTTCAGGGGGGTGATCTGGACCTATGTGTGGTGTTGGTGGGTACTCACTGTGTAGCCTGCTCCTCTGCTGGATCCAACCGACGAAAAGAACCAGCAGAGGAGCAGGCAGCCATATAACAGATCATATTTACAAATATGATCTGTTATCTGGTGCTCTGATTGGATTTTTTAAAAATCATCAGCTTGCCAGCCACGATCATTGGCTGGCAAGCTGATGACGATTTACTCCCTGACGAAATGCCGGCCCGAACTGCGCATGCGCGGGCCGGCATAGCGCGTCATCTCGCGTCTCGCGAGATGACGCGTATATGCGTGACTCTGCGCAGCGATGCCGCCTCCGGACCGCACATCTGCGTTAGGCGGTCCGGAGGCGGTTAAATCAAGGTCGACTATTAGATAGGTGGGGCAAAAGTGCACATGAATACTACTCCGAAAATAGGAGCGTATTCACAAATCAAGGTGCCACTCCTTCAAGACAAGTTAAACAAATCACGGAAAAAAATATATAGGGCTTAGTCCATATGTTATGCTTGCATCTATTATTATAGTGCATGGTGCCATATTTAACAATAAACCCATTAATAGTTAATAATAAAACACAAACTTCAGGATGGATGAAAAGGCCGCGGTCTTTATTAAATTCTTGGGGGTTACATAACTCAACCACTTTAAAACCATATTGAATAATATTAAAGTCCATATACTGAAATAATTTAAGTCCACCCAGAATTCTGAGCGACCAACCCCCCCCTAAAAATGAAACAAAGACCGCAACAAATTGCAGGGAGGGCGGGCGGGACAAGCTTCTTCACTTCTTCTTGACACGGCGACTGATCTCCTCAGGTACGACACCTTCTTAAATAGGTAAACTTCCCGCCACACCGCACTATTAGCCAATCCAGCACCTAGATAAAAATAGAACAAGGCCCAGCAACCGGACAGCAACAGATTAACCAATGACAAGGACTGACCCTTCAGCTAAACCGACCAATCCTGAAGCTGCCCGGTATCCAGCTGGCTTACTTCACCTGAGGAGAAATAAACACATACACCACACGACAGAAAACCAAAATGGGGGGGGGGACCAAAACCCACCAGCCCCATATGTCTCAATGGCACCATGAGGTGCAAAGCCCATTCAGGCCATGCCCCTATCATTATTTTCTGTGATTGTATAAATGTAGCCATGTACATCCGCAACATTCATTATCATATCGTGCAGGATGTTTTATTTTATTTTTTCCGTAAATGCAGACAGCACACTGTGTGCTGTCCGCATCTATTCCGTCCCCATAGAGAATGAATAGGTCCAAAAATTGCGGAACGGATGCGGACCCATTTGCGGACGTGTGAATGGAGCCTAAAAGACTCCATTACCTCAGCCCCACATGGTAGCACATGTTCTATTAGTGGGCATTAACGAAAACCAATAGAAACATGAATAAATAACGACAAACACTAATATATGGATGAATAATGGCAACGATCTTTATTAAGTGGTTACACAATGGTTATAATAAAAACTTTAATTCAATAAATAAATACCAGAAAAATGTTAAAATATAAACCGTTAATAATCCATCAAGCTGAACCATGTCCACCCAGCGTGAGCTGGGAGACTAACCCCCTTTAATAAACACCATGACAGCTGGTCTTCTTTCTTTTCAGACTGGCACCGAACTTCAGATGGTGAGGTCTTGTAAAGGGCAAATCTTCCCGCCACAAGCTTGAATAACCAATCAGCTGTTGTCCATGATATCCCCAGCAACAGCTGAAGTGACCAGAACCAGCTCATACCAGATATACAGCTTGACCCACAGATAGCCAATTGGTAAGTCCACTGTAAAACAAGGGGGGAGGAACAGAGGACCGTACCAATACAAGTAAGCCCACAGAACGTGTGTCCCCCAAGCTAAACGCTCTGGAGGGCCGTATCATTACCACAGTCTGTCTCTGTTCTTCATGTCTCATTTACTCCATTCCTACAGAGAATCAGCTGAAGATCTTATCATCTGGATTCAGGATCATAACCCCAGACAAGTAGAGCAGAGAGGAGGATGAGGCAGCTCTTTACCTCAGTGCTCTGAAGAAACTTGTCCTGCTGTGTGACTAGGGCAGGTTTTGTGTTTACGAATAGGACGGCGGCCATTCTGTTTCTCCTAATCATTGCTCCCCAGACAAAACGTGCCATTATAACTAATGTAAGGTAGTTGGGAAAATATTTCTAATAAATAAATGAATAACTGATAGTCGGCAGTCCCCCACCTTAAATGACTTGTTCCGACTGATATAGTAAAAAAACATTTATTTGTTCACATATGATAATAAAAAAATATCATATCTGATTATCCGCAGGGCCCTGCTGATATCAATATTTTATAGATTTTTCTTATCATATGTGAACAAATAAATGTTATTTACTTTATCAATTGGAAGTCATTTCAGATGGGGGAGTGATAGTTATTCATATAACCACCAACCTGACCAGTTGTCCTCCTGGGTGGGCCCCTTCTGTGGACGGGCCCCAAAGCAGCCGCTTCCCCTATAGCTACACACCCTTGGACCGGATATTGGGTAGTCAGCTAGTAGAGCACCCCCTTAATCCATAGTCTGGGAAGAGGTGAGCCTGGAGAAGCCCTTTTTAGACAGACACATGGGGTAGACAATAATGGGGGCACACGGGGTAGACAATAATGGGGGCACATGGGGTAGACAATAATGGTGACACACGGGGTAGACAATAATGGGGACACATGGGGTAGATAATAATGGGGGCACACGGGGTAGACAATAATGGGGCACACGGGGTAGACAATAATGGGGACACATGGGGTAGATAATAATGGGGGCACACGGGGTAGACAATAATGGGGACACATGGGGTAGAGAATAATGGGGGCACACGGGGTAGAGAATAATGGGGGCACATGGCGTAGATAATAATGGGGGCACACGGGGTAGACAATAATGGGGACACATGGGGTAGATAATAATGGGGGCACACGGGGTAGACAATAATGGGGGCACACGGGGTAGACAATAATGGGGTAGATAATAATGGGGACACATGGGGTAGATAATAATGGGGGCACACGGGGTAGACAATAATGGGGAAACATGGGGTAGATAATAATGCGGGCACACGGGGTAGACAATAATGGGAGCACAAGGGGCAGACAATAATAGGGGGACATGGGATAGACAATCATGGGGCACACAATAATGGGGGCACATGGCATAGACAATTATGGGGCACACAGGTTAGAGAATAATGGGGGCACACGGGGTAGACAATAATGGGGCACACAGGTTAGAGAATAATGGGGGGCACATGGGGTGGACATAATGGGGGCACATGGGATAGACAATCATGGGGCACACGGGGTAGACAATAATGGGGGCACATGGCATAGACAATTATGGGGCACACAAGTTAGAGAATAATGGAGGGTGCATGGGGTAGACAATAATGGGGGCACAAGGGGCAGACAATAATAGGGGGCACAGTCAGCAGACAGCCCAGGTGTATCTGGAGGGAATAAAGCAGCACCTCAGGGCAAACACTAAAAGGGGCACCAGACCATCTTAAGGACAGAGCCCCGCGGCACACCATGACTATATACATGTGGAGGCACCCCGCACTTATGGGGGGATCCCGCATCCTTTCCACACATGTGAAGGCAGCACGTCAGCAGATTTGCCACCGCATGCAATGACTGTGAAGCACATAAAGCCTAACGCCTGGGTGTCATGATGACGGCGGAGGATTTGTATAGGGAGCAGTACATTGCCAGCCCTGTGCCCCTGATCCACACACGTTCCCGGCGACGTGAGCCGGCCCCGCCCCTCCCGTGACGTCACCGTGCCAGTGCTGAGCTGAAGGAAGAGCAGCGGAATCAGGTCCACTTCCTGCACACACAGTGCAAGTAGCAGGCACACACTCTGCCCCTCCTGCCATGGATCTGGATGCCATCCTAGACAAGCTGGAGACTGGAGAGCAGGAGCTGGTGCAGAAAGCACTGATCGAGTATAACAAGGAGGTAAGGGAGGCACCAGGGTGATGGCTGGATGGAAGGAGGAAGCATTCAGCTTCTAACCCTAGAAATGGGGGTGGGGGGACTGCATGCAAATCCTCTTTACAGGGATCTCTTTTCTTCCTTCCTCATTATGCTGCCTGCAGTCCTAGAAATGCACTTGTTATAATGACTTGTTCTCATCTGGGGAACAGTAGCAATGATGTCACCTTGGTTATAATGTCTTGTCATGTGTTCGGTGCACTACAATTGCTAGTTTGTGGTCCTGGGTAGAGGACCTGATTTGTAGATGGGTTTAATATGTGTTTTAAGCAAAAAGGACTGCTTCTTTAATAATAATAATAATAATCTGCAGTACCAGACACAACCCATGGTCGGGAGTGGCGCTGTTTATGGAAGAAAACCGGAGGTATTATTATAATTCTGGAAACCCTTTTAAAGCTAAAATCTATTTACCATACAGTTAGTCCCAATATGATCGCCCCTGTGTCGCACTCACAGGAGTCTAGGAGCACTGTGGTTTTCGTGGTCAGCAAAAGTAGCTCTGCAGGGTTAAAGAGGACCTGTAAGCTCTTTAGTAACTGCTTGAATAAGTCTGGAGCATCTATTCATATGGCTTTATGTTGCAATCCCTATTATTCCTACTAGAAATGTATGAATGAATTGCCAGCAACCAGTAGTAAAGGTTGAGCTGGGTGTTACCAGTTGGGCTGTGTCCCTGGAGATTGGCAGCACTGTTTGGATTCGGCTGACTTAGCAGGAACCCCCTATAAAATCCTATATGTTCCTGGGGGCTAATTATACACATATAAAAAATAAAGGGGGAAAAAAAACCACCCACACAGTAACCTAAACAGTCACCATAGCTGCATTGTCAACCCAACATTATACATATTAAGTATCAAAATGTCACAAATTAAGGACGACATTGTAATAACTTTTGTGAGAATTTGCCACTTTAGAGAATAAATTGTTATAATTTGAAAGAAGAAAATCAGCATTTCTGTTTTACCTTTTTGTTCCTTAAAGAGGACCTTTCATCAGGCTAGCTCTAGTCTAATTATTATCCTACCTTATAGGGCTGCCCCCACTAATGCCATGGCACTTTTTTTTCTTTCTACAGAATCCCCCCGTTCGTCTGCTGTTGGCACCTTATATTATAATGAGGCGACTCGGTTATACTAGGCGGAGACTTGTATTTTCCCTGGCGCAGTTATCTTCTCCTGGCTGTGAGCGCATCCACTCAGAGCGCCCCGCTCTTAGCCAGGGAGAATGAGCTCGAGTTCTCGCGAGAACTTGAGTGTGTAGACATCCTTGAGCTCATTCTCCCTGGCTAAGGCCTCATGCAATCCGCAAAAAAACGGAAGCCACCTATGTTGCCTTCCGCAACAGGCGCCGGCAATATAAATGCCACTCAGTGTGCTGTCCGTATCTTTTGCGGCCCCATTGAAGTGAATGGGTCCGCATCCGAGGCGCCAAAACGGCGGCTCGGATGCAGACCCAAACAACGGTCGTGTGCATGAGGCCTAAGAGCGAGGCGCTCTGATTGGAAGGCGCCAGAATATATGGGGCCAACAGCGGACAAATGGGGGGTTCTGTAAAAAAATTAAAAAGTGCCATGGCATCAGTGGGGGCCGCCCTATGAGGTGGGATAATAATTAGACTAGAGCTAGCCTGATGAAAGGTCCTCTTTAAAGCTGGAAAAGAAAAAAAAAATGGAAAAACATAAATATACAAGCTATTAAAAAATTTAAATAAAAATGCACTAAATTGCAAACAAATGTCTGGACAGGAAGGGGTCAAGGTCCTCAACCAAGGTCAGCACGGCATGGTCATTGAGGGGTTAAAACAGATCCCGCCTGCTGTTTTCTGGCCCACTCCAGGTCCAGTAATGGGGCGTGTTGTTAAATGGCTGTTGATGATAAAAGAGAGAAAATGATGGCGGCCGATGTGTTTCCTCCATGTCACAGGCAGGCCGCTGTACAGGGTGAGGTCTCCCATATCTCCCCATATGACCTATTGTTGTAGAACTACAAGTCTCAGGATCCCTGATCCGCTTTCCTCCCATTCCCACTGTGCAGTAGATTAGTAGTGGTGAATGTTTTCTTCCATTCCCATCACAGACTCCGGGTAATTTATCACGTATGTCGAGGCCCCCAACCCTTAATGGGTTTCTGCCATATGATTAATGCGCCCAGCATGAGAACTGCTCCTGTGTATGAACGGCGCGCCGCGTTATCTAGGTGTAGAGGGAAACAGCGTGGGGGGAGAGAACCTGATTGGATGACGGTAGGGTCTAAGCGGAAAAGTACCATTTGGGTATACATAGTCTATCACATATGATGTTTCTGGGTCAACTCGATTGGCTAAGACATTTTTGCCCTCTCTGAGACCGAACGGAGCGTATTACAAGCAGCGTAAGGCCTTGTTAAGACATCAGTGACTCACGGACGTGTTCTGTTCTCTATGGACAACGCACCTACCCATTGATTTTAATGTGTGTATTCACATATCCGTGATTTACCACGGCGCATAGTTACACCAGGGAAGCATGCCCTATTTTCATCTTTGTTTACGGATCCATCTTGTTTCGCCTAGGTTTCACGGATCGTTTCTAGGAGACGCTCTTGAAATTAATTTCCAACTGAGCTGTGTCCGTGGAATGCGGATGACACACACAGGGCAGAAAACGGAAACACAGATCCTTCACGGATGAACCACTGACTGTCTTTTTACGGATGTCATGATGGACGTGTGAATGAGGCCTGAGGCAAAAAAATAGAACATGTCCTATTATTGTCCGCATTACGGACAAGGATAGTATTGTTCAATTAGGGGCCAGCTGTTCCGTTCCGCAGAATACGGAATCCCCACGGATGTCATCCGTATTTTCTGTGGATTCGTGTTTTGCGGACCGCAAAATACATAATGTCGTGTACATGAGCCCTTAGGCCTGTTTCACACATCCGTATGGCTTTTTCAGTTTTTCACGGATCCGTTCCATTTTGTTTCCATTTTGTTTCTGTTTCTGTTCCATTTTTCCATTCCGTTTTCCTGTATGGCGTATACAGTAATTACATAGAAAAAATTGGGCTGGGCATAACATTTTCTATAGATGGTTACGCAAGAACGGAACGGATACAGATGCATTTCCGTATCTGTTATTTTTGCGGACCCATTGACTTGAATAGAGCCACGGAACGTGATTTGCGGGCAATAATAGGATATGTTCTTTCTTTCAACGGAACGGAAACGGAATGCTTACGGAGTACATCTTGGTTTTTTTTGCGGAACCATTGAAATGAATGGTATACAGACCGTGTACGGAACGCAAAAAAGTCCCGTAAACGAAAAAAAAAAAAAGGTCTGTGAAAGAGGCCTTAGGTTACATGCACACGAATGTTGTTTGTTTCCGTGTCCGTTCCGTTTTTTTTTTTTTGCTGATAGGATGTGAGCCATTTATTTAAATGGGTCCGCAAAAAATGCGGATAGCACACCGCGTGCTGTGCGCATCAGAATGTCCGTTCTGTAGACCCGCAAAAAAAAAATAGAACATGTCCTATTCTTGTCCGTTTTAGGCATTGTTACAGTGGATTTTCCCCCCCAAAAGTATGGCGTACGGATGCCATCCGTTTTTTTAATTTTTTTTGTGGATCCGCAATTTGCAGACCGCAAAACGCATACGGTCGTGTGCATGTAGCCTTAGGACTCCTGCACACAACTGTATGGCTTTTTCAGTGTTTTGCGGTCCGTTTTTAGTTGGATCCGTTCTGTTTTTTGTTTTCGTTGTGTTTCCGGTTCCATTCTGTTTTTCCGTATGACTTATACAGTAATTACATAGAAAAATTGGGTTGGGCATAACATTTCCAATAGATGGTTCCGCAAAAACGGAACGGATATGGAAGACATACAGAGCGTTAGTTTTTTTTTTTGTGGACCAATGAGGTGAATGGAGCCACGGAACGAGATTTACAGGCAATAATAGGACATGTTCTGTCTTTCAACGGAACGGTAAAAACGGAAACCATGCATACGGAGTACATTCCGTTTTTTTTGCAGAACCATTGAAATGAATGGTTCCGTATACGGAACGCAAAAAACGGCCCATAAACTGAAAAAAATAAAATAAAACGGTCGTGTGCAGGAGGCCTTAAGATGAGATTTTTAAAATCTCATCTACACGGTGCGGAAATTGACTTGTGTTGCAGCTTTTGAAATCCGCAGCATGTCAATTGTTTGTTCGGATTTTCAGTGCAATACGAAGGGTGATATTTGGGACAAAATCCACAAGTAATACATGCAGATTTTTGTGTGGGAAACCCCCAAAAAATCTGCATAAACTACACTGCTGTGTGCATGTACCCTTGTGACTAGTGCATTTGATTTAGGCGCTTGCAGTTTTGATGTATTACATGGACTTTACCCTTTACGGTATTTAGCAATAATCCATACATTGGAAAATCTCTGCTGCGTCTGCTATAACGCTCGCAGCCCTTGGAAATCTTACCACGAGACGCTCCCGAGTACATGTGCAAGATGTCGACTATTCAGGAACGGCAGTTTTGGAAATGGGTCGTGTGTAACAACTTCCAAATCGTGAAATATTTAGAGCTGGCAGGAAGCATGGTCTTTAGTGACCTTTTATGCAATGCTGACACGTTTTGTACATTGCACATACAGAGGATTTAGTTTTAATGCTAAATAACCACATTGTTTGTACCTTGTTTTAATTTATTGCGTTTTTGAATCCTCCTTAAAGGGTTTTTCCATCCTGCTTCTTCATCCTCACCTGCAGCCAGCTCTGCCGTTCACTTCCTGGTTTCCTGCAGCTAAGGCTGGGCGGGCTGAGGCAGTGTGAGTGAAGGCTGGCCACGCCTCCTTATGACATCACACCGAGAGCTCAGTCCTTGCGTGCTCGTTCATGTGGATAGTATTCCCACTCCATAGCGTCCTCCCCCAGCCTCCCTCCACTGCATAGTGTCCCGCATCAGCCTCCAATAACCCCCTTGATTGTCATAAAAAATATAAAATCGTTGGTGGATTTGAGCGGCCAGCTGGGTGAAAATAAAGTGTCTTCTGCGGAAGCGCGGCCCTTGGGTTCGGGAGATGAAGCGGTGGCCATATCTAATGGTTACCTTGATACAACAATGGGGTAGGAGGGAAGGAATTTTGTCAAAAAGTGTGGGAATTCGATAAAACAACATAATTACAAAAATGATCCATGGCACCTAAGTAAAAGCTTACACTGTGATCAGTGAGGATGGGAATACCCCTTTAAGGGATCGCTGTCTACATTATTTTATACCTTTTATTATACTAGGTTGTTTTAGGTCTATCAAGATACGGTTGCTAGGTTGCATTTAAACCTTTTGGCACAGTGGCTAACTTTATTTTTTCAATTTTGTGTTTCTTTTCTCGACTTCCAAGAAGGTGTTGTGTGTGTGTGTGTTTTTTTTTTTTTTTTATATTCACATAGCTGTATAAGGACTTGTGTTTTTTAGCGGGACAAGTGATGTTTTTTTTAATTTAGTTTTTTGTGACTTTCACTGTGCACTAAAAATGACATGGCAACCTTATTCTGCGGGTCAGTACATTACTTTAAAAAAAATGGAAAACCTTTGAAAAAATAATAATTTTCTTTGTGACAGACACTTTTTTTGATATATTTCTGTCTACAGAACTGTATGAGGGCTTGCATTTTGTGGGGCGAATTTGTAGTTTTTACTGGTACCATTTTTGGGGTATGACTTTTTCTTATAGCTTTGAAGAGAATAAGGCTACTTTTACACTTGCGGCAGAGTGATCCAGCAAGCGGTTCCGATCCCGATCCGTCTCACAAATGCATTGCAAGAACGGATCTGTCTGCCTGTTTGTCATACGGACAAACGGATCCGTTTCAAATTTTGAAATGCGCAGACCGGAAGGACGTATTCTTAGCATTGCAGTATTATAAAATGCCGGATCCGGCTCGAATACATTCCTATGAAAAAAAATCAGGCAAGTGTTCCGTTTTTTTGGCCGGAAATGAAACCGTAGGATGCTGCGGTATTATCTCCGTCCTGAAAAGTCGAAGACTGAACTGAAGACATTCTGATGCATCCTGAACGGATTACTCTCAATTCAGAATGCATGGGGATAAAACTGATCGTTCTTTTCCGGTATTGAGCCCCAAGGACGGAACTCTATGCTGGAAAAGAATAACGCTAGTGTGAAAGTATCCTAAGATGACAAAAATGTCAAATTAGGCATTTTTTCTCCCGCTACGCTGTTCATGGCACTGAAAAATATTTATTTTAATAGTTTGATCCTTTTGGGAAGTGGCGATAACTGTTATGTTTATTTTTTTTTTATTGTTTATTTTTATTTGTAGACTAGGGGAAGGAGGTTGAATTTTCATTTATTTATTTATTTTAATATATTTTAAAGCTTGTTTTCACTTAAAGAGGACCTTCATCGGTCCAAACATTGTGAACTAAGTATCATGATATGTACAGCGGCGCCCAGCGATCTCACTGCATTTACTATTATCCCTGGGCGCCGCTCCATTCTCCCGCTATGTCCTCCGGTATCTTCAGTCACTTGGTTATAGTGTGCGGACTGCCCTTGTTCTCCTGGGCGCCTCCTTCTCCCAGGCTGTAGCGCTGGCCAATCGCAGCACAGGACTCACAGCCTGGGAGTTCTTTTTTCTCCCAGGCTGTGAGCTTTGCGGTGCGATTGGCCAGTGCTACAGCCTGGGAGAAGGAGACGCCCAGGAGAACAAGGGCAGTCTCCTCCTACTATAACTAAGTCCCCTAAGTCTCCGCCTACTATAAGCAAGTGACCGAACATACCGGAGGGCATAGCAGGAGAACGGAGCGGCGCTCAGGGATAATAGTAAGTGCAGTGAGATCCCCGGGCGCCGCTGTACAGATCATGATAGTTCACAATGTTTGGACCGATGAAAGGTCCTCTTTAAACATGCAATTGTCTGATCGCTGCTCCCATAGATTGCAGTAATTTACGATTAGCAAATATCCCATAGATTGCAGTAGTTTACGATTGCAATCTATGGGAGATTTGCTATGTTCCGATAGGAACATCTCTGTGGTAAGCCAGGTGGTCTCTAGCAGGCTCTAGCAGTTGGCACCCACCATGTACACTTTACCCATACACTCCCATACACTACGCCAAGTGTAGTCCCACTGTGCTCTGGTTGCTATGGGTGACAAGGTCGTTGTCAAGGCTAAGCTAAATGTGGGACTGTGACAGCCCCTTTATAATAAGTACATAGTTGTCAACTGTCCCGAATTTGCAGCAACCGTCCCTGATTTTCAGAGACATTGCTGACAAATTTGGGCTGTCCCAGGCCATAAATGGGTGAGGCTAACATTAACACTGTCCAAGGTGGTCGGTCCTGGCTGGGGTTGGGGTGTTCCTGAGTGCGGTGCTTAGATGCCCCAAATTTACCAACTAAAATGTTGGTAAGTATACCAGTACAGATGTGAACTAGTGCGTACTTACCAGTGTTTTAGTTGGTAAATTTGGGGCATTTAAGTCCCACAAGGAGGAATGCCCGGGGTGCCCACTTAGAGACAAGTTTACGGTTAGCCCCTCCCATTTTTGACTCGGGACAGTTTTGTCAGGACTGTCTCTGAAAATCGGGGAGAGCCCCTGCAAATTCGGGACAATTGCCAAATATGCTAATTGAAACAAAGACATAGGGTGCAAATGTACCCGCCAAACAGGCCCCCAAAGTGTCATACAGGGAGGCTGAAAAGGAACACTCCCTTTTTCTGGGAAGTTTACATTGTGTATCACATGCGCTTGTCTCATTGGCTCTGGAAGTAATTGGTAATCCATTGTACCGCCTGTGACTGTATCTGAATTGCTGACTGGCTTCAGACATGGTGCAATTGCAGTGGTTGGGTGTGAAATCCACAGCAGATCTGCAGCAAATTCCACATTCATTTACACATAGGATTCGTATTGAACATGGTGTGCCGTTATCAGGTAGCCTTGAATCGGCCTCCACATTGTCCTTGATTAATTATTTTGCGTCTGCCCAGAGACTGTGCACATACGGCAGGCGGGAGTTTCGATTCTCTCCTCGCTTATCGGTATAATGGAGACATATGATCTTCATAAACAAGGTTTAATTGCTCCCTGTAGAGCTCTCAGGATAGAGATACTGTGTGATTATGTACCTCGCGTCTCTTAAGACTTTTTCTGTTTTTTATTTTTTTATATTAAACATTTCAGTATAAAATTTTGATTTCTTTGATATCTATTTTATACAGCCTGTGGAAAAAGTATTAGAACTCTTTCATAAAACATTCACTAGCAGATTCAGTATTCATCCAGTCTGTTCCCCAAAGGCCATCGATATACCAGAGCCATACTTTAAAGAGGCTCTGTTACCAAGATCAACCCTATTAAACCAGGCATACTGCCTGGTAAGGCTCCTCCATGCTGATTAAAACCATCCTTTTGTCTGTATGCTAAACAGCTGCAGAGATATCGGTGTTGTTATTCATATGCAAATTAGCAAGTTAAAGCACCCGGAGGTAGGGCTGAATACTTTGAGCAGTGCTTTGTAACACCCCTTGTGCTCTGCTCACTCCCCCCTTCCCTTGATTGACAGGGCCAAACATCAGCATGCTGAGGGCATAGCTGTTTCCTAGCATGTACGTATCGTATACACTATGTACTATAGCTTCACCACACTAAGTTCACACTTCAGTTATTTTTATCAGTTATTGTGAGCCAAAACCAGTAGTGGAGGTAATCGAAAGATCTGCATCTGCTCTGTATTTTTGACCCGTTTTTTTTATTTTTTTTTTGCTTAGAAACCTGGAACCTATTACTGGTTTATTCACAAGCACAATATATGATTATTAAGAAACCAGTCTAAAACATAATTCTCAATATGATAAAGATATAGGGGGTCATTTATTAAACAGAAATACGCCTCTATTAGACATATTTCTGATGCAGATTGCGATGCAAAAGTACTTTGCGCCGCAATCTGCGGTTTTATTTTTTCCCCACTCCTACCACTCGCTTTCCGATGCTCACTAGGTTGCTGCTCCTGCTTGTTTACCTCAGATTTTGTCACTCAGGCCATCAATTGATCCTGTCTATACACAGGCTGGAAGTAAGCAAGCTGGGAAATGGAAGGTACCCTACACTAGGGGGTTACCTTTAAAAATTGTTTCAATCCTGGAATACCCCTTTAAGGGAGTTATTCTTATGAATAAGAACATTTTATGAACTATCTTTCTGTATTTCATCCATCCATAACTCCATGGCTCTATGTCAGGGGGCCAAATTATTAGACACTTCTCACTATTGGACATACAGGTATATACTTAAATTCTATGTGCACCTTTTTAGATCAGCTCTTAAATTACAGAGGTTTATGGACAGTGTCTCAGATACAGAATGAGTAGGTGATAGAGGTCTCGGCCCATTGGAATTGATACCTATTTTGTATCTGACCCCTGGTATCCTCCGTTACATGGAAAGCTAAAACATAGTTTTTTTTAACATTTAGTTTATAGTAGGAACAATAGGAATATGTGTTAATGAGCTGAGTTACAACTAGTTATTTGAAATGTGTTGGACCGCTAACCAGAGGCCAGTACCTTGGCTGATTGCCTAGTGTACAAGCCCATTATAGCCGATAGAATGGGTCCTTGAAATCCGAAGTTCTGTAGGACCTAATCCAGGAACCCCCAATGTACCCTGTCAAACGCTTTTTTGGCATTAAGACAGACAAATAGTGTGGGGGCCCTGGACAGGTAAGCCAGCTGAATAAGGTCAACCATGCGCCTAGTGCCATCCCTGCACTGCCTCCCAGGAACAAACCCCCCCCATGTCAATATTCACTTGTTCACACAACCATGGTTTTGGTCCGCATCCGAGCCACATTTTTTGCGGGTCAGATGCAGACCCATTCTCTTCAATGGGGCCGCAAAAGATGCTCCATTCCATGGCCCCGCAAAAATTTAGGAATGTCCTATTGTCCGTTTTGCGGACAATAGGCATTTCTATAATGGGCCTCCTGTTCCATTCCGCAAATTGCAGAAGACACACGGGCGGCATCCGTGTTTTGCGGATCCGCAATTTGCGGACTGCAAAACACAGCGCGGTCGTGTGAACAAGCCCTTAGGAGGGAAGGAAAGTGTTAACACGAGTAGCCAAAATTCAATAATGATGTAGGACATAAATTTGCAGGATCATCAGGGGATTTACCGGGCTTGGGGAGTGTGACAATGGTAGCCATCAGCATATCTGGGGGGATGTCTCTCATGAGGACAAAGCCATTGTACAGCTTGCTTAAATAAGGAACCAGATGCGACTGGAAAGTTTTATAATAATTGGAAACAAAGCCATCAGGGCCTGGAGCTCTGTCTAATGGGGTGGCTTTAAGGGCTGATAGAATTTCATCATCAGAGATGGGCCTGTTCAGAAACGTGAGCTGTTCACTTATGAGGGAGGGCAAGGCTATCGATGCTAGGAAGGATTGAATATCCTTCTGAGTAGGTTGAGGGATGGGGGTATCGCTATTTAGATTGTACAGCCGGGCATAATATGAGGCAAATACGTTCGCAATCTCCTGCGGGTGGGTGACCACTGATGCATCATAGTAAAGCTTCTCTATTCTAGCCTCCACCACTCTGCGTTTAAGTCGGCGCACGAGCAGCACTTCCGCCCTAACCCCCATGTGGTAGAAGTTTGTCTGCATACGTCTCAAAGCCCATTCATGTTGGTACAGGAGGAGAGATCTCAGGTGTATCCTGTGGGACTGTATCTCTGCTAACAAGGAAGGGGAAGGCTGAGTCTTAGCCTTCTCAAGTTTTAATAACTCCTCAAAGATCAGACGTTCTCTGAGTCTTTTGAGACGAGTAGCAGATTGTAACAATATCCCACTCATATATGCCTTATGTGCGAGCCACAGGGTTGGTACAGATGCATCTGAAGTATCATTAAGGCTGAATGCACACGGCCGTGTTTCACTACAAGAGTTCTTTAGTATTAGGCCGAATGCACATGGCCGTGAGCGGTCCGTGGACCCACGGGCTGAATTCCTGCTGAGAGCAGGAGCGCATGGCGTCATTGGTTGCTATAACACCGTGCGCTCCCTGCTGCTGCCGCAATACAGTAATACACTGGTATTATCTATACTGGGTCACTTTCTTTAATTGACCCAGTCAATCTGCCAACATCTTGTATTGAAAAGCTCCAGCTTATAATGATGAGTCCTGAATATTGATGAGCTCCTGACTCTCCCCGCCTACCTGCTGCTGATTGACAGTTATTTTCCATAGGAATCAGCAGCAGGTGGGCAGGGGAGTGGCTATAGCTCTGAATTAAAAAAATGCTGGACTCCTTGACATCACGCTGGACTCAAATCAGCTCATTAGCATGCGGCATGTGGCATCTTTGTGTGTATATTAGGAGATAACAATCTGTCACACCAGTAAGTGAATACATCTAAGGTACTTTTTAGTAGTTAATGATTGTATATAATTAGTTAGATTATAATCAAATATCCACATGACAGGTTCCCTTTAAGTATGTATGGGTTTAGTATCCATTGCGGGGGCAGCATTAAACCAGCATTAATCTCTAGGCTGATGGGCGCATGGTCAGACCAAGAAGCGTACCCAATGTCCGACCTGACCACCTTGTGTATTAAATCTAATGCAAATAAAGGTCCTCGTTTTCCGCTTCTTGGCGGCTGGTGAGTGAAAGATGCGAGGGAAACGACGGTGTACACATCTCTGCAGGTCTAAATCCTGACTCAGGGCAACATCGCATTTGGCCTTAAGTATATCAGACCAAAGAGAGCTCCTGAAAGATGAATTCAGACCTCTCACATTATTAGAGTAGACCTTCAACCCCATACCAGGAAAGTAGATGATTTGCTAGACACAGGTGCCTGTAAGCATACAGGACAATTCTCAAACCGGTATATGCATGCATGGGATAAATTGCAAGGCTCTGAGCCTCAAGGACAAGTCCAAAACTAACGAAACAAAAAACAGTCTCATTAGGTAGAACTGGTGCGGCTAAAAGCTAACATTGAGAAAACAAGTAGCTGCTCAGAGGAAAAACATCTCCACGGAACAGAGCAGATGGTGTGGGGAATATTGCAGGTAGTAGTCACTTACGTGTCCCGTCCCCCAGCGGACGATCTGGGAGGGGGGCAGGGGGCTTTTGAAAAAAAAACAAAAAAAAAAAACACTTATGGCATCAGTGGGGGCCGCCCTACAAGGTAATACCATAATTGGCCTATGTCAAAACTGATGAAAGGTCCTCTTTAAATAAGTATTTATGCTTCTCAGTAGTTTAGAGATAAGGTTTGTTTGATACTTTTACTTTGTGCCATAATCTGTCACACACTTAGAAAAACAGTTAATTCTTTGTGACAGAATGGCTCAATATTTTTAATAAAGGCCAATTAAAAATATAATTGTTAGCCAAAAATAAGTTCAAGGCTATCATAAAAAAATTGCCTCCAAAGGTGTACATAACCTTTAATTTCCCAGGTCAGTGGTCGGTCCACATAATCTGTTGGCTTCATGGCTGATGTTTATGTCTAAGTTCATTTGGAGAAAAACCTACACAGACTACCTATGAGGGCCACATATATTGATTAAATCACAGCCTATACCACTCTGTGCATACCCAGATCACCAAAGAAAAAGCGACCATATGTAAGCAAAAAATATATACTTTATTAGAACACCACAATAAAACACGTATAATGGAGTCTTACATCATTGGCTGGAGTAAAAAAGGTATAAAAGAGGGACACAGGGGGGAGGGGACCAATACATGTGAATACATATAGGGGAAGCAGCAAATGTAATTAAATAAAAAAAACGCTACCCCAAGTTAGTAACAGAAAATAGATACTACAGCAGGTTTCCACACAGGCAAAGAGCCTAGTAAAGTACATAGCAATAGTGCCTCAGGTAGACCAGGAACCACATATAGTAGCTCATTCAATTGTAAACAAACGTATTAACGGTCACATCACCCATCCAGTGTCCCTCACTTATCCTACGTGTTTTGCCGACTTCGTCAGGGGAAGTTCATATGGAGCCCTGATGATGGTATATTGTTAGCACCTCTGCATCCATGTAAGAGTTTAAACTTCAGTGTGAGCTGTGGAGCTACTGAGGACCTGTCAAGTCTGACACAAGACTATTTTTGTTAGGAGGATTTTCCTGTGAATGTAGTATATACCTGGAGCCCATTAATATGATCTGTTGTCTATAGATCTGTATACAAGGCAGAGGAAAACTGGGTATGTTCAGGTAGATAATAAGAGTTACTATGGATCTTCAGTCGTAAACTGGACTATTGTGGTATGCTGGTGAATTTTCTTAGTCTCTTTGAGTTAATGTGGTTTTCTTTTCTCTTTCAGAATTCTCAATGTTTCTTCTTCAATTCGGAGCAGAGAGAGCAGAGAAAGGTGAGAATTGTCTTTACAGGGGGTTAAAACATTTGCCAGTCTTCAGTGACCTCATGCCCTGTTCTGTGCAGATCCAACCTTTATTTTTCTCTTTTAACCTGCCCCATTCTTGCATTTTAGGGTGTGGCATTTGAAGTTGCTTAGCAACCACTTTAGGATGTGTCTGGGTGACAACTGTTTGAGTTTGTGTTGATTTATCCACTATACTATATCCTAAAAGGTATTCTAGGATTTTAATATTGATGGTCTTTCCTCGGGATAGGCCATCAATATCAGATCTGCGGCGATCTGAAACCCGCACATCCCGATCAGCTGTTTCAGAGTGGCACTGGCGCTGGCACTACTTGGCTCCATGCATTCTGTAGTGGTGGTAACTGCAGCAGTTACAAGCTCCATCCACTGCCCAGTGGATGGACCTGTGTTATTCCACTGATGACCTCCAGTGCCAGAACTATTCTGAACAGCAGGGGTGTTGGACCCCCACCGATCAGGGGAAAGGCCATTCAATATAAAAATCCTGGAGAACTCCTTTAAAGCGGTTGTCCAAAGATTTAAAGTTATTTCCTTCCCACAGGATATGTATGTCTGATTAGTGAGTCCAACCACTGGGACCTCCAATGATCACGAGAACAGAGGTCTTGTGAAATGGCAGTCCAGCATACACAGTTCCCTTCCATTTATCTCTATAGAACTTACTGGCGATAGTTGAGTACCTTCATGAGTAATGGCGTGGCCGCTTTACGGCTCCTTTCATACGAGGTGGGGTCAAGGACCCAATTTTGTGATCAGTGGTGATCCCAGTGGTCAGGCCTCCCATCATTCAGACGTTTATTGGGGTTAAGTTAAAATCTTCGGACAACCCCTTTACTATGAAACCTGTAAACTGTTATGGCATCATTCTGTGCATCTCCAATTTGTTAAGGAAACATATGGAGGTTTTATTTATTTTTTTGGTTAGAAAGAAGTGGGGTAAACAAGTGTACTGTGCTCCATTATGTTTTCTTCTCTAGAAGCTTATGATGGCAAGAAAAGAAGAAATGTGTTTAACATCACTTCAACCATGTGTAGTATATCATCCAGCTTTTTGTCATCTGGATACATTTGGGCAAATCGCTCTCATATTTACTTTGTGTTGTTCTGTCTGTCTCCTGGTTGCCATGGATTACAATATCTTAAGCCGTATAGCTCTGCATTATCACATTTTTTAATTATCCACCCTCCCTTTTTTTTCTTTCTTGAATTTACTTTCTTCTGTGTCAACTCCTTAAACTGCAGCGCCAGGAGCTGGAAGAGGTAACATAATGCCATAGTCTAGGAGTAGGCGGCACCCTCCCTTTGTGGACCAGTTAGATCCGTATGTGCTGATGAATGCAACTGGTTTATGTGAATGGAGTAAATCTTTCAGCATATTCTACAGTTGTTCTCCATGTCTTTGCATCTGTGGCCAGACGTTTTCTGGGTGTTTAATATTGATGTCCCATTGTATTGTCTGGGTTGCTGGACCATGATATGGATCATCTTCCCCATCTCTAGTCTTAAAAGGAACCTGTCACATTTAATCAGATTTTCAGGCGGCATGTATTTTATTTATTTAAAGGGTTGTCTTACAAGTTAAATTTAATTTGCATATATGTTGATGCTGCTGTGGTGATAATCCATAATCACTATTGTGTTTACATACCACTTGTTTAATAAGATTCCGTGCATAGCAACCGCTCCTCACAAGACTTTTTTCTGACTATCTTCTCAAGATGGCCGCCGATACCCTTACCCTCCGTAACTACCCAGAATTCTTTCAGCTCATCTCGGGAACGCGCAGCCTCACCCCAACCAATCGGCTTTCTCCAGACTTAAACATGCCCTCTTCCTCCTGAGTAATCTCAAATTTTTATTGTGAATATCGGCACTATCCCAATACAATGGGAGTGTGTACGCATCGATTGGTACTGCCCACTACTACAGGGCTCCAGATGGCGACCAAAATGGTCGCAAATGCAACCTAAAATTGCTAAATGGCGACAAGACTTTGTAGTCTTGTCGACATTTGTGCCTAGACCCGCCGCTTTCACAATTAAACTGACATGGCACGTGCCATGTTCTCCTCAACAGCACAGGGGAGAAGGAGGCAGTCCCTCCCCCCTGTACCGCTGCCACCAATGGTCTGATAGCAGGGAGGAGGAGGGGCTGTGCCACCAATGATTCTACTTTATAATACTGGGGTTGGGGGGGGGGGGTGCAGTGCACTGCGCCACCAATGAATATCATTTATGCTTCATACAAACGCAGGCTGCGCTGTGGGTGCCGGACATATCCCATACCCGGCACCCAGCCTCTATGTCTGCACGCTGCAATCCGCTGCTATTAACCCTTCAGGTGCCGCACCTGAGGGGTTAATGGCGGCAGATCGCAGTGCGCAGACATAGAGGCTGGGTGCCAGCTACGGGACATGTCCGGCACCTCCAGCCTGCATTTGTATTAAGCATAAACTATATTCATTGGTGGCGCAGTGCACCAAACCCCCAACCCCAGTATTATAAATCAGAATCATTGGTGGAGCAGTGTCCCCCCCCCCCCAAAGTATTATAATCATTGGTGGTGCAGTGCGCCCTCAACCCCCATCCCTCAAGTATTATCATAAGGGGGTAAATAGGTATTAAATAAAAAGTAAAAACAAACAAACACCAAAATAGTAAGTTTAAATCACCCTCTTGTCCAATTTTACATCTAAAATATATAAACAATAAAAAAAAATGACATATCGCCACGAACTAAAAATATCTCCTATGCGGTGAACGCCGTAACATAAAAACAAAACAAAAACTTGCAATTTGCCATTTTTTGGTCACATTGTCCCGACAAAAATTAGGATCGGACTGTTCTATTATGGTCCAGACGTTCCATAAAATCTGGAATGCACGCGGCTTTTTTGGTGGTTTTATTTTTTTCACATGAGTATCGCAATACTTTTTTATGGTATCGAAATCAAAATGTTGGTATCGTGACAACCCTAGGTAAGACATGTGTGATTTTTATTTTTTATTTTTTTATTATACCGTAATTATATGTATTTTAAATTTGGCAACTAAATTTTTCAGGTTAGGAGCCAATGGCTCCTGGATATTTTCTTTAGTCTGGAGCCCTGTACTACGTCCTTCGTCTTCTGTATATAGGAGACGGAGGATACCTAGCAACGCTGTTTTAGCCGCACCACTGAAATGCCTGGGGGAGAAAAGAACATGCTGCAATTACTGGGTAATTTAATACCTATACAAAAGTATTAACTAGGGAAATAAGGTAAACTTAGTCAGACCAATCCAATTACATAAAAAAAAAATACATATATGACAGTTTCCCTTAGACAAAGTTAATACAAGGCACTTACTAATGTTTTGTTATTGTCCATATTACCTCCTTTTGTTTCATTTTTCGATCACATTATACACTGCTCGTTTCCACAGTTACAACCACCCTTTCGAGCCAGCAGCAGTGTCTGATGGCTGGGAACACTGGTGTGCGCATAGGCTGGCACTTTTTCCTACCTATCTATCAATCTATATTTATTTATTTTGATTTTGGGGAAAGGGGGGTGATTTGAATTTTTATTTTTATATTTTTCAAAACCTTTTTTTTTACGTTTTTGTTAGGTCCCCAAGTGGACCACAATTTGCAATCATCAGATTGCAACTTGTACAGAATAATGCAATTTCCTCCATTATTCTGTACAGAAATCACTATATTCCAGTTCAGTGTTGCCACCTGTCGGCCAAAACTGGGATATACTAATAATGAGCCTGGAAGCCTAGTACAGGCTGTGGCTCATTACTACAACAGGGTACTTTCTCCCGATCTCCGCTGGGGGAAAGCGCGTCTGACCTGGAAGCATGCTCTTTTTGGTTTTGGCGTTCACAGATGCCATGGTCACATTTGACAATGGCATCTGAGGGGTTAAATGTCTGCGGTCGGCATTACCGCCATTCGCAGACATTAGCCGCGGGTGCCTGCGGTATGAAACGGCAGGCGGCTATGGCGCTCACTCCGCTCCAGAGTGGGCACTATATTTAAAGACCCGACGTACGGCTGATGTCGAGAATGGGTTTAAAAAAAAAAGGCCAATTTTTTTTCTAACGGTGCTGGACTGGTTCTCCTGTCGCTGATTGTTTACAAACTGCAGTGGGGATGTGGCAGTGGCATGTGACCACTGCAGCCAATCGCCATCCTCAGCAATCTGACGCTACAACGTTGCATACACCTGCACTTCACTGTGTAGATCACCGATGCTGTGCTCCCAACACTGTCACATGTGTGGTGATGTGCAGTTGTACATAATGTCCCTGCGGCAGCAAATTGCTGACCTTAGCAGTTGTACAGGACGTCGCTGCTGCAGACAGTCACTGTTCTCCTTCTGACAACATCATAAACAGCTCCAGGAGGACCAGACCAGCATCACAGAGAACATAACATTTTTTTTTTTTTTTTTTTTTAGACTATTGCAGGATTTATCTAAGGTAGTTAATTATCTCGGACAACCCCTGTACTAGAGAGAGGGCGGCTAAAGGATGGTCCTATGGAATATATATAAGACAAGTAACTAAGAACCCCTTTGAAGGTAACCTGTCACCTGTACTATGCTGCCGGCACTGATGCAATGTGAGGGAGAGAAGTCTGCCGAGGCTCGGTGCCACCGCCCTCCCCCACCATCTCCTGACGATGACAGATGGGTTTCTTTCCTGTTACACATAGGAAAGAGACCTGTCTGTCATCGTCAGGAGGCGGTGGAGGGTGGGGACAACGAGCCTCATCGGACTCCTCGCCCACGCATTGCTGGCCTGCGCTGTGAGGTTCAGCATGTCAGCAGTGACAGACCGTGTGGTAAGCCTTCAAGCCATTGTAACCCGCAGTAATAGAACTTGCCACTTATGAAATAGAACAGACGTCATTTGTTTTATTCTGGCTGATGCTGTTCTCAGTGATCACAAAGTGGTGGCGTCATAGTTATCCCTGGGGTTGGGAAGGATGAGATATGTATTCCTTAACAATGCTAAATGTGCGTCAGCTGAAGATTTGGTTAAAGTCAAAGCCATTCTTCTGTACGAGAACATTCATTCACTGAAGCAGTCAATGGCTTACAATAGGCTCACTCGGTACTGATGGAGATCACGGAAGGAGCAAAAATGGAATCTTCAATGATAGTTCCCATTATGTTCTCCTGAGTATAACCAAGGAATACAACTGGACCAGGAATAGAAATTTCCCTTTGTTGAGTTTAAAGGGTTTTTGTCACCAGAAATACCTAAATTAAACTGGTTGACATTAGCGATGTGCTAATGTCATATGAACCTAACTACCCTATTCCTAGTTTTATCCATGTCCCCGTTACTCCATAAATGTAACTTTTATAATATGCAAATTAGCCTCTAGGAGCAGGGGGGTGGGGCGTTGCTCCTGCTCCTAGAGGCTCTGTTCTCCCACCTCTGTCACCTCTCTCCAAGTCTTGATTGACCAGGCCAAGCAGCGTTAACATCCTCCTCCTGAGGTGCATGGTAAATCTCACGCCTGCGCCGTGCCGTTTAGTATTCGGCGCAGACATAGTGAAGGAAGGACGCTCACTGGCTGCCGACTTCCTTACTACGCCTGCGCAGAACACTGAACAGCATGCCGGAAGCGAGAGATTACCATGCACTCAGGGCCGGCAGGAGGATGTGAACGTTGCCTGGCCCTGTCAATCAAGACTTTGGCAGAGGTGGGAGAACGGAGGCTCTAGGAGCAGGAGCAATGCCTCCCTCCCCTGTTCCTAGAGGCTAATTTACATTTATGGAGTAACGGGGGCATGGATAAAACTAGGAATAGACTAGTTAGGTTCAGCTGACATTAGCGCATCGCTAATGTCAGCCAGTTTAATTTAGGTATTTCTGGTGACAGAAACCCTTTAACTTCAGGAACCTTAGTTACCTGTGACCGCAATGCGTAGGATACACACTGCACGCGTGGTATATCAGTGATCTGAATATTAAAGGGAACCTGTCATCAACTTTATGATGACCTGACTGAGGGCAGCATAAAGTAGTGACAGAAATGCTGATTTCAGCGGTGTCACTTATGAGCTAAAAGTAAGTGGCTGCAGAAAACCAGCATCATAATCATTGCAGCACAGGCCTTGAAAAGAGTCAAATCTACCTGAGAAGAGTCATGGTTATACATAATCTCCTGCTCTCTCGCCCATCTGCTGATGATTGGCAGTTCTCTCCTAGAGAGAAAGGGAGAAAACTAGGTAGAAGACGGTCAGTCATCAGCAGGTGGGCAGGAGAGGAGGAAGTCATGAATAACCAGGACTCTTCTCAGGTGGCCAGGACGCTTTTCCAGGCCCAGTCTGCAATGATTGTGATGTTGGCTCTCGGCAACCACTTACTTTTAACTTATAAATGACAGACCGCTGAAATCAACTCACCTGTCTCTACTTCATTCTGCCGTTAGTGTGGGTAGTATAAAATTGATGACAGGTTCCCTTTAAAGGGGAATTCTACCGTATTGATAAAAATAAATATTTCCCCAGAGAGTCTTAATGATTATTGGTAAAGGTCAATAACACTGAATCCTACACTGCACGGAGTTCCTACACAGAGTCTTTCCTAGAAAAATACCATCAAATCAAACTCCAAGTCGGTTCTGGGCTGTTACAATGAGCAAGCTATTAAGCCAAAAACTTGCCACTGATCAGCTCATCTCATGCCACCCAAATTCTGGGTTGTTTGAGAGCTTTAACTTCTGCAGCCATTTATGGAATGGTGTGTATTGGTGTCCATATGGCATATTTGTGGCTATTATATAATCCTGAGCACCCACTCTCCACCTTCATTGTTCCCACGTCTCATATGAAGCAGTAGGAAACAGAATGGTCTTTGTGGGGTGTTATAAGTGACACGTTTTGACAAGTTGACTCATCTATAGGTCCTTTATTCGTCACATTTTATACTTTAAGCAAATCCAGAAATTGGCATTCATACCAGTGGTGAGAATTGTCAGTCAATTCAAGAGGGCAGTGGATAGAAGTCTATTGATAACTCAAGGTAAACAGAATTCTCTCAGATGCGATTGATGGTTATTAATATGACATTGTGTTATTATTTGCATGAAATTTAAGATGTACTCAAAGGAGTTGTCCAAGAGGTAAAAATGACTGGGAAAGGCCTCAGAGTGGGATAAAAGGAACTGTACTCGCCCACACCATCTCCCACTCTGTTGCTTACCAGGTCCCCGCTGGTTTCTGCTTCCGGGTCCCATCTCACCATGCAGGAAACGCTTGAAGATACATGCTCAGTCAGTAACTAGCTGAGAACGGCTTCTTTTATGTTTTTTTTTTTTTTTTTATACCACTCCCAGGCCTCTCAATAATATTTAGTTTTCAGCTTCAGTAGAATTACATGTGACTATTTTGCTGTTGATGTCCATGCCCACTCTGCTTACTATTTACACCTAGTGGATGTCTACGCTTGCTGTTGTCTTCAATTCCCAAGCTCCTTCAATGTGATAGGGATTGTAGTAAAGCTATGCATGTTTTCCTCCATTTTAGAATCATTGGTGTTCTACTCCGTTTTACAACTTTTACCCGATACCTATTGTTTCTGCCCATCGCCTGAATTCCCTTTGTTTTTCATCTTCATTTTCACCCCCCATTCATATCGCCTGAATTCCCTTTGTTTTCCATCTTCATTTTCACCCCCCATTCGTATCTGTAGTTCAGGAAAAAGAAATTCCGAGACTGGGTCCCCAAGTCAGACTCTGACTATGACTCGGATTATTCGGAGGATCAGGATGTTAAACTGCGACAGGTGAGATGTGGTAAATCAATTGTACATTCGGTGACAAAAAAAAAAGGAGTTGTTGAAATCCAATGAAACTATGTGTGAATGCAAAGATGACATATGTAAGTGATTACAGTATTAGCGCGAAAGGATACATTTATTGGGGAAAACTGTGCAATTGAACCGAGGCTCTAGTATCTTGTTTGGGCCACCTCTAACCTGGATACAAGATGAGGTATACAGGTTCTATATGGTATCCTGCCCCACATTTACCTACAGATGTAGCAGCTTGGCCTTTAGATCTTGCTGGCCCCATAAATGCTCGATTGGTGATAAATCATCATCACCAGCTCCACAGCCAAGGCAGGATGAAAATGCTCACCACAGGGCCTCCAAACTTGAACTCAACCATCGTCTGATCCCAAACAGAGCCTGGATGCAGTGCTAAAGACTAGAGATGAGCGAACTTCTGTTTTAAGTTCGTCGTCTAAAGTTCGGGTTTGGATTAGCGGAGAATCCCGATCTGGATCCGGATATGGATTCCGACTTCCGTTGTGGTCCGTGGTAGCGGAATCAATAATCGGCCATTATTGATTCCGCTACCACGGACCACAACGGAAGTCGGAATCCATATCGGGAACCATATCGGGATTCTCCGCTAACCGGAAGCCGAACTTTAGACGCCGAACTTAAAACAGAAGTTCGCTCATCACTACTAAAGACGATACAGTTCCAGTCTGTAGAAGTCCAGGTTTCTTTATTCACTGTAAACAAAGGCGATGGTGGCTGGCTGTTAATGGCAGGACACATAATGAATACTGTGACACCAAATTTCCTTCTCCTTTGTGCCTGGAAATGGTATGGACAGAGACAGGGATGTGTAATGAAGTTTAACACCTGTGTCTGGATGGTGTAAAACAAAACCATGGGAGCTGCTCTTGCTTGTCTGTGGATCAAGCGATACTCTCTACTGGTGGTTTGTATGGGCTGCCCAGAACCTGACCGACACGTGTATGTGCCCTCATATAACCACTTCTCCCAACAACTCCTAATAGCTATGTCAGAATGGCCTTGATTGCGTTGACTGAGTTGAAGCAACCATCCTGCTTCTCTCAGTCCAATGATGCACCCTGGGCCTTGAGCAGGCTACCAGGGGGACGTTTTGGCCAGCATCACCATCATGTATCCTCTGATGGGATGTATATTTCTTGCCACTCGGTAACCCTTTAACCTCCGGCTCCCCTATGAAACATCTCTAGCTAAGTATTGCTCCACTTTTATTATCGCCTTGGTATCATTGTTCACATCTGTATCATGGTCGGGCTATGTCCAAATGTCTACCTACCTCCTGATGAGCCTGCCTTGTTTCAGGTGAAACGCATTGAGGTCTGTGTACTAAGATGTGCATATTAAAAACGTGCGTACTATCTATTAGAGAGGATTGGTGATCATCCAATAATCTGGACCACCCCCTCCACTCTTTGTATTTGCAATATTAATGATTGGTTTTCTGAGAGGGCAGGTGGTGATCCCATATTTCTGGACCACCTTCCATGGTCGATATATCATCTTTTTTAACCGTCTTTTTGTATCTAATTTTCTTCCCTGGTTAGGGTTGATCTAGGGATCGAATAGTCTTAGGTTCGGGGACAGGGAACCCCCACCATCATGGGGCGACCCTGGGCTGAGCAGTTAATAGGGCCAATAGGGTAAGTGTTAGTCTGCCCTGCCCTCTCTCAGACTCTGTCCTTTTTTGGCATCTTTTCTCGAACCGTTAAGCCTATAGACAGTAATGTGTCACCAGTGAATGTTGAAGTCTAGGGGTCACTACTCCCCTATCAAAAGAAATTTATATATAATCCTTTTGAATTGTAGTACACTTGTTGGTATATACATACCTATACCCGCATAATCACAAATAAAGGTATTTTTTAAAGTCACTAATTCTAAAAGTAATACTTTGAAAACTCGTGTGATAAGAAATACAAAAAATCAAATTATTAGGCAATTGTTGAATGATGCACCCCCTTGCAAAGTCTGTCAGCTGGGCAAAATATCTGAGTGCATCAGAGAGGCATGTCTAGCAGTCAACAATCTTTCAACAAGAGGTACATTACCCCAAAGTAGCTTCTGATAGCCTTTTGTTATAGCACTTTTCTGCCCTCTTGTGGCAAGACTCAGTGTCTCTGCCTGACACATAACTGCATGCCGAGTTTTGCTAAACTAAAATTTCTATCTGGATGCATTATTATTTTCTTTTGTTGTCAATGAGTATATAAAGATTCATTTAAATAAAGCATTCTAGCCAAAATAAATTTTCTGGATAAATATATAAATATGTTAAAGGGGTTCTCCAAGAATTTAAGAAAATACTTAAATATTACTTTATTATAAATATATTCCCAAATACCTTTGATTAGTTATAATGGCTCATTTTGTCTGGGGAGCAATCATCAGGAGAAATATAACGGCCGCCCTCCTATTAGTCCACACAAAACCTGTCCTAATCACACAGGAGGACAAGTTACTTCACAACACTGAGGTAAAGAGCTGCCTCATCCTCCTCTCTGTTCTACTTGTCAGGGATTGTGATCCTTCCTGAATACAGCTAATAAGATCTTCAGCAGAATCTCTGTAGGAATGGAGATCATGAGGAAACAGCTGAAGTAAAGAGAGGACAGTCAGGACAGGCTGTGGTAATAGAGACTGCATACAAGTGCTGCGGCCAATCAGGCACACCCCCACCTCCTCTCTGTACTTCATGTCTCCTCAGAAACTCCATTCCTACAGATCTTCAGCTGAAGATCTTATCATAATCCCTGGCCAGCAGAGAGGAGGATGAAGCAGCTCTTTATCTTAGTTCTGTGTGATTATGACAGGTTTTGTGTGGACTAATAGGACGTCGGCCATTTAACCTAATAATTGCTCCCCAGACAAAATGTGCCATTATAGCTAATGAAAGGTATTTGGGAATATATTTATAATAAAGTAATATTTAAATATTTCCATTTTATTAATTCCCGGATAACCCCTTTAAGTTTGTATGGGTTTGCCTCTTACCAGGTCCTACAGCAAGATGTCCTGTGTGGACAAGAATTGTTTCAGTGGGTGCTGTACCTCATGTAACTCTAATGCTTCCTCACTTACAACTGCCTCCAAATCAAGAATTTGGGGTTTTATATTTGTGGACTGGGACCAATAGATTGGTGTCCTTAAACTTCCATATAGTTTGGTCACTAAATTGTAATTTACAGTGGTTTCCAAAAGGAGATTTACTATGTTGGGATTTTCTACAAGGTGAATGAAAACCCTTTAAAAACATTGTTAGAAGTGTATCTGTTTTCTTCTCTTACTCACTTCACATTTTGTTTCTTGTGCTTTTAGAAACTCGGAGAAGTGGTGATCAAGTTCCTAGAGCGCGATCTGCAGCCTTCCTGCCAATTAGTCTGTCTAGAAACCATACGCATCCTTTCTCGAGACAAATATGGATTAGCCCCTTTCACCAGCCGCTCTGCAATGCAAATCTTGGCCAGATATGCAGGTCTGGACTACTCTGATGAGATGGAGGTGTCTTGTATCCCAGATAGCGAGAGTGCAGTCGAAGCTCTGAAGGGCCTCTGTAATATTGTTTACAACAGTGTTGAAGCCCAAGAAGTGGCCACTGAGTTGCGTCTGGTGTGTGGCTTGGCTCGTCGCCTCAAGCTCTACAATGAAACCAGGTCATCTCATGAGAGCAAGTTCTTCGACCTTCGCTTGCTCTTTCTTCTCACAGCTCTCAGAGTGGATGTACGGAGGCAGCTAGCCCGAGAGTTGAGAGGGGTCAGTCTTCTGACTGACGCTTTGGAAAGCACACTGGCTTTGAAATGGTCTGACATCTACGAGGTGGTAACAGATCATCTAGCGCCACCTTTAGGCAAAGAAGAAACTGAAAGAGTGATGGAAATCCTAAAGACCCTCTTTAACATTACGTTTGATATCAGCCGAAGGGAAGTCGATGAGGTGGGTGTTACATTTTTTACATAGTAATAAAAAACCCTTTCTAAAAATCTGTTTCCACTTGGAGAGGAGGCCATAAATGCCTGCTGACGGTCTATTAAATACACACAGAGTAGAAGAAAATATTAAAAATGGGTTTGATGATGGCTAGGAAATGCATAATATCAGAAACACTGAGAGTCTTGTGGAAACAGAGTCAGTTTTATCTGTGGTCCTTGACTCTATTCTGGGTCCCCACTTAAGGATGGCGAGTCATGTGAAGAAGACACTAAAACTGAGCTTGAAACTTAGGGTTATCCCATGACGAATGTAAAAAATGAAAATCGGACATCATATAGTACATGACAATCTATTTCTAAGAAAACTAGAATCAGCCCTGTACCTCACATGGATTCAGGGTTCTCCCTATTCATTGCTCTGCTAGATTTATATCGAGCTGAAAGCTCAAGGGGCGTGTCTTTCTGCTGCAGCTCAGGGGGCGTGTCCAAGCTCCCCCTATCGCAGCTCGGGAGGCAGTTAAAGGATGAAACTGAGCATGTGCGGCCTTCTCAGTGAACAGGTCAAAGAAATAAGAAAAAAAAAAAAGAAATTACTAAAGTATTCAGATCCAGGTGCTGGTTTGAAAACTATTGAATATTTTTCGCGGGATAACTGCTTTAAATTACTGCCGCAGGAGGCACAGTGTTTAGCAGTTAGTCACAACTGGGTACACAGCTTGATGGTTACAGAGGTTTCATAAGTTTACTAGGGGTAACTAAATAATCTTCTGTGAAGGTAAGGAGCCTAATAGTACACAGCACGTCTTCTATATACAGTACCTCTCCCTGGGGGCCCTAAGCACACTGCTCAGTGTCTGACAACAACTCCTCCTAGAAAGATGGGGCAGAGCACATGGATCAGCACTCTCTGGTCATAGCTACACTATGTATGATATCAACAATCTTCCTGCTCCCAACTTTCATCCTCCCGTCAACTGCCTCTCTCCTTCCTCTGATTCAGACTCAACATCCGATTGGCTGTCGGCTCAGCGCAATTCTTATTGGTGCATGGTCCTCTTTTAACCACATGTACCCTTCATACGCAAGAGGACAGACAGACATAGAAACAGGGACATCTCCATTACACTCAAGTGATATATGAAACAATGTAAAGGGGCTTCCCCACCCTCTTTACACACCCATTAAAATCGGTGGATGTGTAAGGGAGTTATGTTTTAAAAGGGTTTTCCAGGATTTTTTTCCCCTCTGGATAAGTCATCAGTATCGGATCGGTGTGGGTTCAACACCCGGGACTCCTGCCGATCAGCTATTTTGAGAAGGCAGTGGCACTCCGCTGCCTTTTTGCAGCTTACTACGCACAGCACTGTACATGCTTGCACTCAGCCCCATTCACCTAGAAAAAGCAGAGAGAAGGATGAGGTGCCCACAGGAGTGCCACTGCCTTCTCTAACAGCTGATCTGCGGGGGTCCTGGGTGTCAGACCCCCTACGAATTGGATACAGATGACCTATCCAGAGGACAGGTCATCAGTATGAAAATCTCGGAAAAAACCCTTTAAGTATTGCATTAATTGAAGTTTCATGCCCTGGACCTGCCAGCTTGGTGGAGTACAACACCATCAAGTTGGTAGGCATTAGGACCAGGCTACCCGGCCAGAAGTCTTTCTCCACCTCTTGCTGGGTAGCGTGAGGATTAGTAATGGAGCGAGCTCCTGAGGATCTGGTGTAGAGGATGGGAGTGGTAGTGGCCCTAATGAGGTATTATGTCCCAGTGTACGCCCTCAGGCTGTTGCTTCCTGCGGATCAGTGCGCTGGAAAGGTGGTTTGAAGAATCAGACTAGAAGTAAATGAATAAAAGGCTCTCTCTTTACTCAGTGCAAAATATAAGTTGTGGCACATCCAGCAGTAATAGGTACAAAGTGCAGTTTCTGTTGCCAGTTGAGGTATGGTGGCTGGTTATGTGGCAATTAAATGGCACTGTAAAGCTGTAGGTTCTGGTCACTCAGCTGACTAAATGACTAATAGTCTTGATACTGTGAATCTATCTGCAGTAGTGGACTCGCAGGAGAACTTGGTACCTTGAGGAAGGAGCTCTAGCATGTACCTCCTTTCTCTCCACTGTCTAGACTGGAACTCCCCCTACTGGCAGGAAGTAGTATCAGCCTACTCCTACAAAGAAGGAAGGAACAGGGTGATTGACCCTGTCCCTGCCAACCATACCTCTTCTGCTGGATATAATAAAACATTTGTAGATACCACCAGGTCTAGGGTACTACAGTAATATTTCTATCCAGTCTAGACACTCCTCTGTGACCAAAGCAGCCTGGACTGCATTTTCTTACACTGATACATTGTAGCTAGGGATGAGCAAATCGACTTCGGATGAAACATCCGAAGTCGATTCGCATAAAACTTTGTTCTAATACTCTATGGAGCAGGAGCTCCGTACAGTATTAGAATGTATTGGCTCCGATGAGCCAAAGTTATTGCTTAGCGAAGTCTCGCGAGACTTTGCGTAATACCTTCATAAATTAAAAAACTATTTCCCGAACTTGGGTTTAGTTCCAAGTGGTAACTATCTACAGTAGATAAAGACATGCTTCTGGTGTATTCAACTCACACAGGATTTCCTGTACTGGAGGCCAATAGATGTGAGTATTAATAGATCTGTACAGGTTTCCAGGCTTTAGATGTAAACTAGAATGTTGCTCTTCACTGACAGCAACATAATCAGAGATAAAGGGCTCATAAATAGATAATCTTGTATCTCCGTGCAGATGGTCTCTGTGGTAGATGGTCTATTTCCGGCAGTGTCCATGCCATGCTGTGTTCTAATACTTCTCAGACCTAATTAACTGGAAATTACCCAGTGTAATTTACATTAATTACTGTCATAATTACTCTTAGTAATGAGGGCCTTGCAGCACCAAATTACAAATACAACCTCTTATGAGAGATCAGCATAACTCAATTCTAGCGAGACCGACCGAGGAAGATTTACTAAAGTAAATGTTATGTGATTATTCATTAAGGTGCAGAAGTTTAATGGCTGTCCACCTTTGGTTATAAGGGAGCAAAGGTTTGATGTGCCCCAGATATTCTGTTGTAATAAATCCTAGTATTCTTCATTAAAGCTAGAGCATAAAAAAGCACACCATCCAAAACTATAGAGAAAAGGAAATATTTCTTAGTTTCTATTTGCTTTCGTCGTCTTCAGTTTTATTTCCTCACTTTGGAAGTCATGTAAAGGGAAATTCTCATTCACCCAGAAGCATCCGGATCATGCTCTTTGGCTGGTGACAAGATCAACACTGCCGTCTAATGAGAATTTTACAGTATTACATGGATCAAATGACAAACCCTTCTCTAAAGCCAGGACTTTTCCATATAACTCATTAGTTCTCCTGAGTTGTAGCCTATGGGCCACCATGTCTCCTGCTATGTTCCTGTGGTCAACAGATGTCGTCTAGCTGACCAGTTAATTTATTAAGAAAATTGAACCTTCTTCTGCAGATTCCAAATATGATTTTTGTTAACGTGTTTCTTGTTTGATCATTTAAAAAGGGCTATTGAACAGGATAAAAAAACGATAATACAGCTATTACTAACATTTACTAGTAGGGATGTAGATGTTTCCAGTAGCAACTTACTGTTCTGTCACTTTTGTCTCCACTTTTCTACACTGTGAATTCATTTTTATTTGTCTCCTAATGATCGCAGGAAGATGCAGCTCTCTACCGCCATCTGGCTGCTATTCTTAGGCACTGCTTACTCCGACAAAGTGACGGAGAAGACAGGACAGAGGAATTCCATGGGTAAGATCCCTACTTGGCGACGCAGTTTTTATAGGCATCCGTGATATGGAAAGAAGATTATTATAAATAGAATTTTAGAAATTACTGATCTGAATGGTAATAAATTGCAAACAAATGTGCTTTCAGCTGATCTATATAGCTCAAAGGATGCAATGAGCAGTATGAAAATAAAAAATCTAAACAAATCTCTTCCAGCTGCAATTCTATATACAATTAATATATAGAGGGAGATTTATTAATATCATAAGATGTATGAGCACAAATATTGCTAACACATTGCATTCCTATATGCCATCTTACAACTGCACATATACATCAATATATGAATGTGTATAGTAAGAGTGGATAAAGCAGGCTTTTCAGGTTTTCTCTAAGTCGGGGGGGAGTAGGAGTCATGGGGGTTTTCCATGAGTGGGCAGGGGAATCAAACTCGTAGGCTTTCTGTGAGTGGGCAGAGGAAAGTAGGACTCACAGGCTTTTGCTATGAGTGAACAAGGGACATCAGGACCCAAATGTTTCCTGTAAGATTGAGGGGGAAAGCAGGACACACAGGCCTTCTCTATAGCTGGGTGAGGAAAAGTAGGAGTCACAGACTCTTGCTATGAATGAGCATGGGAAAGTAGGACTCAGAAGCTTGCTCTAAAACAGTGAGTGGGAAAACAGGGCTCACAGGGTTTCTCGAGGAGTATTGGTAGCATTTTTCTATAATTCTATGTAATTTTATTATAAAACCAAAACCATGGTCAATAACATCTGTATTCTTGTACAGACACACGGTGAATCTTCTGGTCAATCTGCCTCTGATGTGTCTTGATGTTCTGCTGACTCCTAAGGTTGAACTTGGCTCTGTGGAGTACATGGGAATGAATATGGATACTGTGGAGGTTCTGCTTCAGTTCCTGGACAGGAGGTTGGACAGGGTCAGTAAAAAGTATTTTGAAACATATTTTGTTTTCTTTTTGGGCCCTGCTGTAGGCAGACTGGGCATACTGGGAGTTGTCATTTCACAAACAGCTAGAGAACCGCTGTTTACCCATCCATATTCTCTTTCTTCTCTCTCTCTCTCTCTCTCTCGCTTTTTCTCTCTCTCTCTCTCGCTTTTCTTTCTCTCTCTCGCTTTTTCTCTCTCTCTCTCGCTTTTTCTCTCTCTCTCGCTTTTTCTCTCTCTCTCGCTTTCTCTCTCTCTCTCTCGCTTTTCATTCTCTTCTCTCCTCTCTCGCTTTTTCTCTCTCCTCTCTCGCTTTTCTCTCTCTCTCTCTCGTTTTTCTCTCTAGCTTCTGCTTTTTCTCTCTCTCTCTCTCGCTTTTTCTTCTCTCTCTCTCGCTTTGCTCTATCTCTCGCGTTTCTCTCTCTCTCTCTCTCGCTCTAGCGTTTTCTCTCCTCGCTCTCTCCTCTCTCTCTCTCTCTCGCTTTTCTCGCTCTCTCTCTTTTCTCTCTCTCTTCTCTCTCTCTCTCTCTTCTCTCTCGCTTTTTCTTCCTCTCTCTCCCTCTCGCTTTTTTTTCTTTTTCTCTCTATCTCTCTTCGCTTTTGCTCTCTCTCTCTCTCTCTCTTTTCTCTCTCTCTTCTCTCTCTCTCTCTCGCTGTTTCGATCTCTCTCTCTTCGTCTCTCGCTCTCTCTCTCGCTTTTTCTCTCTCTCTCTCTCTCTCTCTCTCTCTCTCTCTCTCGCTTTTTCTCTCTCTCTCTCTCTCTCTCGCTTTTTCTCTCTCTCTCTCTCGCTTTTTCTCTCTCTCTCGCTTTTAAAATGATGATACTTTTTGTTGCTGTAGGGCCACAAGTTACGAGAGACTCTGACTCCTGTTTTGAACCTCCTTACTGAAAGTTCACGTGTCCATCGAGAGACTCGAAAGTTTCTCCGAGCTAAGGTGAGACAGTAACCCGTTACATCTCTGACCCCAAGCTGTTAATTACAGCTCACCTAGTAACTGGTAACTCTCCACATCATTCCCTAGTCATCTGAGAAATCCTGTGGATAATTGTAGAGGTTTTCAATAATAACATTATATTAGGCACTATTAGGAAATTCTCTATTAGAGGGGTTCTCCAAGACCGAGAACCTTTATTTTATTTTTCATTTGGCCAGGCAGGGTGCATGGATTAAAAAAAGCTTACCTGCTCCTGACATTTCTGGTTCCAGTACCAAGATCCCTTCTCCTCCCCTTCTGGTCATTGCTAGATTGGACATCCTTCTGGACAATCAGTGGCAACATGTGCAGGTATGTCACATGACCGCTGAGGCAATTGAGTGGCCGCCAATGGTGATGTGTGTGGAGGAGAAAGGAGCTCAGTGCTGGAACCAGAGCACAAGTGACAGATGAGTCTTTTGCACCTTGCCTGGCCATAAGAATATTGGCTCCTGATTTTAGAGTACTCCAGAGGACTCTTGTTTAACAGCCTATGAGCATTTCTTTCTGTAGGACCTGGTAAGTCAGTGCATTAACCGGAAATACATTGATTTCAATGGGGATTGTGTGGTGCTTCATTTTTCCAGTGGTGGTGTGATAGGGAATAAACTCCACAAATTACATCTAATTGCTGGGGCTCCCACCAGCGGGACACCCTATGATTAGCTCCATGCCAGGCAAACCTTCTAGCAAAGGAAACAACTCTGAGTGCTCTGAGAACTTTGTAGTGCTTACCAGAATGTCTGATTCCAGGTGTTACCACCTTTGAGAGATGTAAAGAACCGCCCGGAGGTTGGAAATACCCTGCGCAATAAGCTAGTCCGCCTGATGACCCACGTAGACACAGATGTAAAACATTGTGCAGCAGAGTTCCTATTTGTCCTTTGTAAAGAAAACGGTGAGTGGCAGATGACTCCTCCTCCTTGTAATCTGGATTTTACAGCAAAGTGTTGTGTTCTTGTCATAACGGTAAAAAAGGGGCACTGTGATAACAAAGTGACATTTTATTTTTCATTTTTTATTTCATGTCAATTTATGGAAAGATAAATCATGACATATTAAAGGGGTTCTCTCTGGGAATAATAAAATGTTATCAAGTGCCAGAAGCCGATCTCTCTAAACAGATTATTTATACTTACTTGATTCCTGCCTTGTAGTTTTACAACAGCTGGAGGACCGCAGTTTGAGGATGTCTGATCTAAACCTTTCCATTGTAGCTCTGGCTTTATGTTTAGAGTTGTTGTCCTGCTGAAAGGTGAACCTGTGCCCCAGTCTGAAGACCTCTGCAGCCTCTACCAGGTTTTCCTCCAGGATTGCCCTGTATTTAGCGCCATCCATCTTCTCATTAAAGGAGTTCTCCAGGAATTAAGAAAATGAAAAATACTTAAATATTATTTTAGTATAAATATATTCCAAAATACATGTCATTAGTTATGATAGCTCATTTTTTTCTAGGAAGCAATCATTAGGAGAAATAAAATGGCCGCTGTCTTATTAGTACGCACAAAACCTGGCCTAATCAAACAGAAGGACAAGCTACTTCACAACAATGAGCTAAAGAGCTGCCTCATACTCCTCTATGCTCTGCTTGTCAGGGATTATGGTCCTGAGAAGATCTTCAGCTGAATCTCTTTAGGAATGGAGTTCGTGAGGAGACATGATCTACAGAGAGGAGGATGGTGATGTGGGTAATGAGCAGCAGCACCTGTATGCAGTCTCCATTACCACAGTCTGCCCTGTCCATCATCTCTGTACTTCATGTCTTCTCATGAGCTCCATTCCTATAGAGATTTAGCTAAAGATCAGCTGTATTCAGGATTCTAATCCCTAACAGAGTGGAGGATGAGGCATCTCTTTACCTCCATGTTCTGAAATGTCTTGTCCTCCTGTGTGATTAAGAAAAGGTTTTAGTCTCATATGACCAGAGGCCCTTCTTCGACATGTTTGCTGTGTCCCCTACATGGCTTGTGGCAAACTACAAACAGGACTTTTTATTGCTTGTGAGGTGATCGTTCTCTGCTTAGACCTTGCGTAAACTTTTATTATGAGGTCATTAAGTAATATCATTAATAGGCTAAGGCTAGAACAGCTGTATAAATTGTGACATCACATGATACAAACACGGCGCTAAATCTAATATATTAAGAGTATTACATAGAGCACTTTTATATTCAAATGAATCCATCTTTATAAAATAAACAAATGTTCATTTTTCTTTAAAAATTTTTTTTATATATGGTTCCCAATTGAGATAACCATTATTTGTGGTCACAACCAGTCTGCATTGATCTTGTCAATATACACCAAACCCAAAGATGCTGAATGTACACTGGAGGCTGGAATCAAATGTGCTGTTTTTGTGGCAGCTTTTGATGCAGTTATTTTATTTACTAGATTTTACGTTGTTAAAGTCCTAATTGAAGAAAATCACAGAAAAAGATACAAAACATCCTGCACGATATGATAACTGAATATGCCAATGTACAGTACAGACCAACAGTTTGGACACACCTTCTCATTCAAAGAGTTTTCTTTATTTTCATGACTATGAAAATTGTAGATTCACACTGAAGGCATCAAAACTATGAATTAACACATGTGGAATTATATACATAACAAAAAAGTGTGAAACAACTGAAAATATGTCATATTCTAGGTTCTTCAAAGTAGCCGCCTTTTGCTTTGATTACTGCTTTGCACACTCTTGGCATTCTCTTGATGAGCTTCAAGAGGTAGTCACCTGAAATGGTATTCCAACAGTCTTGAAGGAGTTCCCAGAGATGCTTGGCACTTGTTGGCCCTTTTGCCTTCACTCTGCGGTCCAGCCCACCCCAAACCATCTCGATTGGGTTCAGGTCCGGTGACTGTGGAGGCCAGGTCATCTGGCGCAGCACCCCATCACTCTCCTTCATGGTCAAATAGCCCTTACACAGCCTGGAGGTGTGTTTGGGGTCATTGTCCTGTTGAAAAATAAATGATGGTCCAACTAAACGCAAACCGGATGGAATAGCATGCCGCTGCAAGATGCTGTGGTAGCCATGCTGGTTCAGTATGCCTTCAATTTTGAATAAATCCCCAACAGTGTCACCAGCAAAGCACCATCACACCTCCTCCTCCTCCTCCATGCTTCACGGTGGGAACCAGGCATGTAGAGTCCATCCGTTCACCTTTTCTGCGTCGCACAAAGACACGGTGGTTGGAACCAAAGATCTCAAATTTGGACTCATCAGACCAAAGCACAGATTTCCACTGGTCTAATGTCCATTCCTTGTGTTCTTTAGCCCAAACAAGTCTCTTCTGCTTGTTGCCTGTCCTTAGCAGTGGTTTCCTAGCAGATATTCTACTATGAAGGCCTGATTCACACAGTCTCCTCTTAACAGTTGTTCTAGAGATGTGTCTGCTGCTAGAACTCTGTGTGGCATTGACCTGGTCTCTAATCTGAGCTGCTGTTAACCTGCGATTTCTGAGGCTGGTGACTCGGATGAACTTATCCTCCGCAGCAGAGGTGACTCTTGGTCTTCCTTTCCTGGGGCGGTCCGCATGTGAGCCAGTTTCTTTGTAGCGCTTGATGGTTTTTGTGACTGCACCTGGGGACACTTTCAAAGTTTTCCTAATTTTTCGGACTGACTGACCTTCATTTCTTAAAGTAATGATGGCCACTCGTTTTTCTTTACTTAGCTGCTTTTTTCTTGCCATAATATAAATTCTAACAGTCTATTCAGTAGGACTATCAGCTGTGTATCCACCTGACTTCTCCACAATGCAACTGATGGTCCCAACCCCATTTATAAGGCAATAAATCCCACTTATTAAACCTGACAGGGCACACCTGTGAAGTGAAAACCATTTCAGGTGACTACCTCTTGAAGCTCATCAAGAGAATGCCAAGAGTGTGCAAAGCAGTAATCAAAGCAAAAGGTGGCTACTTTGAAGAACCTAGAATATGACATATTTTCAGTTTTCACACTTTTTTGTTATGTATATAATTCCACATGTGTTAATTCATAGTTTTGATGCCTTCAGTGTGAATCTCCTTACAATTTTCATAGTCATGAAAATAAAGAAAACTCTTTGAATGAGAAGGTGTGGCAACATTTATAAGGAAAAAAAAATCACTGAAAATAATGCACTAACACAATAGATGCAAACATTATATATGGACTAAGCCCTCACTCTAATGATGAAATCTGAGACTGACTGCATTATTTTCCATTATTTTTTCCCCCCTTACAAAGTCCTTATTGACCTGCTCTTATTTTGACAATCTTCTATCTGGAGGTGCCATATGTGTACTGTATGTGCTCTGTGGGTATTGTGTGTGTATGTATGTATGTATATAATATACTTTTTTTTGCTACTGTATGTGATTATGTGTGTGTGTGTATGTGTATATATATGTGTGTGTGTGTGTGTGTATATATATATAATATATATATATTAATATATAATATAATATTTTGTGGGTTCTATATGTGTTTTCTGTGATTCCTATATGTGTACTCTACTGAATATACAATATACTGCATGGGTATTAAGTTGCATTAGGGCTGTGTGTACATATGGGTTTTGTATCAGAGCTGTATATGTTATGTATGTGTGCTCAATGGGTGCCATATGTGTGCTGTATATGGATGTTGTATGGGTATCGTTTGTGTGCTATATACATGTGTGCTGTAGAGCAATTGAAAGTGCTCTGTATGATTGGGTGTTTATGGCTGCTGTATGAGTATCATGTGGCTGTTTTATAAGTATTGTGTTGTGTGGAATTTCTGTGTGTACTGTGTATATGCTGTCTGCTGTATGTGTACTGTATAGATGCTGAATAGGTGCTGTATGTTTACTGTATATATGCTGTATGTATGCTCTGTGGGGGCTGTGTATGCACTATATATATATATATATATATATATATATATATATATACTGTGTGTACTGTATATATGCTGTGTGGGGGCTGTATGTGTACTGTATATATGCTGTGTTGGAGCTGTATGTATGCTGTGTGTGGGGGCTGTGTGTGCTGTATATATGCTGTGCGGGCTCTGTATGCATGCTCTGTGGGGGCTGAATATATGTACTGTATATATGTTGTGTGGGGACTTTGTGTGTACTGTAATATATACTGTGTTGGAGCTGTGTGTGTGCTGTATATATGCTGTGCGGGCGCTGTATGTATGCTCTGTGGGGGCTGTATATGTGCTGTGTTAGCGCTGTATGTATGCTGTGTGTGCTGTATATATGCTGTGTATGTACTGTATATATGCTATGTGGGGCCTGTGTGTCTACTGTATATATGCTGTGTTGGAGTTGTGTGTGTGTGTGGGGGGGGGGGGGGGGGGCTGTGGTGTATGCTGTGTGTGTGTGTACTGTATATATGCTGTGTGGGCGATGTATGTGGGGGGGCTGTATATATGCTGTATGTGTGCTCTGTGGGGGCTGTATATGTACTGTATATATGGTGTGTGGGGGCTGAGTATGTGTGCTGTATGTATGCTGTATGTATGCTCTATGAGGGCTGTATGTGTACTGTATATATGCTATGTTGGCGCTGTATATATGCTGTGTGGGCGCTGTATGTGTGCTCTGTGGGGGCTGTATATGTACTGTATATATGCTGTGGGGGCTGTGTATGTGTGCTGTATGTATGCTCTATGAGGGCTGTATGTGTACTGTATACACTACGTGCAGAATTATTAGGCAAATGAGTATTTTGACCACATCATCCTCTTTATGCATGTTGTCTTACTCCAAGCTGTATAGGCTCGAAAGCCTACTACCAATTAAGCATATTAGGTGATGTGCATCTCTGTAATGAGAAGGGGTGTGGTCTAATGACATCAACACCCTATATCAGGTGTGCATAATTATTAGGCAACTTCCTTTCCTTTGGCAAAATGGGTCAAAAGAAGGACTTGACAGGCTCAGAAAAGTCAAAAATAGTGAGATATCTTGCAGAGGGATGCAGCACTCTTAAAATTGCAAAGCTTCTGAAGCGTGATCATCTAACAATCAAGCGTTTCATTCAAAATAGTCAACAGGGTCGCAAGAAGCGTGTGGAAAAACCAAGGCGCAAAATAACTGCCCATGATCTGAGAAAAGTCAAGCGTGCAGCTGCCAAGATGCCACTTGCCACCAGTTTGGCCATATTTCAGAGCTGCAACATCACTGGAGTGCCCAAAAGCACAAGGTGTGCAATACTCGGAGACATGGCCAAGGTAAGAAAGGCTGAAAGACGACCACCACTGAACAAGACACACAAGCTGAAAAGTCAATACTGGGCCAAGAAATATCTCAAGACTGATTTTTCTAAGGTTTTATGGACTGATGAAATGAGAGTGAGTCTTGATGGGCCAGATGGCTGGATTGGTAAAAGGCAGAGAGCTCCAGTCCGACTCAGACGCCAGCAAGGTGGAGGTGGAGTACTGGTTTGGGCTGGTATCATCAAAGATGAGCTTGTGGGGCCTTTTTGGGTTGAGGATGGAGTCAAGCTCAACTCCCAGTCCTACTGCCAGTTTCTGGAAGACACCTTCTTCAAGCAGTGGTACAGGAAGAAGTCTGCAAGGTAAGAAAAACATGATTTTCATGCAGGACAATGCTCTATCACACGCGTCCAAGTACTCCACAACGTGGCTGGCAAGAAAGGGTATAAAAGAAGAAGATCTAATGACATGGCCTCCTTGTTCACCTGATCTGAACCCCATTGAGAACCTGTGGTCCATCATCAAATGTGAGATTTACAAGGAGGGAAAACAGTACACCTCTCTGAACAGTGTCTGGGAGGCTGTGGTTGCTGCTGCACGCAATGTTGATGGTGAACAGACCAAAACACTGACAGAATCCATGGATGGCAGGCTTTTGAGTGTCCTTGCAAAGAAAGGTGGCTATATTGGTCACTGATTTGTTTTTGTTTTGTTTTTGAATGTCAGAAATGTATATTTGTGAATGTTGAGATGTTATATTGGTTTCACTGGTAAAAATAAATAATTGAAATGGGTATATATTTGTTTTTTGTTAAGTTGCCTAATAATTATGCACAGTAATAGTCACCTGCATACACAGATATCCCCCTAAAATAGCTAAAACTAAAAACAAACTAAAAACTACTTCCAAAAATATTCAGCTTTGATATTAATGAGTTTTTTGGGTTCATTGAGAACATGGTTGTTGTTCAATAATAAAATTAATCCTCAAAAATACAACTTGCCTAATAATTCTGCGCTGTATATATGCTGTGTGGGCGCTGTATGTGTGCTCTGTGGGGGCTGTATATGTACTGTATATATGCTGTGGGGGCTGTGTATGTGTGCTGTATGTATGCTCTATGAGGGCTGTATGTGTACTGTATATATGCTATGTTGGCGCTGTATATATGCTGTGTGGGGGCTGGTTTGAGGTTTATTAACATTTTGGATTGACCGACAGCACTCTAGTTGTTTAATAAAATTAATCCTCAAAATACCACTTGCCTAATAATTGTGTACACAGTGTATTGCTGGAACCTGAAAAAACTCACCATGCACTATTGCTGGCTGCTTCTGTACGTTGTTAGATAGTTGCATGATAGTTTTTGATTTTTGGCATACAGTATCTCGTTTTGTGAAATACACTGGATACGGTAATGCAGCTGGCCTACTTGCTGCCCGGGGATTGCTGGCAGGCGGACGCGGAGAAGGGCGATACTCTGAGGATGAAGACACAGATACAGAGGAATACAGAGAAGCTAAACCAAAGTAAGTGGACCGCTCATTTACCATTGTGATCAGTAGAACACCATATGCTCAAGTGTTTATGATGCATTTGGGATAAGAGGCTGGCTAACATCAAAGGAGAAGAGCAAATGCTTTAGTAGTTGATTGTAATATTTCCTAAGGGGCCGCTGAAGTTATCAAAGCTAGAATTGAGACAGCCCCCATTCCCTTAAGTTATAATTGTATTATTTGATGTTGGTCCCAAAGAGAATACGAGGCATGACACAGTGGGGTCTTGGTACTGAGACCCTCTACTAGCTTGTAGGATAGGAATTTGTACAGTCAGTTATATAGAATTTTTGGAGTCCCCCTGCTATTTCAGGTTGTTAAAGGGAAACTTAAGAGGACCTTTCGCTGGTCCTAGCATTCCAATATTATTACCTGGCAGTGTAGGGCTTTATTAGATGTCAGGGCACATTTTGTTTTTCTGCTCAGCTTCTCCGGGGGGGTTCACTTTTCCCTCCCTGTATGCTAATTGGCAGCAGCGGTACAGGGAGAAGTAGACAGCCGAGTTTCTCGAGGGGTGTCTCCTTCTCCCTGGCTGTAGCGCGGTCCAATCGCAGCTGAGAGCGTCACAGCCAGGGAGAAGGTGAGCTTTTTTTTTTCTTTTTTCTCCCGGTTCTGACGCACTCCGCTGCGATTGGGCAGCTCAAAGCCAGGGAGACGGAGATGCCTCTTGAGAAAATCAGCCGTTTTCTCCTCCCTGTACTGCTAATTGGCATACAGGGCAGGAAAAGTGAACAGGGGGCACAGCGGTGGAACGGAGTAACCGAGCTGAAAAAGAAAAGGCACCCTGACATCTCCTAATAAAGCCCTGCACTGCCAGGTAATAACATTGGAATGTTAGGACCAGTGAAAGGTCCTCTTTAGTCAGGGCGAAAGGGGTCTCGCCATTTTGCAAATCAGTGGCTCTCCAAGATCTCCATCTTCAAGAATGTGATTTTTTTTTTACTTGTCTATCACCTGTCAGAAGATAATTGTCACTAATTTTCTCTGTGAATTCTTTTTAATGATTAGTTTTCAAAAAATTATTTAGTCTTTTCTCCGTTGTTTTGGTTTTATAGGGATTTAGGTTTTGAGAATCAAAATGCTTGTGATAATCGTTCCTATGGGGGTTGTCACTCAGCTTGCCCTGTCTCCTTTATTGGACATTGGCTCAGCCATTGGCTGTATCCCTAAATCTCAGCTGTGGTTTTTAATTATTATTTTTTTTTTTACTTCTTATTTTATATGGTTGTTTCTATGTTAAAAAAAAAGCTATGTTTTAAGATGGTATTACAGTTTAGGCAAATAACATTTTTGATTTTGTATAACTTGATTTTCCATATAAATTCCTTCTAGTTTTAAAAACTTCTGCTTGCTTTTATTCAGTAAGAGCTGTCTTTGTATACGTCCAATGGATAAAATTCTGTTCTAGTCATGAAATGGAAATATCAAATCTATCCATAGGCCCTCATTTACCTCAGGGAGGCCGAAAGGATATCCTTTTGGCCTCTGTTTGGCTTCTATGTCAGCAAACTTTTTTTTTTCTGCTGTATGGAATATATGTGCAATATATATATTTTTTTTAAACTCGTTTTATTGAAGTATCAATAAAAAAAGGCATACATCAAGGCATCAATAACAAACCTGAAGCAGCCCACGCAGGGGAACTCCAGGTACCATGGTAGTTACATAAAAAAAAAAAAAAAAAATCACCTATGGGCAAGGCAGCATCCAGGAGCAGGAGCAATGTACTCAAATAAGCATAACATCGTGTTCCATAACTCACTAAGCAGGCATTGAATATATCTATACACAGTAACCACCATAAAATGCATCATGCAGTTCCTGCCTATATAGAGTGCATGTGCATGGGTTGCAAGGTTAAGGTTGAAGAGCACCACTCTCCCCATACCTTTTGAAATTTCTGCGGGCACCTTCTATGAGCATATACCACTTTCTCCATAGCCATGGCTTGATTAACCAGTGCTTTCCATTGATTGACAGTTGGGGGCCTGTCAGCCATCCACCTCAGCGCTATTGCCTTCCTAGCCATGAATAAGGCCTCCCCTAAAAATATCCTCTGGTGATGCGTCCACTGCTCCTCATCCAAGATTCCCAGGATGCAAACTTTAGGGCAAATGGCTAGCTGGGCAGGGACCATTGTTGATAGAACGTCCACAACCTTATCCCAGAAGGCTTGAATGTAGCTGCATCCCCACATCAAATGCCAAAAATCAGCCCTCTCCTCCTGGCACCTATGACATCTGCTGCTAGGAGACCTTCCCATTCTATATAACCTTAAAGGAGATAAGTAGCTCCTATGGAGTATAAATAGCTGGGTCAGTCTGTTGTTCACTGAAGGGGAAACCTTAGCAGGCACCAGCAGGGCCTCCTCCCAATCCTCGGCATCAAATGAAGAAATGGATTCTCTCCACTTTGCCTCTACCCCCAAAGGTTGGAGAGCCATGCGTTCTCCCAGAAGATGAGTGTATAGCACAGAAATTACACCCTTGGGGCCCTGTGACCTTAATACCCCTATCAAGGGATACTTAGAGATGTTCCTATTCCCCCCTCTAAATTGAGCAGTCAGGGCATGTCTCAACTGAAGGTACCTATAGAAGTGTGTATGAGGGATCTCAAACTTCTCCTGTAATTGCTGTAAGGACCTCAGAACGCCACCTATATATAAGTCCTCCAGGTTCCGGATCCCTTGCTCTTTCCAAACCGCCACTCCCTCCAAATTCGCTAAATGTGGAAACATGGGATTATCCCAAAGAGGAGCAGCATCCGGTAAGCCCTTGTACGAATTAAGTTTGGCCGCCCTCCAAATTTGGTTGGCTAACTTATGGGCAGGGAGAAGCCTTCCAGGCACCAGATTAGGGGACTCTAACACAGGCCATAAAGTGGCTAAGCTCAGATATTCTTTCAGCCAGTATTCCGGCCCCGGCAACTCCTCCTGCCCTACCCATGCCGCTACGTATTTCAACTGACTAGCTAAGTAATACAGAAAAAAGTCAGGCAGGGCAACTCCACCATGAAGTTTGGACCTCTGTAGAACGTCCAGGGAAAGCTTCCTCCTAGCTCCCCCCCAGACAAAGGCCGCTGTAATCCTGTGCAGTCTGTCAAAGAAAGCCTTAGGGACCGGGGCACAGGCGTGTGACAGGAGATAAAGACCCTTCGGAAGTAGTACCATTTTGACCAAATTCAATCTACCCATTACCGAAAGCGGCAAAGACTTCCATGTTTTAAATTTGTCAATGAATAAAGATTCTATAGGGTCTATATTTCTTGCCACTGATACATGGGGATCCCTAGTGATCACAATACCAAGGTACTTGAAATGATCCACTACTGGTAGGTTAAGCAGCCTTCCGGGCCAGTCATGTGTCCAAAGAGGCATGATAGCAGATTTTGTCCAATTTATGTGCAAGCCCGAGTAAGTGCCAAACCTCTCTATCACTTCCATCGCCCTCCGGAGGGTACTCTCAGGCTCATCCATAAACAGGAGCAAATCATCAGCGTAAAGCCCTACTTTCTCTACTCTTTCCCCTCTGGAGATCCCCAGAAAGGCCTCGTCTTGTCTAATGCGTAGCGCAAGATGCTCAATCACGACAGCAAACAGCAGCGGGGAAAGGGGACAGCCCTGCCTCGTACCTCTGTGAAGCGCAAAGGAGGCAGATTGAGTGCCATTCACAAGTATGTTTGCTCTGGGTCTCTGATACAGTATTTCAATCCAGCTTACAAACTGAGGACCGAAGCCAAAGTCTCTCAAAATCTGCAGCAGGAAGGGCCATTCCACAGAGTCAAAGGCCTTAGCAGTGTCAAGGGACGCCAGAGCCCACCTCTTGTCTTCCGCCGCCCCGATCTGTGCTATTACCTGCGCCCTTCTAATATTATCAGAAGTCGTCCGGCCTGGCATAAATCCAGCCTGATCTTTATGTACTATGGATGTCACCACTTTATTTAGGCGTGAAGCCAATAGCCTAGTCAATATCTTATAGTCTAAATTTAGCAATGAGATAGGTCTATAAGACCCACACTCATCGGGGTCCTTGTCCGGTTTCAGAATTACTACAATGGTGGCATCATACAGGGAGTCAGGTAACAAACGCAGTCGAATCGACTCCGAATACAATTTAAGGAGTTGGGGTCCCAGGATATTACTATATCTAGCATATACCTCCACAGGGATCCCATCCGGGCCCGGCGCCTTTCCCTTAGGTAGGTCCTGAATGGCTAGCTGAATCTCCTCTAGTGTTATCTCTGCATCTAGCAGCCGTCTATCCTCCGCGCTAATTTTAGGGTGGGACACCTCGGAAATGTAGTCACACAGCTCCCCATCAGAATACTGAGCTGAGGAACTGTAAAGCGACTGATAGAAGCATCTGAAAGTGTCTAGAATACCCTCCACTGACTCCAGCAGTTGTCCCTCAGAGTTTAGTATGCGCAAAACAGGGGGGGACATCTGATTGGTTCTTGCAATCTGGGCGAGGAGTTTGCCCGCCCTATCCCCAGACTCGAATGACTGCTGCTTCATGAAGAACATCCTGCGCTCGCTTTTTTCTTTAATATGCAGCATATAAGATCGACCCTTCTCCATCCACTCAATTCTATTCGCTTCTGTGGGATCTAAGCAAAAAGTGGCTTCTGCCTCTCTGCATTTGGTGTGCAGTTCAAGCTCCTGACGTGCCGAGCACTTCTTTACATAAGAAATGGAGGACTTCAGGCAGCCCCGCAGATAGGCCTTCAAGGTATCCCATAATAACAAACCCTCTGTCTCATCTCCCTGCATCTCCAAGAACACCTCTAGTTGGTCAGGAATCCTATCATTCTGAGTAAAGAGCGTGAGCCAAAAAGGATGAATCCGCACTTTACCCCCCCCAGAGACAGCGCCAGGACCATTCAGACGCGCTACTATTGGAGCATGATCCGAAGGGCCCTGCGGCTCATAGGTAATATCAATCAGGTCTGTGTACACTGTAGCGTTGCCCAAGACATAGTCGATTCTAGATAATGCGCCCCTAGCGGGGGTGAAGCAGGAGTATTCTCTCACCCGTGGGTTCCTAAGTCTCCAGAGGTCCAGCCAGCCCAGCTCCGCAGCAATTCTAGACATCGCAGTGTCAGAAGAGGAATCATCTATCTGCATCCCGGGTGGGCGGTGTCTGTCTAGCACCTCCCCCATGACCATGTTGAAATCACCCGCGCAGATTAAACGAGCCGAGGGATATTGTGCTGCAAATCCCAACGCCGTCTGCAGAAGTGAAACCCTGGCCGGAGGGGGATTATATAGGTTAACAATAACGTAAGGCACATGATTTATAAACCCGTACACCATTAGATATTGCCCCTCAGGGTCCACAACGGTCTGTTGCGGCTCCCATACAAGGCCCCTGCGAACCAGTATCGCTACACCTCTAGAATGTGTGGTGCCATACGCCTGTATAGACCACTGCACCCATGATTTAACTATTCTGTGCCCAGTTTCTGGTGTTAAATGAGTTTCCTGAAGTCCCAGAATGTGAGGGCAATATCTCCTGACATGCGAAAATACCGCAATCCTCTTATTCGGTGCGCCCAAGCCTCTCGCATTCCAGGACATCATTGTTAAAGACCCCATGACTTAGCCATCAATACATCTCCCGAGTATATGAGGGTCACCCTGTCGAATCTAGCATAATGACCCCCCTTTCCAAGTGATCGCTTCGCCTCCTCCGCCCATGATAAACCTACAGATGCCCATGCCTTAATCAACCGTAGAAACATAGAACATAACAAATGGTGAACTAACAGCACTAGATATTCATCCAGTGTAACCATTAATGCTTCAGTTTTGTGACAACGTGTTCGGGGACCGGTATAGCAAAGAAGTTGTTCAAGCCCATACCGGTGGCCGGACATTCCCTGTACATGTTGTAGTACAGCTGTAATTATGAAAAGGAACAGCAGATAACAAAATATAGTGCGCAACCAGGCCCACACCTACTATTAATGAACAGCGATGTCCAGCATTACAATTCTAGAAGGCCCAATAACTGAGTGTATCAGTGACACACAAGTGGAAAGGAAAGCATATTATCACAGGCACATGAACATTGCGGTAAGGTACCATGTTACTCAGCACAATACCCTAAGATATTTGCGACGCAGTCCAGTGTCCCGGCTAACGCGGTCTCGGGCGCCTAGACAACCAGTCCTCTGCTTCCTTCGGATCAGTGAAGAAGAGTGGTCTATCCCCATCAATCACACGGAGACAAGCTGGGTAGGCCATCGAATATTGCAAATTTAATTCACGGAGTCGTCTCTTTACCGAGACAAAAGTGGCCCTCTTCTTCTGCAATTCCGCAGAAAAGTCCGGGAATAATGACACGTTAGCGTTGTCACTAGGGATGAGCGAACCCGAACTGTATAGTTCGGGTTCGTACCGAATTTTGGGGTGTCCGTGACACGGACCCGAACCCGGACATTTTCGTAAAAGTCCGGGTTCGGGTTCGGTGTTCGTCGCTTTCTTCGCGCTTTTGTGACGCTTTCTTGGCGCTTTTTGAAAGGCTGCAAAGCAGCCAATCAACAAGCGTCATACTACTTGCCCCAAGAGGCCATCACAGCCATGCCTACTATTGGCATGGCTGTGATTGGCCAGAGCACCATGTGACCCAGCCTCTATTTAAGCTGGAGTCACATAGCGCCGCCCGTCACTCTGCTCTGATTAGCGTAGGGAGAGGTTGCGGCTGCGACAGTAGGGCGAGATTAGGCAGATTAACTCCTCCAAAGGACTTGATTAACTGATCGATCTGCAGCTGTGGATCATTGAGCTGCTGATCCTCAATTGCTCACTGTTTTTAGGCTGCACAGACCGTTTGTCAGTCTCATTTTTCTGGGGTGATCGGCGGCCATTTTGTGTCTTGTGGTGCGCCAGCACAAGCTGCGACCAAGTGCATTTAACCCTCAATGGTGTGGTTGTTTTTTGGCTAAAGCCTACATCAGGGTGAAGCTGTCACACCAAGTGCATTTATCCAGCAATAGTCTGTTCATTTTTTGGCCATATACAAAATCAGGGGCAAGCTGCGCCTGTCACCAAGTGCATTTAACCCTCAATGGTGTGGTTGTTTTTTGGCTAAAGCCTACATCAGGGTGAAGCTGTCACACCAAGTGCATTTAACCAGCAATAGTCTGTTTATTTTTTGGCCATATACTACATCAGGGGCAAGCTGCGCCCGTCACCAAGTGCATTTAACCCTCAGTAGTGTGGTTGGTCAAGCTGTGACACCAAGTGCATTTAACCAGCAATAGTCTGTTCATTTTTTGGCCATATACAAAATCAGGGGCAAGCTGCGCCTGTCACCAAGTGCATTTAACCCTCAATGGTGTGGTTGTTTTTTGGCTAAAGCCTACATCAGGGTGAAGCTGTCACACCAAGTGCATTTAACCAGCAATAGTCTGTTCATTTTTTGGCCATATACAAAATCAGGGGCAAGCTGCGCCTGTCACCAAGTGCATTTAACCCTCAATGGTGTGGTTGTTTTTTGGCTAAAGCCTACATCAGGGTGAAGCTGTCACACCAAGTGCATTTAACCAGCAATAGTCTGTTCATTTTTTGGCCATATCCCAGTCTAATTCTGTCACTAAATCCATACCGGTCACCCAGCGCCTAAATACTAGGCCTCAAATTTATATCCAGCTAAATCTGTCCCTAGTGCTGTAGCTGGGCGAGTTATTTAGTGTCCGTTCAAGCACATTTCTTGTTCTGGGTTGAAATACAATTCCCAATTTAGCAATTTCATAATTTAGTGGTTCCTGCTATATCAGAGCTCTTTGAAATCTATCCCAAAAAGGGTATATAATATTGAAGGTGCACATAGGGTCATTCAGAGTAACTTCACACACACCCGCTACTGTGTATTTCCAAGTCTAATTCTGTCACTAAATCCATACCGGTGACCCAGCGCCTAAATACTAGGCCTCAAATTTAATTCCCTCTAAATCTCTCGTTACCCACCGCTGTACTGTTGTTGCTGGGCAAGATATTTAGTGTCCGTCAAAGCACATTTTTTGTTCTGGGTTGAAGTACAATTCCCAATTTAGCAATTTCATAATTTAGTGGTTTCTGCTATATCAGAGCTATTTGAAATCTATCCCAAAAAGGGTATATAATATTGAAGGTGCACATAGGGTCATTCAGAATAACTTCACACACACCCGCTACTGTGTATTTCCAAGTCTAATTCTGTCACTAAACCCATACCTGTCACCCAGCGCCTAAATACTAGGCCTCAAATTTAAATCCCTCTAAATCTCTCGTTACCGTTGTCCTGTTGTAGCTGGGAAAGTTATTTAGTGCCCGTCAAAGCACATTTTTTGTTCTGGGTTGAAGTACAATTCCCAATTTAGCAATTTCATAATTTAGTGGTTCCTGCTATATCAGAGCTATTTGAAATCTATCCCAAAAAGGGTATATAATATTGAAGGTGCACATAGGGTCATTCAGAATAACTTCACACACACCCGCTACTGTGTATTTCCAAGTCTAATTCTGTCACTAAATCCATACCGGTGACCCAGCGCCTAAATACTAGGCCTCAAATTTAATTCCCTCTAAATCTCTCGTTACCCACCGCTGTACTGTTGTTGCTGGGCAAGATATTTAGTGTCCGTCAAAGCACATTTTTTGTTCTGGGTTGAAGTACAATTCCCAATTTAGCAATTTCATAATTTAGTGGTTTCTGCTATATCAGAGCTATTTGAAATCTATCCCTAAAAGGGTATATAATATTGAAGGTGCACATAGGGTCATTCAGAATAACTTCACACACACCCGCTACTGTGTATTTCCAAGTCTAATTCTGTCACTAAACCCATACCTGTCACCCAGCGCCTAAATACTAGGCCTCAAATTTATATCCAGCTAAATCTGTCCCTAGTGCTGTAGCTGGGCGAGTTATTTAGTGTCCGTTCAAGCACATTTCTTGTTCTGGGTTGAAATACAATTCCCAATTTAGCAATTTCATAATTTAGTGGTTCCTGCTATATCAGAGCTCTTTGAAATCTATCCCAAAAAGGGTATATAATATTGAAGGTGCACATAGGGTCATTCAGAGTAACTTCACACACACCCGCTACTGTGTATTTCCAAGTCTAATTCTGTCACTAAATCCATACCGGTGACCCAGCGCCTAAATACTAGGCCTCAAATTTAATTCCCTCTAAATCTCTCGTTACCCACCGCTGTACTGTTGTTGCTGGGCAAGATATTTAGTGTCCGTCAAAGCACATTTTTTGTTCTGGGTTGAAGTACAATTCCCAATTTAGCAATTTCATAATTTAGTGGTTTCTGCTATATCAGAGCTATTTGAAATCTATCCCAAAAAGGGTATATAATATTGAAGGTGCACATAGGGTCATTCAGAATAACTTCACACACACCCGCTACTGTGTATTTCCAAGTCTAATTCTGTCACTAAACCCATACCTGTCACCCAGCGCCTAAATACTAGGCCTCAAATTTAAATCCCTCTAAATCTCTCGTTACCGTTGTCCTGTTGTAGCTGGGAAAGTTATTTAGTGCCCGTCAAAGCACATTTTTTGTTCTGGGTTGAAGTACAATTCCCAATTTAGCAATTTCATAATTTAGTGGTTCCTGCTATATCAGAGCTATTTGAAATCTATCCCAAAAAGGGTATATAATATTGAAGGTGCACATAGGGTCATTCAGAATAACTTCACACACACCCGCTACTGTGTATTTCCAAGTCTAATTCTGTCACTAAATCCATACCGGTGACCCAGCGCCTAAATACTAGGCCTCAAATTTAATTCCCTCTAAATCTCTCGTTACCCACCGGTGTACTGTTGTTGCTGGGCAAGATATTTAGTGTCCGTCAAAGCACATTTTTTGTTCTGGGTTGAAGTACAATTCCCAATTTAGCAATTTCATAATTTAGTGGTTTCTGCTATATCAGAGCTATTTGAAATCTATCCCTAAAAGGGTATATAATATTGAAGGTGCACATAGGGTCATTCAGAATAACTTCACACACACCCGCTACTGTGTATTTCCAAGTCTAATTCTGTCACTAAACCCATACCTGTCACCCAGCGCCTAAATACTAGGCCTCAAATTTAAATCCCTCTAAATCTCTCGTTACCGTTGTCCTGTTGTAGCTGGGAAAGTTATTTAGTGCCCGTCAAAGCACATTTTTTGTTCTGGGTTGAAGTACAATTCCCAATTTAGCAATTTCATAATTTAGTGGTTCCTGCTATATCAGAGCTATTTGAAATCTATCCCAAAAAGGGTATATAATATTGAAGGTGCACATTGGGTCATTCAGAATAACTTCACACACACGCTTCTGTGCATTTCCAAGTCTAATTCTGTCACTAAATCCATACCGGTGACCCAGCGCCTAAATACTAGGCCTCAAATTTAATTCCCTCTAAATCTCTCGTTACCCACCGCTGTACTGTTGTTGCTGGGCAAGATATTTAGTGTCCGTCAAAGCACATTTTTGTTCTGGGTTGAAGTACAATTCCCAATTTAGCAATTTCATAATTTAGTGGTTTCTGCTATATCAGAGCTATTTGAAATCTATCCCTAAAAGGGTATATAATATTGAAGGTGCACATAGGGTCATTCAGAATAACTTCACACACACCCGCTACTGTGTATTTCCAAGTCTAATTCTGTCACTAAATCCATACCGGTGACCCAGCGCCTAAATACTAGGCCTCAAATTTAATTCCCTCTAAATCTCTCGTTACCCACCGTTGTACTGTTGTTGCTGGGCAAGATATTTAGTGTCCGTCAAAGCACATTTTTTGTTCTGGGTTGAAGTACAATTCCCAATTTAGCAATTTCATAATTTAGTGGTTTCTGCTATATCAGAGCTATTTGAAATCTATCCCTAAAAGGGTATATAATATTCAAGGTGCACATTGGGTCATTCAGAATAACTTCACACACACACGCTTCTGTGCATTTCCAAGTCTAATTCTGTCACTAAATCCATACCGGTCACCCAGCGCCTAAATACTAGGCCTCAAATTTATATCCCGCTGAATTTGAATACAATACATTGGGCCAAATAATATATTTGTTGTTGTGGTGAACCATAACAATGAGAAAAACATCTAGTAAGGGACGCGGACGTGGACATGGTCGTGGTGGTGTTAGTGGACCCTCTGGTGCTGGGAGAGGACGTGGCCGTTCTGCCACATCCACACGTCCTAGTGTACCAACTACCTCAGGTCCCAGTAGCCGCCAGAATTTACAGCGATATATGGTGGGGCCCAATGCCGTTCTAAGGATGGTAAGGCCTGAGCAGGTACAGGCATTAGTCAATTGGGTGGCCGACAGTGGATCCAGCACGTTCACATTATCTCCCACCCAGTCTTCTGCAGAAAGCGCACAGATGGCGCCTGAAAACCAACCCCATCAGTCTGTCACATCACCCCCATGCATACCAGGGAAACTGTCTCAGCCTCAAGTTATGCAGCAGTCTCTTATGCTGTTTGAAGACTCCGCTGGCAGGGTTTCCCAAGGGCATCCACCTAGCCCTTCCCCAGCGGTGAAAGACATAGAATGCACTGACGCACAACCACTTATGTTTCCTGATGATGAGGACATGGGAATACCACCTCAGCATGTCTCTGATGATGACGAAACACAGGTGCCAACTGCTGCGTCTTTCTGCAGTGTGCAGACTGAACAGGAGGTCAGGGATCAAGACTGGGTGGAAGACGATGCAGGGGACGATGAGGTCCTAGACCCCACATGGAATGAAGGTCGTGCCACTGACTTTCACAGTTCGGAGGAAGAGGCAGTGGTGAGACCGAGCCAACAGCGTAGCAAAAGAGGGAGCAGTGGGCAAAAGCAGAACACCCGCCGCCAAGAGACTCCGCCTGCTACTGACCGCCGCCATCTGGGACCGAGCACCCCAAAGGCAGCTTCAAGGAGTTCCCTGGCATGGCACTTCTTCAAACAATGTGCTGACGACAAGACCCGAGTGGTTTGCACGCTGTGCCATCAGAGCCTGAAGCGAGGCATTAACGTTCTGAACCTGAGCACAACCTGCATGACCAGGCACCTGCATGCAAAGCATGAACTGCAGTGGAGTAAACACCTTAAAACCAAGGAAGTCACTCAGGCTCCCCCTGCTACCTCTTCTGCTGCTGCCGCCTCGGCCTATTCTGCTGCTGCCGCCTCGGCCTCTTCCTCCGCCTCTGGAGGAACGTTGGCACCTGCCGCCCAGCAAACAGGGGATGTACCACCAACACCACCACCACCACCTCCGTCACCAAGCGTCTCAACCATGTCACACGCCAGCGTTCAGCTCTCCATCTCACAAACATTTGATAGAAAGCGTAAATTCCCACCTAGCCACCCTCGATCCCTGGCCCTGAATGCCAGCATTTCTAAACTACTGGCCTATGAAATGCTGTCATTTAGGCTGGTGGACACAGACAGCTTCAAACAGCTCATGTCGCTTGCTGTCCCACAGTATGTTGTTCCCAGCCGGCACTACTTCTCCAAGAGAGCCGTGCCTTCCCTGCACAACCAAGTATCCCATAAAATCAAGTGTGCACTGCGCAACGCCATCTGTAGCAAGGTCCACCTAACCACAGATACGTGGACCAGTAAGCACGGCCAGGGACGCTATATCTCCCTAACTGCACACTGGGTAAATGTAGTGGCAGCTGGGCCCCAGGCGGAGAGCTGTTTGGCGCACGTCCTTCCGCCGCCAAGGATCGCAGGGCAACATTCTTTGCCTCCTGTTGCCACCTCCTCCTTCTCGGCTTCCTCCTCCTCTTCTTCCACCTGCTCATCCAGTCAGCCACACACCTTCACCACCAACTTCAGCACAGCCCGGGGTAAACGTCAGCAGGCCATTCTGAAACTCATATGTTTGGGGGACAGGCCCCACACCGCACAGGAGTTGTGGCGGGGTATAGAACAACAGACCGACGAGTGGTTGCTGCCGGTGAGCCTCAAGCCCGGCCTGGTGGTGTGTGATAATGGGCGAAATCTCGTTGCAGCTCTGGGACTAGCCAATTTGACGCACATCCCTTGCTTGGCGCATGTGCTGAATTTGGTGGTGCAGAAGTTCATTCACAACTACCCCGACATGTCAGAGCTGCTGCATAAAGTGCGGGCCGTCTGTTCGCGCTTCCGGCGTTCACATCCTGCTGCTGCTCGCCTGTCTGCGCTACAGCGTAACTTCGGCCTTCCCGCTCACCGCCTCATATGCGACGTGCCCACCAGGTGGAACTCCACCTTGCACATGCTGGACAGACTGTGCGAGCAGCAGCAGGCCATAGTGGAGTTTCAGCTGCAGCACGCACGGGTCAGTCGCACTACAGAACAGCACCACTTCACCACCAATGACTGGGCCTCCATGCGAGACCTGTGTGCCCTGTTGCGCTGTTTCGAGTACTCCACCAACATGGCCAGTGGCGATGACACCGTTATCAGCGTTACAATACCACTTCTATGTCTCCTTGAGAAAACACTTAGGGCGATGATGGAAGAGGAGGTGGCCCAGGAGGAGGAGGAGGAGGAGGAGGAAGAGGGGTCATTTTTAGCACTTTCAGGCCAGTCTCTTCGAAGTGACTCAGAGGGAGGTTTTTGGCAACAGCAGAGGCCAGGTACAAATGTGGCCAGCCAGGGCCCACTACTGGAGGACGAGGAGGACGAGGATGAGGAGGAGGTGGAGGAGGATGAGGATGAAGCATGGTCACAGCGGGGTGGCACCCAACGCAGCTCGGGTCCATCACTGGTGCGTGGCTGGGGGGAAAGGCAGGACGATGACGATACGCCTCCCACAGAGGACAGCTTGTCCTTATCCCTGGGCAGCCTGGCACACATGAGCGACTACATGCTGCAGTGCCTGCGCAACGACAGCAGAGTTGCCCACATTTTAACCTGTGCGGACTACTGGGTTGCCACCCTGCTGGATCCACGCTACAAAGACAATGTGCCCACCTTACTTCCTGCACTGGAGCGTGATAGGAAGATGCGCGAGTACAAGCGCACGTTGGTAGACGCGCTACTGAGAGCATTCCCAAATGTCACAGGGGAACAAGTGGAAGCCCAAGGCCAAGGCAGAGGAGGAGCAAGAGGTCGCCAAGGCAGCTGTGTCACGGCCAGCTCCTCTGAGGGCAGGGTTAGCATGGCAGAGATGTGGAAAACTTTTGTCAACACGCCACAGCTAACTGCACCACCACCTGATACGCAACGTGTTAGCAGGAGGCAACATTTCACTAACATGGTGGAACAGTACGTGTGCACACCCCTCCACGTACTGACTGATGGTTCGGCCCCATTCAACTTCTGGGTCTCTAAATTGTCCACGTGGCCAGAGCTAGCCTTTTATGCCTTGGAGGTGCTGGCCTGCCCGGCAGCCAGCGTTTTGTCTGAACGTGTATTCAGCACGGCAGGGGGCGTCATTACAGACAAACGCAGCCGCCTGTCTACAGCCAATGTGGACAAGCTGACGTTCATAAAAATGAACCAGGCATGGATCCCACAGGACCTGTCCGTCCCTTGTCCAGATTAGACATTAACTACCTCCCCATAACCATATATTATTGGACTCCAGGGCACTTCCTCATTCAATCCTATTTTTATTTTCATTTTACCATTATATTGCGAGGCTACCCAAAGTTGAATGAACCTCTCCTCTGCCTGTGTGCTAGGCCTAAATATATGCCAATGGACTGTTGCAGTGGTGGGTGACGTGAAGCCTCATTCTCTGCTATGACATGCAGACTGATTCTCTGCTGACATGAAGCCAGATCCTCTGTTACGGGAGCTCTCTCCTCTGCCTGGGTGCTGGGCCTAAATTTATGACAATTGACTGTTGCAGTGGTGGGTGACGTGAAGCCTGATTCTCTGCTATGATATGAAGACTGATTCTCTGCTGACATGAAGCCAGATTGTCTGTTACGGGACCTTTCTCCTCTGCCTGGGTTCTGGGCCTAAATTTATGAAAATTGACTGTTGCAGTGGTGGGTGACGTGAAGCCTGATTCTCTGCTATGATATGAAGACTGATTCTCTGCTGACATGAAGCCAGATTGTCTGTTACGGGACCTTTCTCCTCTGCCTGGGTTCTGGGCCTAAATTTATGACAATGGACTGTTGCAGTGGTGGCTGACGTGAAGCCTGATTCTCTGCTATGACATGCAGACTGATTCTCTGCTGTCATGAAGCCAGATTGTCTGTTACGGGACCTCTCTGCTCTGCCTGTGTGCTAGGCCTAAATATATGCCAATGGACTGTTGCAGTGGTGGCTGACGTGAAGCCTCATTCTCTGCTATGACATGCAGACTAATTCTCTGCTGACATGAAGCCAGATTGTCTGTTACGGGACCTCTCTCCTCTGCCTGGGTGCTGGGCCTAAATTTATGACAATGGACTGTTGCAGTGGTGGCTGACGTGAAGCCTGATTCTCTGCTATGACATGCAGACTAATTCTCTGCTGACATGAAGCCAGATTGTCTGTTACGGGACCTCTCTCCTCTGCCTGGGTGCTGGGCCTAAATATATGCCAATGGACTGTTGCAGTGGTGGCTGACGTGAAGCCTCATTCTCTGCTATGACATGCAGACTAATTCTCTGCTGTCATGAAGCCAGATTGTCTGTTACGGGACCTCTCTGCTCTGCCTGTGTGCTAGGCCTAAATATATGCCAATGGACTGTTGCAGTGGTGGGTGACGTGAAGCCTCATTCTCTGCTATGACATGCAGACTGATTCTCTGCTGACATGAAGCCAGATTGTCTGTTACGGGACCTCTCTGCTCTGCCTGTGTGCTAGGCCTAAATATATGCCAATGGACTGTTGCAGTGGTGGGTGACGTGAAGCCTCATTCTCTGCTATGACATGCAGACTGATTCTCTGCTGACATGAAGCCAGATTGTCTGTTACGGGACCTCTCTGCTCTGCCTGTGTGCTAGGCCTAAATATATGCCAATGGACTGTTGCAGTGGTGGCTGACGTGAAGCCTCATTCTCTGCTATGACATGCAGACTAATTCTCTGCTGACATGAAGACAGATTCTCTGTTACGGGACCTCTCTCCTCTGCCTGGGTGCCGGGGCCTAAATATCTGAGAATGGACTGTTCCAGTGGTGGGTGACGGGAAGCCAGATTCTCTGCTATGGAACCTCTCTCCAATTGATTTTGGTTAATTTTTATTTATTTAATTTTTATTTTAATTCATTTCCCTATCCACATTTGTTTGCAGGGGATTTACCTACATGTTGCTGCCTTTTGCAGCCCTCTAGCTCTTTCCTGGGCTGTTTTACAGCCTTTTTAGTGCCGAAAAGTTCGGGTCCCCATTGACTTCAATGGGGTTCGGGTTCGGGACGAAGTTCGGATCGGGTTCGGATCCCGAACCCGAACATTTCCGGGATGTTCGGCCGAACTTCTCGAACCCGAACATCCAGGTGTTCGCTCAACTCTAGTTGTCACACGTCAACGCTCCCTTGCATCTTGCCTGGCTGAGGATTAAGTCCCGGTCCTTCCAGTTGAGCATGCGGGCCAGCAAAGGTCTCGGCGGGGCTCCCGGGGGGGGCGGTCTAGCAGGGATTCTATGCGCCCTTTCAACCACATACGCTGTCGAGAACGCGGCATCGGGAAACTGGGCCTTGAACCATGCCTCCAGGAAATTAGCAGGATCCCTCCCCTCCGCTCTCTCAGGCATACCTAGAATCCGCACGTTGTTGCGGCGGGACCGATTCTCCAGGTCGTCGCACTTCTGCCGCCATAGCCCCACTGATCTCTCCACCTCCTGCAGTCTGGTGTCCAAAGGCCTAGTATAATCCTCCAGCGCCGACACCCGGTCTTCCGTCTGCTTCACCCTCTCCCTCAGCTGCTGTACGTCCTGTCTCAACAGGCCCAGATCCACCCGTACCTCCTCAATCTTACACGTGAGGGAGGACTGGCAAGAGGAGATCGCCGTTAGAAGCTGCTCCGATACTGCTTTCAGGGTAATTTCTGGTTCCCCAGCATCTTCAGGCTCTAACTGCTGCGCAGCCTGACCGCGAGTAGCCGCGCGTGGAGTGGCGGGAGCAGCGGCGCCCTGCTGATTGTCTTGGCGGGCATATTCCTTTAGCTTCTCAGCCGCCGATTGCGTCTTGCTGGGACCCATATCAGGGTGCCTGGTCTTCCCTCTTTTCCTCTGCACTTGCCACTCGGTATTTGGCATAGACAGCTTGGCAGGATTGATCAGGATTTAGTACAGGGAACGGAGCCGCTCTCAGGTGCGTGCTCTCATGCCGGCAGTCAGGCCACGCCCCCGCAATATATATTTTTAATGGTCAATTTGCACTATTGGGGTAATTTATCAAATTGGTTTAAAGTAGAACTGGCTTAGTTGCCCATAGCAACCAATCAGATTCCACCATTCATTTTCCAAAGGAGCTGTCCAAAAATGAAAGCTGGAATCTGATTGGTTGCTATGGGCAACTAAGCCAGTTCTACTTTACACCAGTTAGATAAATGACCCCATATGTTTGTAGTGTAGTAAGTGTACGTCAGAGGTATAGGGCCAATGCCTCAGATGTATGCCACTGCAAAGCCATACAGTAGCATCTGTCATCCATAGGCTGCTATATTAAAAACATATTATACCATGCAGTATATTGCATGTAGAATAGTGCAGAAGACTAAAAAAAATCCTACACCAGCCCCGTGCAGGCCAAAATGGCGCTCTTATCTGCCTCTATCGAGTGAAGTGGGACCAATGACTGTGTCTGAAGTATGCAGTGCATATGGCGAATGGACACTCCAACCACAGTGCAAATGTAGCCTATGGGCAACGTGTACCTCCCAGTGTTCACCTCCAACCTGCCCTGTTAGCACCGTGGGAATTATCCCCTCCAGTACAGTTCTCAGAGCTATGTAACAGGCCATGAACCTGTGTCTTTATTACATTAGCAGGATTTTGATATGCCGGATGTAAGCAATGATGCTTTCTATTGAATGACTGCAAGCAGAGATCTGGAAACTGAGGAGCTGATCCAGTTAAGTATGACAGGGTGGATGTTGAGGTGACTTCCTTTCTTCCATTAATGTATCTGTGCAGCATTAACCCTGTGACCGGACGTGTAGAAGAGAAGCAGCCCAATCCTATGGACGGGATGACAGACGAGCAGAAAGAGTACGAGGCTATGAAACTGGTCAGCATGTTTGACAAGTTATCTCGGTGAGAAATTGACCACTTTGGTTGTTGTACTTTTTTTTTTTTTTTTCTTCCTAGGTAGCTCCTTAGTTATATTGGGTCAAATGAAGCATCTTTATGACTAATCAGCCTGGCACAGGACCGCTGTGCAAATATCAGATGTCCTTACAGCAGAGAGTCAGTAGGTTTCACAATGTCTGTCCCATGCGTGCACGTTGCATATACCCACAGTCAGGTGGTAAGTGGCTAGGCGGCTCTCAGTTAAAATGGTAACCGCGTATACAGGCCCGTGTCATGTGCTAGGTGGGCCTATCCTAGCTGCATTAAGGAATATGAAATGAAAGATTATGGGGGGAAGTTATCAAAACTGGTGTAAAGGTAAACTGGCTTAGTTGCCGATGGCAACCAGGAGCTCTGAAAAATGAAAGGCAGAATCTGATTGGTTGCTATGGGCAACAAAGCCAGTTTTCCTTTACACCAGTTTTGATAAATCCCCTCCATTATCTCTATATGAAGACGTCTTCCTTGACTTTTCCCATACTGGTACTTGGTTGACCCAAGAGAACATATTACTTAGGGCCTAAAGGAGTGTTCCAGTTACAACTTGTTATCCACTGGACAGAGTATAACCGTAAGGGTCCATTCACACGTCCGCAATTCTGTTCCGCATTTTACGGAACGGAATTGCTGACCCGTTCATTTCTATGGGGCCACATTATGTGCTGTCCGATCCGCATTTCCGGATCCGCAATTCTGTTCCCGAAAAAAATAGAACATTTTCTATTATAGTGCTGGCGATGTGCAGTCCACAAAATGCGGAACGCACATTGCCGGTGTCTGTGTTTTGCGGATCCGCAATACACATACGCATGTGTGAATGGACCCTTAGAATGATGACAGCTGGAACCCCCACTGGTTTTGAGAACAGGACACCCATGTCTCCCATTTGAATGGAGCACTGGTTGCACATGCACATCACCACTCCATACAGTTCTAAGGGGACTGCTGTAGATCGCCACGTACATTGCTCAGCTATCTTTGGCTGTCCCATAGAGGTGAATGGAGCGGTGGGGCACACTGCTCCATTCAATCAGGTGACACTGGTCCCCCATTGTTATGATAATCTAAACTCCTTGTTGGCGGACTCTCACTAAACAAGCAGTTATCTCCTGTCCAGGGAATAACTTCGTCTAGCCAGAATACCCTTTTAAGGGTTCATTCACACTTCTTCTGACCACTTCTTCCGACCATGTGCGGACCGCACATGGTCGGCACTTTAAATAGAAATGCCTTTTCTTGTCCATGTCTACAAATGAATGTGTCCGTCCGTATCCGTTCCACAACATTGCGGAACAGATCTGGACCCATTTTTTTGCGGACGTGTGAATGGACCCTGAAAGTATGATATGCTAATGAGGCTCCAAGGTGCCCAGAGGGGCGTTTTTTTCCTCTCTGGTGCCCAGTGACTCCCCCCCCGGCCCCCCCTGCAGTGCCCTGCCAGCCTTGATTTGAATCCCAAGAACGCCTCCTGATCCTGAAATATCCTCCCACAGCCCCGGCAAACGGTTCCGCCCCCTCCCCGTGTCATCGTCTACCTTCTAGAAATGCCCCGTCCTTCTTCCTGTCGGCGGCCAGAAAACTCGCGCAGGCGCAGTACCGCCTGCGCCTGCACGATCATCAAGCTCCTGAGGGCAACAGCCTCAAAAGTCTTACTGGGCATGCGCCGGGCCCAGTGACGTAATCTGAGCGCTGTTGCCCTGAGCAGGTTGATGATCACGCAGGGCGCATGCGGTACTGCGTCTGCGCGAGATTTCTGACCGCCGACAGGAAGAAGGACTGGGCATTTCTAGAAGGTAGACGATGACGCGGGGAGGGGGCGGAACCGTTTGCCGAGGCTGTGGGAGGTTATTTCTGGATCAGGAGGCATTCTTGGGATTCAAATCAAGGTTGGCTGGGCACTGCAGGGGGGGGGGGGGGGCGTCACTGGGCACCAGAGAGGAAAAAAACGCCCCTCTGGGCACCTTAGAGCCTCATTAGCATATCACAAAGAGGGCTTTTTTATCAAAAGGACAAAACGAAATAAAGTAAGAAGACGACTGCAGGAAATCAGGTACTTTAGTGAACATGGCGATGGTGACAGCTTAAAATGGTAAAAGCAGGTGACAGATTCCCTTGAAGTCAAGGAGGCTGGCTCTTACATTCTTCAAACATCTGCCCCATGGTTGATGTTTCAGGGCAGTGGCAACGTCATTCCCTTATGGCCCCACATCTTGCACACACAGCACAGTACATGGGGGGAGAGTTGTAGAACTGGCTTAGTTGCCCATAGCAACCAATCAGACTCCATTTTTCACAGCTCCTTTGGAAAATGAAAGGAGGAATCTGATTGGTTGTTATGGGCAACTAACTAGTTCTACTTTACACCAGTTTGATAAATCTCCCCCATGGTGTTTACAGACATTTTCCTATAGACTTTATTGGCAAGAGGTAATGGGCGTGCTGGGTTACGTCTCCATTCAGTCTCCCCCTGTATTAGATACCTCTCATGGTGTATCATTTGATGGACCCCTGTTCACCTAGTAGGGGAGGTCCCAGAAGTGGTCGAAAGACCACTTTAATATTTCTTTGTGTCTTTGACAACAGTTTGGAGTCATTGATATTTAATCAAATGTGTTTTTTTTTTGTGTACAGAGAGCAAATCATCCAACCCATGGGAGTAACATCTGATGGAAGGCTGGAGCCTTTAGATGAAGCTGCACAAAAGATGCTACAACAACAAGAATCTTCTGATCTGGAGACTGATTCAGACTAAAAGTCTTCACAAGCTATAAGCACATAGAAGTCGGAGCAGAAACCGAGCCCGAGAATGAGAGACTGCGATCAGCTCTATAGGCACCATAAACGACATGGGAAACTAAATGTAGATTACTGTAGATGTATCTTTAAGACCTTGGCGGTAGACCAGACACTGGGGTGTTATATTGTATAATATGACCCTACCTAGGAGCACCTTCAGCCGCTAAGGACATAGAAATGTAAAATGCCTACTGTTTCCTGAAGACCTTGGCACGGAGTGCTAGCTGCTCTGCTTGGGTAGATGTCCTGTCAGGCATGTGAGCTTTGTCAACTGTTTTAGAGAGTTGGAGGTAAACATATTTTTACCACTAGAGGGCAGTACTTGTTAGACAAACTGCCAACAGAGGGCGACTGTTTTAATATTAGATGTCAGTAGATCGAAGCAAAGAACTTAAAGACTGCAAGAATCTTGATCAACCTAAAAAAGTGATCCCCAAGAATCCTGGAAGTCATTTTCCAAAGACAAGACGATGCTTTTAGATTCAGTGGTTCAGGCTATACTGAAGCATAGTGTAAACAATGTATTAAAAGCTTTCAGTCAGTCCCCCATACAGTCACAGTAGTTACAAACTTAAGAGGAGGTGGGATTCAGTTCCTTTAACAACATAGTGATGAGCAGATGTGAAGAAAAACATATATAAACCGAAAACCTATATAGCCATGTATGTCTCAAGTCAGTGTGACAAAGCTGCTATAGACGAAGGTGAAGAATTTCCTTATCATGATGGATGTACGTTCAGGAATTTCAATATTTAATGTGCGTGAAAGGTTCGCATTGTTATCTGGTATATTACAAAGAGAACCCTCAAGAGTGAACAGATTAGAAACACAGATTAAAACCTGTAGTGAATTATCAATGATCTATTTTATAAAATCGCCAAATATTTCATTGTGCTGCTTGTTTTTATGTTTTATATTGGTAGCTGACCTACTATAGTAAATATTACTGTGTGTGAAGCCAAAGAAATTGAAATACTAATTCCACCACCGGGGACCAGCAACCATGCTCTGTCTATAACAGGAGTACTGAACTGGTGCACTACTTTCTGAATATGGACCGGGGACACCAACTGTTCAGACCCTATAGCCCTACTGCCATACATGCTCTGGAAGAGGGGCATAGATGGAAGTACTGCTGAGGGCCCAAGAAACACCATGTCCTGGCTCTGGCCAGCATCAGTCTAGTGGTGTCTGGAAGTGTTGAGTATATATATTTTTTATTTTCTGGTCTAGGGTCTGAAGTATTTGTAGGGCTTAGTCTGGGGTCAGAATTAATTACAGGGTGCTGGTCTGGGGTCTGAACTAATTGTAGGGGATGTAATTCTTTAAAGCGTTTGGTCAATTCTTACCATTTTTCCTAAATGGTCTTAAAGTGTATAAAGTAGCAGCTGTTACAGCAGTATAGAAGTATTTCTCTTACCACTTCCTTGCTGGTTAGAAGGCCCCCTGCTGTCCCATCATATGATCTACTGACAGTTTGCTGCATCCTCTTCTGTGCAGGACAGCAGCCGAACCAGTCCAGCGACGGGAAGAGGATATAGCCAGGAAAGAGGTAATGTAAGGCCTCATGCACACAACCATAGCCATTTTATGCAGAATACAGAAGCGGTCTGTGTGCCATTCGCATTTTTTTGCAGACACATTGACCTTAATAGGTCTGTGGTTTGCATTTTGCATTTCTGCATCTTTTTACGGAACAGACATACGACTGCGGAAAGTACATGGATGATCCGTGTGCTATCCATATAATTTGTTCCGCAATAACATAGAACATGTATACTGGTAGTCAAAGGGTCCGCAAAAAATGTACGACATGGACGTTATTTGTATTTTGCAGATTGCAGATGGTTGTGTGCATGAGGCCTAAATCACATGACTGCTGCCAGCTTGATTCTAAAGGACAGGACCGGCACAGCTCGCCATTGTTTACATGGGCCAGTGGCAGCCGGGTGACTTGTAGCCAGCGATGAAGTGAGAGAAATGCCTCTGTACAGCTGCTAGGGACACTGCATGCATTTAGGAAAAAAATTGGCCTACCCCTTTAAACTTACACATTCCAGGGTGACTTACCTCTCATCTAGCCAATCATTAAAGTGTAACTGTCATTTATTTTTATTTTTTGGGTAATGTGTAGGGACAGGGAGCATTTTTCTAATATACTTTATTTAGGCAAAACGTTTATTTATAGTAGAAAGCTGAAATGTCCATTAGCAGTGATCTTTTTCAGAGAGCTAAGGCTACTTTCACATCTGCGCTTTGTACTCTGGTTTTGAGATCAGGAAGAGGATCTCAAAACCGGAGCAAAACGCTTCTGTTTTGTCCCCATGCATTGTCAGTGGGTACAAATCAGATCAGGATGCAAGCTGCAGTCCGGTCTACGAAATGGAACAAACCAGATCCAGCACTAAAAACAATGTAAGTCACTGGTGCCAGATCATTTTTTTTTTTAAGATCCTAAAAAAAAAAAAAAGGATCCGTCACCCATTGACTTACATTGTTTTTACTGACGGATCCTGTTTGTTCATTGTCTATTTAATACAACCACATCCAAACAGAACGGATGCATCCTGATCCGTTTTGTTCCGGTTTTTAGATCCTATGCCTGATCTTAAAACCAGAATACAAAGCACAGATGTGAAAGTAGCCTAAGGGACATCCATCTTCCTAACAGCAGAGCGCTGCACTGACTAGGAAGATGGGCTGGGAGGTGCTGAGCGTCTGCCATCACTACTCCCTCATTTAGTGGGGACGATACAGTCTTAACTATAGAGAATATATATTCATGTATAAATATATACATTTAGTTCCTGCTCACTGATCAGCGTGGCCAGCACTGTCAGTGAGCTCTGCTCCTGTACTCCCGCCACGCTGTGTAATTAAACCACCGCCTAGAGAGAAGCCTGGATTACCAGTAGCAAGCGCTTACCGCTCACACAGGCATCGCTCCCTGCGGCGGGTTCATTGGAGCGTCTCGGGAGTACAGGCGAAGAGCTCGCTGACTGCGCTGGCCACTCTGATCAGTGGGCAGGAACTAAATGTATATACGGTATTTATATATTTAGTTATCACTGTATCATTCCCACTAAATGATTGAGCAGTAAGGGCAGACGTCCACCATTTCCCAATTTTGTCTGGTAAAAGGCTATTATTCACTGGGGACACCCGATGAACCCCGTTTTGGCGAATGGGATTCATTGGGTACCGGCAGATGCTGGATACGGCTGTTCCAGTATTCTGCCGAAACAGAATACCGGAATCTAAGCAAAGATGTGCACTTGGCTCTAGCTGAACAGCCTGGACTCATTGGTGTATTGTAGCAAACTATTAGTTCACTACTGCTGTGTTCAGTAATGATGATTCCCTGGAACTATGAGAAATGTAAGGTCACAATGGATTTTAATTGTTTGAGTGAAAACAAGAATGGTTCCATTCACCAACAGCAAACGGATATTGAGAAGATAAATCGCAAACTAAAAGTCCTAGAACTTTTCATTATTCAGTCATCTAAAAACTCTTGTAAAACGACTGCAATCACAAATGGTACCTTTTATTGCTTTGTCTGATGGTTAAAAAATTAACTTTGAAGCCATATGCCAACGAGCTTGCAAATGCCCAGGGGCGTTGTCTATTGCTGCAAGTGCCCGGGTCCCCAAGACTTTAACCAGGCATTACTCATTGATAACTCCTCCCGTCTGGCTATAATCCTGCCTAGTATCCTCCTGATGTCATTATCCCCTGCTACCCAAATTCTGCTTCTGTGCACATCATGTGCCATACAATACCAAATGTGGGCTGCGACATCAATGAAGGGACTGCGCATGTGCCGCATTTGTGATCTGTATTTGAAACCTACAGTGTGATTTGGGCAATTCTATATGAATAAAATAGATGACAGACTCCCTTTATAATGTCCTTCTGGGCTTGTAGTGATGACATCACATTCATAGTTCATCTGAGCACTGCAGTCAGTCTCTGGCCCCAGTGGTCATATATGCACGAATGGTACATCACCGCTGAGGCCAGTGATTGGCTGCAGAGTAATGTGTACGACACATGACGCTGCAAGGATTGAAGCAGTGGGGACTTTGTAAAATAGAAAAAATGTCCCTTTATAATGTTCCCTGCCTAATAAAAAAATTAATATGGGAACTCCTTTAAGCTGTTTTCTGGTTTTATGCCAGTAAATCTTAGTGTTATTCCTCTTTAACATGATTCCCTGCTATAGGCAGCCATTGTATTGCCTGTAGAATGTAGACTATTTGTCAGTACCTTCTACACAGATTTGGTCAGGAAGCATCACCGTAATGTCACTTCTCCAAAGTAATGGGCAGTTTGCATTTCCTCACAAAATGGGTGGTAACACTTTTTAACCACCGTTTAGTTAATTTAATGCAGGGGCCTTTTAAATAGTTAAAGGGGTTATCCAGGAATTTATATTAAATACCTATCCTCTAGATAGTTCATCAATATCAGATTGGTGGGGGTCCGACACCCTGGACCCCAGCTGAACAGCTGTTAGAAGAGGTCAGCACTCTGTGAGTAGTGATGGTCTTGCGGTTTGCGGATGGAGAGGTTGCTGTGTGGGGCAGGAACAGACTGTTAGGGACACCAAACGCTAACTAATAGGGCCACAAAAGTCCTTTTAAGGACTGGTATAGGTGTGCTATTGATAGGTGTGACTTACTGAGGGGTGTAATATACTTATAATATACTTTCTAACATAGAATGCATATTATAGTGGATTTGTATTGTGCAGCAGTGGTGGTGACTAGTGAGCGGTTCTGCTGAGATACTACAAAGAGTGACAAATGCAATTACAAAAAATAATTATAACTGGTGTGATATACCAGTCTCCCCCAAAAAACTGATAGAAGCGGGGTGTTATATACCAATAATATACTTTCTTTATAGTGCATTTGGTTACTGCAGCATTTGTTTGCGTTTTTTTTCTACGTTCCCTCAGCTACACACAGTGACAAACGGTATTGGAAAAAATTAATTATAACTGGTGTGCGCATGCGAAAATTATTTTGCCGATATTTAGCATTTAAAAAAAAAAAATGAATGGAGATTGCAAATTCGAATAATACATCTGGTATGTCACTGTCCATATTGTGCGACGATTTGTGCACTTCTAGTAATTATTTCTTGGCTGCAAATATGAGCTGAAGGTTTTTCAGGTTCGCCTGCCATTAAAATAAATGGGACCCGCCGCAAACTTGCAGTTCGCGAATATTTGATTGCGTTCGCGAACCGTCCCAGCAGATGTTCGTCCATCACTATCTGTGAGAGCCCCGGCCTCTTCCTAGGCCATGTGATGTCACTGTACATTGGTCACATGGCTTGGTTGCAGCTCAACCCCATTCAAGTCAATGGGGCTGAGCTGCACTGCCACTATACAATGTACGGCTCTGTGCTTGGAAAGCTGCCAGGAGCTCCGGCGAGCATGGCACCTCCCTGAAATAGCTGATCGGCTATTTGGCTGTGGATAGGTCATCAATATCAATTCCTGGATAACCCCTTTAAAGTTTCATAGAAAAAGACATCCCTTTAAAGGGCTTCTGTCAGCCCACTAAACAGTTTTTTTTGTTTACTAATAATCCCTATACTGCGAGCTCCCTATACATAAGTTAAATAATCATTTTGGTTCAGTAGAATTTTATAAAAAGCTATTTTTAAAATATGTAAATTACCTTGCTACCAGCAAGTAGGGCGGCTACTTCCTGGTAGCAGCCGCATCCTCCGATCCTAATGACGCCCCCTCCGCATTGTGATTGACAGGGCCAGGGAACGGAATCGTTCTCTGCTGGCCCTGCCTGCGCCGGGTGTAGATGTGACGTCATCGGCGCAGACGCATTGAGGATGGAGCGCCTGCGCACATTGAAGATAGGTACGGCCGCGGCGCAGGCGCCGGATTTTGAATGCAAACAGGCAGGGCCAGCAGAGAACGATCCCGTTCCCTGGCCCTGTCAATCACAATGCGGAGGGGGCGTCATTAGGATTGGAGGATGCGGCTGCTACCAGCAAGTAGCCTCCCTACGTGCTGGTAGCAAGGTAATTTACATATTTTAAAAATAGCTTGTTATAAAATTCTACTGAACCAAAATGATTATTTAACGTATGTATAGGGAGCTCGCAGTATAGGGATTATTAGTAAACAAAAAAAAAAAATGGTTTAGTGGGCTGACAGAAGCCCTTTAAGTGTTGCACAATATTACATAACCTGACTTTCTTGACGGCTGTTGTCCGTTAGAATGCAGTTTCGCAGCGTCAGCTCGCTGAGATATTCAGTAATTATGTTCCCTCCAGCTTGGGAGCTGTCTTGTTTGTCAGCTTTGCTTGTGACGAGGAGAGACTTATTTGTGAATATCCATTGCGTGTAATCCTAGGGCTCATAAAAGACATCTGATAATCTGAAGGTGTCACTGTGTGCTGTAAAAAGATTGAGCATACAACTGTCCAGACCTGTCGATGCAACCTGCAGCACCACTAAAACGCGTCTCTCAACTCAAGGAGGACATTTTTTTAACCCCTTTCCATCGACACCACATAACTTACTGGGCTAATTGCACAGACCTTATACAGAGCTCCAAGTCTCCAGCATAGATATAGAATTAAAGGGGTTTGGCACAGGAATCATTTTTTGCTTAAATTAATTATTACTCATCTCAGTGATTCCCCCACCGCTGTTGTGCTGATACTGCCCTGTTCTTCTAATTTCTAGTACCTGGCTCTACACTGGAAAAAGCTTGGACTGGTCGCTCATCCAATCACTGTTAGGGTCCATTCACATGTCCGCAAAATGGGTCCGCATCTATTCCGCAATGTTCATTTTCAAAAGATGCGGACAGCACACTGTTCCGCGGGCCCGCAAAAACATAGAACATGTCCTATTCTTGTCCGCAGATACGGACAAGAAAAGGCATTCCAATTATAGTGCCGGTCATGTGCGGGCCGCAAAATTTGGAACACATATGGGCGGTGTCCGTGTTTTGCAGATCCGCAATTTGCAGACCGCAAAACCGTTGCAGATGTGTGAATAGACCCTTTGAGGCAGGTCAGTGGAATAACATATTATCAGAGGTTGATCTGTAAGTTTCAGTGAAAGGTCCCGTTCTGACCTCCCCTTCTCTGATGGGATGGATTTATAATGCGTGTGACCAGGGGTGGAAAAAAACCTAAAAGTGGCCCCTTGTTTTAGGCGGGTTCAAATTGACAGAAGGCAACACAAGTAGGCAGGGTCAACAGAAGTAGGCAGAGCCAGCAATACCATAGTGCAGAACCAAATACCACAGTGCAGCACATAATACTCCCACCTGCTCCACAGTATTCAACTGAGGATAGTGATACAGTTGAAACCAGGAGGGCACCTGTGGCTGTTGGCCAGGTGCATAGGAAAGAATCATATCAATATGTTCCCCGCTGGTGGCTGTGAGGAGGACTTGGGTGGCCCCCCAAGGCATCGGCCCAACGGGAAATTTCCCTGTAGGGTTTATAGCTAGTGATGAGCAGCAGGGGCAATACTCGAATTCGTGATATTTCGCAAATATTTGGGCGAATATTCACCATATATTCGAGAATTCGTTATCTCCAGTCATTATTTTCTTGATTGCGGAAATCGGCATTTGAAAAATTTGCATTACGAAAATTCGCAATCAACACTACTCCTAAAGTCAAAGATTGCAGCCTTCTCATTGGCCCACAAGCTAGAAGCAGGGAGGGATCATGTGTACTGATTAAAAAAAAATCTTGAATATTCAAAATTACGAATATACACTCACCTAAAGAATTATTAGGAACACCATACTAATGGACCCCCTTTTGCCTTCAGAACTGCCTTAATTCTACGTGGCATTGATTCAACAAGGTGCTGATAGCATTCTTTAGAAATGTTGGCCCATATTGATAGGATAGCATCTTGCAGTTGATGGAGATTTGAGAGATGCACATCCAGGGCACGAAGCTCCCGTTCCACCACATCCCAAAGATGCTCTATTGGGCTGAGATCTGGTGACTTTGGGGGCCATTTTAGTACAGTGAACTCATTGTCATGTTCAAGAAACCAATTTGAAATGATTCGAGCTTTGTGACATGGTGCATTATCCTGCTGGAAGTAGCCATCAGAGGATGGGTACACGGTGGTCATGAAGGGATGGACATGGTCAGAAACAATGCTCAGGTAGCCCGTGGCATTTAAACGATGGCCAATTGGCACTAAGGGGCCTAAAGTGTGCCCAGAAAACATCCCCCACACCATTACACCACCACCAGCCTGCACAGTGGTAACAAGGCATGATGGATACATGTTCTCATTCTGTTTACGCCAAATTCGGACTCTACCATTTGAATGTCTCAACAGAAATCGAGACTCACCAGACCAGGCAACATTTTTCCAGTCTTCAACAGTCCAATTTTGGTGAGCTCGCGCAAATTGTAGCCTCTTTTTCCTATTTGTAGTGGAGATGAGTGGTACCCGGTGGGGTCTTCTGTAGGGATCGACCGATTATCGGTTTTGCCGATATTGAGGATTTTGACTGTTATTGGTATCTGCATTTATTTTGCCGATATTCCGATAACTTATGGGGAACACAGATCGCGCTGCTCTCAGCGCACTCATGTTCCCTCAGCAGCAGCACAGGGGAGAAGGAAGCAGTGTCTCCCTCCCCCTGTGCTGCTGCTGCCGCTGCAGCCAATGGGAGGACAGGGGACAAGAGAAGGGGAGGGGCTGTGGCCACTGCGCCACCAATGAAGAGAAATCTCTCATTCATTCAAATTGAACAGGAGGCGGGAGCTGCAGAATTACATAGCCGGCTCCCGACCTCTATGAGCAATAGCTGCGATCTCCGGAAGTTAACCCCTCAGGTGCCGCGGATCGCAGCTACCGCTCATAGAGGTTGGGAGCCGGTTATGTGATTCTGCAGCCAGCTCCCGCCTCCTGTATGAGAGATTTAACTTCATTGGTGGCGCAGTGGTGGCCACCCCCACCCCAGTATTAATCATTGGTGGCGCAGTGTGCCCCCCACCCCCACATTAAAAACATTGGTGGTGCAGTGTGCAGCCCCCCCCCAGTATTAATCATTGGTGGCAGTGGCCACAGGATCTCCTCTCCAGCAGTGTAATCCTGGGGCTCCGATCAGTTACCATGGCAGCCAGGACGCTATTGAAGCCCTGGCTGCAATGGTAAGCTCCATGCTGCTGTGTGCACAAAGCACAGAGCAGCAGGGACAGTGTGAGCTCCTATTCACCCTGATAGAGCTCTATCAGGGTGAATAGGACAAGGGTTCTAGTCCCTAAGGGGGCTAAAAGTTAGTAAAAAAAACAACCAAAACAAAAAGTTCCAAAAATAAAAATAAACACCAAAATATTAAGTATAAATGAAAAAAAGAGTTACAAAAAAAAAAATACACATTAACAGTAAACATTAATTTTCAGCAGATTTGTGTAGGAATTTTTCTTTTTTTTCAAAAATGAAAATTCCCAGAATATCTGTATAAATTATTGGCTATCGGCCTGAAAGTTCACAAATTATCGGTATCTGTATCGGCCCTAAAAAATCAATATCGGTCGATCCCTAGTCTTCTGCTGTTGTAGCCCATCCGCCTCAAGGTTGTGCGTGTTGTGGCTTCACAAATGCTTTGCTGCATACCTCGGTTGTAACGAGTGGTTATTTCAGTCAATGTTGCTCTTCTATCAGCTTGAATCAGTCGGCCCATTCTCCTCTGACCTCTAGCATCAGCAAGGCATTTTCGCCCACAGGACTGCCGCATACTGGATGTTTTTCCCTTTTCACACCTTTCTTTGTAAACCCTAGAAATGGTTGTGCGTGAAAATCCCAGTAACTGAGCAGATTGTGAAATACTCAGACCGGCCCGTCTGGAACCAACAACCATGCCACACTCAAAATTGCTTAAATCACCTTTCTTTCCCATTCTGACATTCAGTTTGGTGTTCAGTAGATTGTCTTGACCAGGACCACAACCCTACATGCATTGAAGCAACTGCCATGTGATTGGTTGACTAGATAATCGCATTAATGAGAAATAGAACAGGTGTTCCTAATAATTCTTTAGGTGAGTGTATATCACTATATTCTAAATATTCGCGAATTCTCAAAGTGCCGATATTCGCAATAAAAATTCGCAATTCGAATATTCGCAATCAACACTATTTATAGCCAATACGCCCCTGTGTGTGACCCCGAGAGTGCTGGAATCTACTGAATTACACTGACATAATGCTGTAATACAATAGATTCCGGGACCCTCATGGTTAGGATGCTGTCAAAGGAGTGGAAGTCTGAATGGTACCTCACACTGACACACGCTGAGAGTTCCTCGCATCCAACTCGCTTGTGTGGGTCTGGCCTGAGAAGCTCATTGTACAAAGTCTTTGCGCTTAAAATTGTCCTAGGATGAGTATGTGTTAGGCCTCTTGCACACGAACGTTGTGGCCGTGGCCATATTGCAGCCTGCATACAGCGGGTCTGCAATACACGGGCACAGGCCCGTGTGTACTCCACATCACGGATGTGGACCCATTCACGGAGATGCGGAATGGAACCCCATGGAGTGCTTCCATGGTGTTTCTGTCCGTGCCTCCACACCGCAAAAAAATAGAACTTGTTCTATTTTTTTATGTGGTTCGGATGGATCACAGACCCATTCAAGTTGAATGGGTCTCGATCTGTCCCGGACGCCGCACAGACGTTGCCCGTGCATTGGGGAGCGCAAATTGTAGTCCCCAATGCATGGAACGGATGCACAACATTCATGTGCAAGAGGCCTAACCATACACCCATACATCGATGAAAAAACAAAAAAAAGGTTTTGGAGAGCAACTATGAAAATAGAAAAGAAAAAAAAAATGACATTAACCCCTTAAGGACCCAGCACTGGTGGACATGACTTAAGGACCTGTGGTGTACATGTACGGCGGGCTGATCGGTCGGGTGCAGGAGCTGCTCCCGCCCGATCAGCGGCACGGACTCTGCAGTCACTGACAGCTGAGTCCCCTGCTGCATACACCGGCATCGGTAAAAGGCTGGGTCTCACAGGCAGGCTGACAGCCAATGCATTACAATACAGGTTGTACTATAATGCATTGCAGAGGGGATCAGACCCCAGAAGTTGAAGTCCCAGAGCGGGACCAAAAAAAATAAGTTTAAAAAAGTAAGAAAAAATATATAATTTTTCATAATAAAATAAAAATTTAAGTTTCAAGTAAAATAAATAAATACAATTTCCCAAAATAAAACACATAAAATTGTAAAAAAAAGAAAGAAAACCAGACATATTAGGTATTGCTGCGTCTGTAACGACCAGCTCTACAAAAATATCACATGATTCGCCTCCTCACCTGAATGCCATAGAAAAAATTAAATAAAAACTGTGCTAAAATAATAATTTTTTGTCACCTTGCATCACAAAAAATGCAACACCAAGCGATCAAATAGGCGTATGCCCCCCAAAATAGTACCAATCAAACCTTCACCTCATCTCGCAAAAAATGAGCCCCTACATAAAACAATCGGGCAAAAAATAAAAAACTATGGCTCTCAGAATATGGAGACACTAAAACATGATTTTTTTTGTTTCAAAAATGCTGTTATTATGTAAAACTTAAATAAAAAAAGTATACATATTAGGTATCGCTGTGTCCGTAAGAACCTGCTGTATATAAATATAACATGAACTAACCCCTCAGGTGAACACCGTAAAAAAAAAAAAACATAAATAAATTTATGAAGTTATTATGCGAAGTCTCGCAAGACTTCGCGAAGCAATAACTTCGACTCATTGGAGCCAATACATTCTAATACTGCACAGAGCTCTGCTCCGTACAGTATTAGAACAAAATTTTATGCAAATCAACTTCGGATGTTTCATCTGAAGTCAATTCGCTCGTCCCTACTAGGGGTGCATCAGGGGGTCTTCAAACGTGACATGGCAACTTTAAAACTATCCCAGTGAAATCTGCCTTCCAAAATCCATATGGCGTTCCTTTCCTTCTGCGCCCTGCCATGTGCCTGTACAGCAGTTTACAACGACATATGGGGTGTTTCTGTAAACTACAGAATCTAATGAATATTGAGTTTTGTTTGGCTGTTTACCCTTGCTTTGTTATTGGAAAAATTGGATTAAAATGAAAAATTTGCCAGAAAAGTGAAATTTTATCTACATTTTCCTTTAATTCTTGTGGAACACCTAAAGGATTAACAAAGTTTGTAAATTCAGTTTTGAATACATTTTTGGGTGGTTTCTATTATGTAAGCTTCACAAGTGACTTGAGACCTGAACTGGTCCTTAAAAAGTGGGTTTTGGAAATTTTCTGAAAAATTTCAAGATTTGCTTCTAAGCCTTCTAACGTCCCCAAAAAAATAAAATGTCATTCACAAAAATGATCTAAACATGAAGTAGACATATGGGGAATGTAAAGTAATAACTATTTTTGGAGGTATTACTATCTATTATAAAAGTAGAGAAATAGAAATTTGCTAATTTTTCGCAATTTTTGGTAAATTTGTTATTTTTTTTATAAATAAAAAATAAATTTTTGGACTCAATTTTACCACTGTCATGAAGTACAATATGTGACGAGAAAACAGTCTCCGAATGGCCTGGATAAGTAAAAGCGTTTTAAAGTTATTACCACATAAAGTGACACATGTCGGATTTTCAAAAAATCGGCTGGGCAGGAAGGTGAAAACTGGCCCGGGGTTGAAAGGGTTAAGGTGAAAAAAGGGCAGGGTCCTGAAGGGGTTAATAGTCAAACAGGCCTAGTACGCCTGGTCATTGAAGGATTAAGGCTAGGTCTACACGACGACATTTGTCGCGTGACAATAAGTCGCGCAACAGATAGGGCTCAACTATACTACAACATTTGTCGCGCAACATTTTGTTAATGGCAGTCTATGGTGTCGCACTGCAACATGCGACATGCTGCGACGCGACAGTCGCAGAAAAATCCATCTCAAATGGATTTTCTGTGACTGTTGCGTCGCAGTTGCTGCATGTTGCAGTGCAACACCATAGACTGTTATTATAAAAATTGTCGCGCGTTATTGGTGCAACTAAATGTCGTGCGACAAATGTCGTTGTGTAGACCTACTCTAAAAGGAGTCTGTCACCAGGAAATGAATTGTTAAATAAGGTACAATGGGGGCATTTATGAATGGTGCTACACCAGTGCCTTTTTTGCGCCACATTCTACACTTAGGAGTAGCAGAGGCTGGGCTCTCAGCCCCAACAAATTTACTAACATTTACACCTGGAGGCGGAAATGTTGGTGAAAAACGACTCCAGTCAGAGTAGTTCTTACACTTGGCACACAGACTGCTCGAGGTGTGCCTAATTTATAAAGAGGCACATCGTCATAAATTCTGTGCCTCCTTTGCCAGCGCAGTGGGGAAACAAAGGCCGACATAAAAAGACAGTCTTTGTTAATGACCCCCAATGTCTTGTAGAGCTAGCTCAGCTGAATATAATGATACCTTTCATTTAGCAATCTGTTCTGATTGTAGACTGGCAAAGAGGAACGATCAACAGGTCAAATGGAGCCCAAAAATAAATCCTTTGAATTTCATTTAACCCATTAAAGTCTATGTACTCATCATGGTACACGTCTGAATACTAATTTTGGGTAATCAGAGGTATACCACTGAAAGACACAACACAGAGGGCCAAAACGCTATATGAATGTAGCCTTAGCAATGACAGGAGAAAATGAAGAGGAGAGCTAGGCCGGGGGCAGGAATGAAAGTGAAACCATGTTGGGAAGCAAGAATTAGAGGGCTGCCGTTCTGGGGAATAAGAATGAAGAGACCATCTTGAAGTAGGAAAGGGGTCACAATGTGGACAGAGAAAGAAAGGGGGGCCACAGGTGTTTTAATAGTCTGGTCCTGGTTCTGTGTGATACACTGATGTTAAGCCAAACATACATTACATTATTTTGGGGTCATTCATCATTACATAAGCTTGTTTTGGTGCTGTATGTGTTTTGTGACTCCATTAGAAACTTTAACCCTTATTCTGTATGCTTTTTTCTTTGACAAAAGACCATTTTATTTTTCTGTGCATATTTGGGCATTTGGCTAAAAGAGGTGTCACTGTATATGGCAGCCTCTAACTGCATAAAAAGAACAAGGAGGAACTGGTCTTAGCACAGAGTCCACTGGCATAAGATGTGACACATTTATTTAGGCCTCGTGCACACAACCGTATTTTGGGTCAGATCCACAATTTTTGTGTATTGCACAAATGCAGACAGCACATGGAAGTCATCTGTGTGCTGTCCGCATCCGTGTGGCTGTTCGAAAATTCTAGAACATATCCTATTCTTGTCCATTTTGCAGACAACAACGGGCATTTCTATAACGAAATTCCACCTGCACATGGACATTATCCATATTTTGTATTGAATCTGTGGTTTGTAGACCGCAAGAACGATCTGGTCATTTGCATGAAGCCTTATTTTATTGCATCTTCTGGAGGCCTACTGTAATGGAAACTGCCTGGCCACTTTTCTGAAGTGCTAAGTGTCACATGAATGAGTAAAAAGTTACAAATTTGTGCATATGGGATTATAGATCATAATTACTTTATAAGCTAAACTAAAATACAAATAAGACACGCGGACACAATCGATCTAAGGAAGAATCTGGGCCGTGGCCAACTTTATTAAAGAGCATCTCAAAGGGTAGCTATATAAGAGATTATTCATACGACCATATGTGTTTTTTTGCAGTCTGCAAATTGTGGGCCCGCAAAACATGGATACTGGCCGTGTGTGTTCTGCATTTTACGGACCAGCCGACCCTATGATAGAAATGCCTATTCTTGTCTGAAATAATAGACAAGAATAGGACATGTTCTATCTTTTTTGCGGGGCCATGGAACGGAAGAATGGATGTGGACAGCACACAGTTTTGAATGGGTCTGCATCTGTTACACAAAATTACGTAACGGATACAGACTCAAATATACGGTTGTGTGAATGGGCCGTAAATCCAGGATCCTGCCAATCTGTAGAATGGTGCGGAGCTACCATACCTGACCTAGAAAAATGCTATGGTAGGCCTAGTGCATCTTGGTTTACATTATACTCCACCAACATAGAAGGTTCAAAAGCAGAAATTTTTTAAGGATGGCTATAAGTGATTATTTTGTGGGATCTCGTGACCAAGGTCAGCTTTGTTTGAGAACACAGCATAGCTAATTGTAGTGAGCAGGTTTGTACTAGTCCTGATGTTTCTCAGCGCCGCATACTGTGGAATGCATCATACCTCCACTTAGATCACCAGACAAGAGTGAAACATATATTGAGTGGACATCAGTGGCAAACAGAGGCATAATTGTTTCTGTACATGCGCATTGTTTCTGTACGTGCGCATGGCTTTGTTTTGGGTCTATGTATTCATACTTGCCTACTACAAGTGGATCCCATCTGAAGAAGGAGCTGAAAAAGGGGGAAGACGGTGAAGACTGCTTCCACCAAACATTGATTGAGGGCTGCGATATACCTGCTTTCATAAAATACTGATTAAGCGGTTTGATATACCTGCTTCCACATAATACTGATTCAGGCCAGAGATATACCTGCTTCCACAAAATACTGATTACGGGGTTTGATATACCTGCTTCCACCAAATACTGATTGAGGGGTGCGATATACCTGCTTCCACAAAATACTGATTACGGGGTTTGATATACCTGTTTCCACCAAATATTGATTGAGGGCTGCGATATACCTGCTTCCACAAAATCCTGATTAAGGTGATTGATTTAACTGCTTCCACCAAATATTGATTGAGGCCTGCGATATACCTGCTTTCACAAAATACTGATTAAGGGGTTTTGATATACTTGTTTCCACCAAATATTGATTGAGGCCTGCGATATACCTGCTTCCATAAAATACTGATTAAGGGGTTCGATATACCTGTTTCCACCAAATATTGATTGAGGCCTGCGATATACCTGCTTCCACAAAATACCGATTAAGGGGTTTGATATACCTGTTTCCACCAAATATTGATTGAGGGCTGCGATATACCTGCTTCCACAAAATCCTGATTAAGGTGATTGATATAACTGCTTCCACCAAATATTGATTGAGGCCTGCGATATACCTGCTTTCACAAAATACTGATTAAGGGGTTTTGATATACTTGTTTCCACCAAATATTGATTGAGGCCTGCGATATACCTGCTTCCATAAAATACTGATTAAGGGGTTTGATATACTTGTTTCCACCAAATATTGATTGAGGCCTGCGATACACCTGCTTCCACAAAATACAGATTAAGGGGTTTGATATACCTGTTTCTAGTGATGGACGAATATTGTCCGGGATGTTTGCAAACCGCGCGTTCGCGGTGGGCCCCATTCACTTTAATGGCAGGCGAACCTGAAAAACCTTCAGGTCATATTTGCAGCCAGCAAACACTTACTAGAAGTACACAAATAGTCCCACAACATGAATGGATGTGGACAGCACACAGTTTTGAATGGGTCTGCATCTGTTACACAAAATTACGGAACGGATACGGACTCAAATATACGGTTGTGTGAATGGGCCGTAAATCCAGGATCCTGCCAATCTGTAGAATGGTGCGGAGCTACCATACCTGACCTAGAAAAATGCTATGGTAGGCCTAGTGCATCTTGGTTTACATTATACTCCACCAACATAGAAGGTTCAAAAGCAGAAATTTTTTAAGGATGGCTATAAGTGATTATTTTGTGGGATCTCGTGACCAAGGTCAGCTTTGTTTGAGAACACAGCATAGCTAATTGCAGTGAGCAGGTTTGTACTAGTCCTGATGTTTCTCAGCGCCGCATACTGTGGAATGCATCATACCTCCACTTAGATCACCAGACAAGAGTGAAACATATATTGAGTGGACATCAGTGGCAAACAGAGGCATAATTGTTTCTGTACATGCGCATTGTTTCTGTACGTGCGCATGGCTTTGTTTTGGGTCTATGTATTCATACTTGCCTACTACAAGTGGATCCCATCTGAAGAAGGAGCTGAAATAGGGGGAAGACAGTGAAGACTGCTTCCACCAAACATTGATTGAGGGCTGCGATATACCTGCTTTCATAAAATACTGATTAAGGAGTTTGATATACCTGTTTCCACCAAATATTGATTGAGGCCTGCGATATACCTGCTTCCACAAAATACTGATTGAGGGCTGAGATATACCTGCTTCCACAAAATACTGATTAAGGGGTTCGATATACCTGCTTCCACCAAATATTGATTGAGGCCCGCGATATACCTGCTTCCACAAAATACTGATTAAGGGGTTTGATAAACCTGCTTCCACAATATACTGATTAAGGGGTTTGATATACCTGCTTCCACCAAATATTGATTGAGGCCTGCGATATACCTGCTTCCACAAAATACTGATTGAGGGCTGAGATATACCTGCTTCCACAAAATACTGATTGAGGGCTGAGATATACCTGCTTCCACCAAATATTGATTGAGGCCAGCAATATACCTGCTTCCACAAAATACTGATTAAGCGGTTTGATATACCTGCTTCCACATAATACTGATTCAGGCCAGAGATATACCTGCTTCCACAAAATACTGATTAAGGGGTTTGATATACCTGCTTCCACCAAATATTGATTGAGGCCTGCGATATACCTGCTTCCACAAAATACTGATTAAGGTGATTGCTATAACTGCTTCCACCAAATATTGATTGAGGCCTGCGATATACCTGCTTTCACAAAATACAGATTAAGGGGTTTGATTTACTTGTTTCCACCAAATATTGATTGAGGCCTGCGATATACCTGCTTCCATAAAATACTGATTAAGGGGTTCGATATACCTGTTTCCACCAAATATTGATTGAGGCCTGCGATATACCTGCTTCCACAAAATACCGATTAAGGGGTTTGATATACCTGTTTCCACCAAATATTGATTGAGGGCTGCGATATACCTGCTTCCACAAAATCCTGATTAAGGTGATTGATTTAACTGCTTCCACCAAATATTGATTGAGGCCTGCGATATACCTGCTTTCACAAAATACTGATTAAGGGGTTTTGATATACTTGTTTCCACCAAATATTGATTGAGGCCTGCGATATACCTGCTTCCATAAAATACTGATTAATGGGTTTGATATACTTGTTTCCACCAAATATTGATTGAGGCCTGCGATACACCTGCTTCCACAAAATACAGATTAAGGGGTTTGATATACCTGTTTCTAGTGATGGACGAATATCGTCCGGGATGTTTGCAAACCGCGCGTTCGCGGTGGGCCCCATTCACTTTAATGGCAGGCGAACCTGAAAAACCTTCAGGTCATATTTGCAGCCAGCAAACACTTACTAGAAGTACACAAATAGTCCCACAACATGAACAGTGATATACCAGAAGGGTATCATTGGCAAAAATTCCCACAAAAAATATGTATTTTAATCAGGGGCCATTTTTATGCTTCTTAAAGGGAAACTCTCAAAAATGTGTCCATTAAAAAAATGTTTCCTAAGGATCATTTTCTACTGGGAAATACAGGGCACAGTATAATACACTAGAATCTATATAATATAAAGATATTAGCCATACCCCCAAATAATAATACAATTAGGTGGTAATTTATTATATAGAAATACGTCTATGTTACGTGTATTTCTGACACAGATGGTGGCGCAAAGGTCCTGAGCACCGCATTCTGCATATTTTTCCCACTCATGCCAGGTCTAAAAAAGGATGGCGTGGATACCAGTTATTGGATACCATCGCCATACATTTACGGGATAACACCTCTGTACAGTAACCAGATAACACCGTCATACTGTGACCGGATAAAAGGGTATAAGAGGGCACAGTACAGGGAATGACTAGAGGCACTGCACAGGGTGTGGTAAGAGGGCATAATGTAGGGTATAAGGGGGAACAGTACAGGGTGAGGGGCACAGTGCGGGGTGGGAGGCACAGTCACATGACCCTGTGACATTAGAAATAGAGTTGAGCGGACACCAGGATGTTCGGGTTCGACGGGTTCGGCCGAACTTCACAAAAAAGTTCGAGTTTGAGACCCGAACTTTGGAGCACTAAAATTGCTCTAAAAAACGTAATTGAAAGAGCCAGACGGCTGCAAATGGCATAAAAAATGTGGTTAAGAGCATGGCAAGTGCTCTGCAAACAAATGTAGATAGGGATATGACTTAAAATAACATAAAATACGCAAAAATATAAAATAATAATCTTGATCTCAATCTTGATTGAGTAGGCAGTGGATGTGCCAGTGTAGGTGGAAGCGGCGGTGGAGGAGGAGAAGGTAGCCAACACTGGTTTTTGGTTTTTATTTTTTTGTCTTTTTTTTTGTTTAAATTAGGGTAACCCCAAAACATTGGGAAATATAACCTGTGATAACCCCCTCCAGCCATGCTAAACAAACCTTCAGACAATACACTGGCTGCAGGGCAGGCCAGCACATCCAAGGCATAAAGGGCTAGTTCAGGCCATATGTCCAATTTGGAGACCCAGAAGTTGAAGGGGGAAGACCCATCAGTCAATACGTGTAGACGTGTGCACACATACTGCTCCACCATGTCGCACGTCCCTGTGATGTCCATGATCCAATTGAATATCTGCTCGATCAACTTTCGATGTTCTTTTCTGCACCTACCATGTTGATCACGGTTATCGATGAATTAGGGTTCCACGCCGGAGAGGGAGCGTGAGAAAGAGAGACCACATCCAAGGGAGGTCAATGTATGAAATTAAATGTGATCGAGCGGAAATGTGGGACAAACTATTGAAGCCAAAGCTTCCAAGTAAAGGAGGGGGCGCGCAGCAATTACCAACTCCAGACTCGGGGAGGTAGTGACGATAAATAACAATACAGGACTCTTAAGATGCCCTGTTATTGGAATGATTAATAAAAAATTATAGGAATGTCACTGGGGTATTTTTGATTTGGAAACGTTAGACAGGAGAGGCCCTGCTGCCGCTTTGTTGATTCTAGATAACTTTTGCCTGATCGCACATCCCCGTGACGTCCAACATCCATTTAGATATCTTCTCTATCAACTTTCGATGTTCTTTTCTGCGCCTAGCATGTTGATCACGGTTAACGGTGAATCAGGGTTCCACGCCGGAGATGGAGCGTGAGAAAGAGATACCACATCCAAGGGTCAATTGCTCCAATGTGATCGAGCGGAAATGTGGGACAAGTTGTTAAAGTTGAAGCATCAAATGAAAGGAGGGGGCGCGCGTCAATTAAAGACACATTTTTTTAAATTTAATTCCCTGTCACCTATGCAGAGCAGGGGTTTTTCATCGGCAAAAATGGGTTAATGTCACCCACCAATGGAACAGACGATTTTTAAAAATTTCGGTCCCTGTCACCTATGCAGAGCAGGGATTTATTCACGGCAAAAATGGTAAAATGTCACCCAAGAATGTAACAGACGAATTAGTGATATGTATTTCCTTGTCCACTAGGTAGAGCAGGCGTATATCACAGCCAAAAATTGGTGAATGTCAACCAACAATGTAACAGACAAATTTGTGAAATTTATCAACCTGTCCACTAGGTAGAGCAGGGGTATATCAGAGACAAAAATTGGTGAATGTCACCCGACTATGCAACAGAAAAATGTGTGAAATTTATTAACCTGTCCACTAGATATAGCAGGGGTATATCAGAGCCAAAAATTGGTGAATGTCACCTGACAATGTAACAGAATTATTTTTTAAATTTATTAACCTGTCTACTACGTAGAGCAGGGGTATATCACAGCCAAAAATTGGTGAATGTCACCCGACAATGTAACAGGCAAATTTGTGAAATGTATTAACCTCTCCACTAGGTAGAGCAGGGGTATATCACAGCCAAAAATTGGTGAATGTCACCCGAGAATGTAACAGAAAAATTAGTGAAACTTATTAACCTGTCTACTAGGTAGAGCAGGGGTATATCAGAGGCAAAAATTGGTGAATGTCACCTGACAATGTAACAGACAAATTTGTGAAATTTATTAACCTGTCCACTAGGTAGAGCAGGGGTATATCACAGCCAAAAATTGGTGAATGTCACCCGACTATGTAACAGAATAATTTGTGAAATGTATTAACCTGTCCACGACATAGAGCAGGGGTATATCACAGCCAAAAATTGGTGAATGTCATCTGACAATGTAACAGAAAAATTTGTGAAATGTATTAAACTGTCTACTAGGTAGAGCAGGGGTATATCACAGCCATAAATTGGTGAATTTCACCCGAAAATGTAACAGACAAATTAGTGAAATTTGTTTACCCGTCTGCTAGGTAGAGCAGGGTATATATCACAGCCAAAAATTGGTGAATTTCACCTGAAAATGTAACAGACAAATTAGTGAAATTTGTTTACCTGTCTACTAGGTAGAGCAGGGATATATCACAGCCAAAAGACACAAATAAAGTTTCTGTGTGATACCAGGAATAAATGAGCAGCAGTCCCAAAAAGTCGGAGTGAGTCCCTTCTCCAATAAAATCCAAAAGAGTACATACATATGGGTCCGTGCTAAACTTGAATGGGGAGTGTTTCACAAACAGGAAGTCTTCACGGAGATTTCGCAGCTTCATAAATGCATCCCTGGTATATGGTCTCGATACCAACCAGCAAAGCGACTTCCTTCAAGAGGAACAGATCATAGTGCAATACCCGAATCTTTTTTAAAAGGTATAATTTATTGTACTTACAATAAAACAACTTGCATATAGCGTGTAAACTTGCCCGACCTGGGTTTCGCCTTCGCTTCGTCTGGGGCGTCACAATCAAATCCACCCGAACTCTGATCTCGTGAGCTTAGGGTAAGCGATAAATGCAGAAATCACTCTGTCCGAGTGAAGGCGAAACCCGGGTCGGGCAGGTTTACACGCTATATGCAAGTTGTTTTATTGTAAGTACAATAAATTATACCTTTTAAAAAAGATTTGGGTATTGCACTATGATCTGTTCCTCTTGAAGGAAGTCGCTTTGCTGGTTGGTATCGAGACCATATACCGGGGATGCATCTGTGAAATCTCAGTGAAGACTTCCTGTTTGTGGAACACTCCCCATTTAAGTTTAGCTCAGACCCATATGTATATACTCTTCTGTATATCACAGCCAAAAATTGGTTAATTTCACCCGAAAATGTAAGAGACAAATTATTGAAATGACAAAAAATAAAATACGTACAAATTAAAAATAATAATCTTGATGTATGAGGTAGAGGTCCATATGGAGTAGGAGGTTGAGGACGAGGTAGCCAACACTGTTTTTTGTTTTATTTTTTTAAATTTAAAAAAAAATTTGGGTACACCTCAAAAGAGTGGCAAATATCAAAAATACAACAATGAGCAATTGCGCTGTACTATAACAATTGCTGGCTAAGGCCGGTATACATGTCTATTCTGCACAAGGTACGGAAAAGTCCTGTGTGATCCATGCCTGGTTCATTTTAATGAACGTGAGCTTGTCCAAATTGGCTGTGGACAGGAGGCTGCGCTTGTCTGTGATAACGCCCCCTGCCGTACTAAATACATGTTCAGACAATACACTGGCTGCAGGGCAGGCCAGCACCTCCAAGGCATAAAGGGCAAGCTCAGGCCATGTGCCAAATTTGGAGACCCAGAAGTTGAAGGGGCAGACCCGTCATTCAGTACGTGTAGGCGTGTGCACGCATATTGCTCCACCATGTTGCTGAAATGCTGCCTCCTGCTAAGACATTCCATATCAGCTGGTGGTGCTGGTTGTTATGGCATGCTGATAAAGCTTTTCCACATTTCGGCCATGCTAACCCTGCCTTCTGAGGTGCTGGTAGTGCCCCAGCTACGTTGGTGACCTCTTCCTCCTTCTCTGCCTTCGTCTTGTGCTTCCACTGTGCCCCCGCTGTCAGATGGGAATGCCACCAGCAGCATGTCTACCAGCGTGCACTTGTACTCGCGCATCTTACCATCACGCTCCAGTGACGGAATTAAGGACGGTACATTGTCCTTGTAACGAGGATCCAGCAGCAGGGCCACCCAGTAATCAGCACAAGTTAGAATGTGAGCAACTTGGCGGTCGTTGCTGGGACACTGCAGCATGTAATCGCTCATGTGTGCCAGGCTGCCCAGAGGCAACGACAAGCTGTCCTCTGTGGGAGGTGTATCGTCTGTATCCCCCCAGCCAAGCACCAGTGATGGCCATGAGCTGGTTTGGGTGCCACCTTGCTGTGAACACGGTTCTTTCTCCTCCATCTCCTCATCTTACACCTCATCATCCTCCAGTACTGTGCCCTGGCTGAAAAATTGTGTACCTGGTGTTTGTGGGTGCAGGAACCCACCCTCGGAGCCACTTGTGAATGACTGGCCGGAAACCCTATGAAATGATCCCTCTTCCTCCTCCGCCTCCTGTGCCACATCCTCTTCCATCATCGCCAGAAGTGTTTTTTCAAGGAGGCATAGAAGTGGGATAGCAACGCTGAGAACAGCGTTATCGGCACTGGCCATGTTGATAGAGTACTCGAAACAGCGCAACAAGGAACACAGGTCTCGCATGGACGCCCAGTCATAGGTGGTGAAGTGGTGCTGTTTCGCAGAGCAACTCACCCGTGCGTGCTGCAGTTGAAACTCCACTATCGCCTGCTGCTGCTCGCACAGTCTGGTCAGCATGTGCAAGGTGGAGTTCCACCTTGTGGGCACGTCGCATAGGAGGCGGTAAGGCCGAAGTTAGCTGCAGCACAGACAGACGAACCCGCACTTTCTGCAGCAGCTCTGACATATTGGGGTAATTTTTAAGGAACCTCTGCACCACCAAATTCAGCACATGTGCCAGGCAAGGGATGTGCGTCAAACCGGCTAGTCCCAGAGCTGCTACGAGATTTCGCCCATTATCGCACACCACCAGGTCGGGATTGTGGCTCACTCGCATCAACCACTCATCGGTCTGTTGTTCCATGCCGGTCCACAGCTCCTGCGCTTTCCATCTTTTGTGTTGAATAAACTGGTGGAGATTATCTCTGGTAAAAATAAATGCCCAGTCCTGGTGACGGGTGATTTCAATGCTGTAATGGAGGCTGGGATTGATAGACAATCCACCTTGATAGACCATAAGGCTAAAATAGGGCCCCCTTTTCTTTTATATAATATTTGTCAGGAAATGGCGTTAATCGATATATGGCGGTATCTCTTTGGAAGTAGAACGGCTTTTTCCCGTTTTAGCCGTTCCTATAACGCAATGTCCAGAATATGTCCTTGCCAGTAGCGAATTTACTGATAGGATAAAAAAAAAAAAAGAGAGATATGAAGCCCATGGCATCTCTGATCATTCCCCGATTCCATTATTAATTACTGAACAGGATATGAGGATTGAGAGTAGGCGGTTTAGGTTAAACTCGCATTGGATACAATTATTAGCAGAACAAGTATTAATAAATAATGAGATCTGAGTTCTGGAAATGAAATAAAGATTCCGCCCATGTACATATTGTTTGGGACGCTTTAAAAGCTTTTTTACGTGGCCTCTCCTGCTATAAAATAAGGAAAAAGAGAATACAATATGCGGAAACTGAGAGAAAAAAACTGGAGGAGAAAGTTATTCAATTAGAATCTGACATCATTATAGATAATAATTTGGTTATTCAAGAGCAATTAAAAGAGGCTAAAAATAAATAAAGTATACAACCTGATGATTGCAGTTGCCTTGATTGACTGTTGACAACCAAGTCCACCTTCATGTAACTTTGCATAATATTGTAATATTTGACCATCATCCACAAGTGTTAAAAGCTGTAGTCATTGTACAGTATGTCTGTTACCAAAATCCACATTTTGCACACACATCATGTATAAAAATAAAACCTAATAATTAATACACACAAACACCTCCATACAACTTTGTATCAAACAGTGATTATAAGCAAAAGTGCACAAAAATTCTAATTTGCGACTAAAACACGTACTCGAGCAGATTTCTTATGCAAATAAAAAAAAACAAGATGTGAGCAGTTTATACATACACATCTTCACTCCCCGCTGCATGAGTTAAAGAAACGCTGGAATGCGCCAACAAAGGTATATAATTTTTCATCCCAGTATACAAACTGTAATTCTAATTAAATATTATACAAACCTACTATAATGCATTAACTAAGGCCGCTTTAAGGCGGGTGTAACGCAGTTACTTTATTCCTCCCGTACACATCTGGTATCGCCGTACTCAGGAGAAGTTGGGGAATGTGTTTGGGGATACGTTTTAAAACTGCCTGCTGTCGTTTACCCCTGGCTGTGCGGAAGTTGGTTGTGAAGGTGTTATGCTGACCGGATGAGGAGGCGGTAGAGGATGAGGAAGCGGAGTAGGAGGAGGAAGCAACAGGAGGAAAAGAGAAGCGCCCTGTAATCCTCGGTGGTGGAAGGACATGCGCAAAACTGCTATCTGCCTCAGGCCCAGCCGCCACTGCATTTACCCAGTGTGCTGTTAGGGAGATATAACGTCCCTGACCGTGCTTACTGGTTAACGTATCCGTAGTTAGGTGTACCTTGCCAGAGATGGCGTTGCACAGTGCACACCTGATTTTGTCCCCACTTGGTTGTGCAGGGAAGGGATGGCTCGCCTGGAAAAGTAGTAGCGGCTGGGAACGATGTACTGTGGGACAGCCACCTCCATAAGGCTTAAAACTCTCTGTATCCACCAGATGACAGCATTTCAAAGGCCAGTAATTTTGAAATGCTGGAATTCAGGGCCAGGGATCGCGGGTGGGTAGGGGGGTACTTCAACTTCCGCTTCAGTGTTTGGGAGATGGAGAGCTGAACGCTTCCATGGGACATTGTGGAGATGCTTGGTGACCCAGGTGGTGGTGTTGCTGGCAGATCCTCTGTTTGCGGATGGCAGGTGCCACTGTCACTTATCCAGAGGTGGATAAAGAGGCCGAGACTGCAGCAGAAGAGGAAGCAGGAGGAGCCAGAGACCTTTCTTGGTTTTTGAGGTGTCTACTCCACTACAGCTCTTGCTTTGCACTTAGATGCCTGGTCATGCAGGTTGTGCTCAGTTTGAGAACGTTTATGCCTCACTTCAGGCTCTGATTGTACAGCGTGCAAATCACATGTGTCTTGTCATCATCACATTGTCTGAAGAACTGCCATGCCAGGGAACTCCTTGGAGCTGGCTTTGGTGTGCTCTGTCCCTTGCTGCGGTGGGCAGTAGCAGTCGTACTGTCTAGGGGACCGCCTCTTCGCTTTTGCACCCTACTCCCTCTTCTGCTGTGCTGGTGGCTCTGTGCGACCACCGCCTTTTCCTCCGAACTACACAGGTCACTCGCATGACCTTGATTCCATGTGGGGTCGAGAACATGGGACATCGTCCTTCACATAATCTTCCACCCAGTCTTCACCCCTGCCCTCCTTGTTGGTCTGCACACTGCAGAAAGCCACAGCAGTTGGCACCTGTGTTTCGTCATCATCCGAGACATGCTGCAGTGGTACTCCCATGTACTCTTCTTGAAACATAAGTGGTTGGGCATCGGTTCACTCAATATCTCCCACTTATGGGGCAGGGCTATGTGGATGGCCCTGGGAAACCCTGCTAGCAGAGTCATCAAAAAGCAGAAGAGACTGCTGCATGACTTGGGGCTCAGACTGCTTTACTGATTTGCAAGGGGGTGAGGTGAAAGACTGATGGACATCGGTTGCAGGTGCCAACTCTGATCTTTTAGCAGGAGATTGGGTGGGAGACAATGTGAAGGAACTGGAGGCACTGTCAGCAACCCAATCTACTATCGCCTGTACTTGTTCTGGCCTCACCATTCATAGAGCCGCATTAGGCCCGACCAAATAACGCTGAAGGTTCTGTCGCCTACTAGCACCTGAGGAAGGTGTTTCATTTGTGCGTGTAGCTGGCACACATCGACCACATCCTCTCCCTGCAACAGGACCTCCACCAGCAGCACCACGACCGGGGCCACATTCCTTATTTGACGCTCTCCTCGATCTCCGCAAATTTAGGATCTTGCCAAAAATTGGTGTTTTTTTAATAACAGAATATAACAGCAATATCTAACGTGTGTATTTCACACTGACAGATGCAGCAAAGGCTGCAAATTTCGTATTTTGCCCACCTAACTAACAGACTGATAAAAGTTATTTTTCTATGTCACTGGGCTCAGGACAGGGTAAAAAGATTGTGCACTGCACCCACAAAATAAAATCTATGTAGATCGCTGAGTTAACAAGCACTTCTGATTAAAGATTCTTTCCTATTCTCTCCCTCACAGCAGCAGCATGCTATCCCTACACTAATCAAAGCAGAGTGACGTGCAGCGCCATTTGACTCCAGCTCATATAGAGGCTGGGTCACATGCTGCACTGGCAATCAGAGCTTCTGTGATGGCTTCTAAGGGCACACAAGTTAAACGCTTGTTGATTGGCTGCTCTGTAGCTTTTCAAAAAGCGGCATTAACTCGCCGAACGCCGAACCTGAATCCAAACTTTTACTGAAAAGTTCGGGTTTGGGTCCGGGGTACAAAAATCCTAATGTTCGGTATGAACCCGAACTTTCACAGATTGGGTTTGCTCAACCCTAATTAGAAGGTCCTTATGGTGAATGCGGTTCATACGCCACCATAATGAGAAGCAGAGGAGTGAGACAAGGGTGTGATTATATGGCTAGAGATAAAAAATTTAACTGTCGGCCAGCACAGGCCCCAAAAATTAGGCAATAGGCATTCACCTGACAGCAAAGAACTTTGGATTCTGTGGCTGGAGGTACATTTAGTGGTCACAGGATAAATATGTATCTGTCGGCCAGTACAGGCCCCAAAAACTAGGCAATAGGCATTCACCTGATAGCAAAGAACTTTGGATTCTGTGGCTGAAGGTACATTAGGCCGTCACAGGATAAATATGTAACTGTCGGCCAGTACAGGCCCCAAAAATTAGGCATTCACCTGACATAAAAGGCCTTTTATGCCGCTGTATATATATAAGGCAAGGACCATTCTTTGTTCTGGGTTGTGGCGGATATGTGTGGGCTGGCATGAGGAAATTCAATCACACGTGGTCATCACAGGTGTTGAATTCCTAATTCATTTTTTAAAATGTGAGGTAGTCGTGAGCTAGACGAGTGCGCTTATAGGTCAAGATCCCCCTGCTGCGCTGAACGTCCTTTCAGACAGGACACTCGACAAGGGGAAAGCCAAGAGTGTCATGGCAAATTGTGCCAGCTCTGGCCACAGGTCAAGCCTGCACACCCAGTAGTCAAGGGGTTCCTCGCTTCTCAGAGCGTCCACATCAGCCATTAACCCGATGTAGTCGGACACCTGTTGGTCTAGGCGTTAGGATTGGTACCACACCTGTTTCGCTGTGGGTGGAAATCCTTCTGCCAGTGCCCGCAACAGCAGAATGTAGCATCTCTCGCAGCAAGGCCTAGAAATGCTGCATTCTGCCAGCCCTCTGTGATGCTGGTAACATGTCTGCCATTTTGTGTTTTTACCGTGGGTCTAAGTACTTTGCCACCCAGTACAGGTCCTTGACCTTTATGCTTTTTATACGGGAGTTCCCCTTCAAACATAAGAGCATGAAGGCCCCCATTTGCACTAATTGGAAGCGGTGGAGCGCCCTGGCTCCTGCTACTCGCCCAGGAGAATGTCATCCTCGGTCACCTCCCCCTGCCACGAACAACACCAGGGATCCCCGAAAACTTTAAAGCCTGCTCTTCTTGCTCCTCCTCATCCTTCCCCCAGGCACGATCCTCCTCTGACTTCTCTTTAGACTCCTGCTGACTTGCCTCAGATGGAGTAGCCCACCCCTGGGAATTCATTCAGCATTGCGACTTCCTCATCTTCCAGCTCCTGCTCCTCGACGGCTTGATCAATGATACGACGCAATGCACGCTCCAGAAAGAAGGCGTAAGGTACGATGTCACTGATGGCGCCCTGGCTGCGACTGATCAGTTTGGTTATCTCATCAAATGGCCGCAGAAGTCTGCATGTGTCTTGCATGAGCAGCCACTGGCGCGGTGAAAAGAAACCAAGCTTCCCAGAACCTGTCCTGCCTCAGAGTTCATACAGGTAGTCATTACAGGCACGTTTCTGCTGGAGCAGCCTATCAAGCATAAACAAGGTGGAGTTCCAGCGTGTCGGGCAGTCACAAATTAGACATCTGACGGGCAAGTGGTGTCACCGCTGAACGTCAGCAAAGCGAGCCATGGCTGTGTAAGATCTTTTAAAATGGCTAGAGATTTTCCTGGCCTGCTGCAAGACATCCTGGACGCCGGGCTATTTTGCAACAATTCGCTGCACGAAGTTCAGGACGTGTGCCATGTGTCATCTTGCCCTGTTTCAGCATGCTCAGCAGATTGCCACCGTTGTCGCACACCACTTTACCAACTGTCAAACTGAGCGAGGTTAGCCACTGATCGGCCTGTGACTGCAGAACTGAAAGCAGTGCAGGATCGGTGTGGCTCTTGGCTTCCAGGCACAACAGCCGCAGCACAGCATGGCAACGTCTCACCTGGCATGTCGAATAAGTTTCTACACTGTGTTCCAGAGATACAGTCAGGTCCATAAATATTGGGACATCGACACAATTCTAACATTTTTGGCTCTATACACCACCACAATGGATTTGAAATTAAATGAACAAGGTGTGCTTTAACTGCAGAGTGTCAGCTTTAATTTGAGGGTATTTACATCCAAATTAGGTGAACGGTGTAGGAATTAAAACAGTTTGCATATGTGCCTCCCACTTGTTAAGGGACCAAAAGTAATGGGACATTTGGCTTCTCAGCTGTTCCATGGCCAGGTGTATATTATTCCCTCATTATTCCAATTACAATAAGCAGATAAAAGGTCAAGAGTTAATTTCAAGTGTGCTATTTGCATTTGGAATCTGTTGCTGTCAACTGTCAAAATGAGATCCAAAGAGCTGTCACTATCAGTAAAGCAAGCCATCATTAGGCTGAACAAACAAAACAAACTCATCAAAGAGATAGCAAAAACATTAGGCGTGGCCAAAACAACTGTTTGGAACATTCTTAAAATGAAGGAACGCACTGGTAAGCTCAGCAACACCAAAAGACCCGGAAGACAATGGAAAACAACTGTAGTGGATGACCGAAGAATTCTTTCTCTGGTGAAGAAAACACCCTTCACAACAGTTGTCCAAATTAAGAACACTCTCCAGGAGGTAGGTGTATGTGTGTCAAAGTCAACAATCAAGAGAAGACTACACCAGAGTGAATACAGAGGGTTCACCACAAGATGGAAACCATTGGAGAGCCTCAAAAACAAGAAGGCCAGATTAGAGTTTGCCAAACAACATCTAAAAAAGCCTTCACAGTTCTGGAACAACTTCCTATGGACAGATGAGACCAAGATCAACTTGTACCAGAGTGATGGGAAGAGAAGAGTATGGAGAAGGAAAGGAACTGCTCATGATCCTAAGCATACCACCTCATCAGTGAAGCATGGTGGTGGTAGTGTCATGGCGTGGGCATGTATGGCTGCCAATGGAACTGGTTCTCTTGTATTTATTGATGATGTGACTGCTGACAAAAGCAGCAGGATGAATTCTGAAGTGTTTCGGGCAATATTATCTGCTCATATTCAGCCAAATGCTTCAGAACTCATTGGACGGCACTTCACAGTGCAGATGGACAATGACCCAAAGCATACTGCAAAAGCAACCAAAGAATTTTTTAAGGGAAAGAAGTGGAATGTTATGCAATGGCCAAGTCAATCACCTGACCTAAATCTGATTGAGCATGCATTTCACTTGCTGAAGACAAAACTGAAGGGATAATGAATAGCTGCTGAACGTGGCTATATCGTTCAGGGATGCCCTTCTGGAAGAAATATTTCCTTCCGGGGACCTTCCATTGCGGTGTGCAAATGGCCACAAAATTTCTAAAGGCCTCCGAGTCCACCAATTTATATGGCAGTAGTTTGTGGGCTAAGAGTTCCGACAAGCCAGCGGTCAGCCATTGGGCAAGAGGAGTATCCATTGTCACAATGTTTTTACGCTCGAAAATTTGGGTCACGGAAGCCTGCCTTCTGCCAAATGAATGCAACGACGGCACGGTGGATGGTGGAGTGGAGGACAAATGGGAGGAGAGAGGAGAAAGAGAAGAGGGTGGACGAGAAGCGCCGGGAGTGTGTCTTTGTGGGTTCTGACGGCGTTGCTCCCACTGGGCTCGGTGATGGGAGGCCAGGTGCCTTCTTGAGGCGGTCGTCCCTATGTGAGTGTTGGGCTTACTGCGACTTATGCGTTGACAGCACCGGCTGCATATGGCAACACTATTATCAGCAGCTGACACGTAAAAAAAGCCCACACTGCAGAGCCATGTGATGGCATCCCGGGAGCGCAAGATGTGACCGTGCATGGTGGATGGCTCGCTCCAGATACATTTGCAGTCTGCTTTTTGCCTCCTGTGCCCTGCAAGCTCTGCCTGCTTCTACTTCTTCTCATCCGTATCTGCTACTCCCTCTCTCCCTCTGAACTCCCCTCCTCTTCCTCTCTTGTGGGCACCCACGTGACGTCCATCGACACGTCATCATCGTCACCTTCACCACCACTGACATTAGAGATCTCGGAGTAGGCAGCAACAGCGGGGACCACACTCCTTGGGCTGATCTGGGTACTGTCGTCAGACCGTCAAGAATGGCTGTGCATCGGTAAGGTCTGGGAATGGATTGGAAAATAATTCTTCTGACTTGAGTGGAGGGGCTATGGTGGTGGTGTCTTTGGGGGTGCACACAGCACAGAGTAAGGAGGGTGCAGATTGAGAGGATGAGGAGGGTGCAGAAGCGTAAGACTGCAGTGAGCTCAACCAACTCTGGTGCGTCCTTTGACATAATCGCACGTATTTTCCCTGTGCCAAAGTCCCTAGAAGAAGACCAGTATTTGTGGAAGCTGGTATATGGAAAACCTCTATCACTATTTTGTGGAAGCTGATATATGGCCAGCTTTAATCAGTTGTTAGTTGAAGCTGGTATATCACCCTCAAGCAGTAATTTTGTGGACGCAGGTATATGGAAACCCTCTATCACTATTTTGTGGAAGCTGATATATGGCAGCCCTCAATCAGTTGTTAGTTGAAGCTGGTATATTACCCTCAAGCAGTAATTTTGTGGACGCAGGTATATGGAAAACCTCTATCACTATTTTGTGGAAGCTGATATATGGCAGGCCTCAATCAGTTGTTAGTTAAAAGTGGTATATCACCCTCAAGCATTAATTTTATGGATGCAGGTATTTGGAAAACCTCAATCACTATTTTGTGGAAGCTGATAGATCGTATCTCTCAATCAGTATTTTCTGGAAGCATACAAATGCACTATAATATACTTTCTATATCACACCCCTCTGTGTATCACACCTATCGATAGCACAACGTTACCAGTCCTTAAAAGGACTTTTGTGGCCCTATTAGCTAGCGTTTGGTGTCCCTACGTTCCTAACAGCCTGTCCCTGCTCCAAAATGCAACCTCTCCCTACACTGGCAAAACATATAATGTAAAATGGCTGCAAGATCGAGTTCTGTTATAGGGTTGGGGGTGTGTCCATGTGCTGAAACGTCTCAATTGGCTGTCCTGTCCTACCTGATGGATGTGTCATGAGTCAAAGTTTGGCGCAATGCAAAATAATATGGAGCGCGGGTATCACCATATGTTCGCATGTTTAGTGGATTGCGAACACGCAAAGTTTGCCGTGAACCGACCGCCGGGTGAACCGCAAGGTCTTCACCACCTGTTTCCACAAAATATTGATAAGGCTGGTGATATTCCACAAATACTGCTCTTCTCTAGGGACTTAGGCACAGGGTAATTTTGAAAATGACAGGCAGAGGAAGAGGCAGGCCGTTTCACAGGGGTGGTGGGGGTCGGGCAGGTGCACCAGTGGGAAGTTGAAGAAGGCGCGTGCGATTACTTTAAAGGATGCACCAGAGTTGGTTGAGTGGCTCATTCAGCCTTTCGCTTCTGCACCCTCCTCATCCTCTGTATCTGCACCCTCCTTACTCTGTGCTGTGTGCACCCCTAAAGACACCACCACCACCATAGCCCCTCCACTCGAGTCAGAGGAATTATTTTCCAATCCATTCCCAGACATTGGATAAGGAAAAGGAGGTGGCAACGGCCGCCACACAGCGGTCTGACGACAGTACCCAGATCAGTCCAAGGAGGGAGGTCCCCGCTGTTGCTGCCTACTCTGAGATCTCTAATGTCAGTGGTGGTGAAGGTGATGATGATGACGTGTCGATGGACATCACGTGGGTGCCCACAAGAGAGGAAGAGGAGGGGAGTTCAGAGGGAGAGAGGGGGCAGCAGATAGGGATGAGAAGGAGTAGAAGAAGGCAGAACTCGCAGTGCACAGGAGGCAAAAAGCAGACTGCAAATGTATCTGGAGCGAGCCATCCACCATGCACAGTCACATCTTGCGCTCCCGGGACGCCATCACATGGCTCCACAGTGTGGACTTTTTTTTTACGTGTCAGCTGCTGACAATAGTGTTGCCATCTGCAGCCTGTGCTGTCAACGCATAAGTCGCGGTAAGCCCAACACTCACCTAGGGACACCTGCCTTAAAGAGGACCTTTCACCGATTATGACACTGTGAACTAAGAATACAGACATGGAGAGCGGCGCCTGGGGATCTCACTGCACTTACTATTATCCCTGGGCGCCGCTCCGTTCTCCTGCTATGCCCTCCGGTATCTCCGGTCACAAAGTTATGGTAGGCAGAGTCTGCCCTTGTTCTTCTGTAGCGCTGGCCAATCGCATTGCAGAGCTCACAGCCTGCGATTGGCCAGCGCTAGAGCAGAACAAGGGCAGACTCCGCCTACCATAACTTAGTGACTGAAATCTCTGCCTACTATAACCTAGTGGCCGGAGATACCGGAGGGCATAGCGGGAGAACGGAGCGGCACCCAGGGATAATAGTAAGTACAGTGAAAACCCCGGGCGCTGCTCTCCATGTCTGTATTCTTAGTTCACAGTGTCATAATCGGTGAAAGGTTGTCTTTAAAGTGAACCTATCACCAGTTTTATGGTGTCCTAACTAAGAGCAACATAAATAAGTGACTGATTCTCTTAGCAAAATGCTGGGTCACTTTCTTTAATTGACCCAGTCAATCTGCCAACATCTTGTATTGAAAAGCTCCAGCTGATAATGATGAGTCCTGAATATTTATGAGCTCCTGACTCTCACCGCCTACCTGCTGCTGATTGACAGTTTTTTTTCCATATGAATCAGCAGCAGGTGGGCAGGGGAGTGGCTATATCTCTGAATTAAAAAAACGCTGGACTCACTGACATCACGTTGGACTCAAATCAGCTCATTAGCATGCGGCATGTGGTATCTTTGTGTGTATATTATCAGGTAACCATCTGTCACACCAGTAAGTGAATACATCTAAGGTACTTTTTAGTAGTTAAATTATAATCAAATATCCACATGACAGGTTCCCTTTAAGAAGGCACCTGGCCTCCCATCACAGAGCCCAGTGGCAGGGCCGGCCTTAGGTGTTCAGGCGCCCTGTGCGAGCTAACCTTCTGGCGCCCCCCCCTCAAAAAAAAAATATTGTGTGGCACAGTGTAGGCTATATGTGTATAACAAACATATTTCACATGAAAACTTACAGTTACTTGGCTTGGCCCTTGGGGATCTCGGACTTCCACTTCCACACTTTGGCCGGGGGCTCGGTGGAGCTGATGAGGTGTTTTATCCTAATGAGAAAGATTTCATAATAAGTATGTAACGGATCTCCTGGCACCCGGACTGAGTACCTCCGTTTACGGATGCGCCTAGCGTTTTCCTGAGGCTTCCAAGCACTCTGGCAGACACCACAATCACCGAACCAGCATATAAATCCTCTCCCAGCAATGAATGCTGTAGGCAGTTGAATAGGAACCATACAAATAGGTTTTCACTCCTAGCAGTCAAACTGGGACAGCATGCAATAAATCCTCCCCCAAGAATGAGACGACACTTCACCTTGAGGTTTAAAACAGGAACTACTTTATTTTAACACAAGCATTGATTTATACACCTCTTCCAGCAAGGTACCACCCACAGCCAATCATATGTATCTACAGTATTTAAACCTTCCCAGCAATTGTACACAAAATCCCCTCCCCTCTATCTGTAACGCAATAAACAAAACACAATGAGCATTGTCTGAGACGTAATTACCAACACAATAGCCTTGTCTCAGACGCAATCCACAAAATACAATTATCAAACGTAATGGACTAACTTGACCCCTGGCATACACATATACAATGTAACTGAACACATAATAACATACATAGTATTTAAGACAGCCTGAATGCAATCTGCTACACAGTCTTAAAGGGGCATTGTTCCTAAAAGTCAGACATGTCCCCGGATGGCCATTAAAGGGCCAGTAGCAGCAATATAAAATAGCACATGCCCAAATATTGCATTCAAATGTACCAAATCACCAGGGGCCATAGTCAGCAGGTAGGAGGCGGCCAGCCAGGCCTCTCCAATGCCCAGTGGCGAGGCGGGTTCCGCCACATTTCTCCCCTTTCCCATTGAGACTATCCAGACTCCAGACCTCCAGGCGGTCTGGGGCTCTGATAGTCAGCCGGCCTTTCTCCAAGGGTGTAGTTGTCCCTGTGGCCCCCTGCCACTTGTGCCCAGTTGTAGATCCATGACTTGGGGGGAAGGTAACCAGGGTGCCCTCTCCCCTGGTTGAACAAAGCTGTTGCTGGGGGGAAGGGGTAACAGGCTCCTCTCTCTGCGACACCCTCTCTTGTTGTAGGGGAAAACAGACTGCCTCTCCTTCCAATACATTGTCCTGTTGTTGTGGACCAGGACAGACTGTCCATATCTCCAGTGGTGCAGGTACAGAGACTACGGTCCCATCTGCACTGTTGTGGGGCTTACTGTCTCCCCTTGGTGTGCTAGGCAAACTGCTGGGGCTACTTGGGGAACAGCGGCCAGCGGTGTTCTGCACTGATGCCAGCACTTCTGCTGGGGCGAGGGGGGTACAAGCCAGCCCTGTAACAAGGGGGTCGGTGGAGCAGAGGCTAGCGGCTCTCTGCCCTGATGCCAGCTCTTCTGCTGGAGGGACTGGAGTACAGTCCTGCTGGGTAGTAAGGGGACAAGTAGGGCAGAGGCCAGCGGCGCTCTGCCCAAATGCCAGCTCTTCTGCTGGGAGGGGGCCAGAGGGGGCTAACGACTCCTCTACTGACCCCAGTACCTGGTTTGGAGTTGGCTGTGGAGGGGAGGGGTTGCTTACCTCCTCCTCCTGGTACTGCTGCTGGAGTTGGAGATCTGGGCCGGCTGCCCAGTATCTCTGTAGGGCCGGTAGAGAGATCTCGGTCCCATCTCCACCTGCCATCTGTGGGTCTTCCCAGGACCAGTCGATAAGGTCCCTCATTTCTGGGGCTGGTTGGGGAGTAGGAGGTACCGAATGCAGGTCTCCTGATGACGGACTTAGTTGTTGGGGAGGGGGAACGAAACTCACCGCTCCCAATGGTGTACAGTCCATAAGCCCCATCAGGTTAGAGACAGGCGGTGTCACTTGATTATATAAGTCCGCATAATTCCGTTCGATCTCCCATTGCTCTGGTGGTACTTGCTGGGTATAGGGTGACTGACTGGAGCTGAACAGGTGCTGGTAATCCTGCTCCAGTTCCCATTCCTGGACAGCCAGTTCAATCAGGTCTGGCCTTAGGTCTTCGGCCATAGGGAGATCCAGCACGGCCTCTCTGTAGTCACAAATGTCCCAAAGCCGTGACTCTGCCGCACTCCCAAATTCCGGTTCTGCAAAGGCCCCCCATAATAAGCCAGGGCCATTATAATCCATGCCCTCGGGTTTGTCAAATTTGGCCATTCCGGGAACCCGCTGAACCGCGTACCAACGTAGCGCTTGGTATGCATCATCGAGACCCAGTTCCCTCCATGCCAGTGAATTAAGTTGCCTCACCAACTCCTCCTGGGCCTGTTCTCCCAGCATAGGTATCCGTAGGGCCACTCTGGCTTGTAACCGCTGCTCCTTGCTGGGAAGACGCTCACTACGCCAACGCTGGACACCTTCTAGGGTTTCTTCCCACATCTCTTGTCGGGCGCTCTCTCTGCAGTCCAACCTGGTTGCCTCTCCTATTGGCTTGACCAGTGGTGCCAAGAGGTTCTGTAACCTCCGGTTACATTCCTTTTCTACCTCGAGCGTCGTCCAGGGACTCGCTGGTTCTATGCCGCTCCATAATAATTCCTGTGTCTCCAGGGTGTTGTTCCTCTCACACCAGGACGCCATCCCACTGCTTGCCACCAATGTAACGGATCTCCTGGCACCCGGACTGAGTACCTCCGTTTACGGATGCGCCTAGCGTTTTCCTGAGGCTTCCAAGCACTCTGGCAGACACCACAATCACCGAACCAGCATATAAATCCTCTCCCAGCAATGAATGCTGTAGGCAGTTGAATAGGAACCATACAAATAGGTTTTCACTCCTAGCAGTCAAACTGGGACAGCATGCAATAAATCCTCCCCCAAGAATGAGACGACACTTCACCTTGAGGTTTAAAACAGGAACTACTTTATTTTAACACAAGCATTGATTTATACACCTCTTCCAGCAAGGTACCACCCACAGCCAATCATATGTATCTACAGTATTTAAACCTTCCCAGCAATTGTACACAAAATCCCCTCCCCTCTATCTGTAACGCAATAAACAAAACACAATGAGCATTGTCTGAGACGTAATTACCAACACAATAGCCTTGTCTCAGACGCAATCCACAAAATACAATTATCAAACGTAATGGACTAACTTGACCCCTGGCATACACATATACAATGTAACTGAACACATAATAACATACATAGTATTTAAGACAGCCTGAATGCAATCTGCTACACAGTCTTAAAGGGGCATTGTTCCTAAAAGTCAGACATGTCCCCGGATGGCCATTAAAGGGCCAGTAGCAGCAATATAAAATAGCACATGCCCAAATATTGCATTCAAATGTACCAAATCACCAGGGGCCATAGTCAGCAGGTAGGAGGCGGCCAGCCAGGCCTCTCCAATGCCCAGTGGCGAGGCGGGTTCCGCCACAAAGTATTTGGAGAAGGGGCAGAGGGATAGCAGAGCAAGGAGAGGCCGGTGCTGCTACTAGGGGGTCATACCATGGGGGAGTAATAAAGCCCACCATAATGCCCCCCCCAGTAGTAATAATTCTCCTTATAATGTGACAGTGCAAAAAATACCCCCTTGTAATGCCCCCATTTGAGCTAATGTCCTCATAGTGCCCCCATAATGTGCCAGTATAAAATACCCCTATATAGTGCCCCTAGTAAATGACCCCATAGTGCTCCACACCCTCCTTCCTCCTAGTGCCCCCCATAATGTACCAGTATAAAATGCTCCAGTAGATGCCCTCAGTGTCCCCCATAATTTGCAAGTATAAAATACCCCTTCTTAGTGCCCCCCCGTAGATGACCCCATAGTACTCCTCTCCCCCCTTCCCCATAGTACCCACCATGTGTCCCAGTATAAAATTGTACTGTACAGAGAGCCCATATAAAATACCCCTTCTTTGTGGCCTCAGTAGATGCCCCTATAGTGCCCCCAATCATGTGCCAGTATTAACAGCCCCCCCCTGTGCCAGTAATAAGAGCCCCCTATGCCAGTAATAGCAGCCCCCATGCCAGTAATAGCAGCCCCCAGTAATAAGAGCCCCTCTGTGCTAGTAATAACAGCCCCCAGTAATAAGAGCCCCTCTGTGCCAGTAATAACAGCCCCCAGTAATGAGCCCCTCTGTGTCAGTAATAACAGCCCCCAGTAATAAGAGTCCCTCTGTGCCAGTAATAACAGCCCCCAGTAATAAGAGCCCCTCTGTGTCAGTAATAACAGCCCCTCTGTGCCAGTAATAACAGCCCCCAGTAATAAGAGCCCCTCTGTGTCAGTAATAACAGCCCCTCTGTGCCAGTAATAACAGCCCCCGCCAGTAATAACAGTCCCCCCTTTGCCAGTAATAACAGCCCCCGCCAGTAATAACAGCCCCCCCTTTGCCAGTAATAACAAACAGCCCCCCCTTTGCCAGTAATAACAGCCCCCGCCAGTAAAAGTATTGTACATAATAAAAAAAAACACATACTTACCTCCATGTCAGTGATGCGATGCAGGCCTCTTCTGGCCTGTGTCCCACGCTGTATGGCTCAGGCGGCGCGATGACGTCATCGCGCCGCCTGCGCCGGCCTCTGATAGGCTGCAGACACTAGGCCGGCAGCCTATCAGAGGAAGGGAAAGGGACACGCCTCTCCCTCCCCTACCGCAGAACAGGCAGGCATCTGTATCGCTGTCCTGAGGACGGCGATACAGATGACTGGAGATGAGCGCTTCCACAATGGAAGCGCTCATCTCCCTGTGCCCAGCCGCCGCCGCCAGCTCGCTCGCCTGCCGCATATTACACTGCGAGCTGTCGGCCGCCCAGCGCCCCTGTTGCTATGGCGCCCTGTGCGGCCGCACAGCCCGCACACCCCAAAGGCCGGCCCTGCTCAGTGGGAGCAATGCCGTCAGAACCCACAAAGCCACACTACCGGCGATTCAACGTCCTACCTTCTCTCCTTCTCCTCCCATTTATCCTCCACTCCACCTCCTACTGTGCCATCATCGCGTTTATCTGGCAGAAGGCAGGCTTCCGTGGCCCAAATGTTTGAGCGTAAAAAGTTGATGATGCTGGATAACCCTCTTGCCCAAAGGTTGACCGCTGGCTTGTCGGAACTGCTAGCCCGGCAACTACTGCCATATTAACTGGTGGACTCTGAGGCCTTTAGTGGCCACTGGCACCCCGCAATGGAAGGTCCCCGGAAGGAAATATTTCTCCCAAAAGGGCATCCCAGAGCTATATGGGCACATTTAGCAGCAAGTGAATATATCTCTAGCACACAGTGTCCGTGCCAAGATGCATCTGACAATAGACACGTGGTCTATCAAACACAGCAGGGAAGGTACATAACTTTTACTGCCCACTGGGTGAACCTTCTGACGGCCATCAAGCATGTAACCCGTGGCTCCGATGTGGATTTGGTGTTACCGCCACAGATTGCATGCAGGCCGGCCTCTTCTCCTCCTCCTACTCTATCCTCCATCTCCTCCTCGGCTGACTCCTCCTTTAGCACTGCTACCGCCTCTTCCACTGTCCCCCCAAGCTCCCCAGAACCTTTTCGACATGCCAGGTGAGACGTTGCCATGCTGTGCTGTGGCTGTTCTGCCTGGAAGCCAAGAGCCACACCGGTCCTGCACTGCTTTCAGCTCTGTGGTCACAGGCTGATCAGCGGCTAACCCTGCTCAATTTGACAGTTGGTAAAGTGGTGTGCGCAATGGTGCCAATCTGCTGAGTGCACTGAAACAGGGCAAAATGACACACTTGCCGTGCATGGCACACGTCCTGAACTTAATCGTGCGGTGATTCGTTGCCAAATACCCTGGGGTCCAGGACGTCTTGTGGCAGGCCAGGAAAATCTCTGGCCATTTTAGAAGATCTTACACGGCCATGGCTCGCCTTGCTGACGTTCAGCGGTGACACCACCTGCCCGTCAGACGTCTGATTTGTGACAGCCCGATGCACTGGAACTCCACCTTGTATATGCTTGATAGACTGCTCCAGCAGCAATGTGCCATTAACGACTACCTGTACAAACTCTGCAGCAGGACAGGTTCTGGGGAGCTTGGTTTCTTTTCACTGCGCCAATGGCTGCTCATGCGCGACACATTCAAACTTCTGTGGCCATTTGATGAGCTCATCAAACTGGTCAGTCGCAGCCAGGGCGCCATCAGTGACATTGTACCTTATGCCTTCTTCCTGGAGCGTGCATTGCGTCGTGTCATTGATCAAGCCGTCGAGGAGCAGAAGCTGGAAGATGAGAAAGTCGCAATGCTGAATGAATTTCCAGGGGGGCTACTCCATCTGAGACAAGTCAGCAGGAGTCTGAAGAGTAGTCAGAGGAGGATGGTGGCTGGGCGGAGGAGGAGCAAGAAGAGCAGGCTTTGAGGGGGACTTTAAATTTTTCGGGGATCCCTGGTGTTGTCCGTGGCTGGGGGGAGGAGACCGAGGATGACATTCTCCTGGGCGATGAGCAGGAGCCAGGGCGCTCCACTGCTTCCAATTTAGTACAAATGGGTCCCTTCATGCTCCAATGTTTGAAGAGGGACCCCTGTATAAAATGCATAAAGTGCATGGACCAGTACTGGGTGGCAATGTACTTAGACCCCCGAAACAAACACAAAATGGCAGACATGTTACCAGCATCACAGAGGGCTGGCAGAATGCAGCATTTCCAGGCCTTGCTGCGAGAGATACTGCATTCTGCTGTTGCGGGCGCTGGCAGGGGAATTTCCACCCACAGCGAAACAGGTGCGGGTACCAATCCTACCGCGCCTGCTATAAGAGGGCGGTTTAAAGATGTGTTGGTCACTTCGGGTATGAGATCATTCTTGCAGCCAACCCATCATCAGCCGCCCTCCAGATCCAGCCTCAGGGATCGCCTAGACCGACAGGTGCCCGACTACATCTGGTTAACGGCCGATGTGGACGCTCTAAGAAGCGATGAACCCCTGGACTACTGGGTGTGCAGGCTTGACCTGTGGCCAGAGATGGCACAATTTGCCCCTCGTCGAGTGTCCTGTCCGAAAGGACGTTCAGCGCAGCAGGGGGGATCGTGACCGATAAGCGCACTCGCCTAGCTCACGACATTGTGAATTACCTCACATTTCTAAAAATGAATGAGGCATGGATCTCTGAGGAATTCAACACCTGTGACGACCATGTGTAATTAAATTTCCTCATGCCAGCCCACACATATCCACCATCACCCAGAACTAAGAATGGTCCTTGCCTTTATCCATTAACTGCCTAATGTACCTCCAGCCTCATAATCACAAGTTCTTTTCTGTCGAGTGAATGCTTAATTTTTGGGGCCTGTACTGGCCTACAGTAATTTTTTTATCCAGTGACTGTCTAATGTACCTCCAGCCACATAATCACAAGTTATTTTCTGTAAGGTGAATGCCTAATTTTTGTCACTACCAGAGCTTTGAGACGTTCTCACAGCTCTGTTTCTCCACCCCTGTGATGATGTCACTACTAGAGCTTGGAGGAGTTCCCTCTGCCCTGTTTCTCCGCCCCTGTGATGAGGTCTTTACTTTCGGTTTCCTTCCTCCCAGCTGTCCCTCCTTTGATTTCGCTGCCTTACTTTTCATTTGAGCTGTATCTCTCGCTTGAGTATCTTGACCTGTGTGTTATCGTTTCACTGGATCTGTCGTCTGCTGAAGCAAGTACCTCGGATATTGTCTCCTGACTTTGGATCTGTTTTCACTGCAGCTGCCACTCCTTCAGTTAAGTGTTCAAACATTGTGTGTTTCTGTTTCTTTGCTGACTGGATCCGAGGCGACCCCGGTTCCGTCCATATACTGAGCAGGGCACCGGTGGCCGTGCACCTTCCACTATTGTAGGGGTTTCAGTTGTCATCTCCCTGCTCAGGCGTAATGCTCAGACTTGGGCTTTTTCGTTGCCATCTGGGGATCCCTCCCTTCGATCCGTGGAAAGATTTTTTGTGGCCCTGGGGCAGATATATGACAATCCTCGCCCTCTGTTCCTCATTACCAGAGGAATGGGGACACAAGCAAAAATGGAGTTTGCATGCCTCTCTGAAACGAACAAAATTCTCACTGCCCCCGGAGAACGCCTCCGGAAGTGAGACCTTTGGCTCGCAACAGACTCCATGGGCCGGAGCAAAGCCCAATGCTTGAAGCTGAGTCATAGATTGACGGAGATCCGCTACCTCCAAAGAAAGACCCTGCATGCGGTCAACCAGGTCAGAAAGCGGATCCATGTCAAAAAAGGACGGTTTGGCGGATTATAATGTCACGGCTGTAAGTGAGCAACAAGAGCCTACACAGTGAATAGCAACTGACCTGACCCAAACTAGGGAGGATAAAGGGTGACCCCTGTCAGACCCTAAAAGCTCTCCCTAAGCTGCTAAGCACATGTCCGGATCCGAATGGTGGATCGAGACATGCCCGCGTACCTGAGGCTGATGACCACTGAAACCCCTACAATAGTGGAAGGGGCACGGCCACCGGTGCCCTGCTCAGTATATGGACGGAACCGGGGTCGCCTCGGATCCAGTCAGCAAAGAAACAGAAACACACAATGTTTGAACACTTAACTGAAGGAGCGGCAGCTGTAGTGAAAACAGATCCAAAGTCAGCAGACAATATCCGAGGTACTTGCTTCAGCAGACGACAGATCCAGTGAAACGATAACACACAGGTCAAGATACTCAAGCGAGGGATACAGCTCAAATGAAAAGTATAATCCGCACCTCTACAAAGGAGGAGGGGTGATTTAAAGGCAGCGAAATCAAACACAGGAGGGACAGCTGGGAGGAAGGAAACCGAAAGTAAAGACCTCATCACAGGGGCGGAGAAACAGGGCAGAGGGAACTCCTCCAAGCTCTAGTAGTGACATCATCACAGGGGTGGAGAAACAGAGCTGTGAGAACATCTCAAAGCTCTGGTAGTGACAGTTTTTGGCGCCTGTACTGGTCCACAGTAAAAATTTTATCCAGTGACCGCCTAATGTACCTCCAGCCACATGATCACAAGTTATTTTCTGTCAGGTGAATGACTAATTTTTGGGGCCTGTACTTCTGTGGCATAAAATAAAAATTTTCTAGGCTCCAGCAAGGAACATTTTTGAGAGTTTCCCTTTAAGACGCATAAAATGGCCCTTGATTAAAATTTATATTTCTTGTGGGAATTTTTGCCAATGATCTCCCTTTGGTATGTCAATGTCTATGTTGTGGGACTATTTGTGCACTTTTAGTAAGTATTTGGTGGCTGAAAATATGACCTGAAGGTTTTTCAGGTTCGCCTGCCATTAAAGTCATTGTGGCCCGCCGCGAACGCGCGGTTCGCGAACATTTGATCACGAACACACGTTCGCGCCCGCAAACCACCCCGGCCGATGTTTGTTCATTACTACTTCAGATCTCAGCAGAGTTTCACACAGCTCGAGTGTCAGTGAGGAATAATCCAACCACCTGACACTGCTGGCTGTTTTTTATAGGCCTGTCAAAACCCAGCCTGGATCGTGGGGAGTGGTCACCCACACAGCACTTTGACTACTCTCAGTAAGTGGCAACTGCCACTTTGTGAGTCCACCTGCCGGCCCCCGTGGTTAGAGACACCAGGCCAGTGGGATAGTCTTTTAAGTCCCCATGAATGCACATGACCCCGACTTTCCAGCCAGTATACTCAGCGTACTGTACCAGCGAAGCCCTTTCTAGGGACACCAGACTCCCTGAGTCCAGAAGGGCCTCTGCTGGAGTGTCTCCCACTTCCACCTGGCACAAGTGGTTTAGAGTTTCTGAGGTACCCGCTGCACACAGCTTCCTGGCATATAACAACTAAAGGAAGCTATAGATCGTGTCCATGGGTTCCACCTTATGTGGACAGTCAGCTCGTACATGGCCAGGCTCCCGACACCGCCAGCAGACTATCGGAGCCTGATCCATAGGGGGTACATCCCATGTGTGTTTGGTTGGCACAAGTCCCGGGTCTGGGGTGGAGATTTATGGGGTTTGACTGCCCCCCTCCCGAAAGTACCCCCCTTAAGATTCTTAGTAGCCTCGTAGCGCTCCACCAGGTCCACCATCTCCAGGGCATTGCCAGGAGACACCTGGCCGATCCAGTCCTGGAGAGGGGGTGGCAGAGTGCTCCAGAAGATATCGGCCAATAGTCTATCCAGCATAGCCGTGGGACTCAGCACATCAGGCTGTAGCCACTTTTGCAAGAGGTGGAGTAAGTCATAATATTGGGGTCTCGTGGGCTTAGCCGGCTTAAACCCCCACTGATGTACCCGCTGGGCCCGGACCAACACATTCACCCCCAGTCTAGCCAAAATCTCACCCTTTACTTTTTGGTAGTCAGCCACTTGATTGTCCGTCAAGTCGCAATACACCCGCTGGGAATTGGAGGCCAGGAACAGAGCGACGACCTCGGCCCACTGGTCTCTGGGTTGCTTTTCCCTTGTGGCCATTTTATCATACATCGCCAGGTACGTAGGTTTCAATGTCGTCTGCGGGTGTCATCTTAGGGATTGCTGCACGTACTGCCTTACAGGCATCGTGGACGCTCGGGGTTGCTCCTGCTGTCTGCAAAGCCATCACATGTTGTAGCAGCAACTGGCTGGTTTCTTGCTGCTGCTGCTTATTAGCCTCGTGTTAGTGCCGGTTTGTTTCCCGTTGCTGCAGATTAGCCTCCATGAGGGCCTTTACAACAGCCTCCATGTTGTCGTGGGGCACGGGTTGTAATACAGCTGGTTTAATATATGACATACAACCATGCCTGAAACAATGCAGAAACCAAAAATATTGGTGTTCACGCCAGCCTCACTGCTCTTGCCCGCACCCTCCACCAATTTTGGGGATTCGCTCTGGTAGACAGGACAAGCGGGTGCAGTATAGAGGCAAACAATCAAAAACTCAAAAGCTACAGTGTTTATTCACACTAGTTGCAGGTTCACAGTATGACAGTCCATTTTCAGTATTGGTGTTAGTTCACACCCAAAACAGTTCATACAGAAAAACATTCACCTTTGATCTTGGGTATTTAATCCACACCCGGCTGAATGCTCAGCCTCAGAAAGTCCACCTGTAGGCTTTAGGCGGCCTGCTCGCCTGACACACTGTCTTAAGATTTCAGCCCACACACATGCCTTAGATGACAGCAGAGTTTCGCACAGCCCCAGTGTCAGAGAGGAGTAATCCACCCACCTGACACTGCTGGCTGTTTTTAATAGGCCTGTCAAAATCTGGCCTGGACCATGGGGGGTAGTTACCCACCCAGCACTTTGACTTCTACCAAGTAAAAGCTATACCAGAATAGGCTATTTACAGCCATACTAGATAGCAAGGTGTCACACAGCAACTACTGCTGACACAAGAAAACTGGCTCTTACTCCACCGAGGCCAGGAACCTCGGTGACACATACCTATCATCCACGATGATTCCTGGTACCTTATTACACTATATATAAATACAGTATATCAGGGGTCAGAACAGAGATCTCTCCCATCATCTATTTATCCCAAGGACTGTGACAAGGGGACATCCTCTGTGTCTGGAGGAAATAAGGTTTGTACACAAACATAGAAGAGGATTCTTTATGGTAAGAGCAGTGAGACTATGGAACTCTCTGCCTGAGGAGGTGGTGATGGTGAGTTCACTAAAAGAGTTCAAGAGGGGCCTGGATGTATTTCTGGAGTGTAATAATATTACAGGCTATAGCTACTAGAGAGGGGTTGCTGTTCCAGGGAGTTATTCTGATTGCCTGATTGGAGTCTGGAAGGAACTTTTCCCCCCTTAAGTGGGGAAAATTGGCTTCTACCTCACAGTTTGTTTTTCCTTCCTCTGGATCAACTTGCAGGATAACAGGCCGAACTGGATGTAATTTTTTTTCCAATTCCTTCCCACTTGGAATTTTTTTCCAGCTTCTCATTACATCGTATACAATTTTAAATAGTGTCATTAGAAAGTACAACTTGTCTTGCAAAAACAAGCCCTCACACGGCTATGTGAATGAAAAAATAAAAAGTTATGGCTCCAGGAAGGCAAAGCCACAGCCTGTACTAGGCAAAAACGGAAAATCGCCCAGGCTGAAAGGGTTCATTTTTATGGTATGTATAAGTTTATATGTGTAACATCCTGAAGTATGTCACTAAACGTCTGTCACCCTGCTTCATAATGTTAGGTGTATATGTGTATTTCCATCTTGTGTTATCCAACTGTGCATTACCAATATATGTATTTTTAGGCCTGAATGATGTATTAGCTGTCATTTCAATGTACACCAGCAGGTGGCAGCAGTATGTAGCAGGTCATAGTTAGTATCTATAGCCTGGAATAGTGCATTCCAGGCTAGCTTCCCCCTTTCTGAGGGGGAGTGGAATGTTCCCACTTCCTACCTCATGGGGAGGAAGGAAAATTCTAGTCAGTGTGAACCAGCCTCCCACTGGGGAAGGCTGTGTTGGTAGGAGCTCCCAGTTACAGGGACCCCAACCTAGGATCCAGCCTCGGCTGAGGTAAAGATCCATCTTCCCAGTCTGAGTCACCTATATCAGCTGGTGGACAAAGAAAGCAGCCATCTACAGAACTATAGATCTCCAGGAAGACACCACCATACCCTGCGAGCAGTCCTGTAAGTACAGATCCACAGACAAAGAGAAGATAGATACCTCTTCAGCTAGTCAGGCCCAAACAAAGCAGACTACAGACAGAGCAGAAGATAGATACCTGCCAGATTCTACTAGGCGTATGTACAAGAAGCAGAATAGATAAATTCCTGCCACATATTGCCAATACCGGCTGGGACCCTAGATTATTGCTGTACCTGTATGGATCAAAGCTGCATATCACCAAGTAAACTCAAGTTGGACTCTATTACCTGTTTGGATCTCAATTATTCCTCAATTACTCCTGCTAACCACACTCAATTTTATTGCAAGTGAGCCAGGATCCAGGCGTCCAGCCATACCAAGGTAGGAGACACCGTTGACACTACCATATCTGCTATACAGAGACATTATCCTCCTCTGGCATTCCTCACCTGGTACGTAAGTTATAACATCTTAAAGCGCCCTGCTACAGTACCTGCGCAAGCTGCAATTGGCGTCACGAACTATTACACATATATACTGACCCACTGCATAGCTGACCCACTGTACCGGTGTCCTGCTCACTGCATATGTATCTGAAGATCAAGGGTCCTACAGTATGGAAGGATTTAACTAGCCTTGCACTCCACAATTCTGGCTTTAAAAAGTGTCAAAATAGGGCCTTGTGACTTCTTGGGTGTATTTGTGCAAAAATTTTGCGATGTTTCATTTTTGTACCACTCCAGTTTTTGGTGAGAAAATGGGTGTGGTTAGTCATCAAGCTTAATAAAAGCAGATTTTTCATCTATATCTTAAAAAAAAAAAAAAAATTGTACAACGTGGAATAACATCTTTAAGACAGAAGTGTTAGAACTTAAAGAAGCACCAAATGTATCAAACATTGTGCAAGATTACATCATCACCGTCTCCTATAAAAGTTTCTTAAAAAATTCTCATGAAAAATCTGTCCCATAGTGTTTTTGATCGATATTGTAAAACAGTATCTTGTCACGTTAAACTTGCATTACCAGGAGAGACCACAAGGTGTCATAAAACCCTTGTGCAATCTGCTACCAGGTATTCAGTGAGAAGAAATGGACATTGAACGTAATGTGCTAATTCAAAGATATATTGTATAGACTGAAAATATGTACTTTATCTCATTAATTCTTTCAGAAGAGTGTTCATTATAATATTTGCCCCCAGTCTATTTTTGAAAACTAAAGCTGAACTTTGAAGCTACCACACGGGACTTCTATAAATTCAATCGTGACTTTAACAGAGCTGGGAAAAATATGATTATAAGCAACGTCATGTCTACAGGGCCAGCGTTAGGGGGTGCAAACTGGGCAATTTCCCCTGGGTTAGGCGTTCCTGCTCTGACTCCATATAGGGATGTTTCCCTATATAGAATCAGTGTTATGAACATGAAAGGGATATTCCCAAGCATGGCCATTATGCTTGGGGACACCCTGTGTATACAAGTCTAATTTAGACTCTATTTTTGAAATGTTTCTGTGGAGATTTGAATTCACAACCATCTACATTAAAGGCAAGAACCTTAACCACTGGGCTATAGAGCTCAATGATAAGGCATAGCTGAAAAACCCCATAGAAGTTTATCTTGTGTAATATAAGAGAAACTTCTATGAAGTTTTTCAGCAGTGACTTAGCATTGAGCTCTATAGCCCAGTGGTTAAGGTTCTTGTCTTTTATGTAAATGGTCGTGAGTTCGAATCCCCACAGAATCTTTTAACATTAAAACTTAAATAGACAGGGTGTCCCCAACAGAGAAAAGTATAGCAAAATGTATAATATGATCAAATAACACCCACGTTAACCCACACCAACCTTTTTAACTTGTGTAACCAGTATTTTTTGTTGGGAAAGGTGGCAACCCTAACAGCACCCCCGCTCAGGACATCTATAGGCCTGGTCACTGCAGCAAGCTAAGCCTCACCAGGACTCACTTTGTAAATGTAAATTGTAAATTGTAGATTCACACTGAAGGCATCAAAACAATGAATTAACAGATGTGGAATTATATACATAACAAAAAAGTGTGAAACAACTGAAAATATGTCATATTCTAGGTTCTTCAAAGTAGCCACCTTTTGCTTTGATTACTGCTTTGCACACTCTTGGCATTCTCTTGATGAGCTTCAAGAGGTAGTCACCTGAAATGGTCTTCCAACAGTCTTAAAGGAGTTCCCAGAGATGCTTAGCACTTGTTGGCCCTTTTGCCTTCACTCTCTGGTCCAGCTCACCCCAAACCATCTCGATTGGGTTCAGGTCCGGTGACTGTGGAGGCCAGGTCATCTGGCGCAGCACCCCATCACTCTTCTTCATGGTCAAATAGCCCTTACACAGCCTGGAGGTGTGTTTGGGGTCATTGTCCTGTTGAAAAATAAATGATGGTCCAACTAAACGCAAACCGGATGGAATAGCATGCCGCTGCAAGATGCTGTGGTAGCCATGCTGGTTCAGTATGCCTTCAATTTTGAATAAATCCCCAACAGTGTCACCAGCAAAGCACCCCCACACCATCACACCTCCTCCTCCATGCTTCACGGTGGGAACCAGGCATGTAGAGTCCATCCGTTCACCTTTTCTGCGTCGCACAAAGACACAGTGGTTGGAACCAACGATCTCAAATTTGGACTCATCAGACCAAAGCACAGATTTCCACTGGTCTAATGTCCATTCCTTGTGTTCTTTAGCCCAAACAAGTCTCTTCTGCTTGTTGCCTCTCCTTAGCAGTGGTTTCCTAGCAGATATTCTACCATGAAGGCCTGATTCACACAGTCTCCTCTTAACAGTTGTTCTAGAGATGCTAGAGCTCTGTGTGGCATTGACCTGGTCTCTAATCTGAGCTGCTGTTAACCTGCGATTTCTGAAGCTGGTGACTCGGATGAACTTATCCTCCGCAGCAGAGGTGACTCTTGGTCTTCCTTTCCTGGGGCGGTCCGCATGTGAGCCAGTTTCTTTGTAGCGCTTGATGGTTTTTGTGACTGCACTTGGGGACACTTTCAAAGTTTTCCCAAGTTTTTGGACTGACTGACCTTCATTTCTTAAAGTAATGATGGCCACTCGTTTTTCATTACATAGCTGCGTTTTTCTTGCCATAATACAAATTCTAACAGCCTATTCAGTAGGACTATCAGCTGTGTATCCACCTGACTTCTCCACAACGCAACTGATGGTCCCAACCCCATTTATAGGGCAAGAAATCCCAGTTATTAAACCTGACAGGGCACACCTGTGAAGTGAAAACCATTTCAGGTGACTACCTCTTGAAGCTCATCAACAGAATGCCAATAGTGTGCAAAGCAGTAATGAAAGCAAAAGGTGGCTACTTTGAAGAACCTAGAATATGACATATTTTCAGTTGTTTCACATTTTTTTGTTATGTATATCATTCCACATGTGTTAATTCATAGTTTTGATGCCTTCAGTGTGAATCTACAATTTTCATAGTCATGAAAATAAAGAAAACTCTTTGAATGAGAAGGTGTGTCCAAACTTTTGGTCTGTACTGTATATATATATATATATATATATATATATATATATAGAGAGAGAGAGAGAGAGAGAGAGAGAATCCATAACATAAGTACAGAAAAATAAGTACACAAAAAGGGGGAGAATGAATCCGGAAAAATGCATGTGGGGTAAAGAAGGATGTTTAGGTATATACATAATAACTCATGCATGAATGGCCCAACAAAGGAATTATAGATAGTGATGGACATAATCAGATGTAATTTTATATAAAGCATACATATGAGATGAATTCATTGAGACTCTCCGGTCTCACAGTTCGTAGCCTAAATGTCCATTCTGTTTCTTTTTGAAGCCGTCTTGTCATAATCCCCACCTCTCGGCAATCTTCTTATCGCTTCAATACCCTGGAATTTTATGGTGTCTACTTTGTCCTCATGTGTGGTACAAATGTGGCGTGCAATGGGAGTATCCGCCCCTTTTCGGATATCATTTAGATGTTCCCCTATCTGGAGTTAAAACTCACGTATTGTCTTGCCCACATATTGTAAACCACATATGCATGTGGCCAAGTAAATGACACCGCTTATTTTACAGTTAATGAATGAGCGAATTTCAAACTTCTTCTGTGTAACTGTGCTGGTAAAACTGTTACCAAGTTCAATTGCTACGCATGCTACGCATCCCCCACAACAAAATGTACCAAGGGGTTGACGGCTAAGCCTTTTAGTTGGCTGTGGGCCTTGATAGAAGCTGTGAACTAGTCTGTCCCTTAGATTGCAGCCTTGGCGGTACATTATAGTCGGAGTAGCATCTACAAGATGTCCTACATCTGGGTCGGACTGTAGGATGCCCCAGTAGCAAGTGATAATTTCCTGTATTTCCTGATGTACTTCATCGAATGTAGCGAAGATACGAATTTTATCATTTTCATTCTCTCTCTTACGTGGTACCAGTAGTGAATTGCGTTCTACTGATAGTGAATGCTGACATGCGTTCTTCAGGACCTGATTCGGGTAACCCCTCTTTTTGAAACGGTTTTGGAGATCCTGAGCTGCTACCCTGTAATCCGACATCCTAGAGCAATTACGGTGTAATCTCAAGTATTGCCCTTTGGGAATGCTCCTTTTTAGGGCCACCGTGTGGCAACTCTCCCATTGCAGAAGACTGTTCGTAGCTGTCTCTTTTCAAAATAGTCTCGTGCTGAGGTTGCCCTCAATATTCCTGAAGATCGTCACATCCAAGAATGTCATTTTATTTTTATGAATTTCAGATGTGAAATATAGACCTAGCTCGTTGTTATTTAGATCCTCCACAAAGCTCTCAAATTCCACTGCACTACTAGTGATGAGCGGCAGGGGTCATATTCGAATTTGCGATATTTAGCGTGTTGATTGCGAATTTTCGTAATGAGAATTTTCGTAATGAGAATCAATGAGATCGTGAAAACTCAGATCCGATGGTATATTCTAATCCCCAGGCGTTCCCATGGTGATGAGGACGCTTGTCGGGGAGGAATATGCCAAAGTGGAACAACTGTACAGATTTTTTTTTAAAAGACGAATATTCTAGAAAACGAATATATTCAAAAACAAGAATATATAGCAATATAGCGAATACTAAAAAAAAACTAATATAGAGCAATTTAGCTAATATAGTGCTATAATCTTTGTCTAAAAGTTGTAGTTTTTTTCTCATCTGAACTTCAAAATTACAACTATTAAAAAAAAAGATTATAGCACTACATTAGCTAAATTGTTCTACATTCGTTTTTTTCCCGAATATTCGCTATATTGCTATATATTCTTGTTTTAGAATATTAGAAAAATGAATATATAGCACTATATTGAGTATATTAGATTTTTAGAATATTCGTCTTTTTTTTTTCAATCTGAAGTCATGATTCCTCCCTGCTTAAGTTACTTAAGCAGGGAGGAATCATGACTTCAGATGGAAAAAAAACTATGGAAACTTTTTTATAGCCGCGATTTGATCTTGTAGAAGACGTGTATTTTTTTCCCGAATTACCTTTTCTTCCTCTAAGAGAAGTGTCATGAAACGTAGAGAGCTATGAATGGACTCCCTTTCCCATCTTTTATTAAATTCATAGAGTAAGAATATCGTATTGGGTTGCTCAACCGAGAGTATAGATGGGTAGGTGCAACTGCTAGAGACTCACCCAGTCTAAAACATATAAGTACATAAACAAGTAGTAGCAGGCACACTTACATATGGAGTATAGGTGTAGGAATAAATATTAGCAGCATATATGAACCAAAGTTAATATCCACTGAGGTAATAAAAAATGTCTCTATTGCAGTAACAATAATGGTGGGTTTTCCAATTTCAAAAGGAATGTATGGAGCTTTAATTTGAGTCAATGTCCTGGAATAGTTTTATCGACATAAAGTTAATGTAAGAAGTATCAAAATGTACACCAATTGTTGGGCAATCAAGTTGATTGTGGTTGATATAATAATTAGTCCAAAAACAACAATTCCCAATAGGTAGTGATATGTAAAGCAGCAGTGCTGACTATATAATGAAGAGTTCAAAGGATTCAGGCGGTATCAGCGCTTGTAAATTATAACAGAGTCAATTCACCACATATTAAATGACAAAAGGATGAATGCCTCAGCAGGGCTGTTTCTAGGTGAAATGGGGCCCTGGGGCAAAAAACAATAAGGCCTTCCCCCACATGACACTTGCTGACTTTAACGCCTCATATTGTAAACAAATGCAAGTGGCAAAGCAACATGTACAAGTAAAAATGTTTTATATAATAGTGCCACCTAGTAATGTGCCAGTAAAAAGTGCCCCAATAATGTGCCAGTAGATGTCCCCCAATAATATGCCAGTAATTAGTGCCCCCATAGTGCACCCTATCAATGTCACATTTCTCCCCCTCCATGTCACGTCATCACACCCTCCTTTTTACATCACCCCCTTCACGTCACATTATTTACCCCCCCTCCATCATGGCAGCACACTTCCCCCCATCCATCCCCCACCACCGAATGCCACATTTCTCCCCCTCCATGGGCCAGTGGCAGCAGAATATCTCTCCTCCCCCCATGGCACATTTCTCCCCCTCCATGGGCCAGTGGCAGCAGCACATCTCTCCCCCCCCAGCCCCCCATGGCACATTTCTCCCCCTCCATGGGCCAGTGGCAGCAGCACATCTCTCCTTCCCTCCCCCCATGGCACATTTCTACCACTCCATGGGCCAGTGGCAGCAGCACCCCCCCCCAGCCCACCATGGCACATTTCTCCCCCTCCATGGGCCAGTGGCAGCAGCACATCTCTCCCTCCCCCTCCCCCCCATGGCACATTTCTCCAGCATATGCACATCTCTCATGAGTCATTCTAAGCACACACACCCCGCCAATAGCACATTTCTCTAGCAGTGCACATGCATTCTAACCCCTAATTTGCCACCCCCCCTCCCCAAATGCACATTTCTCCAGACCAGAGACCAGGGCTAGTACATCTCTGCTCCCACTGCCACTGGCACTGGGACTGGTGAGATCCAACTTATTTGTACCGGTTCTGTTGCTGTTGGAACTTGGCTGTGTGTGGGCCTTCCCTTTCCCTGGCAGAGTCTGTGGCTGGCTGGCGCTCGCTCCTTCTTCTCTGGGGGCGGAACTGGTAGTGGCAACGTCAGACGCGAAGACGTACCTGTGCGGCAGTGGTGGCTCCAGCAGCCACTGTTCTCTTAAAGAGGCAGGCAGCAGAGCGGTGCTCAGAGCGGCAGCGTGCCCCGCCTCAGTCTTTCCATTAGTTCGGTCGGACCGGGACTCCATGCACTTAGTGCGGTTAGTACTCGTGGGCCCGGGGGCAATTTCCCCCCTTGCCTCTATGGAAGCGCCGACCCTGCTATAGACTAAAGGCTCTGCCCTCCATAGTTCAGGGAAAGCAGCCTATCTCACTCGACGCGTTTCTCTGGTGACTTTTACTGCCACCAATTCATCAGGAGCGCTTGTAGACACACACAAACAACTGTGCTGACACACTCTGGTGCATAGCGCGCAGCACGTAGCCTGCGGCACTGGGACGGCCGTAGCGCAGCCGCCCTACACTGCCGCTGATAAAGAGAACACAGCGCCCCCAAATCCAGACTCATCTCGTGGGAACCAATAGCTCCGGGGTACAGTTAAACACAAACGCTCCACTGTCCCGCCTCTGTACAGTATTCTCGGAGGCATAGGAGGTAGGAGACATTAATGAAGTGACTAATAGGCGGTTTACTTAATACCAGGTGTAGTATTGCTCACTAAAGATACTGGCCAGGAACCCTGTTAAGAAACATGTACACTAGCAAAAACGCTACAGCTGGCATGTGTGAATGGTTGCCAAGCGAATGAACTCTTGGAAACACATGAAAGCAAAATAATGCCCATATGGCATCCATCACAGCCACATGGGCAAAATGCATAACAGCAATTTTATATAAGAATAGACCAGGGTCACGAAAGAAAATATGCAGAATGGCTTTACACGTGTAAGCCATTATCTGTTATGATAGATCATGCTGGCATATTCATACTTCGACCAGAATAATGTCACTGAATGAAGCTGGTATACGAGATGAAATCATTCAGTCCACATGGTTTCACCATCTGTAGCTTTAAAGTCCATTGAGCCTCTTTGCGAAGGATGAGATTGTCCACATCTCCCCCTCGCGCAGATGTTCTAACATCAATTCCTTGAAATCTAAATCAATTCCTTGAAATCTAATGCATTCAGCAATGTCAGGATGTTGCTTTAGGATGTGCTGAGCAATTGGTGAATCAGCTTTGTTCGAGATATCACATAAATGTTCACCGATGTGATGCCTAAATTCGCGCTTCGTCTTCCCCACATATTGCAATTTACAGATACATGTTGCTATATATATCACCCCAGATGTTCTTCAATTAATGAAGGACCTCATATCTCTTGCCCGTGGTCGTGCTCACCACCTCCTTCCCCTTCTTAATGACCTTACACGCATCCACTACAATTAAAGGTGCTCGATGGTCTATTGGGCAACAACGTTTCCGACACTGGGGTAGAGAAGGAACTGTGTACCAATCTATCTCTCAAATTACCACCTCTACGGAACGTTATGAGAGGGTAGTCTCCCACCACGTGCCTCACTATTGGATCACACTGTAGGCGGCCCCAGAACCTTGCGTATTTCCCTATGCGCTATATCAAATGTACCTATGATCCTCGCTTTAGTGTCATCACTGATGGCCACTTTTGGATGCAGCAAACTTTCTCTGTTGCATCCAGCGGCATAATATGCTTTCTTCAATGGTTCTGCTGGGTAGCCTCTCTGACTGAATCTAGTTCTTAGATCTTCGCCGCAGTCCTAAAATTGCCCCACTTAGAACAATTCCGCCTTGCCCGCAGATATTGTCCTTTAGGGATGCCACGCTTCAAGTGGGTGACCACTATCCCATTTGAGTAGCATGTTTGTGGCTGTCGGTTTTCTGAACATGTTGGTAGTGATTGTCCTATCCGGACAAATCTTGATGCACAGATCAAGGAATGTCAGTTTGGTGTCATTGATCTCACTGGTGAAGTATAATCCTAGATCATTCTAATTAAGGATGGAAACAAGCTCTTTGAACACTGAAGCATTATTATCCCAGAAAATGAACACGTCATCGATGAACCTCAGCCACAATGTGATGGATGAGGCCCATCGACCCATGTTCTCCCTAAAGACAACTTGTCTCTTCCACCAGCCCAGGTATAGGTTGGCGAAGGTTCGGGGCACAGGGGCTGCCCATCGCCACCCCCCTGAGCTGGTGGAAGACCTGTCTGTCAAAAAGGAAAATGTTATTCTTCAGGACAAAGTCCAGCAACTTGATGACAAAATAATTGTGTGACATTAAATGAGCCCCCCTTTCTGCCAGGAATGCCCTCACAGCGTCACACCCTCTCTCATGCGGAATGGAACTGTAGAGGGCCTCCACATCCAAACTGGCAAGGAGTGTGCCACTCTCACATGTCACATCATTCAAACGCCTCAGCACATCCATTGAGTCCCTTACGTATGAAGACAAACTCAACACGAAGGGGCGCAGGATCACATCGACATAGTTGCTGACTCTTTCTGTAAGAGCCAGCAACCGCCACGCCATAGCTACCGTATCAATATACAGTATACACATAAAACCCAACTGTTCTATAGGGCCCTCCATCTTCCCAGACGCCAAAAGAACCCCGAAAAGGCAAGACATGGCCTCAAACGAATGCAACATTAATGAAAAGCCATTCAAACTTGGCGGCCCGATAAACAAAAAATCATCCAGATAATGGATAATGGTACCCCAAACTGACCACTCTCGTACCGCCCACTCCAGGAAAGTGCTGAACCGTTCAAAATATGCATACAAAACCAAACAACTCATGGGCAAACACCGATCAATGAAAAATCCCCCGTCCCAAAAACACAGCAACAAGTTCTGACTTTCCGGGTGCACCGACAAGAGCCGAAACGCCGCCTCAATATCCACCTTGGCCAACAACGCTCCCCTCCCATAATACTGTACCCAATGAACCGCCTCATCAAATGACGTATACACGACAGAACCCAATTCCGGCACAATCCCGTCATAAACCGTGCCCACTTTGGGGAACGAAAGGTGATGTATAAGGCAAAATTTATTAGGCTCCCTTTTCACCACAACCCCTAACGGTGACACCCACAAATCGTGCATCGGCAATACCCTAAAGCAGTGTTTCCCAACCAGCGTGCCTCCAGCTGTTGCAAAACTACAACTCCCAGCATGCCCAGACAGCCTTTGGCTGTGTGGGCATGCTGGGAGTTGTAGTTTTGTAACAGCTGGAGGCACACTGGTTGGGAAACACTGCCCTAAAGGGCCCTGCCATGCAACCTAACTCCACCTGTTTCCGCAATTTTTCCGTTACCACTTCAGGATGCTCCGTTGCTGACTTTAAATTCTTCCCCCCCTTGCCAAACGACCCCCTCCACAAACGGTATACGAAAACCTTCCCTAAAACCTGTCAATAAGAATTCCGCCGCCACCGGATTCGGGTACCTATTTAGAAAATGCTCCATCTCGGTTACCTGGATTGGCGTCCACCCCTTTTCCCGCCGCATCACCCCAACTTTTTCCTCTTCGCCCCTTGAAGCACCTCTGTGCTCCGTGATTCCCACTGCATGAGGAACACTCGTGCTTAAATTTGCATTTGTCCCCATACATGCATCTTCCCTAATTGAATAGAAAACATAACCCTTAAGCGAGGCTGCCGAGCGCTCCGATTGTCCAGAACCCCCGGTGCCCCCCGGAAAGGGCTGCCCTGCCCTGACCGGAGTCATCACCCGCATCCACAGACCAATGTCCTTATTGTCCCAGCGCATACTAGACCGAACAGCCTTTCGCTGCTGAAACTGCTCATCGTACCTCAACTACCCCTGCCCCTATACACTCGGTACGCTTCACCTATTGAGTCCAAGTAACAGAAAAGCGCCAAACAATTTTCCATTGCTTTTTCCCCAATAACACTGGCCAGGATCACAAACGCCTGCAACCAGTTAGAGAAGGTCCGCCTAAATGCCCCGCTACTCACTGCGGCGCGTGCCGAGGGTCCCCGGAGAGGCTCCTTACCCGGCGCCGAACCCTCGCGGTAACTTCAGGGCTAAGGCGTGCCAGAGGTCTCATCCTCCGCAGCCGGTTGATGTGGAGAGCAGATGGCGCTAAATCCCCGGACCCCGGAGGCAGGCCTTGAACCAAAGCCTGCAGCCATCCCGATCCTCTACTCTCTGTTGCCGCACAGAGCTGTGCCAGGATTAAAGGGCTTCTGTCACCCCATTAAACCGTTTTTTTTTTTTCTTTACTAATAATCCCTACACTGCGATCTCATCATACATAAGCTAATTAATGATTTTCGTTCAGTAGAATTTGTTAAAAATCGATTTTTGAAATATGTAAATTACCTTGCTACCAGCAAGTAGGGCGGCTACTTGCTGGTAGCTGCCGCATCCTCCGATGGTAATGACGCCCCCTCTGCTTGTTGATTGACAGATCCCGTCCGCTGGCCCTTTCTCTGCTGGCCCTGCCTGTTTTGATTCAATATCTGGCGCCTGCGCCGCGGCCGTACCTCTCTTCAATCTGTGCAGGCGCACTGAGAGGCGGCCACTCGCTTGGCCGCTCGCTCCTCAATGCGCCTGCGCCGGGTGTAGATGTGACGTCATCGGCGCAGGCGCATTGAGGATGGAGCGGCCGAGCGAGTGGCCACCTCTCAGTGCGCCTGCGCAGATTGAAGAGGGGTAGGCGCCAGATATTGAATCAAAACAGGCAGGGCCAGCAGAGAAAGGGCCAGCGGACGGGATCTGTCAATCAACAAGCAGAGGGGGCGTCATTACCATCGGAGGATGCGGCTGCTACCAGCAAGTAGCCGCCCTACTTGCTGGTAGCAAGGTAATTTACATATTTCAAAAATCGATTTTTAACAAATTCTACTGAACGAAAATCATTAATTAGCTTATGTATGATGAGATCGCAGTGTAGGGATTATTAGTAAAGAAAAAAAAATAAACGGTTTAATGGGGTGACAGAAGCCCTTTAAATCCACTTCCAACATCATAGGACAAGAACAGCGACACAAGAGGTACTGCAGCTACTCAGACACAGGCTGCTGCCACACTGCTTTCCCTACAAAATGTACCCTTTTTCCCGCTCTTGCTCCCCCTTTTACGCCCTAAACCCCACCCCTAGTACCCTTCCTATCACTATTCCTCCTCCTTAACCCCATACGTCCAAGGCTCCACTTTCTCCAAGCCCCCGTCTTGCCAGGCCTCCACCCAGGCTTGCAGCCCTAATTCCGGCTTGTACTCTAAGGGAACATAACAACTGTGTGCGACACTAAGGGGGCATAACTAATGTATGCAACACTAAGGAGACATACAGTAACAACTTCGTTCAACACTAAGGGGGCATAACAACTGTGTGGGACATGACTTCTATGTGTAAAACTAGGGAGCATAATTACTATGTGCGATATTAAGGGGGCATAACTACTGTATGTGACAATAAGGTGGCATACTGTAATGTAAACTCTTGACTCCTCCTGCCCAGTGCTTATTTTCATACTTTTAACATGAATAAGTGAGGGGGAGGTTGTATGCCAACAATAGGTGGTGTTGACTAGCTACAGAGGAGGGTTGTCAGATAGTTTCTGAGGGAAGCAGACTGCCTTTTCTAGTTATGCCTCTGACCTCTCCTAGCATGTCTGTTTTAGTGACTATTTGTATTCCCATAATATAATTCCAGAGAATATTTCTAAGAATTCTGTATTGTTATGTTACTCTTTTATTCCTGCTAGAAATGTATATAAAAAAATAGGCATTAATAAGGCTGTTACCAGGTGAAATTTACAATTGCACAGTTTGACACTGGGAGCTGTGCAATCAGTGCTGATAGTATCAGACTGTGGGGACACGCACCTTTGACATGAAAAATGCTAGAATCCAGTTTGTCATTTATTGATATGTTTATAGGTGGAATAACAGAGGAATGAGGTGTGGTCTATATAAAAGGGAGTGGTTTGTGTGATTTTTGTTTCAGCTGTCCAGAAAATATTTAACCCCTTAAGGACGGGCTCATTTTCACCTTAAGGACAAGGCCATTTTTTTGCAAATCTGACCAGTGTGAATAACTTTTAAACGCTTTTATTTATCCATTCCATTCTGAGATCGTTTTTTCGCCACACATTGTACTTTATGACACTGGTAAAATGGAGTAAAAAAAACCATTTTTATTTATAAAAAATACAGAATTTACCAAAAATTTGGAAAAATTTGCAAATTTCCAAGTTTCAATTTCTCTACTTCTATAATACATAGTAATACCTCCAAAAAGAGTTATTCATTTACATTCCCCATATGTCTACTGCATGTTTGGATAATTTTGTGAATGACATTTTATTTTTTGGGGTCGTTACAAGGCTTAGAAGTTTACAAGCAAATCTTAAAATTGTTCAGAAATTTTCCAAAACCCACTTTTTAAAGACCGGTTCAGGTCTGAAGTCACTTTGTGAGGCTTACATAATAGAAACCACCCAAAAATGACCCCATTTTAGAAACTACACCCCTCAAGGTATTCAAAACTGATTTTTTACAAACTCTGTTAACCCTTTAGATGTTCCACAAGAGTTATTAGCAAATGGAGATGACATTTCAGAATTTCCATTTTTTTTTTGTGCAAATTTTCAAGTAACAAAGCAAGGGTTACCAGCCAAACTCTATATTTATTGCCCTGATTTTGTAGTTTATAGAAACACCCCATATGTGGTCGTAAGCTACTGTATGGGCACACGGCAGGGCGCAGAAGGAAAGGAACACCATATGGTTTCTGGAAGGCAGATTTTGCTAGACTGGCTTATTTACACCATGTCCTATTTGAAGCCCCCCTGATGCACCCCTAGAGTAGAAACTCAAAAAAATGTACCCCATTTTGGAAACTACACCCCTCAAGGTATTCAAAACTGATTTTACAAACTTTGTTAACCCTTTAGGTGTTCCACAAGAGTTATTGGCAAATGGAGATGAAATTTCAGAATTTAAATTTTTGGGCAAAAAGGGTTAAAAGCCAAACAAAACTCAATATTTATTGCCCTGATTCTGTAGTTTATAGAAACACCCCATATGTGGTCATAAACTACTGTACGGGCACACAGCAGGGCTTAGAAGGAAAGGAACACCATATGGTTTCTAAAAGGCAGATTTTGCTGGACTGGTTTTTCGTGTTCGTCCGGTTTTAGTTTTTTTTGGCGGGCCCGTTTGCTGAATCATTCACTTTAATGACTCCGTCTGCATTCCGTTTCCGCATGTCCTCATGGCCGTTCCGTAAAAAAGGAAAGAACATATCCTATACTTGTCTGTTTTCCAGACAGAGATAGACATTGTTACAATGGATCCGACAAAAACAAAACAAAAAAACAGATGCAATACTTCATCTGTATTTTATGCGGAGCCTTGGGGGCTCATCATCACTAGATGATGATGAGGACGCAGATGACAAGAGGATAGTGGGGTCATCCTTGTCCTCACTGGGGCTCTCGGAGTCAGAGACAAGCACGGCATATGCCTCCTCGGCCGAGAACGTCCGCCGGTCCATAGGGGAGTGTGTGTGTGTGCGTAAAACTTTATTTAGTGTGCGTGTGTGGGCGGACGGGTGTTCATGTTCACTTATACCCTACTCTAATCCACCCTAAACCTAACAGATTTTTTTTTTTTTACTAAATAAAAAAAAGGAAAGCCTTAAAAATTTGGAAAAAAGGATGGCGGCCACAGTCAGCGCACGCACAGAGGTGGGGGTGGGGGGGGGACAGGGGGGCAAGCTGCAGCTGAGGACCCCAGACACCCGATAAGGGTGAAGCCCAAAAAACTATCCCTCAGTCTCCCTGCCTAATCTAACCTTTTCCTAAACCTGTCCCTAATAACTTTTGAGCGCCAGATGGCACTATGGTGGCTCACGTGGGGGTGCTGGGCTCAGAGGTGGACGGACGGGCTCATCTCTCCTGGCTCCACGGAAGCAGTGTGGAGGAGGAGAGCAGAGCTGGGGGAAGTTAACCCCCGCCCGTCCAGCCAATAGGATGCGATCCTAAGAGGCGATGTCACCACCACCTCTCAGGATCGGAGACCCGAATGACCAGAAAAGTAGCAAACCGCAGGTCTGAATTGACCTACTGTTTGCTGCGATTGCCGATACAGGACCCCCCTCGGCATATTCACAGAGTGCCTGCTGAATGATCTCATCAGGCACTCTGTTTCGATCACCCCCCGTCGCGTGGCGGGGATCGGAAATACACAGGGCGTACCTGTACGCCCTGTGTCCTTAAGGACTTGGACATCAGAGCGTACCTGTACCTGTCCTTAAGAGGTTAAGGGTGGTGGGCGACCCTGCTACAGGAGCATGTTAATGGTCCATTATAGGAGAACATGTGTGCGGATTACTGATCTCTAATGACGTTATGAAAAATATAATATTATATATTATTTATTTATTTTTTTACTATATTATTTAGGCTACTTTCACACTTGCGTTTGATCGGATCCGTTCTGAACGGATCCGATCATATTAATGCAGACGGAGGCTCCGTTCAGTACGGATCCGTCTGCATTAATAACTTAGAAAAATTTCTAAGTGCGAAAGTAGCCTGAGCGGATCCGTTCAGACTTTCAATGTAAAGTCAATGGGGGACGGATCCGCTTGAAGATTGAGCCATATGGTGTCATCTTCAAGCAGATCCGTTCCCATTGACTTACATTGTAAGTCTGGACGGATCCGCAAGCCTCCGCATGGCCAGGCGGACAGCTGAACGCTGAAAGCAGCGTTCAGCTGTCCGCCTGGCCGTGCGGAGGCGAACGGAGCGGAGGCTGAACGCCGCCAGACTGATGCAGTCTGAGCGGATCCGCATCCATTCAGACTGCATCAGGGCTGGACGGAAGCGTTCTGCTCCGCTCGTGAGCTCCTTCAAACGGAGCTCACGAGCGGACAGCAGAACGCTAGTGTGAAAGTTTCATCTATATATTTTTATTTATTTTAATCACTTTGCACGTTGTCTATTAGGTCAGTCACATGACTTCCTAGCCCCAGGCCCTGCATAACCCATATCATTCAGATAGAACACCCTGAGGTTGGGGCTATGCTGGGAGGTATAATTCCTTAGAAGGAAGAACATCATTGGTTGCTGTATGTTATAAATCCAGAGGCACGAGCTCTGCTAGGAGTTGTAGTTAGAATGTACTGGTTTATTTAGAAAAAAATTTAATGTTTTATATTGTTTAAAAACTTCCATTAACAGGACTGCCGATTGGCTGCCGATACTTGTGATGTCATCACCTTCTAGAATGGCTCCGCCCCCAAGTGACTGTGACATCACTCAGGAGTTCTATGTCTGGCATTGGAACCATCATTTCTGTGCAGTTGTATTGGTATTGCTCAGGAGACTGCAGCGTATCATTGACTGCTCCCCATTTTTGGGAATATCGTACTTATTTTGTATCCAGAGTCTTTGACCATGGAAAATCGCAGAAATTCTACCCGAAGAGGTAAGTGATCTCCTATGTACATAACATACATGTTCTGGTACCTACCAATCACCGGCCTCAGGTGAGATTGTTGGGGGGGGGGGGGTTATATGGACATTTTAGTCAATTATATGATGTCTTGTTATTAGGACACAGATCGGGAAGATCAGCCCCGGATGGTGCCGCTCGTACACGCGGTCTTCCTGGAGGACAGAATTCCAGAGGACGTCATGCTCGACCGGCGCCATATGGACAGCGGACAGCCATGACTGGAGAGGAGCGGGCGTCCACAGCAGGGAGACGCAGAAGAACATCTACTGCCCCAGATAACACCACTGGCTGGAGGAGGACACGGCAGGCAGTGCGCCAGTTACACCAGGCGCTGGAGGAGCTGCCCAGTAACATCATGGGCACAGCCGGCTCCAGAGGAGGGTGTGTCATCTGCCTCCTGGAGTTCGAGGCGGGAGAGTCGGTCACCACTCTCCCCTGCTCCCATGATTTCCATGGAGCCTGTATAAGACCATGGCTCCTGGAGAATCCTGTCTGCCCCCTGTGTCGCTCCCCGCTGCTGACCAGATAATGGATGACGGATATGGTATGTGGATTTTGTGCCCTGTAAAGAATAAGCCCCTTACACAGAAGTCACCTCATCAGCCGACTACCAAGGAGCTGGAGGGTTGTCAGGTGAAGCATTCGCAGAATGCACGGCCGGGCATTCTCTTTCACTTCCTTGTGTATTGGCCCCAGGACCAGTTATTGGGGTCTTTTCCCTGACCTGGTAGCGCTGGTTCTGATCCTGGATTTTGTATTTGATTTTAGTTATGATCGGCTCTGTTTTTGACTATGATTTTGGATGATCCCTCTGTACCGCGAACTCGGCTCTGATTGACCCCCGTTGCTGACCCTGGACTGTATGACTATTCTTCTGCCTCCTGATTCTGTACCGCGCACTCGGCTCTGCTTGATCCTCGTTGATGACCCCTGGACCGTAAGACTATTCTTCTGCCTCCTGATTCTGTACAGCGCACTCGGCTCTACTTGACCCTAGTTGCTGACCCTGGACAGTACGACTATTCTTCTGCCTCCTGATTCTGTACTGCATACTCAGCCCTACTACATCTTCATTGTTCCTCTTCGGGTTGTCTGACCATCCTCCTGATCACTGCACCTGTTCTACGATCTCAGCTCTGCTAGTCCGATACATCATGGTAGGTGAATAGACTTTCCATTCGGTGTCCCTCATTGTACTCGTACCTCTAATCCTCCTAATGAACCAGTGGGCAAGTGATGAGCACCAAGTCCTGGCCCCAACACAGATCCTTACACCCCAAACTCAGTCATAAGAAGGGTTTGCAGGGGAATTGTGCCGTCCTGGAGGAGATTTCTCTAGACATGGGAGACGCAGATGGTGACAATTCTGCATCTTCCATCTTCATTTCAGCAGGTTCTGAAGTTCAGATCTGGAGGATCCTGTAAATGCAGACGTTACTCCCAAAAGATGTTGTCGCGTCTATAAGGTTGTATTTTCTATTTTTCAGATTCCTTGCGGATGATTCGTGGCTTCAAGGGGAAGATCATCTCCAGTTTTCGCCAGTCCATGCTGTGGACACAACGGATTCAGCTCGGCCACATCCAGTGACTTCTGCTCCATCTTGCTATCTGCTCCATGTCGGCAGCTGCTGCCTCTTCCTGGTTTGTGGCGGTAATGGAGATTTATGGAGATGACGTTGTCTGGTTTTATCTCTAAGAGCAGAAATATCTGTTCCCCAAATAAATAGCAGACATTTGTAAGAACATGGCGGCTGCAGGTGTATATATATATATCAGACTGGTGAAGACACAGGACACATGTGAGGAGGTGAGAGGGATCTGAGTTCTTCTTACTGGACCTCCACAGCGGACAGAAATGTCGCCAATTATTCGTGTGGATTTATAAATCCAGTAACAGCAAAGTGGATGAGATTTTCCAGTATTTCCACCATGCTGCAGAGATTTTCCTAATGGAATTCAATGGAAATGAAGAAATCTGTGGTCAGGTGGTATAGCAGAGTATTTATCGGTAGATTACCTGGGGGTAGGGGGGGGGGGCCCGTATGCTGAACCATTCACTTTAATGGGTCCACAAAAAAAAAGGAAAAAAAAGATCCCGTCTGCATTCCGTATCCGCATGTCCACATGGCTGTTCTGTATAAATGAAAGAACATGTCCTATACTTGTCTGTTTTCCAGACAAAAATAATAATAGATGCAATACTTCATCTCTATTTTTTGTGGATCCATGTTTTGCGGACTGCATAATTCATATGGTCGCGTGCATGAGCCCTAAAGGCACCCTACCTGCTAAAACCAGGAAGCACTACACAGGGTGTGCATAGTGGGACTACTACCTCCATCATCTGAACTGTAACCCTTTCATCACTGCACCAGCCCTAGGGTGAAGGAGGTTTGGTGGAGAGAGGTTCAACTATACTACCCCTATTGCAGGTGTGAGCATGAGAGGAGCAGGTTTCATCATAAAGGAGTTTTCAAGATCTCTGTGAATTGCTAAAAAAAATCTTTCCTGCGCCTCCATTAGAAAGAAAATGATGTTCTAAGCGTATCTGATTCTACAGAAAAGCCGTCCTTCACAGCTGCCCCTGCTCCATGGTTAAAATGCGGGATATTATATGCGCCATCTAGTACTACCAAGCGTAATCCTGTTAAGTAAGCCGTGTCACCTCTCCCAGGGGCAGAACTACCGCTGTAGCGGTAATTATTACTGTGTGAGCTGGCAGGTGAGGACAAGGCCCTAATAGGTAACAGTCATCAACTGAGGCCCGGGCTTCATCCCGTTCTCTCCCCAGCAGCTACAATGCAGGGATGTCAGAGCCGAACATCATCCCCGGCCTCTGTGATCTCCTGCTCAGCTCAGCAGGCGCCATGATGTCACTGCATTGTATTTACTAGGGAAAGCTCTGTTTATCAGGGAAACGGGGATAAATGAGCTTTACGTTTTAATTTTCTTAACATAACAGGGACTTCACTAGTGTAAGGTGCAGAATTACTGTGTGAAGAAAGAGGCTATAAATACTATGTCCGTCACTAAGGGGGCATAACTACTGTGTGCAACATTAACCCCTTAAGGACACAGGGCGTACATGTACGACCTGTGTATTTTCGATCACCGCCGCGCGGCAGGCGGTGATCGGAACCACGTGCCTGCTCAAATCATTGAGCAGGCACTTGGGGCAATTGCGCTAGGGGGTCCTGTGACCCCCCCATGTATGCCATCGCAGAAAACCGCAGGTCAATTCAGACCTGCGGTTTTCTGAGTTTCCGGGTTATTCGGGTCTCTGAAGACCCGATAACCCGGAACAGGATCGTGATGGTGGTGTGATTTCACCCCACCAATCACCATCCAGCGATCCTGAGTGGTGATGGTGACATCACCACTCAGGAACGCTTCTGATTGGTCTGTGGGCGGTCTGGTGGCAGATTCAAAAGAGGCAGGTGCTCCTCTCTTCCTCCTTTTGTGTTCCAGGGCCGGAGGAGAGAGGAGCTGCCTGTATGTGTCCGCCATCGCTGCCAGCAGCACCCGATCTGTGCCCCCAGGACCCGATCTGTGCCCCCAGCACCCCCCATCAGGTATATAGGGAAAGCATAGGGAAAGTTTGGGTTAGACAGGGAAAAAAAAGGGAAAGTTAGTTTGTAAACTTTTATTGTATCACCCTAGTTAGGGTGTCTGGGGTCAGCTGTGTGACCCTAGACCCCCCAGGGGTGCTGCCGCTTGCCCCCCCCCCCACCTTTTTTGGGGTGCATTTTTATATTCTTTTTGTGTACGCTGACTGTGGCCGGCACTCTTAGCGTCCGGCCACTGTTAGCGCATCGCACACCCCACCGCTGATCAACTTCGGACGGTTGATCAGCGGTTTAGAATTTTTTGTTTAATATTTTTTGCCCTTTTTTTGTTATTTTTTTTTTCTGTTAGTTTTAGGGTGAGTTCGTGAACACCCGTGCCCCCACACACACGCACACCAAATAAAGATTTCCACACACGCACATACACACGCAGACACACACTCCCCCATGGCCCGCCGTATGTTCTCGGCCAAGGAGGCATACGCCCAGCTTGCCTCCGACTCCGAGAGTCCCAGTGAGGACGAGGATGACCTCACATTCCTGTTGTCATCCGCATCCTCCTCATCATCTAGCGATGATGATGAGCCCCCAAGGCGGCGGAGACGCCGCCATGTTAGGGACCCTGTGACCCACACTAGTACGAGCAGCTCTGGGGCTCGTACTGGTTTCCCGGCCCATCAGTTAAATCCACCGGAGAACCCTGCCTGTGAACTAGTCTGGTGTAGCCCAGAGCAATACGATTGTAGGCCAATCAGGAATCCAGATTTCCACAGTGGGCTACACTGAATATGACTTTTTTTGTCATTTTTTCAGTGACCCACTGGTAAATCTGATGGTGGAGCAGACGAACCTGTACGCCCAACAGTTTGTTGCTCAACACCTGGGCTCCTTTTTGGCCAGGCCCGGTGGCTGGACGCCGGTCAGTGCAGCCGAAATGAGGACATTTTGGGGCCTCGTGCTGCATATGGGCCTGGTCAAGAAACCCAGTGCCAGGCTGTACTGGAGTGGGGACGTCCTATACCAGACCCCACTTTACAGTATGGCCATGACACGCTCCCGGTTTGAGGCCATCCGGATAAAAAAAACTGGTTCTCAGACTTGAGACACCCAAAAAAACGAAAATAATTTATTAAAAGTAGACATATTAGGTATCGCCGCGTCGGTAATAATCTCCTCTATAAAAATACACCATGACCTAGCCACCCAGATTAACACAGTGCAGAAAAAAAAAGGTACAAAAAAAGTTTTTTTGTCACCTTACATAATAAAAAGTTTAATAGCAATAAAAAATTAAAAATGACTTTAAATTAAAAATATTTTTGGTATCAAAAAGGATAATATAGTCTAAAATCTAAATAAATGTAAAAAAAGTAGACTTATTTGGTATCGCCGCGTCCGTAAGAATCTCCTCTATAAAAATACCCCATGACCCAACCCCCCAGATTAACACGGTCAAAAAAATAAATAAATAGGTGCAAAAAAATATTTTTTTTGTCACCTTACATAACAAAAAGTTTAATAGCAAGCGATAAAAAAGTTCTATAGCCCCCAAAATAGTGCCAATAAAACCGTCCGCTCATCCCACAATAAATGAGCCCCCACATAAGATAATTGGATAAAAAATAAATAAAAAAAATGACACTTAGACTTTAGAGATACCCCAAAAAAATATTTATATCAAAAAGGATAATATAGTCAAAAACCTAAATAATTGTAAAAAAATGTAGACTTATTAGGTATTGCCGCGTCCGTAAGAATCTCCTCTATTAAAATATCCCATGACCTAACCCCCCAGATTAACACGGTTAAAAAAAAAAGGAAACGGTGCCAAAACCGCTATTTTTGGCACTTTTCCATTTCAATTCGTTTTTTCCGGTAACAAAACAAGGGTTAACAACCAAACAAAAGTTAAAATGTAATACCCTGATACTGCAGTTTACAGAAACGCCACATTTGTGGTCGTAAACTGCTGTATCAGTAAAAGGGAGGCCGCAAAAGGAAAGGAACGACATGGTTTCTGGAAGGCCGATTTTGATGGTCTTTTTTTATTGACACCATGTCCCTTTTGAAGCCCCACTGATGCCCCCCTAGAGTAAAAACGCACTAAAAGTGACCCCATCTAAGAAACTACACCCCTCAAGGTATTCAAAACTGATTATACAAACTTTATTAACCCTTTAGGTGTTCCTCAACAGTTAATGGCAAATGGAGATGAAATTTCAGAATTTCTATTTTTGGTAACCTTGCCTCACAAAAATGTAATATAGAGCAACCAAAAATCATATTTACCCTAAAAATAGTCCCCCAAAAAATGCCACCTCATCCCGTAGTTTCCAAAATGGGGTCACTTTTAGGGAGTTTCTACTCCAGGGGTGCATCAGGGGGGTTGAAACAGGACACGGTGTAAATAAACCGGTCCATAAAAATCAGCCCTCCAAAAACCAAACGGTGCACCTTTCACTCTACGCCCCGCTGTGTGGCCGTACAGTAGTGTATGACCACATATTGGGTGTTTCTGTAAACAGCAGAGTCAGGGCAATAAAGGTGCAGTCTTGTTTGGCTGTAAACCCTTGCTTTGTTAGTGGAAAAAATGGGCTAAAATGGAAAATAAGGCAAAAAAAATGAAATTTTCAAATTTCATCCCCATTTGCCAATAACTCTTGTGCAACACCTAAAGGGTTAACGATGTATGTAAAATCAGTTTTGAATACCTTGAGGGGTGTAGTTTCTTTGATGGGGTCAGTTTTAGGGAGTTTCTACTCCAGGGGTGCATCAGCTGGGTTGAGACAGGACACGGTGTAAATAAACCGGTCCATAAAAATTAGCCCTCCAAAAAACAAACGGTGCACCTTTCACTCTACGCCCCGCTGTGTGGCCGTACAGTAGTGTATGACCACATATTGGGTGTTTCTGTAAACGGCAGAATCAGGGAAATAAAGATATAGTCTTGTTTGGCTGTTAACCCTTGCTTTGTTAGTGGGAAAAATGGGTTAAAATGGAAAATTAGACCAAAAAATGAAATTCTGAAATTTCACCCCCATTTGCCAATAACTCTTGTGCAACACCTAAAGGGTTAACGACGTATGTAAAATCAGTTTTCAATACCTTAAGGGGTGTAGTTTCTTAGATAGGGTCACTTTTAGGGGGTTTCTACTCTAGGGGTGCATCAGGAGGCTTCAAATGGGACATGGTGTAAATTAACCAGTCCATAAAAATCTGCCTTCCAAAAACCAAACGGCGCACCTTTCACTCTACGCCCCGCTGTGTGGCCGTACAGTAGTTTACGGCCACATATTGGGTGTTTCTGTAAACAGCAGAGTCAGAGAAATAAAGATACAGTCTTGTTTGGCTGTTAACCCTTGTTTTGTTAGTGGAAAAAATGGGTTAAAATGAAAAATTTGACAAAAAATAAAATTCTCAAATTTCATCCCCATTTGCCAATAACTCTTGTGCAACACCTAAAGGGTTAACCTCCCTGGCGGTATGATTATGTCAGGAATTTTGTTCCAAAAGTGGTACCATTTTTTTGCATGGAAATTTGGTGTTATGTATTGTAGGCCTGCAATTCTTAGTAATTACTTACTTAAACCTGACCAAAGAAGACTCTAGTAGACCTCTCAGATGTGATAAAGTTCGAAAAAATAAAATCATGAGTTATAATCTAATAAATAATATAATTTTATTCAGTAATGTAATTAATAATGAAATTTGTCAAACAAAAGAAAATTCAGTAAACATCCTGGGTGTGGTAAATTTTGAAGCATGGGACTGCACATAGACCAACGTCACAATCAGGGCAATGGAACCTGGTTTCCTTTCGGATTTTTTTTCCATTTCCATCTCGCTTTGAGCAGCAAACTACACACATCCTTGTAGGTGCTGCCTTTTTTGCGCTTGGCGGGATGTAATCCATAAAGTGACGACCAGTCAGCCTCTCTGGGTTTACAACGTCAACAGCGCGACGTCCAGATCTGTTCACGGCCACTGATGGCGTTTGGTAGTTCACAAAAATCTGCTCCGCCACCTTCCAGATGAAGTCAGAGTGAACAAGAGGCTTGTCACTCTTTCCTTTGTACAGTATATAGGCATTCCACAGACATTGTTCCAGGAGATGCCTGAATATTTTTTTGTAGTATTTTTTTTGTTGCTTCCGCATAGCTGGATAGAATGTCATCGCCTGATCGGCTCTATCGACTCCTCCCATGGTGTTGTTATAGTCGATCACAAGTTGTGGCTTTATGACATCTTTCCCACCTCTTGTGTGGACCGTGGTAGTGGAGGTGTTATGTACTGTACTCATTAGGCACACGTCTTTTTTGTCACGCCAACGCATTGCCATCATCTTTCCTTTCTGCCAGGCCACCATTTCTCCTGTTTTCAGTTTTTTCTTGGAAAACATACATGGCAGGCCACGTCGGTTGGCCCTAACGGTTCCATATCCGTCAGTCTTGTTTTTTAGTAGAAACTCGTACAGCTCAGGCGACGTGTAAAAGTTGTCTGTTGTCACACAATACCCCTGATTGAGCAATGGTTCAAGCAGTGAAAGGACTGATGACGTTGCCATCCCATAGCCGCTGTACCTGGGGTTGAATTGTGTTCCTTTGCCGGTGTATATGATGGAATTCCATATATAGCCAGTTGTAGACTCGCAGAGCAAATAAGATTTTATTCCAAACCTCGCTCTCTTGGATGCGATGTATTGAATCCAGCTGAGGCGTCCTTTGTAAGCCATCAGACTTTCATCAATGCTGATGTCTCTGTCTGGCACATAGGCCTGCTGGAAATTGGTTAGGATCATTTGGAATACTTCCCAGATCTTCTTCAGTTTTGGCGCAGGATGTGTGGCTTCGTCAAATTCCTCATTGTTGGTGAAGTGTAAATTCTTCATTATGAGGGAAAATCGGTACTCGGACATGATGGTGCCAAAAAATGGGGTTGCCAGCAATTTATTGGTAGTCCAGTACCATTTCTGCAGGGGTTTCCCCACCACCCCCTGAAGAAGTATTAGCCCCAGAAATTTCCATATGTCCTCCTTACTCACTGGTTCCCATTTTCTGGTTCTGGAAAACTTGCTGTGCAGAGTAGTGGATTGCTGCTCTTTGTAGCGGTTTGTCTCCGTGACAATCTTTTCAATGACGTCATCAGTCAGAAATAATTTTAGGTACGCCAAAGGATCATTGTGATCAACGTCTACCTTCATCCCAGGCGATCCTGTAAACGGGAATCTTGGCGGTGGTACTGCATCCATACCGCAATCAATAGGGCACCAAGAGCGCACCTCACTGAGCTCAAGTGCAGATTCGTCGCTGTCGCCACTTCTCTGGTCAGGTTCAGAGTCGGATGATGAATCTTTCCACGAATCGCTATCGCTGTCGCTCAATTCTGCGAGGGGCTCTGTGTCGCTGTCGCTGTCACTTATCTGATCCAAACCCGCTTTGGTGATGCTAAAGTGACGCTTTGATGCCATGGTAAAAAATATATTTTTTTATATATTTTTTTTTTTGCTTAGAAAAAACAGCCAGGGCAGTCAGGGCAGTGTAGAATGATCAGATCAAATTTGTCAAATCTGAGGTGATATTGTAATCTGACAGGATTGTATCACCTAACTTTATGTGTGTGTGTGACTTTTATATACAATGTATTTTTTTTGAATCTCCCGCCCAGTTCCGCCTCTGTGACGCGCTGCGGCTCACAGAGGCGGAACCAGGAAAAGAGATGAGACATCCGCCGGGGCTCTCACCGGCGATCACAGCGGGGAACATCGCCGGATCGCCGGGATTACGTAAGGACACCCGCGGTTCCCTCTGCAATCTACCCCGAGCGTGACTCGGGGTTACCGCTTCTGGCAGCGAAAATTAACCCCGAGTCACGCTCGGGAATACCGTCAGGGAGGTTAACAACATATGTAAAATCAGTTTTGAATACCCTGAGGGGTGTAGTTTCTTAGATGGCCTCGCAAAGTGACTTCAGACCTGAACTGGTCCCTAACAATTGAGTTTTTGTAAATTTCTGAAAAATTTCAAGATTTGCTTCTAAACTTCTAAGCCTTATAACATCCCCAAAAAATAAAATATCATTCCTAAAATAATTCAAACATGAAGTAGACATATGGGGAATGTAAAGTCATCACAATTTTTGGGGGTATTACTATGTATTACAGAAGTAGAGAAACTGAAACTTTGAAATTTGCTAATTTTTCCAAATTTTTGTTAAAGTAGGTATTTTTTTGTGCAAAAAAAAATATTTTTTTTTAACTTCATTTTACCAGTGTCATGAAGTACAATATGTGATGAAAAAACAATCTCAGAATGGCCTGGATAAGTCAAAGCGTTTTAAAGTTATCAGCACTTAAATGGACACTGGTCAGATTTGCAAAAAATGGCCTGGTCCTAAGGTGAAATAAGGCTGTGTCCTTAAGGGGTTAAGGGAGCATAAGTACTGTGTGCAACATTAAGGGCGCATAACTACTGTGTGCAACACTAAGGGGGCATAACTACTGTGTGCAACATTAAGGGTTCATAACAACTGTTTGCGACATTAAGGGGTCATAACAACTGTGTGAACACAGAGGCTATAAATACTATGTGCGAAACTAAGGGGGCATAACTACAGTGTCCAACATTAAGGGGGCATAACTACTGTGTGTAACACTAAGGGGTCATAACAACTGTTGCAGTGTCCCACTAGTGTACGTGGGCATGGCAAAAGCTTGTTTTGTTATATGTTGTCTCATGCTTTATTTTATTCTTATGTGAGATCCCTGTTACCAGGCTGTCAGGTGCATTACACACATTCTACCACTATATGGGGATAGCACCACAGTATATATAGCACAGTTCAGGCCTAGTTAGGGAGTTGGTGACAGTGAGTGGAAGGAGATGGAGTGATGAGCAAGGGGGAAGGAGAAGACCCCTCTCCTCTAAGCTCTCTCTTGTACTCCAGGGCCCAGAAGAGCCAATTTGTATCTCAGTGTCAAGCCAGGAAAATAGGCACAGGTGAAGTCTGTATTCTACCATTCACTCTTCCGGAGTATCAAGTGGATTTTGCCAAGTTTATTATGGAAAAGGACAAAGCCATTATTCTAGGCTCTAGGCGCCTTTGTATCTAGGTGAAGGATTTATTAGCTTCCGGCAGCCTCACCGTTATTTTAAGGACAGATAAGATTTCAGTAATGGCCGGACTGAGGAAGGGGGCACAGCCCTTAAGGGGAGGCCCACATGATGGGGTGTTTGGTTTAGGGAGCCCCCAAAAGTAAGGGGATGGTGGGCACGGAAAAATTGGATTGGTTAGGGGACCCTGGGAGAGTGGGATTGGGTAGTTTAAGTAAGGGGGAGTAGTGAAGGGGTTAAATACAGGAGGGAGGGGGAAGACGGTAGCTATTTTGGTGAAAGAGAGAAGCTGGCATTAACTGTGTGATGGAGCAACTTGAAGCAGCGATCTGGGAGTTGTGGGCAGTTGCGGAAGTGCGGGGCTCAACTTGGGTCCAGAATCAGATTCAGATGCTGTTGCGGGAGGCGGCTGAGGCTCCTGTTGGATTTTAGTAGGGGTTTGGGGCAGCTTTTGGGGGGCTTGGTGGGGTTCTTGGCCAGCTGGGGATTGGGGGGGTTTCCACTGCAGTCGTGGAGTGTGGCGGAAGCGCCGGGAGCATCAGGGTCAGGAGGGGAGCCCAGGAGTGGGTTACCGGCACGGGGGTGTCGGTGCAGACAGGCAGGGGGCGAAGCAGAAAAAGATTTAAGTTTCTTTTGAGGGGCCTTTGGGGCTCATTTAAAAGCCGAGTGTGACGAAACCAACCTCGCCACGGTGTTTTGGAGGGGGCTGGTTGCTAGCCTCTTGCCTCAGGATTATGGCCCATAGTAACTTTAAAGAAAACAGGCCGGCCGCACAGCTTAAATCTGTCTTTGGAATTGTGTTTTATGTTATTATGCGTTCGGTTAAATTGTATGTTATGTGAGGGCACCCAGATAGCTAATAGTATTGTATTCGTGTATTCTGAGTGCCATTCACCTAATGATATGCACTCAGACTTGAGCTATCTGGGGATATGTTAAATGTCTGTGTTTGCTGTGGGGGTGTGCCATTGTGGGTTTGGGTGGTGATTCCTGTCCTGTTGTCCCCACGTGTGTATTGGCGATCTCCCCTTTGTCCTGAGAGATAATTGGATTATCCCCCGGTTGTCTCTGGGGCAGAGAGGAGGAAACCATGATGCATTGTGGGGATGTTTTGTATCTGTTCGGTGTGTCGCAGTCTCCATTCTGGTCCCCTGGGGGCGTGTCCACCAGATGGAGACCTGTATAAATACTGGCGAGTAGCCCTCAATAAAGGTTCCTGTTTTATCCTTCATCATGCTGAGACTGGTGTTTGGATAACTGATCAAACTGGGGGATTGCTATACGCTGAAGATTTGCTATACTCCCCTGGCATAACTACTAGCTCTTGTAAGAGCTGTTCCTGCTCTCTGGCTGTAGGAGAGGTTCACCCACTGGAGCCTGGAGCCTTGTCGTAGGTCCAGCGTGGGTGGAGGACGGTGAGACCCCAACCAAGCTGCGGCGGTTCGTGGGGTCTGCAGGGCGTACGGTGTCAAGTGGAGTGCTTGGAGTCCTCGGAAAGCACTAGGAGCATCTATCGACGGAGGTACCCGGTCGGGGTGCTAGGAGATCCGTTACATTGGTGGCAAGCAGCGGGATCGTTCCTACAGCCAGAAGGACAGCTACAGGAGACACCATTTCTTTGGATTCTACAATTTAAGGGCAACGCATGTCCCAGTACAGCGACCCTAAAAGCACCAGGATGGAACCAGCAGTGTTATACGAGGAGGAGGACCTGGATGGCCGGGATGCATTAAGGAAAGGCATCTGGTACCAGGCCCTGGATAATGTACAATACCAGCGAGGTGAGAGTCTCCCCAGTGAAGAGCAGCGGTTGCAGAAGCAAGTGGCCCTGCGGATGCCCTTCCTGGGAGAGCAGCCCCTGGAGGAATGGGTAATGGAACTACAGAACCGGGTATGGCAGGAGCTATGGCTGGAGGATGCCTACCAGGCACTTTGGTGGTATGTGGCACAGTTTATACCCTGGACAGCTGAGCATGACAAGCCAGAGGGAGAGGAGTTTGATGGTCCTGGCTTGTTATGGGGGTCCTTTGCAGAGCCTGACTTCGGGAGCCCTGCACAGTCCAGACTTCAGGACATTTTCTATGAGAGAGAGGCTAGGCATGAGTGGGATGACCCCCATGAAGTAGAGAAAGACCTGGCTCACCTAGCAACCCTGGAGTGGGAACTGGAGCAGGACTACCGAGATCTCTTCCACTCCATTGAGAAGGCTCAGCAGGACGGTAAGGTGACAGACCCAGATCCAGACCCATTCAGCTGGGCAGATATTGTAGAGTGTTACTGGGAAGGACCCCAGGTGGCCGGTAGAGATGGGACCGAGGTCTCTCCGCCGGTCCTGCAGGGAATTGGGAGCCTAGTCTCCATTCCCCAGCGGCAGTGTGAAGTGCAGGGAGGGGAGAGCAGCGGCCTCCCTCCCCAGCGGCAGGCTGAGTTACAGGGGGCAGAGGTAGTTGTTCCTGCCCCCCAGCAGCAGCATGATTTTTTGGGAATTGGGAGCCGAGTCTCCATTCCCCAGCGGCAGACGGAGTTACAGGGGGCAGAGACAGTCGGTCCTGTCCCCCAGCGGCAGAGTGTCCTACAGGGAATAGAGAGCCCAGTCTCCTTTCCCCAGCAGCAGGACACTGTATTGGGAGCGGAGGCGGTCGGTCGCCCTCCCCAGCGGCTGGAAGTATGTATGGGAGAGGAGCTCGTTACTCCCTCTTCCCAGCGGCAGCTTAACGCACCAGGGGGAGACAGTAAGCCCCACAACAGTGCAGATGGGACCGTGGTCTCTGCACTTACAGCACAGGGGTTAGGGACAGTCGGTCCTGCCCCCCAGCAACAGGGCTGTTTAGCCAAAGGGGAGACAGTCGGTTTCTCCCTCCAACAACCAGACTCCAACCAGGCTTCTTCCGTGGTAGTGATGGCACCAGGGCAGAGTCCCGCTGATCCCTGCCCACAAAGCAACCTCCACTCCAAGCCAGGGAGCAACTCAGAGACCGGGAGTACCAGCTACCAATATAACCTTGGTGGATTCACTGGACAGAGACAGCCTACTAAATTCAACAGGTCCAGTATTGGGTTGTGGGTGGGCTGCCAGACTAACTCAGGTACCGACCGGCGTGAGGTCAGGTATCTGGTTAGTCTTCCCTGGAGGGGGGAGATGTGTGGCGAAACCAACCTCGCCACGGTGTTTTGGAGAGGGCTGTTTAAAAGCCTCTTGCCTCAGGATTATGGCCCATAGTAACTTTAAAGGAGAAAACAGACCGGCCGCACAGCTTAAATCTGTCTGTAGAATTGTATTTTATGTTATTATGCGTTCGGTTAAATTGTATGTTATGTGAGGGCACCCAGATAGCTAATATTATTGTATTCGTGTGGTCTGAGTGCCAGTCACCTAATGATATGCACTCAGACTTGAGCTATCTGGGGATATGTTAAATGTCTGTGTTTGCTGTGGGGGTGTGACATTGTGTGTTTGGGTGGTGATTCCTGTCCTGTTGTCTCCACATGTGTATTGGTGATCTCCCCTTTGTCCTGAGAGATAATTGGATTGTCTTCGGTCGTCTCCGGGACAGAGGGGGGGAAACCATGATGCATTGTGGGGATATGTTGTATCTGCAAAAAACTGTAATAAAAACCAGGCTGGGTGTGCCAGCACTTCAGATCACTGCTTGACCCTCAACACGGAGCCTTGTCTCGTTATTGGGGGATTCCCTGTATGCTGTTGGAGACTGATTGCCAGGAGTGTAAGCTGACGGATACGCTTTTCCTGTTCGTCTGACTGACAGCTACTTGTGAGGTTCCAGTTTGGAGTGCTATTTTGTATCCAGTTCGGGAGGTTGGTGTTCTGCAGTAGCTGTGCCTGTCTCTCGGAAAGGGGCCTATCGCCTAAACGGATCTTAACCCCTTGTCTGCTGAAACGGTGCCGTTACATTGTCTCTGCACTTACAGCACAGGGGTTAGGGACAGTCGGTCCTGCCCCCCAGCAACAGGGCTGTTTAGCCAAAGGGGAGACAGTCGGTTTCTCCCTCCAACAACCAGACTCCAACCAGGCTTCTTCCGTGGTAGTGATGGCACCAGGGCAGAGTCCCGCTGATCCCTGCCCACAAAGCAACCTCCACTCCAAGCCAGGGAGCAACTCAGAGACCGGGAGTACCAGCTACCAATATAACCTTGGTGGATTCACTGGACAGAGACAGCCTACTAAATTCAACAGGTCCAGTATTGGGTTGTGGGTGGGCTGCCAGACTAACTCAGGTACCGACCGGCGTGAGGTCAGGTATCTGGTTAGTCTTCCCTGGAGGGGGGAGATGTGTGGCGAAACCAACCTCGCCACGGTGTTTTGGAGAGGGCTGTTTAAAAGCCTCTTGCCTCAGGATTATGGCCCATAGTAACTTTAAAGGAGAAAACAGACCGGCCGCACAGCTTAAATCTGTCTGTAGAATTGTATTTTATGTTATTATGCGTTCGGTTAAATTGTATGTTATGTGAGGGCACCCAGATAGCTAATATTATTGTATTCGTGTGGTCTGAGTGCCAGTCACCTAATGATATGCACTCAGACTTGAGCTATCTGGGGATATGTTAAATGTCTGTGTTTGCTGTGGGGGTGTGACATTGTGTGTTTGGGTGGTGATTCCTGTCCTGTTGTCTCCACATGTGTATTGGTGATCTCCCCTTTGTCCTGAGAGATAATTGGATTGTCTTCGGTCGTCTCCGGGACAGAGGGGGGGAAACCATGATGCATTGTGGGGATATGTTGTATCTGCAAAAAACTGTAATAAAAACCAGGCTGGGTGTGCCAGCACTTCAGATCACTGCTTGACCCTCAACACGGAGCCTTGTCTCGTTATTGGGGGATTCCCTGTATGCTGTTGGAGACTGATTGCCAGGAGTGTAAGCTGACGGATACGCTTTTCCTGTTCGTCTGACTGACAGCTACTTGTGAGGTTCCAGTTTGGAGTGCTATTTTGTATCCAGTTCGGGAGGTTGGTGTTCTGCAGTAGCTGTGCCTGTCTCTCGGAAAGGGGCCTATCGCCTAAACGGATCTTAACCCCTTGTCTGCTGAAACGGTGCCGTTACATTGGTGGCAAGCAGTGGGATAGCGTCCTAGTGTGAGGAGAAGCAGCTCGGAGACACCGTTCGTGGAGTATATTGAGGGCAACGCTAGTATCCGTACAGCACCCCTGGCTACAGCAGGATGGAATCGGCTAGTCTTCGAACAGCGTTCCACTACGAGGAGGATGATGACCCGGACTGGAGGGATGCAGTCCGGAAAGGCGTCTGGCACGAGGCCCTGGAAGATGTACAGCGTCGGCGGGGTGAGTGTCTCCCCAGTGAGGAGCAGCAGTTGCGGATGCGAGTGGCCCTGCGAATGCCCCTTCTGGGAGAGGAGCCCCTGAATGAGTGGGTGACAGAACTGGAGAGCCTGGTATGGAAGGAGCTTTGGCTAGATGACGCCTACCAGGCACTCTGGTGGTATGTGATTCGGCACTCTCCCTGGATGGCTGAGCACGACAGACCCGAGGGTGAGGATTATGATGGCCCTGGCCTGTTGTTTGAGGCCTTCGCAGAACCGGAGTTCGGAGATGCTGGAGGGTCCCGGTTCTGGGATATCTATGACTACAGAGAGGCTATGCATGATTGGGCTACAGCGAGAGAGGTGAGACAAGACCTGGCATCTCTAGTGACAAAGGAGTGGGAGCTGGAGCAGGACTACCAATACTTCTTCAGCTCAATTCGGTCCCAATATACACTGCCAGAGAGCTGGGTGGCAGTCCCAGACCTACAACCCTACAGCTGGGAAGACCCGACTGAAGTATCCCCTGCTTCAGTACCAGCTACAGAGGTAGGGGTCCTCATAGACTGGTCCTGTGAGGAACCACAACAGGCAGGTGGAGACGGGACCGAGGGCTCTCCACCGGGATGCTGGGATGCTGGCCCAGACCCTCAGCAGCAGCCGGAGTTGCCAGGTGTGGATGCAGGTGATCCTAACTCGCAAATGTTGAGGGACCTCACAGACTGGTCCTGGGAGGACCCACAGATGGCAGGTGGAGATGGGACCGAGGTCTCTCTACTGGCCCTACAGGGATGCTGGGCCGCCTGCCCAGATCTCCAGCGGCAGTGCATATCACAGGGAGAGGAGACAACCGGTCTCTCTCCCCAGCGGCAACCTGAGTTCCAGGGGGAGGAGATGCGGGGTCCCTCTGCCTTACAGCAACCAGAGTCCTGGGGAGGAGAGGCAACCGGCCTCACCTTCCACCAGCAGCCGGAGATACCGGGAAAAGGGGAACACAAGCCCCTCTGCATGGGCGCAGATGAGACCGCGGGCTCGGTGCCAGTCCTACAGGGATGCTGGACAGTCGGTCCAGATCCCCATCCATCTCCGCAGGGATACCAGGAGGAGGAGGTAAGCGAGCCCTCCCCTTCCCAGCTACTTCCCAACAGAGTTCTGGGGGCAGGGGATGAGCCTGCGCTACCCACTGATTTCTTCCCAGCGGAAGAGCTGGCATCAGGGCAGAGCGCAGTCGGCCTCTGCCCTCCTCTATCCTCTTCTCCAGAGCCGGACATCCCACAGGCTACCCCAGCGGAAGTGCTGGCATCTGGGCAGAGCGCAGTCGGCCTCTGCCCTCCCCTATCCTCTACTCCAGAGCCGGACTTCCCACAGGCTACCCCAGCGGAAGAGCTGGCCTCTGGGCAGAGCGCAGTCGGCCTCTGCCCTCCCCTATCCTCTTCTTCAGAGCCGGACTCCTCACAAGCGACCCCAGCGGAAGAGCTGGCATCTGGGCAGAGCGCAGTCGGCCTCTGCCCACCAAGTACCTACAGCTCCAAGCTGGAGAACCACAAGGCAGCAAGGAGTCGCAGATGCCCGCTCAACAGCTGGGGACATACAGAACAGAGCCAGGCCCCAAAATTCAACAGGTCCAGTATGGGGTTGTGGTTGGACTGCCAGACTAACTCAGGTACTGACCGTGAGGTCAGGTATCTGGTTAGTCTTCCCTGGAAGGGGGAGATGTGTGACGAAACCAACCTCGCCACGGTGTTTTGGAGGGGGCTGGTTGCTAGCCTCTTGCCTCAGGATTATGGCCCATAGTAACTTTAAAGAAAACAGGCCGGCCGCACAGCTTAAATCTGTCTTTGGAATTGTGTTTTATGTTATTATGCGTTCGGTTAAATTGTATGTTATGTGAGGGCACCCAGATAGCTAATAGTATTGTATTCGTGTATTCTGAGTGCCATTCACCTAATGATATGCACTCAGACTTGAGCTATCTGGGGATATGTTAAATGTCTGTGTTTGCTGTGGGGGTGTGCCATTGTGTGTTTGGGTGGTGATTCCTGTCCTGTTGTCCCCACGTGTGTATTGGCGATCTCCCCTTTGTCCTGAGAGATAATTGGATTATCCCCCGGTTGTCTCTGGGGCAGAGAGGAGGAAACCATGATGCATTGTGGGGATGTTTTGTATCTGTTCGGTGTGTCGCAGTCTCCATTCTGGTCCCCTGGGGGCGTGTCCACCAGATGGAGACCTGTATAAATACTGGCGAGTAGCCCTCAATAAAGGTTCCTGTTTTATCCTTCATCATGCTGAGACTGGTGTTTGGATAACTGATCAAACTGGGGGATTGCTATACGCTGAAGATTTGCTATACTCCCCTGGCATAACTACTAGCTCTTGTAAGAGCTGTTCCTGCTCTCTGGCTGTAGGAGAGGTTCACCCACTGGAGCCTGGAGCCTTGTCGTAGGTCCAGCGTGGGTGGAGGACGGTGAGACCCCAACCAAGCTGCGGCGGTTCGTGGGGTCTGCAGGGCGTACGGTGTCAAGTGGAGTGCTTGGAGTCCTCGGAAAGCACTAGGAGCATCTATCGACGGAGGTACCCGGTCGGGGTGCTAGGAGATCCGTTACACCGAGGTTAAGGAGCGGATATGGAGGGGGGAGTACGTGGATATTTTTCCTCTGCTTCCCCTTGAAATATTTAACTTGGATAGAACGCGTAAGGCGTATGGGAAAAAAGAGGAGGAAGAGAAAGGCAGGTTTCGGTTAATACCATGGATGTTTGCCAATTGGTTGCAGGTGTTCGCGATATTAGCGAGCGTTATTGGGGAAAAGGCGCCGGAGAATTGTTCGGCCCTGTTTTGTTATTTGAACGCTATCGGCAAGGTATATCGGATATACGGGGGAGTTGCTTGGCTGCAGTATGACAAGCAATTCCAGGCAGAGAAAGGAGGTGCATCCGGAAATACGGTGGGACCACAAGTGACAGCACCTGTTCAGTCGGGGAAGCCCTTTCGGGGGGAGGTGGGTAGTGGGGGTGCAACAACCCTGGCGACAGCATTCGCAAAAGGCTTGTGTTTCACGTTTAATGAAGGAGTTTGTTGATTCGGGTTTAAATGTAAGTTTAAGCACTAGTGCTCCGGATGCGGGGGGAATCATGGAGCGGCGAGATGCTTTAAGGGCGGTACACAAAAAGGGGGCGATTCTCATAGAAAAGGGGGAGACGCTGGTGCGGCTGGGAAGGATGGAGTCGTATCTCACTAGATACCCCAATAGAGAAGCGGTGGCTTTGATTCGTGAGCGTTTTCTTGTTGGTTTTAGGATTCAGTTTGTGCCGGGGGGAGCAGTGTTGTTAAGAAGGAACTTGCGGTCGGCAAGGGAGCATCCGGATGTGATTGCGGAGAAGCTAAATAAGGAGGTGTTGCTGGGGCGGATGGCGGGCCCATTTCGGGAGCCGCCTTTCTCTGATTTACGGGTGTCTCCGCTGGGGTAGTCCCCAAGAAAGAGGCAAACAAGTTTCGCCTTATTCACCACCTGGCATTTCCTAAGGGATCGTCAGTCAATGATGGTATAGACCCCGCACTGTGTTCGGTGGTGTATACTTCCTTTGATGCGGCGGTTACCCGGGTGAAGCGTTATGGGAGGTGTGCGTTATGTAGCAAAAACGGATATTGAAGCAGCGTTTAGGTTACTGCCAGTGCATCCGGAAAGTCACTATTTGTTGGGGTGTTTTTGGGATGTTTTTTTTTTTTCTTCGTTGATCGATGCTTGCCTATGGGGTGCTCCCTGTCGTGTGCTTATTTCTTTTTTTTTTAAACAATCTTTTTTATTAAGTTTTGCAACGTAACAGTCAGTACAAAAGAGAGCATCATAAAATGCAAGATGATACAGATACAGCTTATAAGACTGACATGGGTATGAATACAAGAAACACAACAACCCCCCCTCCCCTTCCCCCCAACAGTTTGTGCAATGACTATAAAAATCTGCTGCTGATGCACCCCACTACACCGGCGTCACGGACAAGGGAACACGGCCGTGGAGTGTTTCGTACATATACCAGGTGGTGTTTTCAAAGTGAGTGATGAGTTTGGATGTCATGGAAGGTGATAGAGTATGCATAAATAAAGACCACTTTTCAAAGAAACGTTTGGTTAGTTTTTCTTTTTCAGACAGAGTAAAGATCCAGTCCATCTGGAAGAGAAAGTGTACCTTGGTCAATATAAAAGGAATAGTAGGAACATTGGGGTCCAGCCACAGGTGCAAAATGCTTTTCCTTGTAGCTGCAGCCCAAGTATGGAGCATGGCTTTCTTCCCTCTGGAAAGACCACGGTCCTCTTCTGCAAGGATATTGAAGATGGCCCATTGGGGAACTACATGAAATGAAATGTTATAGGTGGATAGCATGTGAGCTTTGACCTGGTCCCACAGATCTTTAACCTTAGTACAATCCCACAGATGATGAAAAAGATCTGTGTTGGGACTGCCACACTTGGAGCATGAGTAGCTGCCATCCCCCGACATTTTATTTTTAAGGTATGGAGTTATATAGGCCCTATGGAATACCAAAGTAGCCATGTCAGTGTAACTACTGACCGGGGTGTGTTTATGGATTTTCAACGTCGCTTCCAGGAGTTGTTTAGTGTCAAAATCGGGCAAATCCGGAAGCCATTTGCACGGACCAGTTGTGGCAGTTTCCCAATTTATCAGGGGTCTAATAAAATTATAAATACGACTAGTGGATGAGACTTGGGATCTAGCGTTCTTGATAAGGACATCTAAACCAGTCAGACTGTAATTCTCTGGGAACCGGCGTAGACATTGCTGGACAAAGCTGCGCGCCTGAAGAAATAAGAATGGGTTATGGTTAAAGAGAGGAAATTTCTGAGAGGCCGTAGCAAAGGAGAGAAGAGAATGGTCAGAGTCAAGCATGTCTAAAATGTAGACGCAGCCCTGTGTAGCTAGAGTATTGTATGTTCTAGGTGGGTTGCCATTTAAAAAGTTAGGGTTGCCCAGAAAGGTTTGAAATGGTGTATTGGTTGAGGTCAGACCATTCATCTTCCGCAGCCTACGCCAGGCCAATATAGTATGCCACAGGACCGGTAATAGAGTAATGTCGGGGGGGAGCTTGTCCCGTGGTAAATGTAGCAGCATCGACAGTGACAAATTAGGGCACATCTGACTCTCCAAGGAAACATTGGCGAAGTGAGACCTGCCTCTAATCCAGTCTAAGACGTACCGAAAAATGGCCGCCTGATTATATAACCTAATATCAGGGAGATTAAGTCCTCCAAGTACTTTAGGTTGCTGAAGTTTAAAAAGGCTAAACCGACTACGCACTGTAGAATTCCAAATAAATTGCCTAAAAGCTTTCTGGAGAAGTTTAATATCAGTTTGTCTTAATAGGAGCGGTAGGGTCTGAATTAAATACAGTAATTTGGGGAAAAGTACCATTTTAAGTAAGTGGCACCTGCCCGAAAATGTTAGGGAGAAATGACGCCAGGATTGTAGTTGAGATATTAATGAGGCGATGAGTGGTTTATAATTAGATTGATATAAAAGCGCCGGGTTAGCTGTGAGCTGGATACCTAAGTAGGAGATGGATTCAGGTCGCCACGCGAAAGGGAAGTCTGGGCCCCCGAGACGTTTGGCAGTACGGAATATCGGGAGCGCTTCTGACTTCTGGAAGTTAACCCGGAAACCAGAGCAAGCACCAAAGGCTTCAATAGTGGACATAATGGCGGGTACGGCTTGGCGAGGATTAGCTATGAAGAGTATTATGTCGTCCGCAAAAGCCAGTAGTTTGGTCACCTGTGAGCCTGTCTTAATCCCCGTAAATGATGGGAGGGAATGTAGCGTCCGAATAAGTGGGTCTAGCGCTATATTAAACAACAACGGGGAAAGAGGGCATCCCTGCCTAGTTCCTCTATGGACAGTAAATGGCGTGGAAGATATCGAGTTGACCCAAATTGAGGATCTAGGCAGATGATACATCATCCGGACCGCTGTGCAGAACACCGGGCCAAAACCTCTTCTTTCTAGAAGGGACTGCAGGAAGCTCCAGGACACCCGATCGAACGCCTTATCGGCATCGAGGCTGACCAGGATATTGGACATTTGCCTATTAACCCTGGAGGACGATATTACTCCCACTGCCGTTCGGATATTATAGGTGATAGATTTACCGAGCATAAAACCAGTTTGCGCCGGGTGAATAACATCCGCCAGGATTTTCTGTAACCTGTTCGCCATAATTTTGGAGAATATTTTAAAATCTACATTGAGCAGAGAAATAGGGCGGTAAGATTCAACCAATAAATGGTCTTTACCCGGTTTCGGGATTACCGTAATTAAGGCGTCATTGAACCCGTCTGGAATCGAGCCCGCGGAAACAATAGTATTAAATAGAGATTTGAGATGGGGGCTCAAAGATGGGCTGAGCAGTTTATAGTATTCGCTACTAAAGCCGTCAGGTCCAGGGGCCTTTGATAGCTTGAGGGACTTGATAGTATCCTGCACTTCCACCAAAGATATGGGTCCGTTCAACAGCGCCCTTTGATCATCCGAAAGCGCCGGAATGAATGGGTCTGCCAAAAATGGAGACTCTGAAGAGGTAGACTCCACAGGCGCTGTATAAAGGGACTCAAAAAAAAACCTAAAATGTTCCCCTATATCGGCGGGATGCGTAAGGTAGTTACCGGACTGCGATTTTATTGTAGGGATTTTGGTGGCGGATCGAAATGGTTTAGTCATGGAGGCAAGTAATCTACCCGGTTTGTTTCCCCACCTAAAGTATTTGTGCTTCTGGTAATTAACATCCATTAACGCACGCTCGTGTGCCACCGCCTCTGCAGCAATTTTAGCGTCTAAATAACGTTGTTTCGACTCAGGGGTATTATGGAGCTTAAACAGTTTATAAGATTGAGTGAGCGCAGACTGTACATCCAGCAATGAGGCAGCTATCTTTTTTTTTTTATGAGCTATATGGGAAATGACATGTCCCCGTAGTACCGCCTTAGAGGCCGCCCAGAAGAGATTAATATCATCCACGTGGCCCGCGTTGTCCTCCGCATAGGAATACCAGAATCCCGAAATCAAAGATTTAAATTCTTGGGAGGTGTACAGGTATGCCGGAAACCTCCATTTTTTGGAGAACGGGATTGGAGCATTCAATGCAAGTTCAAACAAGACAGGTGCATGATCAGAAATATAGATATCCAAAATCTTAGAAGAACGTAATAAATGAATAGAGGTATGGGGAATCAACCAATAGTCAATCCTCGCATGGGAGTCATGTACCGGCGAGTAGTGAGTGTATTCCCTGTCAATAGGGTGCAACAATCTCCAGGGGTCTATCAAACCTAATTGATCCATTAAAGATTGAATAGCATTCATTTGGGATAGGGACACATGGGTTCTGGCAGATGAGCTATCTAAACATGCATCATGCGTAATATTAAAATCACCCCCAATAATCAGATTGTGTAAGTTCCAGTTGGACATAACATTTACCAGGGAAGCAAAGAAACCTGAGGAGGAAGCATTAGGTGCATAGATATTGACCAAACAGTAGATAGTACCGTCGATTTTAACCTGGGCCATAACATAGCGACCCTCAGGATCCTCAACTGTATCAAGAATTTCGGGCTGGATCAAGGAACTAAACAAAATAGCCACGCCTCTCATTTTTTTTGAGAAGGAAGCCTCCACACATGTGGGGAATTTCCGATTCCGAAGGGCGGGATGTTTACCCCTGATCCAGTGCGTCTCCTGAAGGAAGACTATGTGGGCCTGCAATTTGTTCAGGTGATTCAGGACTTTTCTTCGTTTGACCGGAGCATTCAGCCCATTAACGTTCCAAGTACACCAGGTCAGAGAAGAAACAGAAGAGACATGTGTAGTACCAGGAGCCGTCATTTTAACCAATGCCAGCCGGTGGCCATGATATGCAAGAATACAACATCAAGCAATGAGGAGGGTACCTGTCCCAGCGAGCAGGCATCTCCCTCAGGAAGTCGCGAGGAACCCAGCAGTAGTGTGCACAAACATCCCCAACAACACAACAAGGTATAACTAGTGCAACATCATGACATTGCCAAATAAAATTTAGGGGCAATGTCACTACAGTGACACATAACAGTAGTAACAAAACACAACCCATAGTAGGAAAACAACAAGTTAGGTTATCAAACCGAGTAAACAGTCGTTAGTCCCGGGTGGGCTGGAGCACGCAAAGGAACTCCACCATCAGGTTGACGCAGTGGCATGGGTAGGTGAAGCCTGGGGAGAAGGTTCCAGCAACGCCAAAGCTTTCTGGGGGTCATCAAAGACCCATGCTTTACCCTCCATGGAGAACCGGAGGACCGCCGGGTATTGGAGAGAAAAACGTATGGATTTGTCTAGCAGGATCTTGCATGCTTTACTGAAGGCCCGTCTTTTTTCCACTACCGTTGAAGAAAAGTCCTGGAACATCAGAAGTTTAGAGTTCTCGTACTGAAGAGAGGACGCTTGGCGGTAGGCGGTCAGGAGTTTCAGCTTGTCCTGATAGTTGAGAACTTTGAAGATAACTGGACGGGGCCTAGCAGAGTCCCCAGTACGCGGAGGACCTACCCTGTGAGCCCTTTCCACTGATATAGTTGACGAGGTTGTCTCCAGTTTGAGCGTCTGGGGTAGCCACTCCGAGGTAAGCCATAGTAACTCACTGGAACGGACGGATTCCGGGACCCCGATGAGCCGCAAGTTGTTGCGCCTAGAGCGGTTCTCCAGGTCATCTATTTTATCTTGCAGAGTAGCTATCAAAGTGTCCTTGGAATCAAATCGTTCCTTGCAGACCGTCACAGTGTCCTCCAAATCTGATATTCTTTGCTCCACCTCCGCAAGGCGAGTGGAATGAGATGTAACTTGGGTGACTATGATGTCCAATGAAGATTGAAAGGCCGCTAGTCTCGTATCGATGGTAGGCATCAGGAGATCCAAGATGGCCTGAGCAGTAGCTTTTGAAGAATCAACAGTGGGATCTTCCATGGCTTTGGTCGGAGAGGACTGGGCTTGGCTCCTGACCGATGACCTGAGCCCTTTTGCAGAGGGAGTTTTCCCAACAAATTTATCCATAGATGCTGTAGGTGGTTAAAGGCCACAGGTGAGGCGTGTGCTTATTTCAAAATGTTCAGTTCTTTTTTGGAATGGGCAGTGGTGGACTCATCAGGTTGTGAATCTCTGATTCATTATCTGGACGATTTTTTGTGTATAGGTCCCCCGGGGTCGTGTGTGTGTGCAGTGTTGTTGCGTTGCGTTAGCTTTTGGAGCTGTTTGGGGTTCCGCTGGCGGCAGAAAAGACTGTGGGTCCAGTAAAAGAATTGAGTTTTTTTGGGATAGTGATTGATTCCGTGAGAATGGAGTGTAGATTTCCCGAGGAAATATTGGTAGATTTGAAAAGGGAGGTGGCGAGGGCTTTACGGACAAAGAAGCTGCAGTTCCGTGAGATTCAGTCGCTACATGCGCCGGTTGTGTGGATTGAGCGAGGCTGGGTAAAGAATTTGGCTCTGTTGGAGCTGTTTCCAATAGTGTTAGCGGTTTTGCTGTGGGGTGACCATTTTCGGGATAAGAAAATACGATTCCACTGCAATAACTTGGGGGTAGTTCAGGTGATAAACGGTTTGTCGGCTTCGTCGCCGCTAGTGGTTCGGCTCCTTCAACGGGTGGTGTTGGAGTGTTTGTCGCTCAATGCCTGGGTGGTGGCGGTGCATGTGCCAGGGGTGGAGAACTGTGTTGCTGATGCCCTTTCTCGTGCGCAAAAGTGGTGGTATTGCAGTGTCCGGCATGCCTGTGGGACCTGTTGGAGGAACCGTAATGGGGATTATTTAAGCATCGTTGGCGCCCGGTACGTGGGCTATGTATTTGAAAGCGTGGCATTGCTGGGAGGCATGGTGTGGTGATATGGGCGGAGGGATGGTGGATTTAGAATTTTCTTTGTTGGCGTTCGCGGGCCATTGTAGGAAGGAGGGCTGGTCGGTGAGTAAGAGGAATGGTTATATGGCGGGGTTGGCGTTTGGTTTTAAGTTAAGAGGGATGATCAATTTCACCAAGTCGTTCTTGGTAGCCTAGTCATTAAAGGGTTGGCGTAGGTTGCGGACTGGAGAAGATACCAGGAGGCCGGTGTAGTTTGCTTTACTTTTCCAGTTAGGAGATCAGTTAAGGGGAGTGTGTAGTTCGGCGGCAGAGGCGTTTTTTGGGGCAGTTAGTTTGGTTGAGCTGGGTTGTCCGTCGACAAGGAGGATGGGGGGGTTGATGAGAGATGATGTAGATTTGTTTCCGGACAGGGTGGAGTTTGTTATACGTAGTTCGAAGACTGATGTAGAAGGCAGGGGGTGCAGAGTGGTTTTGTTTGGAATTGCGGAATGTGATATGTGTCCGCTCCATTGTCTTCAAGAGTACAGGGCGAGGGTTGGGGTGAGGATATCTCCATTGTTGATACATGCGGATGGATCCTTTTTGTCCCGTTCCCAGTTTTCGGCGGTATTCTCAAAATGTTTGAACCGGTTGGGGTTAGATCGTGAAGGGTATTCGAGCCATTCTTTCAGGATTAGGGTGTCGACCGAAGCGGCACGGTTGGGTTTGGGAGAGGAGGTCATTAAGCGGATAGGGCTTTGGGAGTTGACGCGTTTTAGGTCCTATGTGAGCTTGAATCGCTTATAAGTGGTTTATGTGACTGACGGCGGGGGCAGGTGGGTACGTTCTGTTTATTACATGCAGTGTTGTTCTTGGGTTGCTTTTCTCGTTTCAGGTGCAGCACCCGCCCTGGTGTGGAAATTAGGGCATTTATATGTCTTTTGGGGGGCCGGACGGTCAGCAGCTGTGTTTCTACCGGGAGTCGATTTTGGTAATATGGATAGGGCTTAGGGGCATGGTTTGGAAGGGGGTGCTGCCGGAGGTGCATCGTTTTGTAAGGATGGATAGGGCGCTTGACGTGTTGGTGATTCATGCAGGCGGAAATGATTTGGCGGTGCGGCCTATCAGGGAGCTAGTGAGATATATTAAGTTAGATATGTTGTGTTTGTGGTCATTGTTCCCTGGTTTGGTGACCATATGGTCGGACATAGTCCCGAGGCGGGTTTGGAGGGAGGCTCGGTCAGTGGAGGCTGTGAATAAGGTGTGGATAAAAGTTAATATGGCCATAGGGCGTTTCATGGTTAGGAATGGGGCTGTAGTGGTCAGACATAGGGTGTTGGAGAGTGGTGTCGGAGCCTTTTGGAGGTAAGATGGAGTGCATCTGAATGTGGTGGGGCTTGACATGTGGTGTTTGGCGTTGCAGGAGGGAATTGAGATCACCATGAGGGTGTGGAGGTGCAGCGTCCCACTATGTGTGTGTGGGCACTGCTTAAAATTACTTTTGATCATAATAATTGCATTATACAGTATGGTATAACTTTGCATTTGTGTAACTGCAAAATCCCTGTTAACAGGCCTATTAGGTGCAGTTTATACATCCCGCCACTAGATGGGGATAAAGCTTAGGTCTTATATATATTCAGGTCAGGCCTAGTAAAACAGTGAACAGAGGAGTTTTTAGTTCAGTTCAGGTCAGTGGTTAGAGCAGATCAGTTCAATTGAGACCTCAGGTCAGTGTGAAGATCAGAGAGTGAAAAGGTGCAGATCCAAGACTTCAGCTCTAAAGAAAAGTTTTAGTCCAGACAAGTCAGGGACAAGAGAAAAGAACAAATTTAACTTCATCCAAAGGATAAAAGCTCTAACCCAGGCATAAAGGACCTTTGGGATACTGCAGGTGAAGGATACCCTAGCCTCCGGCAACCTCACCAAAATTCCACTGATATTGAAGTAACCCACTGTGCAAAACCAACCAAACACCTGACAAGCCTTAGGGCTCTTTCACACCTGCGTTCTTTTCTTCCGGCATAGAGTTCTGTCGTCGGGGCTCTATGCCGGAAGAATCCTGATTAGTTTTATCATAATGCATTCTGAATGGAGAGAAATCCGTTCAGGATGCATCAGGATGTCTTCAGTTCCGGATTGGAACGTTTTTTGGCCGGAGAAAATACCGCAGCATGCTGCGCTTTTTGCTCCGGCCAAAAATCCTGAACACTTGCCGCAAGGCCAGATCCGGAATTAATGCCCATTGAAAGGCATTGATCCGGATCCGGCCTTAAACTAAACGTCGTTTCGGTGCATTGCCAGATCCGACATTTAGCTTTTTCTGAATGGTTACCATGGTAAAGTGTAGTGGGGAGCGGGGGAGCAGTATACTTACCATCCGTGCGGCTCCCGGGGCGCTCCAGAGTGACGTCAGGGCGCCCCACGCGCATGGATGACGTGATCGCATGGCACGTCATCCATGCGCATGGGGCGCTCTGACGTCATTCTGGAGTGCCCCAGGAGCCGCACGGACTGTAAGTATACTGCTCCTCCGCTCCCCACTACTACTATGGCAACCAGGACTTTAATAGCGTCCTGGCTGCCATAGTAACACTGAAAGCATTTTGAAGACGGATCCGTCTTCAAATGCTTTCAGTTCACTTGCGTTTTTCCGGATCCGGCGTGTAATTCCGGCAAGTGGAGTACACGCCGGATCCGGACAACGCAAGTGTGAAAGAGGCCTTAAGCAGTGGATTTGCAGTATTGACTCTGTACGATCTAAAGACTGTATAATTGTACTACAGCAACTGAAAAACCACTAAAGTAAAAGTTGTGAGTTACATCTTACCACTGTCTACCTCATTATTATCTATGGTTGTACCACCATTAACGGTACTGGCGTCACGACAAAATCCATCAAAGGATGGATTTTGGCCGCAACAAGCACCCTAAGCACCCTTAACATCAAGGGCACCTCAACCATCTGGGCTGATGCTTCCTACCACAGAGCAAGCCCCGGAGGATTTCGTGCTGTCCACCTCAACACTGTGCTGCCAGCCCAAGGAGGCTATCTGCTAATCGTGAGTAAGCTGATGAACTGTGTGTTATACTATTTGACCCCTCATCAGGCTACCGTGAACCTCACGTGTACCCCCTGCGACTGGCTGGCTGCATAACCTTTTTATTGGCGTCACAAACAGGATAATTAACCCCTGCGCCATATTTGAAAGACTGTCGCATGTGAATAAGCCCCTTTATCATATTGAGAGACTTTTGCTTATTGTGCACTGTTTTGGGGTCCAGAACTGTCCAAAATGTTTGCAAAGTATATGAAGGTGCCATACTAGTCCCCAACATCAAAATTGCAGTGTCAAAAGTGAGAAAATTCAACATTTGTGTGTCACTATAACTGCTTGCTGTCAGTGAATAGACTGTTACTGTTCAACCAATATGGCTGCAGGAGCTCCGATTTTAAAAATAATACTGCGCCATCACTGTGCTAATTGGCGACACCCCCTGCAGAGTGGGAAACCAGGTGCCGCTCCCTTTATGCAAAACTGTTCGGTTCAAGCCCATCCTACCTGTACTGTGTGGGTTCTGAGAGGCGGGCCCTGTATGCGAGCGCAGCACCGCCTCCTCTGCTTTTGGCCACATCAAATTGAGACGCCGCGCACGGGAGGACGGTGTGACGTGCGTGCATCCCCAAGGTATCACAAGATTTACACTGGTAAGCTGCCAGATCGCATCGCATTGCCTGTCTTCCCCAAGTAACTACCGCAGACTGTATTGTATTATTGCTACATCAAAGTGAAGCACCACTAGCCAGGAGCGCTATCAAAAACGTAAACAAGCGCTGCCTGAGTATTGTACTTGCCAACATTGAACATTTAAAGGGCCATACACCGGGAAAATCACGGTCGCCCATAGCAACGTTAAGAAAAAAGTATTGCAAGCCACAATTAAACTATTATCAGCATGTCTGTGCAAGAGGATAACATGCAGGCTGACCTCCGCAGACCCACTGCGGCAGCCGCAGCCCGTCCTAGCGCGATGCCAACTGCTGCAGCACCAAGTTTAATGCCTTTAACTATGCCTTATTATTTTGGGGTCCCCTGGTTCCCACGTTATTCTGGTGAAACTCATACTTTAAGGGATTTTAAAGAAAAAATGCTTGCTGTGTTCAGGTTGTATGCTGTATCCCCAGAACAGCAGATGGAGATTCTTTTTGCGCAATTAGAAGGAGCTGCTCTCAGAGAAGTGAAATCCTGGCCAAGTTCAGAAAGGAGAACACTGGGGCAGATATTTGAACGTCTCTACACCACCTTTGAGCCCAGGACCGTGTCCGAGGTCAAGATGAGGTTCTTCAGTAAAAAACAGCAAACGGGGGAGTCACTCAGAGACTTTGCTTTATCTTTGCAGGAAGCCCTTAGAGCTGTTGTACAAGTAGACCCCCGTGAGGCAGAGAACCAGGACAAAACCCTGAAAGAACAGTTTATTGAAGGTGTTAATACAGACAATTTAAAGAGCCAACTTAGAATGTTAGCCGCCCAGCATCCAAGTGCTGCTTTCCTAGATTTTAAAGAACTAGCTATCAGTATCCTGGGAAAAAGTTCACCAACAGAATCAGTTGGATCCACTGTTGTGTCAGTAACACAGTCAGTCACCCCTGTCAAACCTTTACCTGTCGTCATTAGGCAACTCAAGCCCCAATTCCTGACGCAGTTGCTGCCCTTACTGAGCAAGTTGAATTCCTAACTAAAAGTCTAGAGAAAGTTCACAAAAAATTGGAACAATGGGAAAAGCCACTATTGCTTGAGGATGAGAAACCAGTATCAAGAAGGCTCTTCTCCCCTGATTACAAAGGGACTTACTCCAGAAATTCAGGCGGACGCCCACCTGACCGCACCAGTACCCCCAAGCGGCCTATATGTACATACTGTCACAAACCAGGTAATACTGAAGCCACCTGCTGGCAGTTAAACGGGCGACCCCCGAGGTCAGGGACCACCCCTCGGGAGGTAGAGCAATAGGTCCAGAAGATCCGTATTGGATGACAAGATATGTAGGATCCCGTCCAGAAGTGACCCTGCAGATAAATGGAGTTCCTTTTGTTGCCCTAGTTGACACAGGATCCCAAGTTACTACCATACAACAAACAGCATTTGAGAAATACTGGGACCAAAATCAACTTACCCAGACACAAGAATCCTGGCTGAGTCTTATAGCTAGCAACGGCAAACCAGTACCAATACTGGATTACTGGGAACCGACCATTCAAATAGGTAGAACCATCCTTTCCCAACAAGGCATCATTGTAGTGCAAGTAAAAGAAAACAAGAACAACCCTACTATAGTCCTAGGCATGAATGTCCTTAGGAACTGCTATGTTGAAATGTTGGAAGCTTTACACCAACCAGTGCCTACTGCTTCTTTTGCTTCTAAGAAGGTAATCCAACAAACCATCCGTGTGCTGAGTGCACAACAGAAGTTCGCCAATGAAAGAGGAAAAATCTACTATGTCCCCATCTGAGAGAATCAACCAGTGAATCTCAAGCCCAACACTGAAACTCTCCTATGATGCCAAGCTGTAGTCGGAATCCACGGTCAAGACTACCAAGCCTTGGTGGAACCAGTAGTTTTGAAAGACTATCCTTTAGTCAGAGCTGCAAGAAGCCTGGTAACTGTCACTGAAGGTAAAGTGCCCATTTGTGCGATCACAATGTCACATTAGTCAAGTATCGTCCTATTGCACAGCTGATCCAAATCACCTTTCAGGACGTCCTCAGTGTGACTACTGATCTCAAGAAGCAACACCCACAGGGCCAAAATTTCAACATCCCCTGGTGGAAAGAACTTCATGTGGGAGATACTTCCACACCAGAACACCAAATAGAAGGAGTATTGCAAATCGTGAAGGAACATCACCGTGCCTTCAGCAAACATTCTACAGAATATGGAGAAGTAGACATCATAAAACTGTCACCAGCAGACATCTAAGAAGCTCTGACAGATTGCTTTCATTTTCTCATCTCGTTAGCCTCTCTCAGCTGTCATGTAGTTGCACTGATTGCATCCCTTTAAATCCCTTCCCAGACTGCTTCACTTTGCGGTTTATATTCCTTCCTGGAGTGTGTGCATGCTGATCCTACTTCTGAGTCTTCTACAGATAAGTTTTGTTCATTCATTTGTGTTTTTCTGTTTGCTGGATCCCAGGTGACCCTGACTCCCTCCGTATCAAGTGTAGAGAGCCGATGGCCGTGTCCCCTCACTATTATAGGGTGTTCAGGTGTTATACAGTCAAGGTACGAGGATATGCGATCATCTACCATTGGGATTTTCGCATAGGCTGAGCAGTCAGGGAGAGAGCCAGGTCTGATGCAGGGCTCTCCCTTTTGTTCCTTAGTTTTGGATCCAGTGAGTCGGATATTCATTTTGTGTCTTCTAGTTTCCTGTACACCTTCCGTGACGAAAACACTCCATCCCTACAGGTTCACACCCACCGATCAAAGAAAGGTATCGGCCTATACCACCTACTATGTACTAATCCGTCAAACAAATGATTCAAGAGATGAAAGACTCAAACATCATCAAAGACAGCCATAGACCATGGGCTGCACCACTAGTCCTAGTCCGGAAAAAATACGGCAACATCAGATTCTGTGTGGACTACAGAAAAATCAACCAAATTACCCACAAAGATGCTTATCCTTTACCACGCATAGAGGAATCCTTGACATCTTTAGGATCTTCAGCCTACTTTTCTACACTTGATTTAACCAGTGGATACTGGCAAGTACCAATGGCACCAGAAGATCGTGGTAAGACTGCATTCACCACTCCTATGGGCCTATTTGAGTTCAACTGCATGCCTTTTGGACTTTGCAATGCGCCTATAACTTTTCAGAGACTCATGGAGCGTTGTCTGGGCCACAAAAATTTCGAAACCGTCCTGCTGTACTTAGATGATGTTATAATCTACTCCAAATCTTATGAGGACCATTTAAAACATCTGGCCAAAGTTTTCCAAGTTCTTATTAAACATGGACTTAAAGTTAAACCATCCAAGTGTCATCTACTGAAGCCAGAAGTTAAATACTTAGGGCATATCGTCAGCTCTGAAGGTGTTAAACCGGATCCAGAGAAGATAGCCACAGTCTGTAATTGGCCAACTCCCACTACGGTGAAGGAGGTAAGAAGTTTCCTCAGTTTTGCAGGATATTACAGACGTTTCATTCCTCACTTTGCCCAAATTGCAGAACCAATCTTGGAACTTTTGAGAGGGCATCCTAAAATATACCAGAAGCCTCCCATACCAGTGGAATGGAACACTGAAAGAGAGATTGCCTTCCAGCTCTTGAAGAAGAAATTAACCACCAATCTTAGGTTATCCGGATTATCAACAGCCATTTCATCTCTACACAGACGCAAGTAAGAAAGGCCTGGGAGCTGTTTTGTCACAAGTACAAGAAGGTAAAGAAAGAGTCATTATCTACGCTAGTAGATCTCTTAGAGGTAGTGAAAAGAATGACCAAAATTACAGTTGCTTCAAGTTGGAATTCCTCGCACTCGTGTGGGCTGTTACAGAAAAATTTAAAGACTACCTTGCCGCAACACCCTTCATGGCCTTCACTGATAACAATCCACTAGCACATCTCAACACCGCCAAGTTAGTAGCGTTGGAACAAAGATGGGCCTCACGCCTTGCTAACTACAACTTTACTGTAAAGTACAGAACTGGAAAAACAAACAAAAATGCAGATGCTTTATCCCGTCTGCCAACCAAGCAAGACTCTACTTCACAAGAAGATATTTGGGAAGAGGTAGAGATGCTATCCTTCTATAACAATTTTGCCCATCAGGACATCATCACTGTTAAAGGAAAAAAGGTCTTCAACTCTCAACTGCAAGTGGATCCAAAATCTCATGTAGACCAAGAAAGATGGATCAAGTTACAAAACGAAAGCAGAGTGTTAGGAGAATTACAGGATTTCTTCACCAGTGGAAGAACCCCAGAAAGAATTTGCAGGAAGAATGCAGATTTAGAATTGTCCAAATTATGGAGACATAGAAAATACCTCTTTCTACAGAAAGGCCTACTACTAAGAAGAACTTTAGACCCAGTTACATGGGATTGTCTATACCAAATTCTAATACCAAGCCGTGATGCAAGAATCATCCTGGAAATGTACCATGACCAATCAGGACACTTTGGTGTGCAGAAAACAGAAGCCACCATCCGTAGAAAATACTATTGGATCGGAATGAGAGGAGATATTGAAAAATGGTGTCGAGAATGTTCCACCTGTGCTGTTGGAAAAGGTGAGAAGCATGACCAAAGAGCTCCCTTACATTCCATAGTGAGCAAAACACCATTAGAAATAGTCGCAATCGACCATGTGAAATTAGAACCAAGTAGCTCAGGTTATACCTATGCTATGACCATCATTGACCACTACATAAAATTAGTTATAGCTGTGCCTGTAAAAGACTTGACCGCAAAAACAACAGCAGATTCTTTCTGGAAACATTTCTTGTTACCGTATGGATGTCCAGAGAGAATCCTCACAGATCAAGGATCTGCCTTTGAATCCCAACTCTTTAAAGAACTTGCACTTTTCACAATTGTCAAAAAATCTGGACCACAGTGTATCATCTCCAAGGGATTGGCCTTTGTGAGAAGATGAACCAAACTCTTATTTAAATGTTAAGAGCAGTCCCACCTGCTACAAGAAATGATTGGCCTACTTTATTGTTTCAGCTGATGTATACCTACAACAACACTGTCCATTGTTCTACTGGGTATATACCCTACTACCTTATGTTTGGCCGACAAGGTACCTTACCTGCTGACCACACTTTGGGCATACAAGTGCCTGAGGCAATCAACCCCCTACCAAAGACTGATTGGGTGGCTGAACACCAAAGGCGTTTGATTAACGCACAAGAGATTATTCAACAACGTATAGAACATGCCCAAGAAAAACAACAAAAAGACTACGACCAATCTGCCAAGGCAGAACCACTCAAAATTGGTGATCGTGTCTGGTTAAAAAATAACCATAGAACCAGCAAACTTGATAGCAAATGGGAGAGAGAACTTTACACCATTTCTGCTATTTTGAATCCAGAAACTGACACATATGAGATTACCCAAGAGGACAAATCCAGTGTAGTGCACAGAAATCGCCTAAAATTGTGCCTCAAAGAGGACATCCCAGAAGAGACTTCTCAAGATGAAGCTGTTCCAGAGTAAATTCAACCTATTGATCCAGTAATGGAAAAACCAACTGAGCCAGAGGGAACGATACAGTCCTTGGGAAAAACATTGCTAGCTTCTGATCCATTACAATGGTTCTTAACCCCATGGCTTAACATTCTAGTGCCTGCTAAAACTCATACCCCAACACTTCAACCAGAAACTGAAGTTACTGCTACCCAGGAAACCTTAAGTTCCCTGGAAACAAGATCTGAAGAATCACAGCCACTTCGAAGATCTGAAAGGAGTACCAGAGGACTACCACCAGTCCGTTATGGAGATTTCCTGCTCCAGCAGCCGAGAAGACAACTTCCAGCATTGCCAGTCCAACATTGAGGACACCCTTAACTTGTTTGAAGTGCTACAGACTCAGAAAAAGGACTAATATTCTGTTTATCATGTTCTATTTGCCTTAATGGACTTTTTAAGGGACTATTTGTCTTTTTTGCAAGGTCCGCACCCGGAGATAGACTTTCATGTACCTGAGCCTCCGTGCTATTCTACTTTGATATTTATGGTGCCCAGGGAACGGACTAATACCCTGTGAGCCTCCTGAGTTGTTTATTTTAGATTTTTTTTTTCCTTTCTTTTTTATTTTTTTTTATTTTAGATTTTTGATCGTTATGGACTATTTTAGTTGCCGGTATAATAGCAGTATTCAGAGACCATAATGTGTTACCCCATTGTCACAACCAGACAGCTGAGAAGCTCTGACAGAAGCCTTTCAGAACCTCCTCCTTGAGTTTTCTTTGTTGTGGTGTTCAGTTCCTCATCTCGTTAGCCTCTCTCAGCTGTCATGTAGTTGGACTGATTGCTTCCCTTTAAATTCCTCCCCATAATGCATTACTGGGCGGCTTATACTTCTTCCTGGAGTGTGTGTGCATTCTGATCCTATTTCCCAGTCTGCTACTAAGTTAAGTGCTGTACATTTATCTGTTATTTTCTGTTTGCTGGATCCCAGGTGACCCTGACTCCCTCTGTGTCTGGTGTAGGGAGCCGGTGGTCGTGTCCCCTCACTATTGTAGGGTGTTCAGGTGTTATATAGTCGAGGTACGTGGATATGCAACCATCCACCTTTGGGATTTTTGCATAGGCTGAGCAGCCAGGGAAAGTGCCAGGTTTTGTGCAGGGGTCTCCCTTTTGGTTCCTTAGCTTTGGATCCAGTGAGTCATATATGCATGTTGCATTGTCTTGTTTCCTGTACACCGTCCGTGACATTATAAGCCGCCAAAACCGTCTCAAGCATGGATCCGGTTTCACTTTTGGTTGAACGCTTCCAGGGTCTTTCATTGGAGGTAGCTGATCTCCGTAAGACTTTTTCTCAGCTTCAAGTGACCGGTTCAGCTTGCGTTCAAGGAGTTTGTTCTGAGCCTAAGATCTCGCTCCCGGATACATTCTCCGGGGGTTGTGAGAATTTTGTGCGTTTTAGAGAGGCTTGCAAACTCCATTTTCGCCTTCTTCCCCATTTCTCTGGTGATGAGGAACGGAGGGTGGGGATCATTATATCGCTGCTCAGGGGTAACGCTCAGTCTTGGGCCTTTTCGCTGCCGGAGGGGGCACAACCTCTCCGTTCAGTGAATGAATTCTTTTTAGCCCTGGGTCAGATATATGATGATCCGGATCGTATTGCTCTGGCTGAGTCTAGACTACGTCTATTATGCCAGGGTAAACAATCCGCAGAGATATACTGCTCAGAATTTCGGAGATGGGCAGCTGATACTGGTTGGAATGATGCTGCACTCCGAAGTCAATTTTGCCATGGTCTTTCAGAGGGATTGAAAGATGCATTTGCCTTTCATGAGAGGCCTAGTTCCTTGGACTCTGCTATGTCTTAGGCCGTTCGTATTGACAGGCGTCTTAGAGAGAGAGGAGAGATATCTCCTTCCTGTCATACTCAGTCCCAGGACAGTGCAGCGGTCTCATTCTGTGCGCAGGGGTCTCGGTCGCTGTCAGCCCCTTCTGAGCAGGAGCCCATGCAGCTGGGGTTGATTGCTTCTGACAATAAAAGATTCAGCTCGCATGGGAGGGTTTGTTTTTGTTGTGGAGGTATAAATCATTTGGCAAATGTTTGTCCTTCTAGGAGATTCAGGCAGTTTTCTGGGAGTAATAAAGAAACAAACAGGAAAAAATCTTTTTAAAATGTTCCATCTGTTACTATTGGCAGGGTTGAGGCGGAAATTGAAGGTTTTCCGTTTGCTTGTAGTTCCCGTTTTGTCCTGCCGCAAGAGCATTTTTTGTGAGATTTTTGTGGATAGTGGAACAGCTGTCAATCTCATTTATAATCAATTTGCAATAACTCATGGTTTCCAGGTGCGCACTTTGGGAAAGGATATTCCTGTTTTTGCTATTGATTCCGCTCCACTTTCTCAGAAATCATTAAAGGGCATAGTTCACAATATCCGTTTAATTGTGAGTGATGCTCATGTTGAGGATGTGTCATGTTTCGTCCTTAGCAGGTTTGCCTACTCCTCTAGTGTTGGGGCTACCCTGGCTCACTAAACATAACCCCACCATTGATTGGCAAGCGAGGCAAATAAATGGTTGGAGTGACTTTTGCAGAGAGAATTGCCTCACGACATCTGTTTCTGAGGTTGCTACTAAGACTGTACCATCTTTTCTCTCTGAATTTTCGGATGTCTTCTCTGAGAGTGGAGTTCAGGATTTGCCCCCGCACAGGGAGTACGATTGCCCTATTAATCTCATCCCAGGCGCCAAGCTGCCTAAATCTCGTTTATACAATCTTTCCCAACCTGAGAGGATCGCTATGCGTGCTTATATCTCTGAGAGTCTGAGAAAAGGACACATACGACCCTCGAAGTCACCTGTTGCCGCTGGTTTTTTCTTTGTTAAGAAAAAAGATGGTTCTTTAAGACCTTGTCTGGATTTCAGGGAGCTGAACAGTATCACTATTCGTGACCCTTATCCGCTTCCTCTGATCCCGGACCTGTTTAACCAGGTTGTTGGGGCTAAAGTATTTTCCAAATTAGATCTAAGAGGGGCATACAACCTGGTCAGGGTCAGAGAAGGAGACGAATGGAAGACGGCCTTCAATACCCCTGAGGGCCATTTTGAGAATTTGGTTATGCCTTTTGGTTTGATGAATGCCCCAGCCGTTTTTCAGCATTTCGTGAACAGCATTTTTTATCATTTGATGGGAAAATTTGTATTAGTGTATTTGGATGACATTTTGATTTTTTCTCCTGATTTCAAAACTCATAAGGAACATTTACGTCAGGTCTTGCTCATCCTGCGGGAGAATAAATTATATGCGAAACTGGAAAAATGTGTGTTTGCGGTTCCAGAAATTCAATTTCTGGGGTTTCTTCTCTCCGCTTCTGGTTTTCGCATGGACCCCGAGAAGGTCCGCGCTGTGCTTGAGTGGGAGCTTCCTGAGAATCAGAAGGCGCTGATGCGTTTTTTGGGCTTTGCCAATTATTACAGGAAGTTTATTTAGAATTATTCCTCTATTGTTAAATCCACTCACTGATATGACCAGAAAGGGGGTAGATTTTTCTTCTTGGTCAGTAGAGGCGCGTAAGGCTTTTTCTAATATCAAGGAGAGTTTTGCTTCCGCTCCCATCTTGGTGCAACCTGATATTTCTTTACCCTTCATAGTTGAGGTTGATGCTTCTGAGGTGGGTGTGGGGGCGGTCTTGTCTCAGGGTTCCTCTCCTGCCAAATGGCGACCGTGTGCCTTTTTCTCGAAAAAACTCTCCTCCGCAGAGAGAAATTACGATGTGGGAGATAGGGAATTGTCGGCCATCAAGTTGGCTTTTGAGGAATGGCGCCATTGGCTAGAGGGAGCCAGACACCCTATTACCGTATTTACTGACCATAAAAATCTGGCCTACTTGGAGTCAGCCAAGTGTCTGAACCCGAGACAGGCCAGATGGTCTTTGTTCTTTTCTAGGTTTAATTTTGTTGTCACGTTCCGCCCTGGAGTTAAGAATGTGAAGGCAGATGCCCTGTCACGTTGTTTTCCGGGAGGCGGGAATTTTGAAGACCCGGGTCCCATTTTGGCTGAAGGTGTGGTGGTCTCTGCTCTTTTTTCTGAATTGGAGGCAGAGGTGCAGGCAGCCCAGTCAGAGGCTCCTGATCTTTGTCCTCCTGGGAGGTTGTTTGTGCCTCTCGCTTTAAGACTTAAGATTTTTAAGGAACACCACGATACGGTCCTTGCTGGGCACCCGGGGGCAAGAGCCACACTGGATCTCATCGCTCAGAGATTCTGGTGGCCTGCGCTTCGTAAGTCGGTTGAGGGTTTTGTGGCAGCCTGCGAGACTTGCGCTCGTGCCAAAGTCCCTCATTCACGGCCATCAGGTCCTCTCCTTCCCTTACCCATTCCTTCCCGTCCTTGGACACATCTGTCCATGGACTTCATAACGGACCTGCCTCGTTCCTCGGGGAAGACTGTGATTCTGGTGGTGGTGGACCGTTTTAGCAAAATGGTGCATTTCATCCCTTTTCCTGGTTTGCCCAATGCTAAGACGCTGGCGCAGGCATTTATTGATCACATTGTCAAATTGCACGGTATTCCTTCAGACATAGTCTCTGATAGGGGCATGCAGTTTGTTTCCAGATTCTGGAAGGCTTTCTGTTCTCGCTTGGGGGTTCGGTTGTCATTCTCTTCTGCTTTCCACCCGCAGTCGAATGGCCAGACAGAGCGCGTCAATCAGAATCTGGAGATATATCTGCACTGTTTTGTGGCGGAGAATCAAGAGGATTGGTGTTCTTTTTTGTCCCTTGCTGAGTTTGCTTTAAATAACCGTCGTCAGGAGTCCTCTGATAAGTCACCATTTTTTGGTGCATATGGGTTTCATCCGCAGTTTGGGACTTTCTCGGGAGAGGGGTCTTCTGGTTTACCTGATGAGGACAGATTCTCCTCGTCTTTGTCATCTATTTGGCAAAAGATTCAGGATAATCTAAAGAGCATGAGTGAGAGATATAAGCGTGTGGCAGATAAGAGACGTGTGCTTGGTCCGGACCTGAATGTTGGTGATCTGGTGTGGTTGTCTACCAAGAATATCAAATTGAAGGTTCCCTCCTGGAAGTTGGGTCCTAGGTTTATTGGGCCTTACAAAATCCTGTCTGTCATCAATCCTGTTGCCTACCGTCTTGATCTTCCTCAGACTTGGAAGATCCATAATGTTTTTCATAAGTCCTTATTGAAACCTTATGTTCAACCCATTGTACCCTCGCCTTTGCCTCCTCCTCCGATTATGGTTGATGGGAATCTTGAATTTCAGGTCTCTAGGATTGTGGATTCTCGTCTTGTCCGCGGTTCTCTTCAGTACCTTGTTCATTGGGAGGGTTATGGTCCTGAGGAGAGGATGTGGGTCCGAGTGACGGACATTAAGGCCTCTCGTCTCATCAGGGCTTTCCATAGGTCCCATCCTGAGAAGGTGGGCTCTGAGTGTCCGGAGTCCACTCGTAGAGGGAGGGGTACTGTCACAACCAGACAGCTGAGAAGCTCTGACAGAAGCCTTTCAGAACCTCCTCCTTGAGTTTTCTTTGTTGTGGTGTTCAGTTCCTCATCTCGTTAGCCTCTCTCAGCTGTCATGTAGTTGGACTGATTGCTTCCCTTTAAATTCCTCCCCATAATGCATTACTGGGCGGCTTATACTTCTTCCTGGAGTGTGTGTGCATGCTGATCCTATTTCCCAGTCTGCTACTAAGTTAAGTGCTGTACATTTATGTGTTATTTTCTGTTTGCTGGATCCCAGGTGACCCTGACTCCCTCCGTGTCTGGTGTAGGGAGCCGGTGGTCGTGTCCCCTCACTATTGTAGGGTGTTCAGGTGTTATATAGTCGAGGTACGTGGATATGAAACCATCCACCTTTGGGATTTTTGCATAGGCTGAGCAGCCAGGGAAAGTGCCAGGTTTTGTGCAGGGGTCTCCCTTTTGGTTCCTTAGCTTTGGATCCAGTGAGTCATATATGCATGTTGCATTGTCTTGTTTCCTGTACACCATCCGTGACACCCATTTGATGCATTTCGTTGTTGCCTGAGATATGCTTGCCTAACCCGTTTTATTCATAGGGACAAGAAGTACAAGAATGTGAGTTATGGCATTATTTCCCTATGCATGCATGCTTCTCCTTTTTTATATCTTTCAGGATGATACAACATCGAGTCAAGAATGTGTCGAGCTCGACTACGATATTACCATGGGGCTATGCAGTGTCCTACTACATGTGTGTGGGCACTGCTTAAAAGTACTTTTGATCATAATAATTGCATTGAACAGTATAGTATAACTTTGCATTTGTGTAACTGCAAAATCCCTGTTAACAGGCCTATTAGGTGCAATTTATACATCCCGCCACTAGATGGGGATAAAGCTTAGGTCTTATATATATTCAGGTCAGGCCTAGTGAGACAGTGAACAGAGGAGTTTTTAGTTCAGTTCAGGTCAGTGGTTAGAGCAGATCAGTTCAATTGAGACCTCAGGTCAGTGTGAAGATCAGAGAGTGAAAAGGTGCAGATCCAGCACTTCAGCTCTAAAGAAAAGTTCTAGTCCAGAGATGGACAAGAGAAAAGAACAAATTTAACTTCATCCAAAGGATAAAAGCCCTAACCCAGGCATAAAGGACCTTTGGGATATTGCAGGTGAAGGATACCCTAGCCTCCGGCAACCTCACGAAGATTCCACTGATATTGAAGTAACCCACTGCTCCAAAACCAACCAAACACCTGACAAGCCTTAAACAGTGGATTTGCAGTATTGTCTCTGTACCATCTAAAGACTGCATAAATGTACTACAGCAACTAAAAAACAACTAAAGTAATAGTTGTGAGTTACATCTTACCACTGTGTACCTCATTATTATTATCTATGGTTGTACCACCATTAATGGTACTGGCATCACGACAAAATCCATCAAAGGACTTGGCCGCAACAAGCACCCTAAGCACCCTTAACATCAAGGTCACCTCAACCATCTGGGCTGATGCTTCCTACCACAGAGCAAGCCCCGGAGGATTTCGCGCTGTCCACCTCAACACTGTGCTGCCAGCCCAGGGAGGTTATCTGCCAATCGTGAGTAAGCTGATGAACTGTGTGTTATACTATTTGACCCGTCATCAGTCTGTCGTGAACCTCATGTGTACCCTCTGTGACTGGCTGGCTGCAGAGGAACGCACAGAGTTGAGGTGTCAAATCTGTGCGTTGGTGGCGGTGGGGGGTCATTGGAGTTGGGTACATTGGAACTTGAGGACATTGGGAGGGCTCCATGGTTGGGGCTGGACTCCCAAGATGAGCGAGCTGTTGTGGTGGATCGAGAAGGCCATTCTGTGGTGCTTCCAAGCTGGGGGTAAAGGATGGAAGCAAAGTGGCTCACCCCGGTTAGGCAGCTCAGGGTTTTGGGGCTCCAAGGACCTCCCCCGTAATGGTTATTCTGCTGAAGTTATGGGTATTTATGTATTTTATGTTTATAAACGGCTGCTGTGGCCAATACATTCCATTCGGTTTTCAGAGTTTTATTTGGGGTTTACGTGGGTAGATGGGTTACAAAGTGGCAGGATGTTTTGGTGGTCATTGGTTAAGTGTAATAATGGAAGGGGCGAGCAGCATATGACCAATACCCCAGTCATGTTGCCTCACTTGTGTGTAGAAGATAAAGACTTGGACTACCTCTACTGAGACTGAAGCAAGGCAAAGAGCTGAAAATCAGTGAGTACATAACTACCTACGATAGCCTGAGACATAACTACATGAACAGCCTGTTACTAGGATTCATCACATCCAACTTGCATGTTCATAAGAGACTGTTTTATTATCTGGATGTAAACTGTTATCAAGAACCTGGTTACAGTAAAGTTCTCAGTTCTCAGTTGGGTTCTCCATACTTCAAACACTCTCAACATTTTGCACCATCAAGGTGCTGGCGTCACAACATTACTTAATTTAGGGGCCCAGCTGCACAAGCACTCGGAAACCCAATCACCATCAAGGGCACCTCGATCACCACCTGACCGGTGTCCCCTGTAATAGAGTGTGCCCCAGAAAGTCCTGTGCTGTTCTCCCCTTCACTGCACTGCTGGCCGAGGGAGGCATCTGCTAAACCGTGAGTAACCGATGAACTGTTGTACCCTTTCAGCCCACCGTGAACCTCACATGTTCTCCCCTGCGGACTGGCACATTGCATAAATTGGCGTCACAAACAGGATACATATCCTCTGTGCCTTATAGAACTGGATCAATATTCTCTATGCCTTATGTGAATGAGCCCAATTTGTTTGACTGTTTTATTAGGAGCTTTATTTTTTAAAGAGCTGTTTAAACTACTTAAAAACGACATGGATAACTGCGCCAATTGTGTGCTTTGAAATCGCACTGTTGGAACTGGAAAAATCGCAGATTTTTGTGTCACTGGAACTGCTTGATGTGATTGAAAAGACCGGAGGCCTTTTTGTCTAATTTATGGTGCCATCATTCGGCAAAACACCCTGTTTGGTGGGAAAAATAGGGTCCCATCTCTTGAAAAGTGCAGGAAAATCATTTCTGCTGCGCCATCACCTCATTACCATGGATTACAGTATGAGTGCTGCCTCCCCTGTACTGCAGTACCTAGGGGGCGTGCAGCAGAAAAGTGGAGTCTGCATTATCAGTGGAGCAGTCTGCTTACAGACACGCAGAGAGACGCCAAGCTTACCATTATGTCACAGCCTGGGCCAGGGTGTGAAATTAGTGCACCGCCAGCATACAGCCAAGGTGAAAGACTGCTGCCTTACCCTTGCCCATGACTGCAAGGAGGGTTTACACCGCCTAATCCATTATGGCCTGAACTAATGACAGAGATCCGCGAGGCCGCGGTGAAGAAAACAAATCAAACAAAAATGTATTTAGAACTGACAAAACGCTTAATGGAACACCCTGCCGACAGTCATCCCCGGTTGGAGAGGCGAGTAGGAGTCGTGTTAGCCTTTGACAAGGAAAGAGGCTTTGGGTTCTGAAAGATCAAGACAGAGGCAGAGACTACTATGTAAACCACCGCTCTGTAAAAAGGAGTTACCTAACTGGCCGGCTACACAATCTGCAGGTGGGAGAGTCAATGGAGTTTACCACCGCCAAATGTATGTGAGGCCCATACGCCACTGCGGTGTCCAGACCACACCTGAATCTAAAGACTGGGAAGGTTTGGATGATGATGCCGAGACGGGTAGCGAACAAAATACCCCCCAAGGGCCTGCCAGGTCCACGTACTAAAATCAGGCCTCCTTTATTGGGCCAAACATCTTTCGGTAGCTGACGTTCTTGAAGGAGGAGCTAGACCTTATTCGTCGCTTGACCTTAGCAAAAGGGCTAAAGAGGTAGCCACATCCAAAGAGCGGGAAAAGCTTTGGGCCTACCTGGAAAGTCGACATCAGATGGCTGCAGAGCAAGAGAGACTCAACCTTTGTGAGCAGGAGCCTGAAAAACAGGTTGATACACCGGAGTCGGCCTGCCATGTACCTGCACATGTCACGGCCTATGGTGTACGCTGTGACACTGTTGCCACACTGATAGCATGTGGTGGCAGTGTCTTGGCCTTCTGGGTGATTGCCATGACATGGTTGCCACGCATGCTGTTGCCAGTGGTAATGTGTGGCTAAGTTTTTTTTTTTTTTAATTAGTCTTTATTTGAATTTCACACAAAAACAGATCCATAAAAGTCAGATAAGCAACGATCAACAATTCACAATTAATAGCTACAATTCCTTTTCCTTTCCCTTCCTTCTCCCATTTCCCACCCTCCTCCCCCCCTCCCTCCACGTGGGGACGTGAAAAAAAAAAAAAAAAAAAAACATCCTGCGACACTAAAGTAACCAGTTTTTCCACACTTGGTCGAGATTTATTGACCTTTTTTTGTGATTTTCCATCACTCGTTCTTCTTTAATTAAATTGTCTATCATTTTTCTCCACTGTCCCACCGTCGGTAAATCTACTTTTATCCATTTCCTAAGTATAAGCAATCTGGCCTGAAATAGTACTTTATTCAAAACCAGTCGTGTTTTTTTGTTTAGTTTCAAATGTTCAGTTGCCCCTAGAATACAGATTATTGGATCGTTGGGCAGCCGAACTTTCAGGAGCAAAAATACGGTTTCCATTATTTCTGTCCAATATCTATAGAGCTTGGGACATCTCCAGAAACAATGTATTAAATCTGCTCTCTCCTCCCAACATTTTGGACACTTATCTGTTGCTTTCACTCCCATTCTTTTCAACATCCATGGAGATCGATGTAATCTGTGCACTATAAAGAATTGTGAGATCTTATGTGAGCCCCTATCCGAGATTGTAGCGTAATTTCTAAGGGCATCTCTCCAATTTTCTTCTGTAAGGGAGCCTAGATCCTTCTCCCATTTTCCCACCGCAAGCATTGTAGTTTTTTTTCTCTTTCCTTCCATCAAAAGCCTATATCTCCTTGCTGTTGTTCCTGCTCCTTCCCCTACTATAGTGAACTTATCCAACCTGTCTGATTTTTCCCTTCTATACCTGTCCTCCTGTACCACTGTCCGCAGTGCATTCCTGAGTTGGAGGTATTTATACGTATCAATATGGGAGATCCCAAATTCCAACACCATTGTGTTGAAATCTTTCAGCTTATCTTCCTCGAAGATCTGGTCTAGATATTTCATTCCTTTTTTTTCCCAATCTATATAGCCCCCTATTGTTTCTAATTCTTTTAAATTAAGATTTTTCCATATCGGTGTGTATTTCAAAAACCCTTTAATCTCCAGTATCTTCTTAACTTCCTCCCATACATATTCTATTAAGTTTAATATTCTATTATCAGAATTTTTTTTCCCCAAGAAACCTGACTCCAACACCTCTAAGTGATTACCTCCCTCTTTCCAACCCCATCTATTTAATTCTTGCCTACCCACTTGACTATCTAAACTACCCTTTATATTCCCATATTGAATTATTAAATAGTAAAGAAACAAATTAGGAACCGCTAAACCTCCCTCCTGCACTGGGAGTTGAAGGACTTCCTTCTTTATCCGAGGGATCGCACCTTTCCAAATGAAGTCCCCCATTAGTCTATCTAATAATTTAAAAGTAGTCTGCGATATTCTCACTGGAGCATTTTGCAATATATAGAGTATTTTTGGGAGAAGGACCATTTTTATTAGGTTTACCCTACCTTGGATTGACATTGGCAGTTTTTTCCATATATGTATTTTAGTTCTTAATTCTTTTATTAGGGGGAGGACATTTAAATTTTCATATTCTTCTATATTTCCGGAGATTTGTATGCCGAGATATTTAAAGTTTTCATGTTTTTTGAGAACATGCACCCGTGTGTCTCCTTGTAATTGTCTATCTCCTAATACTAACATATGTGATTTCCCCCAATTTATCTTTAGACCAGAAAAAAAACCGAACTTATCTATTATCTCTATCACTCTATTAAACTGATCCCCAGTGTTTTGCAAAAAAAGTAAAATATCATCCGCATACATTAACAGTTTTTCTTCTCCGCCCGCATATTGGAAACCTTTAATCTCCCTATCGTTTCTTATTATATTTGCCAGAGGTTCAATTGCCATAGCAAATAGCAGTGGGGAGAGAGGGCATCCCTGCCTTGTGCCACGGAATAGGGCAAAAGGCAGGGACAAGCTCCCATCCACCGCCACTCTAGCCCTGGGATTTAGATATATTAACTGAATCCACCCTATAAATCCCTCCCCTATACCAAATCTCCTTAACACTGCCCATAGATAGTCCCATTCGATACAATCAAATGCCTTTTGGGCATCCAGTGAGAGTATCGCTTTCTCCCCTGTGTCCAATCTATTAGCTTCGATATTGAGGAATGTCCTTCTTATATTAGAGTATATTGTTCTGCCCGGTATAAATCCTGTCTGATCTTTATTTATTATTACTTTGATAACCCTTGAAAGCCTATCAGCTAAAACTTTTGCCAAAATTTTAACATCCGTATTCAACAGGGATATTGGCCTGTATGAACCGGGATCTGTTTGTTCTTTTCCCTTTTTTGGAATTAGCGTAATAGTTGCTTCCTTCATAGAGTTCGGTAGGTCTCCTAATTTTCGGGCCTCGTCCAGTGTTATCTTTAATTCTGGTGCTAAAACCTGGGAGAAGGTTTTATATATTTCAAAAGGAAGCCCATCCCCACCTGGTGCCTTCTCAGATTTAACCTTCCCCAGAGCTAGATTTATTTCTGCTACTGTTATTTCTTTTTCCAGATATTCTTTTTGGGGCGTAGATATCCTATTAAAAGCGATCTTATCCAGGTATGAATCTAGCTCTTGTTTTGAGTATTGTACCCTAGACTTATATAGCTCTATGAAGTATTCCCAGAACACTTTTTTAATACCTTCGGGTGTGGTGGTTAATTTACCCGTTTTATCTTTAATTGCACCTATCCATGATTTCCCTTTTTGATTTCTCACTATATTTGCTAGTATTTTACCGACCTTTTCACCCTCCGAGGCTAGTTGGATGCCTTGAAAGAGCAGTTCTTTCCTACTTTTCTCTAATTGATAAATCTTCATCTTTTCCTGTTCTTCCTCCCAAGCTCTCTTATTTAGTGCAGTAGGATATCTCATACTTGCCATGCCTGCCTCTTGCAGTTTTTTCTCCAATGCCTTCCCGTTCTCTCTGGTTCTTTTTTTCCAATGGTTTACCTTTTTGAACAATACTCCCCTCAAGAATGCCTTGAAAGTGTCCCAAACCACAAGTCTACTGGCAGACCCGTTATTTTCCATAATTTTTTTTTTAATTCCTCGGTTACGCTCTCTTTGTCTGAAATCAATAATAGCCAATGGGAGTTGAACTTAAACAACGGCGGAGTATTGTCCTTATGTGGCTAAGTTTGCTTGTTTGTGCACTTCCCCTTTGCGTGGCTTCCTTCCTCTGTATGGTGTTGGAAGGGTTAACTCCCTTCCTAGTGTTTTGTGAACACTGGGTTTATGTGTTTGTGGGTGTGGCTGCTTGGGCTATTTAGTCTCTGCTGGAAGCCTGTAGCTGAGTGTTCCTCCAGGCTTGGTGTGTGCTGGTGGTTCACTTCTCCGGGCTTTACCATCTGTCCAGTGAGGGCCACCCTTGTGGTCATAGATGTTCAATGTTATCCCAGTGTCTCCTTCTCTTCCTGTCCCTATTTGTATGGAGTGGGTTATGTTTAGGGTGTTAGTATGTCTAGTTTGGTGTTTCATGTCTAGTGGTGTTTGGTGTCCAGCTTGTTTACTAGACATTCCCCTGTCTTATGTTTATTATAGCTATGGGTGTTCTGGGTCCCTGTGTGGTTTGTGGTGTGTGCGGTGTCCTTTAATGTTGGTGTGGACACCAGCACTTGTGCACGGGTTCCAGTCAGTGTGTCTGTGGCAGGTAAGTGTGTTATGGGTTTCACTTACCTGCCATCTCCATATGCTGTATATGTTCCCCTCTCCTTGCAGCCTGGCCTCAGATAGAGACTCCTGTCCCTCCATTACTGGGATGAGCAGGTTGTCTCTTCCCTGCTCCTTGGTGAGGGCTTACCAGGGCCACTTAAGGTTTCTAGGAATCCTGAGTATGAGTCGTCCTACAATCGGGGTCCGCTCATACGGTGAGGAGTCAGGGAGAGGATTAGGGATGCTTTAGGAGGTAACCTGCTCCCTTATTACTCCTTTTGGCCAGGCTGATCCCCTTTTACCCTTTGACACCGCACGGTGGGGGGTTTCCGGCGTGACAGCACATGTTCCAGAAGAGCTGTGCTATGCTTGATCGAGGATCTGTACCCAGGAGGAGATCTTGGATGATGCAATTAAGCCTACGGGAGTCTGGATACAGATCTTGTCTCCTGACAGAAGAGTCCTTTGGCCCGTACCTGTGGAGGATCCAGGGGAGGCCTATTTGTGAGTAGACCTGAAGGCCATTCTACAATGACTGTGCCACTAGGGAGTCCTTCTTTGTTACCCAGCATGGACTGTTGTCAGTTTTCTAAGACACAGTGACAGTTTTTTCCAAGTCATTGCTCAGCCTGCTGTCCCTTTATGAAACTTTCTAGAATCCCTTCTGGCCTGTGTTTTTCTTCTGTCCCAGTTGCGCCAGGTTTGCGCAAAGTTTTTCCCTTCCTATTCCCTCTTCAGGTTGATGAGGGTTATGCAACAGGACTATAACAATGTTTAAGTCATTTACCCAGAAAGACATTCTTCTGTGCTTGTTTTTATGGAATTCCTATGTTTACAAGTCATCAGACCTTTTGCACTTTCATTATTATGCTGCACTAAAAAGTTTTATATGCTAAAGACTTGGTTGGACTTTGCCATTGACTTTATATTGTGTTTGTGACATCAACGCCCATTTGTGTCACTGGCAAGTTCAGAAGATACGCCACCCCACATCCCTTTTTGCGTCGTGAGCCACATAATTTATGGTATTTTTATAAGGTGTATTTCTATAAGGTGTATTTTCATACTGTTTGTTATTTATATCTGTATGCCTGCCTGCATGCTTCCCCTTTATTTTTTTCAGGAAATTTCATCAGGTCCTGAATGTGTCGAGAGCGACACATATTAAACAAGGGTGTATGCAGCATCCCACTAGTGTACGTGGGCACTGCAAAAGCTAGTTTTGTTATATGCTGTATCATGCTGTATTTTATTCTTATGTGAAATCCCTGTTACCAGCCTGTCAGGTGCACTACACACATTCCACAACTAGATGGGGATAGTAGCACAGCATATATAGCACAGTTCAGGCCTAGTTAGCGAGTTGGAGTTGGAGTTGGTGAGAGTGAGCAGAAGGATATGGAGTGAGGAGCAAGGGGGAAGGAGAGGACCCCTCTCTTCTCGGCTCTCTCTTGGGCTCCACGGCCCAGAGGAGCCAATTTGTAGCTCAGTGTCAAGCCAGGAAAATAGGCAGAGGTGAAGTCTGTATTCTACCATTTACTCTTGCGGAGTATCAAGTGGATTTTGCTAAGTTTATTGTGGAAAAGACAATGGAAGGACAAAGCCATTATTCTAGGCTCTAGGCGCCTTTGTATCTAGGTGAAAGATTTATTATCTTCCAGCAGGCTCACCGTTATTTTAAGGAGAGATAAGATTTCTGTTGCCTCACTTGTGTGTAGAAGACAAAGACTTAGACTACCTCTACTGAGACTGAAGCAAGGCAAAGAGCTGAATATCAGTGAGTACATTACCTACGATAGCCTGAGACATAACTACATGTACAGCCTGTTACTGGGATTCATCACATCCAACTTGCATGTTCATAAGAGACTGTTTTATTATCTGGATGTAAACTGTTATTAATAACCTGGTTACAGTAAAGTTCTCAGTTGGGTTCAAACCTGCCAACTTCTTCTATCTCCCTACTACAACCACTCTCAACATTTTGCACCATCAAGGTGCTGGCTATCACGACATTACTTAATTTAGGGGACCAGCTGCACAAGCACTCGGAAACCCAATCACCATTAAGGGCACCTCGATCACCACCTGGCTGGTGTTCCCTGTAATAGTGTGCCCCGGAAAATCCTGTGCTGTTCTCCCCTTCACTGCACTGCTGGCCCAGGGAGGCATCTGCTATAAATACTATGCGCGACACTAAGGGGACATAACAACTGTGTGCTACACTAAGGGGGCATAACTACTGTGTGCAACACTAAGGGGACATACAAGTAACAACTATGTGCAACACTAAGGGGACATACAGTAAAAACTGTTTGTAACATGACAGGCTTTTTGTCGAGTCGCTCACCTGTTAACCTCCCCCTTCCCATCCGAATAATGACAGACTCAGCAAGTGGATTTATTGGCCAAAGCAGCCTTTTTATTAATAACATAAATACAATAATTACCATAAATATAACTAACCCAAGGCCTTCCCACCTGAAGGAGACGGCCCCAAGAACCTGTCCCGCCCTCAGTTACTTACCTCTAGCCGATAAACGCCAGCTCAGAGTCAGAAACAGGTAACCAAGGGCAAACAACGTGGGCCGCTACCCGCCATTTCACACCCCAAAACCAATACCTGAGGAGTCCAGAGTCCCCTTTGGCTCCCTCCCCACCACGCCAGAGCCACCATTACCACGAACTCCAAGGACCCACCACCGCCCAGGCCGCTTTGACAAGGTCCACCAACCAACCTCTGCCTGACCAAACTTCAATCCACTCGCAACCACCCCAGCCTTACCACACAAGCTTTTAACGCCCTAGGACACCCACATTAACCCAAGCAAAATTGCAGCCCAAAAAGGAGGGTGGGAGGGGACTGCTGCCAGACTGCTTTCCCTACGAAATGGCCCCTTTTCCCGCCATTGCTACCCCTTTTAAGCCCTAAACCCCACCCCTAGCACCCTTCCCATCACTATTCCTCCTCCTTAACCCCTTACCTCCCAGCCTCCGCTCCCTCCAAACCTCCGTCATGCCAGGCCTCCACCCAGGCTTGCAGCCCTAATTGCGGCCTGTACTTGACAGGTGTATTGTCGAGTAGCTCACCCCTTAACCTCCCTCTTCCCATCCCAATAATGACAGATTCAGCAAGTGGATTTATTGGCCGCAGCAGCCTTTTTTAATAATAACACGAATACAATAAATACCATAAATATAACTAACCCAAGGCCTTCCCAACTGAAGGCCCCTGCCCCAAGAACCTTACCAAGAACCTAGAGAAATGACAGCACGGGAAGGGTCCTTAGAACCCCTTAAAATGACGTTTAACTGCCCCTCCCTAAGTTACTTATCTCTAGCCAATAAACACCAGCTCAGAGGCAGAAACTCTAACCAAGGGCCACAAACGTGGGCCGCTACCCGCCATATCACACCCCAAAACCAATACCTGGGGAGTCCAGAGCCCCCTTTGGCTCCCTCCCCACCACGCCAGAGCCACCATAACCACCAACTCCAAGGACCCATCACTGCCAACGACACAAGAAGGTGAACTCCTCACCTCCTTGTGTCCCGCCACACCCGTATGCCAATTCAATCCCTTCCTGTAAACCGCAACACCAGAGATCAATCCCTACAGCATTCAGGTGTACCCCATCACTTCTCCAAAATGCCCCTCACCTGAATCCAGCTCCTTATGGTGAACAGCAATTCCACCGTTCCTCTCTACAAACCTACCCACTGCCCTGTTCACCTTTATACTTGCTTTATTCATGCGTTCCACAGACCTCGCGTCCCTCCAGTGCTTACGCGGCACCATGTCTGACCAAACCATCACCAGCTGCGGATACTGTGCCCACAACCGTAGCAAGTCAAACTTGATGTCCTTCACAAGCTCCCAGGAGGGGCACACACCCAAATCGTGTCCTCCTACATGCAACACCAAAACTCCGGGGGGCATATCTAACCGTGCAAACTTGTGAAACTCAGTAAGAACCCGACTCCACAGCATGCCTCTCATCCCCAACCATCGGATCAACTCCATCTCTCTCGAAAAATCCAACTGCCTTCCATCGGGCCTAACCTCTGTTCGTAACGCTCCCCAGAACACGTAAGATTGCCCCATAATCCACACCAGACACTGCGAAACACCTGTAGGGAACACAACAATAACACACATCAATCCCCGACCGCTGCCAAGACCCAACTCCCGTCCCAAAACCTCCCCCATCATACTCACGCAGGTCTAACATATGACCGGAACCGAATAGACTCCCAACGGGCATTGCGCCGAATAACTTCGACCCCAACCCCCTCCTAGCCGCTTCTGTGGCCGCGCCTATCCAAAAAGAATGATCCCAATATAATGAGGGGTCCCGATCCAACCCCTTTAAGCAGGCTCTCATAACAGCTATAACCTGGAAACGAGAAAGAAACAACCCATCCTCATGAACCAACATATGGCCAACCCCCCCAAACTCTCTCCCTCCACAAAATTCCCTTAGGCATAGAACCAGGCACGCGTTCGACCCTGCCACCTGATACAACACCACCCGACAACCCTGCAGTTGGTCAGTTTTTGACCTCCTGATGCAAAATTCCAACCTAACATCAAATAACACCACATCCTTTCCTCAAAGGCCCCCGACCCGTCTCTTACTCGGACTAACCAACTCCCCAATCCTCAATGCCCCGAGTGAGTGAGAAGGCCAACTTAAGCAGCCCGACCTTCCCCGCCGATCCACAAATCCGCTCTAGCTGTCCCATCATATCTACCAACAAAGCGAACAAAACTGGTCGACGTTTATCCACCCCTGATGAATGCTTTCTCCAACCCATTAGGGGCTGTGCAACCCAAAATGATTTGGTCACATCCGCCGCCCCCCGGCACCTACAACCAAAAGCCACCTCAACCATAAACTTGTTCAATCTGGAGAACGACTATCCCTCCTCCCTACAGTGCCCCACCCAAAGCAACATCAAAGCTCCATCATCCAACCCACTTACATGAAAACGCTGCCTCCAAGCCTCCCATAAGCCCCATGCCCTCACATACACCGCCCAGGTCCCCGCTGACAAGGAACCCCTCACCAGATCTTCAACCGACCAAATGGCAGATTCCACAGCCCCTGAGGAAATCTCGTCTTTTCCATCTCCGCCTCCAGTGCAAACACCTAAGAACGCGCCTACTGGAAAACGAGACAAAGCATCTGCAATTGAGTTACTAACCCCATGGACATGAGACGCTACCACCTATGCGTTTAAGGATAAGCAACCCAAAATCAAATGCTGAAGCAAGCGCACGACTGGTGGCGATGAAGCTGTATTGCGATTATTGGCCTCAACCACCCCCATGTTGTCGCAATGAAAACACACCTTCCGATTGTGAAAAAATTGACCCCAAATGGACATTGCCACCACAATGAGAAAGAACTCCAGCAACATCAAGTTCTGTACTAAACTGTCCTCCTTCCATTCTTTCGGCCAATCACCTACACACCAACGACCCCCCAAATACGCCCTTGAGGTCCCATCGCATCGGTAAACAAATCCAAATCTGCTGCCAACACCCCGTCCGCCATCCACAAAGACCTCCCGTTATACTTCTCCAAAAATGACGCCCACACCCTCAATTCATCTTGCAACTCACTAATAATCCAAACAAGTGATGGGGAGCCCCCGCCATTGCCTGCGCCAACTTCCTACAAAAGATCTGCCCCATGGGCATTATACGGCACGCAAAATTAAGCTTACCCAATTGGGACTGCAACTCACGAAGCCGCATTTTCTGTCTGCCAAAGGCCGCAGATACCCCCCGCCGTAGATCTATGACTTTATCTTCCAGCAAGGAGTTTACTAAGTAATGTTATATGTAATAGGCGACTACCTAACAATAAATGTTTCACTATGGTATTTGTGGTCGCTAAAGTGTAAGTTTTATTAAATTATCTAAAAAAGAACGTGTGAAATATGGTCTGTTATTTTACCCAGGTTTCACAGAACCAGTCTATGTCTACAAAATGCTAAATTAGATTTACATACAGTAACAGGCATGCTGAATTCTCTAAAGGATTTTGTGCCGCCTCTTCGTTCTAGATTCTCTGAATTTGAACAACAGGGATAAAACTTTGCAGGCTGTGGGGAGCACCAACTACAACGTGGACGAAAAATTAAAATAAACAGGAGGTGGGACTACGGTGATGCAGAAGATGCTGATATGACACCATCTGAGAAGTTTAAAGCGCACACCTTTTATCTTAGAATTGACCAACTGACTGAATCACTGAGGCACAGACAAGCGGCATACAGCGTAATTGAAGAAAGATTTGGCTTTCTGTCAGAAATATGCACACTAGCAACAGATAATCTACGCTCCAAAGCCAGAACACTAGTAACAACATATCCTGAAGATCTTGACCCATGGTTGCGGAAGAAGTTGTACAGTTTGCTTCTGTTTTCAAAATTTACCAGTCTTCCCCTACGAATAAAGACATTCATGAGTCAAGAAATACAAACGTACAAGTTTCTGATCACACAATCCCTAGTTGGTGCATTTCCAAAGACATATGTGACCCTTCGCATGTATTTGTGTTTAATGGTCAGTACCTGAAATGGTGAGCATTCATTTTCAGCTTTAAAATGTGTGAAAAATGAACGAAGATCTTCAATGGGTCAGGAGCGTTTATAGGCAGTCTCTCTGTTATGCATTGAAAACGGGTTGCTGAATGAGCTTAATCTTGATTGTACAATGGAAGAATGTGCAAGCAAAAAAGCCAGAAAAGCGAATGTGTAGTTTAATTTTCTTCTGCCAGTTTAATTTATTTAGATTAAAACTCAGTTTAGAGTTCGGTGAATAACACTGTGCGTTTAAGTTACTCTCAACACCATAACAGCAGGCCTATGTGATTATGATGCTTAGGGTAATACTTTAAAGAACATATTTATATGAGCCATGTATCTTACATTTCTATTTCATTTATTTATATGTTTTTTTTATATTTATAAGAAATGGTTGTTGGGAATGTTGTATTTATTATGGCTTTATTTAATTGACCAGTTTTCTATTGTTCACAAAAAAGAAATATTTTCAATATGTTCCTGTTATGGCACTTTAATGGTAATAAAAATTGTTTAAAGTGCATACGACATATGAAAATGCACAATAAACCGCCGGCACAGCCAAAAAGCGGTTAGTGTATGGATAATTTGCATACCTTTATAGATGTTGTTCTTGCCTTTATGTCACTAAACAAAAAAATCTTTATGAGGGCCCAGTGTCTAACAGGTATGGCTGGGGGTGCGCTGTCCTCCTGGGCTGCAACACTTCTGCCCTGTGAGTTCATGCCTGCACCTTCTTTGACACACACACATCCCGTATGCGCTGTGAATGGGGATTGCAGTGCATGCACAGTCTCAGGTTCCTACAGACTCCACATTTGTGTACCGCAATCCCCAGTCACCCATTCATGGCACATGCGCAGGATCTCAACACAACTCTGTCAAGTGAGCCGTTGGTGTCAACCAAAGGAACGGGCGTGACTTCACATGGGAGAGGTGTTACGGTCTGGAGGGCATAGAGGACCCCCCTACCACACTTCTTTTGACACTCTGGGCTCCCATAAGTGTTTTACTTAATTTTTAATTTTTTTAAAGCTAAATAAAAGCTAAAGAAGAGATTCTATAAAGGTATGCAAGGTATCGATACATCAACATCTATTCAGCTATGCTGGTGATTTCATATGCAGAAAACATATGACAGATGCACTTTATTTGTGTTATAAAAAATTGCTCTGCTTTGCATTTTCATTTTCTATAAAAAGGCTCATTAAAATCTTCAGCACCAGGCCCATGATGCTCTTAATCCGGCCCTGCCTCTCCTGACATATCTGATTTAGTGACTATTTGTATTCCCATAATATAATTCCAGAGAATATTCCTAAGAATTCTGTATTGTTATGTTACTCTTTTATTCCTGCTAGAAATGTATAAAAAAATAGCCATTTATAAGGCTGTTACCAGGTGGAATTTACAATTGCACAGTCTGACACTGGGAGCTGTGCAATCAGTGCTGACAGTATCAGACTGTCGGTACACACCCCTTTCACATAAAAAATGGTAGCATCCAGTTTGTCATTTATTGATATGTTTCTAGGTGGAATAACAGAGGAATGACACAACACAGGGATAAAGAAAAGATTCTCCAGATAAGTTATTTTATAGGGACATGTCAGGAGGGGTGAGGGCTCCTCTGTGATGTGCTGTAGGTGTATCTGTACTTGGTCATATAAGACACTCAGTTTATAGAACTCAGTTTCTAGTATTTATTATTGAAGAAAATGTCCAGAAAGCTGATGAGGGCGGCCGGCAGAGATTTACAGGAAGGAGCGGAGTGGGATGGAGGAAGGCAGGGACCATTTTCTCCTCCAGATCTCCGGCTCTGGTGTTAATTTCCCAAGACAATTAGGAACAGGCTGACAGCAAATATGGGGGTGTTCCAGTGATGGGACCTCCATGAATTAGACCCCTATGCTGTATATTGTGGATAGGCCATAAATGTCTGACATGGAAAGACCTCTTTAATCCTGGGGACTGTCAAATGAAGTTGAATGCATTTGGAGGTGTGGTCTATATAAATGGGAGTGGTCTGTGTGATATTTGTCTCAGCTGTCCAGAAAATATTTAAGGGTGGTGGACGACCCTGCTACAGGAGCATGAGAATGGTCCATTATAGGAGAACATGTGTGATCTCTAAAGACATTATGAAAAATATAATGTTATATATTATTTATTTTTTTACTATATTATTTATCATTTTTTTTTTACTTTTTTATAATCACTTTGCACATTGTCTATTAGGTTAGTCACATGACTTCCTACCCCGGGCCCTGCATAACACATATAATTCAGATAGAACACCCAGAGGTTGGGGCTATGCTGGGAGGTGTAATTCCTTAGAAGGTAGAACATCATTGGTTGCTGTGTGTTATAAATCCAGAGGTACGAGCTCTGCTAGGAGTTGTAGTTAGAATGTACTGGTTTATTTAAAAAAATAAAATAAATGTTTTATATTGTTTAAAAACTTCCATTAACTGGACTGAGCCATTGGCTGCCGATACTTGTGATGTCATCACCTTCTAGAATGGCTCCGCCCCCAAGTGACTGTGACATCACTCAGGAGTTCTATGTCTGGCATTGGAACCATCATTTCTGTGCAGTTGTATTGGTATTGCTCAGGAGACTGCAGCAATATTATTGACTGCTCCCCATTTTTGGGAATATCATCGCACATACAGTATTTTGTTTCCAGAGTCTTTGATAATGGAAAATCTCCGAAATTCCACCCGAAGAGGTAAGTGATCTCCTATGTACATAACATACATGTTCTGGTACCTACCAATCACTGGCCTCAGGTGAGATTCTTGGGAGGGTTATATGGACTTTTTAGTCATTTATATGATGTCTTGTTATTAGGACACAGATCGGGAAGATCAGCCCCGGATGGTGCCGCTCGTACACGCGGTCTTCCTGGAGGACAGAATTCCAGAGGACGTCATGCTCGACCGGCGCCATATGGACAGCGGACAGCCATGACTGGAGAGGAGCGGGCGTCCACAGCAGGGAGACGCAGAAGAACATCTACTGCCCCAGATAACACCACTGGCTGGAGGAGGACACGGCAGGCAGTGCGCCAGTTACACCAGGCGCTGGAGGAGCTGCCCAGTAACATCATGGGCACGGCCGGCTCCAGAGGAGGGTGTGTCATCTGCCTCCTGGAGTTCGAGGCGGGGGAGTCGGTCACCACTCTCCCCTGCTCCCATGATTTCCATGGAGCCTGTATAAGACCATGGCTCCTGGAGAATCCTGTCTGCCCCCTGTGTCGCTCCCCGCTGCTGACCAGATAATGGATGACGGATATGGTATGTGGATTTTGTGCCCTGTAAAGAATAAGCCCCTTACACAGAAGTCACCTCATCAGCCGACTACCAAGGAGCTGGAGGGTTGTCAGGTGAAGCATTCGCAGAATGCAGGGCCGGGCATTCTCTTTCACTTCCTTGTGTATTGGCCCCAGGACCAGTTTTGGGGGTCTTTTCCCTGACCTGGTAGCGCTGGTTCTGATCCTGGATTTTGTATTTGATTTTAGTTATGATCGGCTCTGTTTTTGACTATGATTTTGGATGCTCCCTCTGTACCGCGCACTCGGCTCTGATTGACCTCCGTTGCTGACCCTGGACCGTACGACTATTCTTCTGCCTCCTGATTCTGTACAGCGCACTCTGCCCTGCTTGACCCTAGTTGCTGACCCTGGACCGTACGACTATTCTTCTGCCATCTGATTCTGTACTGCATACTCAGCCCTACTACATCTTCATTGTTCCTCTTCGGGTTGTCTGACCATCCTCCTGATCACTGCACCTGTTCTACGATCTCACCTCTGCTAGTCCGATACATCATGGTAGGTGAATAGGCTTTCCATTCGGTGTCCCTCATTGTACTCGTACCTCTAATCCTCCTAATGAACCAGTGGGCAAGTGATGAGCACCAAGTCCTGGCCTCAACACAGATCCTTATACCCCAAACTCAGTCATGAGAAGGGGGTGCAGGGGAATTGTGCCGTCCGGGAGGAAATTTCTCTAGACATGGGAGACGCAGATGGTGACAATTCTGCATCTTCCATCTTCATTTCAGCAGGTTCTGAAGTTCAGATCTGGAGGATCCTGTAAATGCAGACGTTACTCCCAGGAGATGTTGTCGCGTCTATAAGGTTGTCTTTTCTATTTTCAGATTCCTTGCGGATGATTCGTGGCTTCAAGGGGAAGATCATCTCCAGTTTTCGCCAGTCCCTGCTGTGGACACAACGCATTCAGCTCGGCCACATCCAGTGACATCTGCGCCATCTTGCTATCTGCTCCATGTCGGCAGCTGCTGACTCTTCGTGGTTTGTGGCAGTAATGGAGATTTAAGGAGATGACGTTGTCTGGTTTTATCTCTAAGAGCAGAAATATCTGTTCCCCAAATAAATAGCAGACATTTGTAAGAACATGGCGGCTGCAGGTGTATATATATATATATATCAGACTGGTGACGACACAGGACACATGTGAGGAGGTGAGAGGGATCTGAGCTCTTCTTACTGGACCTCCACAGCGGACAGAAATGTCGCCAATTATTCGTGTGGATTTGTAAATCCTTTAACAGCAAAGTGGATGAGATTTTCCAGTATTTCCTCCATGCTGCAGAGATTTTCCTCCTGGACATTGAGCTGCGGGCAAATTTATAATTATTTTCCTCATTGAATTCAGTGGGAATGAAGAAATCTGTGGTCAGGTGATAGAGCGGAGTTTTTATCGGTAGATTACCTGCAGACACTGATTTACAATTACTAAACCTATGAATTTGCATACTAACACTAAGGGCTCATGCACATGAACATACTTTTTCTGTGCTCGTCCTGTTTTTGTTTTTTTTGGGGGCCCGTATGCTGAACCATTCACTTTAATGGGTCCGCAAAAAAAAGGAAAAAAAAAAAGATCCCGTCTGCAATCCGTTTCCGCATGGCCGTTCCGTAAAAAAGAAAGAACATGTCCTATACTTGTCTGTTTTCCAGACAGAGATAGAAATTGTTACAGTGGATCCGACAAAAAAATAAAAAACAGATGGAATACATCATCTCTATTTTTTGTGGATCCATGTTTTGCGGACCGCATAATTAATAAGGTCGTGTGCATGAGCCCTAAAGGCACCCTACCTGCTACAACCAGGAAGCACTACACAGGGTGTGCATAGTGAGACTACTACCTCCATCATCTGAACTGTAACCCTTTCATCACTGCACCAGCCCTAGGGTGAAGGAGGTTTGGTGGAGAGAGGTTCAACCATTGCGACCAGATTAGACCTAAACCGAGGACTACCACCTCCATCCTTTCCACTACTACTCCCATTATCCTCTCCATACTACCCCTATTGCAGGTGTGAGCATGATAAGAGCAGATTTCATCAAAACAGAGTTTTCAAGATCTCTGTGAATTGCTAAAAAACCCTTTTCCTGCGCCTCCATTAGAAAGAAAATGATATTCTAAACGTATCTGATTCTACAGATTCTACGGCTTGTCCTTCACAGCTGCCCCTGCTCCATGGTTAAAATGCGGGATATTATATGCGCCATCTAGTACTACCAAGCGTAATCCTGCTAAGTAAGCCTTGTCACCTCTCCCAGGGGCAGAACTACCGCTGTAGCAGTAATGATTACTGTGTGAGCTGGCAGGTGAGGACAAGGCCCTAATAGGCAACAGTCATCAATTGAGGCCCGGGCTTCATCCCGTTCTCTCCCCAGCAGCTACATTGCAGGGATGTCAGAGCCGAGCACCATCCCCGGCATCTGTGATCTCCTGCTCAGCTCAGCAGGTGCCATGATGTCACTGCATGGTATTTACTAGGGAAAGCTCTGTTTATCAGGGAATGAGCTTTATGTTTTAATTTTCTTAACATAACAGGGACTTCACTAGTGTAAGGTGCAGAATTACTGTGTGAAGAAAGAGGCTATAAATACTATGTGCGACACTAAGGGGGCATAACTACTGTGTGCAACATTAAGGGAGCATAACTACTGTGTGCAACACTAAGGGGGCATAACTGTTGTGTGCAACACTAAGGGAGCATAACTACTGTGTGCAACATTAAGAGGTCATAACAACTCATTGAACACAGAGGCTATAAATACCATGTGCGAAACTAAGGGGGCATAACTGTGTCCAACATTAAGGGGGCATAACTACTGTGTGCGACACTAAGGGTTCATAACAACTGTTGCAGTGTCCCACTAGTGTACGTGGGCACTGCAAAAGCTTGTTTTGTTATATGTTGTATCATGCTGTATTTTATTCTTATGTGAAATCCCTGTTACCAGGCTGTCAGGTGCACTACACACATTCCACCACTAGATGGGGATAGCACCACAGTATATATAGCACAGTACAGGCCTAGTTAGGGAGTTGGCGAGAGTGAGCGGAAGGAGATGGAGTGATGAGTAAGGGGGAAGGAGAGAACCCCTGTCCTCTCAGCTCACTCTTGTGCTCCATGGCCCAGAAGAGCCAATTTGTATCTCAGTGTTAAGCCAGGAAAATAGGCAGAGGTGAAGTCTGTATTCTACCTGCTGTACGCTACCCTGCAGTGTATTGCGATGGTGAGGTCACGGTTAATAGGCAAACGAGGGTTGCTCTTGGTTACACACAGTTTATGGGAGACCCTGGGCAGGTGTACAGCAGTGATGGAGAGGCTGGCACTTGGATCCTCTGGGGCACTCTCTGTATATAGGGACCAGGCCGGTGGTAGGTGAGGTGCCCTGGATGTTGCAGGTTTAAAGTGCCAGTGGCAAGATCCCTTTAAGTTTGTGACGTCAGTGCCGGTAACGGTGGCACACTGATTTATGATAGGAATAATTGAGGAACACATTGTTATGGTGAGCCAAAACTTATTTTACTGGAAACAGTTAACTTTGTACAGTCTGGGTTCAGTTCCACATGGCAGTAGCAATAATAAGCAGGTTTTCATAAACGGCAGGCACAATGTTGTTTGCAAGATACTCAGAGGGTAAACACTTACAGTACAGGTTGCACTTTTCCTCAGAACTCCTGTCTGTCTTAATCCCAAGGCCCTTATGCCCTAATGCTGGCTTTTTCCTTGGTAGAAAACTTCCTCAGGTATATATCCTTGCTTTTTCAAAATAATCCTTCTGCCCTTCAGCTCTCTTGTCTGGATGGAATACTGGCTCTGCTCTGCCTTGTAATGGGAACCTGGTTTCTCAGAAGGCAAACTCTTCTCCTTGTGGGGCAACTTCTGAGCTTACTTTACTCAGGACCCTCAAGTTGGCTAGTCTGCACTCACTAGCCTCCTGGAACACACTGCCCTCCCTTTTCCTGTCTGGACCTCACTATATATATTTGGGGTTCCCTAGCTCCCTCTAGTGTCTAGGAGGAGGAACTACACCCTAACAGGCCTGATACAGGAAATACACAGGATAATCGCATAAAACATCATATAGAATACAATGACCATATTAAACCTTGTGTAGTGCCCACAGTTACCTAGTGGGACACTACATACCCCGTTGCTTTAACGTTGACCGTCCTCGGCGCAACACAAGGGGCCCTTCCCAGCTGGAGACTGCAACCTGAAAGACAAAAAAGAATGCAAAGCAGGTACACACTTCTACATTTGCATTAAATATCAGGCAAAGAAACAAGTCCGGTGAAAAGGGGCGTCGTTCTCTTCATACAGTATATAATAGGGAACAGGAGCGCTGACCTGGTACAGCGTATCAATAACACCCAGGATAGTCCATTATAATGACAATTTAGGCGATAACATAAGATCCTGGAGGCTCAAAAGAACAAAATGAGTCCATATTTGGGTCTTGTAGATAGTTAGACAGGGGTTTCCCGAGAGGGGCTACTCTGGCCCACAATGTAGTCTCCAAATCTCACAGGTGGGTGCCCCTTAGTATACCGCGTGGACCTTCTCACTGGCAGGGGATCTTCTTGCCTTGGTTCATGAGGGCCAGGAGAATCCACAAGCTCTGAAACTCTTTCAGGTGTACTCTGGGACAGGTCATCCTGGGGTTGAGGACTAGCAGGAACTGGAGCTGGTACCACCAAGTTCAACCAGGGTGTGAGGAACCAATGAAGTGGCTCTTTGTCATGTATCAGGTTCTCAACAGCCTGCATAGGGTCAGCAGGTTGGGCTGGCAACTCAGGCTCAGGAGACTCTGGCTCAATATCTACTGCTGCAATTTCTCCTTCTATGCAGGGTTTTAAACGGTTCCTGTGTACAATTTGGGAGCCTTTATCTTCCCTAGAGATTTGATAAATATTGGCCTCAGCATTAGGAATAGCAGAAATGACGTAGGGAGTCCTTTCCCACTTAGGCCCCTTTCACACGAGCGAGTTTTCTGTGCGGGTGCGATGCGTGAGGTGAACACATTGCACCCGCACTGAATCCGGACCCATTCATTTCTATGTGTCTGTGCACATGAGCGGTGATTTTTACGCATCACTTGTGCGTTGTGTGAAAATCGCAGCATGCTCTATATTGTGCGATTTTCACGCCCTATAGAAGTGAATGGGGCTGCATGAAAAACGCAATGCATCCGGATACCATGCGTTGTGTTTTTCATGCAAGTAACTTAGCAACACTCCTGGGATATAATACAGGAAGTAGGTGTTTTTTTTCTCTGTGTCTGTCTGCGTGTGGTTTGTGGCAGCACATGAGGGAGAAGTTGTCTGCAGCTTTTTCAAGCCCTTGCGGAGCCAAATATCCTCAACATGCCAAAAACTCCACGTGCCATGGATGTTGAAAAACGTATTGTCCTGGTGCAGGATAGGCCCTGCCTCTGGGATCTTCGGTCTTCAGAATACCAGGACAGATATAAGAAGGATGCTGCCTGGGTGGAGGTTACCCAGGATCTGTTTGCAGCCATATGGGAAACAACCAAAGGCCAAAGTTGCAAGAATTTAAGTAAGTAAGCAATGTATACATGTTTAATCCATGTTGTCCTCCCTAGTATATAGGCCTTGTTATACGTTAGTTTACCTATCACTTTAGAAATTGATACATGTTCCTTTCTTGCCTTTCTATTACCAGTTGAAGAGGTCAAGAATCGTTGGCGGAGCTGCCGTGACCAATTCCGCAAGAAAATTAAAAATCAGGGGCGGAGCGGGGCTGGTCCCCCCAAGAAAAGACCCTACCTCTTCCGGGAGCAGCTAATGTTCCTTCGCGCCGTCATGGATCTGCGTCCGTAAGTCCATTCTACACACTAAGCTATACGCACTGTATGTCGAATTTTTAGGTACTGTGAATGGTTTGAATGGATCAATGTGACATGTCATAGTTTGCAATAGCAAACATTAACATTGATCCTTTCTTAACCAAAAGTAGGAGATTAAAATGACAAGTTGAGTAAGATTGATGGCATGGATACCTAGGTTAATAATGTAGCAGGGTTAACCCACATGCTCTATGGGACATAAGATGTCTAATAAATGTGTAAAAAAGTGGATTTTTTTTTAAAGTTAACACGATGAGTATAAACCTTATATTTCTGAGTGTGTGGGTTATCCCTGCTACATCTATACTACCACAATTACCACATATGTCTTATATTTGTTGGCAGGGGAGTTGCTAGTGTCTGAAAACATCTGGGGCACAAGCGCACTGTACAACGCCCCCATGAAGCCAAGTCCCACCCATGAAGCTACGTCCCCATCCCCGGGGGGAGGGGGGCTTCACAGTAGTTATTAACCCCTTTCAGCAGTCCCCCCTTCAGTGAATGGGGGGCTGCTGAAAGGGGTTAATAACTACTGCGAAGGGACTAGCCATCTGGGCAACCCCCAGATCACCCCCCACCCCCTCTTGTACTTGTTCCTCTACTTATCTGCTGCGCCGGCATGAGTTCAGTCACTTCTGTGGCATCGGTGCTCAATCGCAGGACGGGATTGAGCACCGATGCCACAGAAGTGACTGAACTCATGCCGGCGCAGCAGATAAGTAGCGGAACTAGTACAAGGGGGGGGTGGGGGGCGATCTGGGGGTTGCCCAGTTCCAATCAATATAAAAAGTCCCTGGAATATGCCCAAAAAATGCTACCAGCAATCCAGCATAACATTCAGGGCACTGGACAAAACATATGGGGCACAACCCCCGAATGTTTTGACATAATGACGCCCCTGTTTGTTGGGCCAGTTAGTACTATGTGACAAATGTAGATTGTGTAGCTCATGACAAGAATATGTGCAAGGATTATTTTTAATCGGCATGTATATGTATTTTAATCATTTTGTAGAACGGAGGACAACCTAGAGGAGGAAGGAGAAGATTCGGCTCCACAATTGTCCAGTGCTTGTGAGGAGGAGACGACAGCTGGCCAGCAGGAGACTCTTCCAGGACCCAGACAAGCACCTTCCGAGCCTCCTGCAGCATCAGGAGCGGATTCCCCCCCCCCCCCTCTGGCTCTACCCAGCAGGTCCAGACGACGGGCAAATCCTCCTGCCAAGTCCAACATTAATGTTCAAGTTCTGGATTATTTATCTCGGGCCCGACAGGAGGATCATCATGATATGTCTGCCCGTAGTCTGGCCCATTATATGCGGCAGCTACCTCCAGAACGATTATTACAAACAAGAACTTCGGTAGAAATCGTTCTGGAGCTAGCAAATTCCCTTCCAGATCCCTCTGTAATGCATGACGCACTGGAAAATTTGCGCCACTATGGGCAGCTATTTGTCCCCAACAACCCCACAGTTTCCCAGGCATTACCGGACCACCAACAAATGCCCCCCCCCCAAGGGATCATTATGGGCCACCAATGGCGCCATATGTGCCCCAGATTCAGGGTGAACCCAGCTATGGTCCTCCGGGACCCTCGCCCAGTCAAGCTGGCCCACCACAATACCTTGGGCCCCCAGAGCCAATATTCTGGCCCCCCTTTCCAGGGCCAATATTCTCAGCCTCCTTCCCAGAGCCAATATTCTGGCCCCCCTTCCCAGAGCCAATATTCTGGCCCCCCTTCCCAGAGCCAATATTCTGGCCCCCCTTCCCAGGGCCAATATTCAAGGGCTCCTTACCAGAGCCAATATTCCGGGACTCCTTATGAGGGCCAAGCTCCAAATCAGGCTGGACCCTCACAATACTCAGCCCCTCCTTATCAGGGACCTTCATCGCCATCAAGGCAGCATGTTAATTTATAGAAATTTTGTGAGACAAATAATTTTATTTTAATATAACAGAGAATTTATTTTCACATTAGTGTGCAATAAAACACATTTTTGTTTTCAAGTTTCTAATGTGTCAGATTTAATTTTATTGTGCATACACATAACACAATATATAGATAGAACATTTTTAATAAACATTAGTAACCACATAGGACACCTATGAAATGTTAATTTTGCACACAACCACTGACGTTCAATACTTTTTATTTTTAGGGGTTCTTACATCAAAATGTAGGTCCTACGCAATTTTTATAAGTATGTTTTATTACACATATATACAGAACATGCTAGACCAACAAATCTATACTCCTAGAACACCATATAATCAATATTAACACATTTATTTTACTCAGTATTATACAGAAAATCATTTTGTAAAAATTCTCTCATTTTGCCACATTTAGCACAGTAAAATGTTATGAAACAAAGTGTAGCTAATAGATAAATGAGGTATTAGTACATATTTCACATACCATGTAGATGAGACTATTTGGTAGCAAAATATGTAAGCTCGCAACCCACGTCAAGGGTCCTCATTATCTTGCGAGTCCCCAACTAAAAAATTAAAAAAGTAACTAAACTCAAACCATCCTGGTTAGGAAAATATACTGGCAAACACAAAAGTCCATGAATTGAGGACTACTGCTGAAAAGGAAAAGAACCGATAGGGGACATAAAATAATCCGAAAAAAATTCCCGCACTCTGAGTCCAGCATATCCAGATCGTCCAAGTAGTAAAGTGTCTCTTGGTGATGGTGTACTGTACACTTGGGCGTCTTCATCAGGTGTGGCCTCATAGGTGCGTATGTAGTTATGCAGCACTACACACGCCTTGATGACCACATTGAGATTTTGTGGTGCCAGCTGTATTGCCGACTGGAAAACCCGCCATTTATTTGAAAAAATGCCGAATGTGCACTCCAGAAACCTTCTGGCTCTACTTAACCGATAATTAAAATTGCGCTTCTTCGCATCCAAACCGCATCGAGGATAAGGACGCATCAGGTCACTAGAAAGGGTAAATCCCTCGTCCCCTACAACCACATAAGGCGCTGGTGGCCCAGTAGAGCCAGGAAGGTTTGCTGGCTGTGGTACGTCCAGTTGGTTGGACTGAAGCCAGCGACCCATTCTGGAAGCCCTGAAGATGCAAGCATCTGCAGAACTTCCATAGGACCCAATATCTACAATTATAAACCTGTAGTTTGTGTCAGCCAAGGCCAACAAAACTACAGAGAAAAACTGCTTATAATTGTAGTATTGGGACCTTGAGTTCGGTGGCTTCTTAACCCGTATGTGCTTCCCGTCAAGGACACCAATGCAATTAGGAAATTGAGCCCTCTCCTGGAAGCCATGGGATATATCAAGCCACTGCTGCCTGGTTGGTTGTGGCAGCACTGAAGCCTTCAGTGTCAACCAAATGGTGGCACATGTAGCCCGTACCACGCCAGCAATTGTGGAAGTGCCCATTCGAAAAACAAAATGCAAAGACGAAAAAGAATTACCAGTCGCCAGATATCTGAAAAGACAAAAAAAAAAATTGAATTAGACACTTTCATAGCATATGTTTATAAATCTAGCACATTACTTGACATTATTTAATGGAAAAGTGGCTGATAAATATAAATGAAACAAGCACATAGTGGTATATTTTTGAAACATATGATTTATATTCTGAGATAAATTGGTGAGTGAAATTGGACCAGCACTCAAAACACCCAGAGGAATGTGGATCCAAACTTATTTATTTAAGTACAATAAAATAAATCGAATGTGTATATTGGCATCAGAAATACAATTTTATCGATAGAATATCGATTATAAAAAATCGACTACAATGAAATCGAATAGGTTAAAATTCATACATAAAAATACAAAAAATTTTTTTGCCCTATAAGACGCACCGGCCCATAAGACGCACCTAGGTTTTTTGGGGGGAAAATAAGAAAAAAAATATTTTTAACCAAAAGGTGTGCTGTGTGTTTGGTAGGTTTGGAACGAATGGTGGTCTCTGGATGGCACTATTACTGGGGATCTGTGGATGACTGACACTTATGTGGGGGATCTGTGGATGACTGACACTGTTATGTGGGGGATCTGTGGATGACGGACACTGTTATGGGGGATCTGTGGATGACGGACACTGTTATGGGGGATCTGTGGATGACGGACACTGTTATGGGGGATCTGTGGATGACGGACACTGTTATGGGGGGATCTGTGGATGACGGACACTGTTATGGGGGGGATCTGTGGATGACGGACACTGTTATGGGGGGGATCTGTGGATGACTGACACTGTTATGGGGGGATCTGTGGATGACTGACACTGTTTTGGGGGCGATCTGTGGATGGCACAGTTATGGGCTGGGGGGGTATGTGGATGGCACTGTTATGGGCTGGGGGGGTCTGTGGATGGCACAGTTATGGGCTGGGGGGGTCTGTGGATGGCACTGTTATGGGCTGGGGGGGTCTGTGGATGGCACTGTTATGGGCTGGGGGGGATCTGTGGGTGGCACTGTTATATATGTGCCATCCACAGACCCCCCCAGCCCATAACAGTGTCATCCACAGACCCCCCCCAGCCCATAACAGTGCCATCCACAGACCCCCCCAGCCCATAACTGTGCCATCCACAGACCCCCCCAGCCCATAACTGTGCCATCCACAGACCCCCCCCAGCCCATAACTGTGCCATCCAACGATTGCCCCCGCCCCCCCCCCCGCCGCCAGTATACTAAAATAAGATGTCATATTCAATTAATACTTATTAAACATGCCCCCTCAGTCCTATTACTACCTTACATCCTAATCGCTAGTGTAGAATTCAGGCAGGCAGGACGGGCGGCCGGCGCGTCTCTTACTGACGTCACTTGCCTGCGCCGCCTGCTTCATTCATAAAGTAGGCGGCGCAGGCACGTGACAAGAGTTACGCTGCCGCCCGCCCGCCCGGCCTGAATTCTACTGCCGGGATTAGGATGTGAGGTAGTAATAGGACTAAGGGGGCAAGTTTAATAAGTATTACTTGAAAATTACATCTTATTTTAGTATACTGGAGCGGCGGGGCGGTGCTATACTACACTGACTGCACCGCCCCGCCGCTATTGCCAGCCCCCAGATCCTCCTCCCAGTCCCTCCCCCAGCCCCCGCTCCGTACATCGCAGCTTGCGATGTAAAACTGCAAGCATTCGCCCCATAAGACGCAGGGGGAAAAAAAAGTGCGTCTTATGGGGCGAAAAATGCGGTCCATTTTTATTTGTATTTTTTATTTGTATCTTTATGTATGAATTTTAACCTATTGAATTGGATCGATTCATTGTAGTCGATTTTTTATAATCAATATTCTATCGATAAAATTGTATTTCTGATGCCAATATACACATTCGATTTATTTTATTGTACTTAAATAAATAAGTTTGGATCCACATTCCTCTGGGTGTTTTGAGTGCCGGTCCAATTTCACTCACCAATTTATCCTATGAAGAGCAAGGGGTGGCTCTTTTTGTCCAGAGCACCTAGCGTGATTACTCATAGTGAGCCATCTGTTCATTTTCTCCAAGTGAATATTCTGAGATAAAACTAAATAAGGAATAGCATTTAAAGCTTCATAAACTTCAAGACAATTAACATACACACACAGGTGAAGTGTCCTCATCATTACAGGCTGCATTTGAATTATTAACCCCTGCGGAACTGAATTCTGGTGTGACTAATCTAACCACACACAGTTTATCACTAAAAATAAGGGAGTTTAAATACAGGTCTACTACATTTACGTACTCAGGCATATAATATGAAAAGTTTAGACTACATAGGCCATTGACCTAACAAGTATGTATTGGAAAACAGGGTTTCTACCACCACATTTTGACCTAATTAGCTGTCAGACACTAGCGATCTGCTAGTGTCTGCTGTACCTAACCATGCTATTGTAATCCCTTTCTCTGCAGCGGTTACCCTAAAAAACTAACTTTTATTGCTATGCAAATGAGCCTCTAGGTGCTATGGGGGCGTCTTTTCAGCTCCTAGAGGCTCCGTCTACTCACCATGTCTGCCGCCCAGCTCGTGTCTCCAGCCCGCCCACCTCCTCTAGATTGACAGCCTCCTTAGAGGCCGAATTCTCGCGCCTGTGCCGTGTGCGTCTGTATTCGGCGCAGTGGCTGTCAGACCGCTCCCTGCGCCGGCATCTCCACTGCGCCTGCGCATCTCCACTGCTTGAGGACGGGCGTCGTCTGTTCCTGGGAGCACTCTGACGTCATCGGCGCAATGGAGATGCCGGCGCAGGGAGCGGTCCGAAAGTCGCTGGGCCTGCGCCGAATACAGACGCACACGGTGCAGGCGCGAGAATTCGGCCGCAATGGAGGCTGTCAATCTAGAGGAGCGGAGTGGGCTGGAGACACGAGCTGGGCGGCAGACATGGTGAGTAGACGGAACCTCTAGGTGCTGAAAAGACGCCCCCATAGCACCTAGAGGCTCATTTGCATAGCAATAAAAGTTCGTTTTTAGGGTAACCGCTGCAGAGAAAGGGATTACAATAGCATGGTTAGGTACAGCAGACACTAGCAGATCGCTAGTGTCTGACAGCTAATTAGGTCAAAATGTGGTGGTAGAAACCCTTTAAAGTATTTAGTCTGAGAATATATATAGTCTTACCTTAGGTGACACACTCCGCCGCATATTGGTCTCCTGGAAAGTTAAGGAAGGCCTCAACTCCTCCAACAGACGATCAAACGTAGACACCGACATGCGGCAATAATTGAAAAACTTTGGAGTGTGCGCACGGAGCTCAGCGTACAAGCCAACAAAGATACCTTTGCTGGTCCGCTGCGAAAGTATAGGATGCACCCACATACGTTCCTCCGCGGCTCCTCCTCAATCATTTCTGGCTGCTCTCCAAAACAGCGGGAGACCAGCCAGTGCAAAAAGACATGGTCAGTGGATGACAGGGTGAAAGTAGACATCCTGCAAAGGATAATCCAATAACAAACACACACACACACCAACCAACACACAAACCACTTCACAAAAAAATTTAGCTGTCCAACAAAACACTGCATGCTGGGGGTATTTATATTGTGTTTGCAGTTACAGGTGAATGTAGTGGATGGATCAGTTTTTTTTCACGCGCGTGAAAAACGCATGCCATCCGCATGTCACACGCGAGGGAAAAACGCAAGAACGCGATGCAATCGCATAATGAACTGACAGCACTCGCATGAAAAATCGCAAGCTTTTCACTGAACGCACCCTGAACGCATCCGGCAAAAAAACATGACGCCCATGTGAAAGAGGCCTTACTGTCCAATTTACTGGTTCGATGGTTATTTTTCAAGCACACCATGTCTCCTACAGCTAGAGGCTCAGCATAAGCAGCCAGGTCATAGTCTCTCTGCTGTCGCTCTCGGGCAATTTCCATGCGTTCCTGAACAATCTCCTTAGCATTAACGAGACTCCTTTGATGCTCCACCACCCAATCAGTCCTTGGTAGTGGATTGATGACATCAGGCACTTGTACATCCAGGGAGTGGTCAGCAGGCAACCTCCCCTGACGGCCGATCATCAAATAGAAGGGCGAGTACCCGGTGGAGCAGTGAATTGTATTGCTATAGGTATACATGAGTTGTAGCAGCAGAGTAGGCCAATCACCCCTTGTCTCTGGGAGAACTGTTCTTAACATTTCAATGAGAGTTTGATTAATCTTTTCACAGAGTCCGTTACCTTGCGGATGATAGGCTGTGGTCCGGACCTTCTGCAGTTATGTAGCAGGCACATCTCCTGGAACAACTGTGATTCAAACGCAGACCCCTGGTCGGTGAGGATCCTCTCTGGGCAGCCGTAGGGCAGGTGGAAATGCTTCCAGAACGCCTCCGCCGCAGTCTTGGCTGTCAGGTCTTTTACAGGCACTGCTACGACAAACTTAGTGAAGTAATCAATAATGGTCATGGCATAAGTATACCCTGAGCGACTTGGCTCCAACTTCACATGATCAATGGCAATAAGTTCTAAGGGTGTTTTACTCACGATAGGATGGAGAGGTGCTCTCTGGTCATGTCGTTCACTTCTCCCAACGGCACAGGCAGTACATTCCTGGCACCACCTTCAATGTCTTATCTCATCCTGATCCAATAGAACCTCCTGCGAATAGTGGCCTCAGTTTTCTGCACGCCGAAGTGTCCAGACTGGTCATGATACATCTCTAACACCAGACTGGCGATTTTCAGTGCAAACATTATCTTGTTGAGCAAATTTGCTGTAAAACGCCGGCATCTCCACTTCTTCCCAGGAATCCTTAGGTTCATCTGGTGCTTCGACAGTGGGAAGCCGTGACAGGGCATCAGCATCATCATTGGGGGGGCCTGCCCGGTATTTCACAGTGAAGTCATAGTTGGCAAGGCGGGAGGCCCATCTTTGCTCCAGCGCCCCTAACTTGGCTGTATTCAGATGCACCAGGGGATTGTTGTCCGTGAAGGTGACAAACGGAGTGGCCGCAAGATAGCCTTTGAACTTTTCAGTCACAGCCCACACTAAAGCAAGGAACTCCAGCTTGAAGGAACTATTGTTCTGATCGTTTTTCTCAGCTCCCCTCAGGGATCTGCTGGCATAGTCAATCACCCTCTCTTTGTTGTCTTGCACCTGAGCTAACACGACTCCCAGGCCTCTTTTACTGGCATCCGTGTAGAGGTGAAACGGCTTCTGATAATCCGGGTAACCCAGGACAGGGTGTTCCGTCAGCTTCCTCTTTAGAAGCTGGAAGGCAATCTCCCATTCTTCATTCCATTCAACAGAGATGCCCCCTTAGGAGTTCCTGGATCGGATCCGCAATTTGTGCAAAATGCGGGATGAAGCGCCTATAATATCCTGCAAAGCTAAGGAAACTTCTCACCTCTTTCACGGTGGTGGACATAGGCCAATTACGTACAGCAGCAAGTTTATCAGGATCAGGCTGGACTTCTTCGGCACTAACAACGTGCTCTAGATACTTTACTGCTGGTTTCAGCAGATGGCACTTGGACGGCTTGATTTTAAGGCCATATTTAACAAGGACTTGAAACACTTCGGCCAGGTGTTTTAAGTGGTCCTCATACGTCTTGGGAGTAGATAATGATGGAGGTTATAATAATAATAAAAAAATAAGTGAAAATGATATTGCATTTTCGGGGAAAAAACGTCCAAACAATACTAATAAAGTAAATTCGGGTGGAATAATAAATGCAGTCGAGACCTCATCGTCTTTTTTAGAAATAAGCCCAGGACGGAAGACATTAGATCGTATAAAGTACAAACACAAAACCAATTATCAGGTACCAAAGCAACAACAAAAAGGGGCTCATTCACATCCACAATCACAACATCAAAAGAACACTATAGGGAAACAAACATCCAAGTCAACCATCCCATGGTCATTCTCCCTATCCAAGGAATCACATCTATCTCTAGAGGAACACAAGGAGACAACATCAGAGACAGACAAAATAGATTCAATATTGAACATGCAACCAAAAATATTCACAGCACAAGTACACAATCCATTTTCGTTACCCAACACCAATTCACGCAAAAGAGAACACGAAGAAGTAGAACTAAACGAGGGTCCAAAGATAAAAATAGGGAAATCACAGGAGATAATATAATTAATTTGAGCACTAAAGAATTAACTCTTTCACAAAAATCACTACTTTCTAAAGGTATGAAATTTGCCCCTAGCACCAAACTCAACAAATTTGACTCCTATATAGGAATCGAAAATTACATTAAAAAAACTATGTTGTAAAAAATATTTTATGAAAAACAATTACCACAAATTGGATGAAGTGATACCTGAATATCAACATGTAGATGTTAGACTTAAATCCAGAATGTATCCTAAACAAGAATTAAGTAATGAAATGGCTACATTCAGAGGAGCAGTAGAGGCGGATATAAGGAAACTTAGTCCCAAAAAAAAAAAAAAACACAAATCTCTCCCAACAAGAAATACAGGCGATAAAGGAACTACAGGAGGATCTGGAGGTCACAATACGCCCAGCCGATAAAGGAGGGGCGATTGTGATCCTAGATACTGAAATGTACAAAAGGGAATGCATAAAACAATTATCGGACAATTCAACTTACAGACAATTATGTGAGGATCCCCTAGTCCTTTATTCTAGACAACTATCAGCTCTGTGTAATAAAGCAAAAATAAAAGAGATCTTGAATGAGACAGAATGCAATTTCATTCTGGGTACACAGATGAGATTACCCATATTTTATTGTATCCCCAAGATACATAAGGATACGGTCAACCCCCCTGGAAGACCAATTGTCTCTGGCATAGGGTCATTAACATCTAACCTGGCCCAATATCTGGATAGGTTTTTACAGCCCTATGTCAGAGACACACCTTCGTATCTTGGTGATACTTCAGCAGTAGTAACATTGTTGGAGAATATGCATTGCCGTCCAAATTGGATACTTGCTACATTGGACGTAAGTTCCTTGTATACAAGTATTAACCATGTTCAGGGTATACAAGCAATATCCAAAATCTTATCACAGAAAGGCGAGTTAGCAACGGAACAACTCCAATTTATATTGGATGGGATCAGTTTTGTGCTTAGTCACAACTATTTCCAATTTGAGTCCAATTATTATTTGCAGGTCACTGGCACCGCCATGGGTACCAGGTTCGCCCCATGTTACGCCAATATTTTTATGGCAGCATGGGAACAGGATACCATCATCCCAAAACTTGGGGCGGACCTGGTCCTATGGTGGCGCTATATTGACGATATTCTATTAATTTGGGGAGAGTCACATATGGCACTATTACAGTTCATAAATGATATTAATAAAAATGAGCTTAATCTTAGATTCACAGCCAATGTTAACCCACATATGGTAGAATTTTTGGATTTACGCATTGAAAAGAAACAGGAAACTTTTGTCTGTAGCGCATTCCAAAAGGATGTGGCTAAAAACTGTTTTATTCTCAATACAAGTTGCCATCTTCCGAGATGGCTTTTGAATGTCCCTTTTAGCCAGTTTAGGCGACTTAAAAGAAACTGTACCGAACAAGCCCAATTTGAGTTGGAGGCACAGCGCATGAAAGCGCAATTTTTAATGAAAGAGTATCCTAATGAGCTATTGGAAGACTCAATAGAAAGGGTGAGGAAATTAGATAGATCCTCCTTCTTTGAAACAAAGGAAGGGCTAAATAGTACCCAACAAGAAGACATGACAGCGAAAATGATTTTACCATTCAATAAAGACTATAGGATGGTAAATAAAATTGTCCAAAAACATTGGCACCTACTAAAGGATGATAAAACTTTGGGTTCTCTACTCCCAATACACCCTCCGATAGTCTACACCAGAGCCCCCAATTTGGGACTCCAAGTAGCTCCCACAATAAGAAAAAAACAAGGAAAATCAATGACAACTACTCCATGGTCTAATTTAAAAGGATTTTTTAGATGCGGGTGCTGTCATAACTGTAGACAAACACATTTTGAGAGGAACATAAAGGAGATCACATCTACCTCCAACAACTTTAATTAAGGAAATCCTGTCATGTAATAGTAAAGCAGTCATTTATGTCATCCAATGTTCATGCCCAAAGCAGTACATAGGGCGCACAAAAAGGGTACTTAAAACTAGAATTGCTGAGCACATTAATAATATTAAAAAACAGTCAGAAATGCATCCTTTATCCAAACATTTTAAATTATACCATAAAGGAGATCTCAGCAAAATGAAATTTCTAGCAATACAATCAATTAAACAAGACTGGAGAGGGGGAGATTTTGTGGCCAAGATGTCCAGACAGGAATCCCAAAAAATCTTTGAGTTTGGATCCCTGATGCCCTTGGGTCTAAACTCGGAGATAGAAATCTTTGGTTTCCTATAGGAGAGATGGGTTGTTATGCATAGGGAGTCGATGCCGGGCTGTTTATCAGCGCACCGACTCCACCTGCATCCTTCCCCTCTCCTCTACACTCCCTCAAAAGCCAGAAGTTGCAGCAAATTATATTTGTATATTTTGCATTTTATATCTGTTACACAATCTGCATATTTTTTATGTATTTATATTTTTATATTTTTATATAATTTGTGTTTTCTTTATATATAATTATAATACATTTATGTATGGTGGATGGTTTTAATTTATGATATACTATGGCCAAAAATTCTTTATATCTTAAGCAATATAATGGCTAGAGAATGGATCAGGATCGCACAGGTGGAAAAACAATGTGGAACAATGCGATCCGGAATCCACATCACGTTTTATACTAAACCTAAAATTATATATAAGGACACAACCAACATGTCTACATTCAGCATTTCACAGCTACTGAGAAAGGAACATAGTTCCGAAACGCGTCTAGTGTGAACTAAACCTGGCTATTGATGCGTTTTTTCAATTGCATTTGAAAAAGGACTTCATTAAGAATAACGGGATATACACCTTCAAAAGGAACAAACCTAACAGCGATTTGAGCTAAGCTATCGGTAAATCGGACTGATCTATGCTCAGATGTCCAAACAAGGCAACTAACTTTGCGATCAAAACCGGACCACATACTGAAAGAGGTCGGAGCCCATTTCGCAAAGACAGCTGGTGGAGTAACATCAGGTGAAGGCGGTGAGATTAACACCAGCGGGCGACATCTGAATATAGTATTATTCACACCAACAGCCGCTAAAAGGACGTTCCTTGAACCATTTGGTTCCAACAACCGGTAAAATAGTACACAGTACTAAACTTTTTATATATTTGAAGTCTGAAAAAAACGCAAACAATACTAGCCAAAGGTCATATATATTTTGGAGTACTCCAGTCGTATAGGTGTGTGCGTGAGCTGCACACTATTTATGTCTATACAATTATGCTGATATGTTGACATTAATGTAAGTGTATTTTAAATGAGTAATAAATATATGTGTGCAAAAATACTGTGAGACAGCCTAAATTATTCTAAATTGTCTTTTCTATCAGTTGGTAACTGACAGGCTGGGCTCCAGTAGTTTGCTGGTTAGAGCTTTTCTTATCATATATTATTTTAGATAATGATGTCATCTAGGTATAGTAGTACAGTCTCAAAGTTCCTATGGCCTAAACAGCGCTCCATCAACCGCTGGAATGTCCCTGGAGCGTTACACAGTCCGAACGGCATGTAATTAAACTCAAACAGGCCCATAGGCGTAGTAAAAGCAATTGATACGACCAGAGGATGTGGATCCTCTGTGTCAGCTGATAAAGAACTGGGAATTAGTCCAATATTGCTGACTGCTGACTCTCAGAGACAGGACCCTGGTGTCTGCTCCTGTTACCTTGAATGCAGCTACCTGCAGTAGTGTGAACGGAGTCCAACAAAGGCAGAATAAAGGAACAGATGGTCTTTACTGGCAGACAGTATTTAACCGCCTCCGGACCGCCTAACGCAGATGTGCGGTTCGGAGGCGGCAGCGCTGTGCAGAGATGACGCGAGACGCGAGATGACTCGCTTTGCCGGCCCGCGCATGTGCAGTTCGGGCCGGCATTTCGTCGAGGGGGGTCGCGTCATCAGCTTGCCAGCCAATGATCGCGGCTGGCAAGCTGATGATTTAAAAAAAAAACAATCAGAGCGCCAGATAACAGATCATATTAGTAAATATGATCTGTTATATGGCTGCCTGCTCCTCTGCTGGTTCTTTTCGTCGGTTGGATCCAGCAGAGGAGCAGGCTTCACAGTGAGTACACCAACACTACATACTAGCCCCAGATCACCCCACTAAACCCCAATTAACCCTTTGATCACCCCTTTGATCGCCCCTGTCAATCACTAGTGAAAGGAAAAAAGTGATCAGTGCAAACTGTCACTTTTTTTTTTCACTGGTATTGACCGTTAGGTTTTAGGTATAGTTTAGGCCCCTTGGTTAGGTAGTTTTGGGATTGGTTAGCGCCCAGCCCACCGCACCGCAGTGACTGATTCGCTGATTAGCGTATCGCTAATCAGCATTTGTACTTTTATAGTATCTGGAAGTGATCAAAACTGATCACGGTCAGATCTATAATTGTATTAGTGTCACTTTAGTTCTCCCTCCACCTAAAACGCAGTGTTTGCCCGATCAGGCCTTTTTTTTTTTTGATCACTGCATATTCACTTTACACGCGCTGCGGCGATAAAAAAAATCAGTTTTGATATTTTTTATCAACCGCAGCGGCCTCCGGTACTTCGCTAGCCTCCCCTTTGTAAGACAGGCTTGCTTTTTTTTCTTGGGTAGTCTCAGGGAATACCCCTAAATTTAGTTGCCCAAATGTCAAACAGGGGGTATTCTTCTGAAGAGGCCTACAGGCTTCTGACCCAGTCGGATGAGTAATGGGAACCCTCATCTGATGAATCTAGCGGGTCAGAATACGAACCTGTAGAAAGCAGTGGCTCTCTGACCCAAAGTTCGGACGAGGAGGCTGAGGTCCCTGACAGCACCAGGCGTACCCGGCCCCGTGTCGCTAGACCACAGGTTGCGCAGGATCCGCTTCAAGAGCAGCAGAATGGGGCTGCTGCTGTCGGATTACGTGGTGAGTAGAGTTGAGCGAACACCTGGATGTTCGGGTTCGAGAAGTTCGGCCGAACATCCCGGAAATGTTCGGGTTCGGGATCCGAACCCGATCCGAACTTCGTCCCGAACCCGAACCCCATTGAAGTCAATGGGGACCCGAACTTTTCGGCACTAAAACGGCTGTAAAACAGCCCAGGAAAGGGCTAGAGGGCTGCAAAAGGCAGCAACATGTAGGTAAATCCCCTGCAAACAAATGTGGATAGGGAAATTAATTAAAATAAAAATTAAATAAATAAAAATTAACCAAAATCAATTGGAGAGAGGTTCCATAGCAGAGAATCTGGCTTCCCGTCACCCACCACTGGAACAGTCCATTCTCAGATATTTAGGCCCCGGCACCCAGGCAGAGGAGAGAGGTCCCGTAACAGAGAATCTGTCTTCATGTCAGCAGAGAATTAGTCTGCATGTCATAGCAGAGAATGAGGCTTCACGTCAGCCACCACTGCAACAGTCCATTGGCATATATTTAGGCCTAGCACACAGGCAGAGGAGAGAGGTCCCGTAACAGAGAATCTGGCTTCATGTCAGCAGAGAATCAGTCTGCATGTCATAGCAGAGAATGAGGCTTCACGTCAGCCACCACTGCAACAGTCCATTGGCATATATTTAGGCCCAGCACACACACAGGCAGAGGAGAGAGGTCCCGTAACAGAGAATCTGGCTTCATGTCAGCAGAGAATCAGTCTGCATGTCATAGCAGAGAATGAGGCTTCACGTCAGCCACCACTGCAACAGTCCATTGGCATATATTTAGGCCCAGCACACACACAGGCAGAGGAGAGAGGTCCCGTAACAGAGAATCTGGCTTCATGTCAGCAGAGAATCAGTCTGCATGTCATAGCAGAGAATGAGGCTTCACGTCAGCCACCACTGCAACAGTCCATTGGCATATATTTAGGCCCAGCACACACACAGGCAGAGGAGAGAGGTCCCGTAACAGAGAATCTGGCTTCATGTCAGCAGAGAATCAGTCTGCATGTCATAGCAGAGAATGAGGCTTCACGTCAGCCACCACTGCAACAGTCCATTGGCATATATTTAGGCCCAGCACACACACAGGCAGAGGAGAGAGGTCCCGTAACAGAGAATCTGTCTTCATGTCAGCAGAGAATTAGTCTGCATGTCATAGCAGAGAATGAGGCTTCACGTCACCCACCACTGCAACAGTCCATTGGCATATATTTAGGCCTAGCACACAGGCAGAGCAGAGAGGTCCCGTAACAGACAATCTGGCTTCATGACAGCAGAGAATCAGTCTGCATGTCATAGCAGAGAATGAGGCTTCACGTCACCCACCACTGCAACAGTCCATTGGCATATATTTAGGCCTAGCACACAGGCAGAGCAGAGAGGTCCCGTAACAGACAATCTGGCTTCATGTCAGCAGAGAATCAGTCTGCATGTCATAGCAGAGAATCAGGCTTCACGTCAGCCACCACTGCAACAGTCCATTGTCATAAATTTAGGCCCAGCACCCAGGCAGAGGAGAGAGGTCCCGTAACAGACAATCTGGCTTCATGTCAGCAGAGAATTAGTCTGCATGTCATAGCAGAGAATCAGGCTTCATGTCAGCCACCACTGCAACAGTCCATTGGCATATATTTAGGCCTAGCACACAGGCAGAGGAGAGGTTCATTCAACTTTGGGTAGCATCGCAATATAATGGTAAAATGAAAATAAAAATAGGATTGAATGAGGAAGTGCCCTGGAGTCCAATAATATATGGTTATGGGGAGGTAGTTAATGTCTAATCTGGACAAGGGACGGACAGGTCCTGTGGGATCCATGCCTGGTTCATTTTTATGAACGTCAGCTTGTCCACATTGGCTGTAGACAGGCGGCTGCGTTTGTCTGTAATGACGCCCCCTGCCGTGCTGAATACACGTTCAGACAAAACGCTGGCTGCCGGGCAGGCCAGCACCTCCAAGGCATAAAAGGCTAGCTCTGGCCACGTGGACAATTTAGAGACCCAGAAGTTGAATGGGGCCGAACCATCAGTCAGTACGTGGAGGGGTGTGCACACGTACTGTTCCACCATGTTAGTGAAATGTTGCCTCCTGCTAACACGTTGCGTATCAGGTGGTGGTGCAGTTAGCTGTGGCGTGTTGACAAAAGTTTTCCACATCTCTGCCATGCTAACCCTGCCCTCAGAGGAGCTGGCCGTGACACAGCTGCCTTGGCGACCTCTTGCTCCTCCTCTGCCTTGGCCTTGGGCTTCCACTTGTTCCCCTGTGACATTTGGGAATGCTCTCAGTAGCGCGTCTACCAACGTGCGCTTGTACTCGCGCATCTTCCTATCACGCTCCAGTGCAGGAAGTAAGGTGGGCACATTGTCTTTGTAGCGTGGATCCAGCAGGGTGGCAACCCAGTAGTCCGCACAGGTTAAAATGTGGGCAACTCTGCTGTCGTTGCGCAGGCACTGCAGCATGTAGTCGCTCATGTGTGCCAGGCTGCCCAGGGGTAAGGACAAGCTGTCCTCTGTGGGAGGCGTATCGTCATCGTCCTGCCTTTCCCCCCAGCCACGCACCAGTGATGGACCCGAGCTGCGTTGGGTGCCACCCCGCTGTGACCATGCTTCATCCTCATCCTCCTCCACCTCCTCCTCATCCTCGTCCTCCTCGTCCTCCAGTAGTGGGCCCTGGCTGGCCACATTTGTACCTGGCCTCTGCTGTTGCAAAAAACCTCCCTCTGAGTCACTTCGAAGAGACTGGCCTGAAAGTGCTAAAAATGACCCCTCTTCCTCATCCTCCTCCTCCTCCTCCTGGGCCACCTCCTGTTCCATCATCGCCCTAAGTGTTTTCTCAAGGAGACATAGAAGTGGTATTGTAACGCTGATAACGGTGTCATCGCCACTGGCCATGTTGGTGGAGTACTCGAAACAGCGCAACAGGGCACACAGGTCTCGCATGGAGGCCCAGTCATTGGTGGTGAAGTGGTGCTGTTCTGTAGTGCGACTGACCCGTGCGTGCTGCAGCTGAAACTCCACTATGGCCTGCTGCTGCTCGCACAGTCTGTCCAGCATGTGCAAGGTGGAGTTCCACCTGGTGGGCACGTCGCATATGAGGCGGTGAGCGGGAAGGCCGAAGTTACGCTGTAGCGCAGACAGGCGAGCAGCGGCAGGATGTGAACGCCGGAAGCGCGAACAGACGGCCCGCACTTTATGCAGCAGCTCTGACATGTCGGGGTAGTTGTGAATGAACTTCTGCACCACCAAATTCAGCACATGCGCCAAGCAAGGGATGTGCGTCAAATTGGCTAGTCCCAGAGCTGCAACGAGATTTCGCCCATTATCACACACCACCAGGCCGGGCTTGAGGCTCACCGGCAGCAACCACTCGTCGGTCTGTTGTTCAATACCCCGCCACAACTCCTGTGCGGTGTGGGGCCTGTCCCCCAAACATATGAGTTTCAGAATGGCCTGCTGACGTTTACCCCGGGCTGTGCTGAAGTTGGTGGTGAAGGTGTGTGGCTGACTGGATGAGCAGGTGGAAGAAGAGGAGGAGGAAGCCGAGAAGGAGGAGGTGGCAACAGGAGGCAAAGAATGTTGCCCTGCGATCCTTGGCGGCGGCAGGACGTGCGCCAAACAGCTCTCCGCCTGGGGCCCAGCTGCCACTACATTTACCCAGTGTGCAGTTAGGGAGATATAGCGTCCCTGGCCGTGCTTACTGGTCCACGTATCTGTGGTTAGGTGGACCTTGCTACAGATGGCGTTGCGCAGTGCACACTTGATTTTATCGGATACTTGGTTGTGCAGTGGAAGGCACGGCTCTCTTGGAGAAGTAGTGCCGGCTGGGAACAACATACTGTGGGACAGCAAGCGACATGAGCTGTTTGAAGCTGTCTGTGTCCACCAGCCTAAATGACAGCATTTCATAGGCCAGTAGTTTAGAAATGCTGGCATTCAGGGCCAGGGATCGAGGGTGGCTAGGTGGGAATTTACGCTTTCTATCAAATGTTTGTGAGATGGAGAGCTGAACGCTGGCGTGTGACATGGTTGAGACGCTTGGTGACGGAGGTGGTGGTGGTGGTGTTGGTGGTACATCCCCTGTTTGCTGGGCGGCAGGTGCCAACGTTCCTCCAGAGGCGGAGGAAGAGGCCGAGGCGGCAGCAGCAGAATAGGCCGAGGCGGCAGCAGCAGAAGAGGTAGCAGGGGGAGCCTGAGTGACTTCCTTGGTTTTAAGGTGTTTACTCCACTGCAGTTCATGCTTTGCATGCAGGTGCCTGGTCATGCAGGTTGTGCTCAGGTTCAGAACGTTAATGCCTCGCTTCAGGCTCTGATGGCACAGCGTGCAAACCACTCGGGTCTTGTCGTCAGCACATTGTTTGAAGAAGTGCCATGCCAGGGAACTCCTTGAAGCTGCCTTTGGGGTGCTCGGTCCCAGATGGCGGCGGTCAGTAGCAGGCGGAGTCTCTTGGCGGCGGGTGTTCTGCTTTTGCCCACTGCTCCCTCTTTTGCTACGCTGTTGGCTCGGTCTCACCACTGCCTCTTCCTCCGAACTGTGAAAGTCAGTGGCACGACCTTCATTCCATGTGGGGTCTAGGACCTCATCGTCCCCTGCATCGTCTTCCACCCAGTCTTGATCCCTGACCTCCTGTTCAGTCTGCACACTGCAGAAAGACGCAGCAGTTGGCACCTGTGTTTCGTCATCATCAGAGACATGCTGAGGTGGTATTCCCATGTCCTCATCATCAGGAAACATAAGTGGTTGTGCGTCAGTGCATTCTATGTCTTTCACCGCTGGGGAAGGGCTAGGTGGATGCCCTTGGGAAACCCTGCCAGCGGAGTCTTCAAACAGCATAAGAGACTGCTGCATAACTTGAGGCTGAGACAGTTTCCCTGGTATGCATGGGGGTGATGTGACAGACTGATGGGGTTGGTTTTCAGGCGCCATCTGTGCGCTTTCTGCAGAAGACTGGGTGGGAGATAATGTGAACGTGCTGGATCCACTGTCGGCCACCCAATTGACTAATGCCTGTACCTGCTCAGGCCTTACCATCCTTAGAACGGCATTGGGCCCCACCATATATCGCTGTAAATTCTGGCGGCTACTGGGACCTGAGGTAGTTGGTACACTAGGACGTGTGGATGTGGCAGAACGGCCACGTCCTCTCCCAGCACCAGAGGGTCCACTAACACCACCACGACCATGTCCACGTCCGCGTCCCTTACTAGATGTTTTTCTCATTGTTATGGTTCACCACAACAACAAATATATTATTTGGCCCAATGTATTGTATTCAAATTCAGCGGGATATAAATTTGAGGCCTAGTATTTAGGCGCTGGGTGACCGGTATGGATTTAGTGACAGAATTAGACTTGGAAATGCACAGAAGCGTGTGTGTGAAGTTATTCTGAATGACCCAATGTGCACCTTGAATATTATATACCCTTTTTGGGATAGATTTCAAATAGCTCTGATATAGCAGGAACCACTAAATTATGAAATTGCTAAATTGGGAATTGTACTTCAACCCAGAACAAAAAATGTGCTTTGACGGGCACTAAATAACTTTCCCAGCTACAACAGTACAGCGGTAACGAGAGATTTAGAGGGATTTAAATTTGAGGCCTAGTATTTAGGCGCTGGGTGACAGGTATGGGTTTAGTGACAGAATTAGACTTGGAAATACACAGTAGCGGGTGTGTGTGAAGTTATTCTGAATGACCCAATGTGCACCTTCAATATTATATACCCTTTTTGGGATAGATTTCAAATAGCTCTGATATAGCAGGAACCACTAAATTATGAAATTGCTAAATTGGGAATTGTACTTCAACCCAGAACAAAAAATGTGCTTTGACGGACACTAAATATCTTGCCCAGCAACAACAGTACAGCGGTGGGTAACGAGAGATTTAGAGGGATTTAAATTTGAGGCCTAGTATTTAGGCGCTGGGTCACCGGTATGGATTTAGTGACAGAATTAGACTTGGAAATGCACAGAAGCGTGTGTGTGAAGTTATTCTGAATGACCCTATGTGCACCTTCAATATTATATACCCTTTTAGGGATAGATTTCAAATAGCTCTGATATAGCAGAAACCACTAAATTATGAAATTGCTAAATTGGGAATTGTACTTCAACCCAGAACAAAAAATGTGCTTTGACGGACACTAAATATCTTGCCCAGCAACAACAGTACAGCGGTGGGTAACGAGAGATTTAGAGGGATTTAAATTTGAGGCCTAGTATTTAGGCGCTGGGTGACAGGTATGGGTTTAGTGACAGAATTAGACTTGGAAATACACAGTAGCGGGTGTGTGTGAAGTTATTCTGAATGACCCAATGTGCACCTTCAATATTATATACCCTTTTTGGGATAGATTTCAAATAGCTCTGATATAGCAGGAACCACTAAATTATGAAATTGCTAAATTGGGAATTGTACTTCAACCCAGAACAAAAAATGTGCTTTGACGGACACTAAATATCTTGCCCAGCAACAACAGTACAGCGGTGGGTAACGAGAGATTTAGAGGGATTTAAATTTGAGGCCTAGTATTTAGGCGCTGGGTCACCGGTATGGATTTAGTGACAGAATTAGACTTGGAAATGCACAGAAGCGTGTGTGTGAAGTTATTCTGAATGACCCTATGTGCACCTTCAATATTATATACCCTTTTAGGGATAGATTTCAAATAGCTCTGATATAGCAGAAACCACTAAATTATGAAATTGCTAAATTGGGAATTGTACTTCAACCCAGAACAAAAAATGTGCTTTGACGGACACTAAATATCTTGCCCAGCAACAACAGTACAGCGGTGGGTAACGAGAGATTTAGAGGGATTTAAATTTGAGGCCTAGTATTTAGGCGCTGGGTCACCGGTATGGATTTAGTGACAGAATTAGACTTGGAAATGCACAGAAGCGTGTGTGTGAAGTTATTCTGAATGACCCTATGTGCACCTTCAATATTATATACCCTTTTAGGGATAGATTTCAAATAGCTCTGATATAGCAGAAACCACTAAATTATGAAATTGCTAAATTGGGAATTGTACTTCAACCCAGAACAAAAAATGTGCTTTGACGGACACTAAATATCTTGCCCAGCAACAACAGTACAGCGGTGGGTAACGAGAGATTTAGAGGGATTTAAATTTGAGGCCTAGTATTTAGGCGCTGGGTGACAGGTATGGGTTTAGTGACAGAATTAGACTTGGAAATACACAGTAGCGGGTGTGTGTGAAGTTATTCTGAATGACCCAATGTGCACCTTCAATATTATATACCCTTTTTGGGATAGATTTCAAATAGCTCTGATATAGCAGGAACCACTAAATTATGAAATTGCTAAATTGGGAATTGTACTTCAACCCAGAACAAAAAATGTGCTTTGACGGACACTAAATATCTTGCCCAGCAACAACAGTACAGCGGTGGGTAACGAGAGATTTAGAGGGATTTAAATTTGAGGCCTAGTATTTAGGCGCTGGGTCACCGGTATGGATTTAGTGACAGAATTAGACTTGGAAATGCACAGAAGCGTGTGTGTGAAGTTATTCTGAATGACCCTATGTGCACCTTCAATATTATATACCCTTTTAGGGATAGATTTCAAATAGCTCTGATATAGCAGAAACCACTAAATTATGAAATTGCTAAATTGGGAATTGTACTTCAACCCAGAACAAAAAATGTGCTTTGACGGACACTAAATATCTTGCCCAGCAACAACAGTACAGCGGTGGGTAACGAGAGATTTAGAGGGATTTAAATTTGAGGCCTAGTATTTAGGCGCTGGGTCACCGGTATGGATTTAGTGACAGAATTAGACTTGGAAATGCACAGAAGCGTGTGTGTGAAGTTATTCTGAATGACCCTATGTGCACCTTCAATATTATATACCCTTTTAGGGATAGATTTCAAATAGCTCTGATATAGCAGAAACCACTAAATTATGAAATTGCTAAATTGGGAATTGTACTTCAACCCAGAACAAAAAATGTGCTTTGACGGACACTAAATATCTTGCCCAGCAACAACAGTACAGTGGTGGGTAACGAGAGATTTAGAGGGATTTAAATTTGAGGCCTAGTATTTAGGCGCTGGGTCACCGGTATGGATTTAGTGACAGAATTAGACTTGGAAATGCACAGAAGCGTGTGTGTGAAGTTATTCTGAATGACCCTATGTGCACCTTCAATATTATATACCCTTTTAGGGATAGATTTCAAATAGCTCTGATATAGCAGAAACCACTAAATTATGAAATTGCTAAATTGGGAATTGTACTTCAACCCAGAACAAAAAATGTGCTTTGACGGACACTAAATATCTTGCCCAGCAACAACAGTACAGCGGTGGGTAACGAGAGATTTAGAGGGATTTAAATTTGAGGCCTAGTATTTAGGCGCTGGGTGACAGGTATGGGTTTAGTGACAGAATTAGACTTGGAAATACACAGTAGCGGGTGTGTGTGAAGTTATTCTGAATGACCCAATGTGCACCTTCAATATTATATACCCTTTTTGGGATAGATTTCAAATAGCTCTGATATAGCAGGAACCACTAAATTATGAAATTGCTAAATTGGGAATTGTATTTCAACCCAGAACAAGAAATGTGCTTGAACGGACACTAAATAACTCGCCCAGCTACAGCACTAGGGACAGATTTAGCTGGATATAAATTTGAGGCCTAGTATTTAGGCGCTGGGTGACCGGTATGGATTTAGTGACAGAATTAGACTGGGATATGGCCAAAAAATGAACAGACTATTGCTGGTTAAATGCACTTGGTGTGACAGCTTCACCCTGATGTAGGCTTTAGCCAAAAAACAACCACACCATTGAGGGTTAAATGCACTTGGTGACAGGCGCAGCTTGCCCCTGATTTTGTATATGGCCAAAAAATGAACAGACTATTGCTGGTTAAATGCACTTGGTGTGACAGCTTCACCCTGATGTAGGCTTTAGCCAAAAAACAACCACACCATTGAGGGTTAAATGCACTTGGTGACAGGCGCAGCTTGCCCCTGATTTTGTATATGGCCAAAAAATGAACAGACTATTGCTGGTTAAATGCACTTGGTGTGACAGCTTCACCCTGATGTAGGCTTTAGCCAAAAAACAACCACACCATTGAGGGTTAAATGCACTTGGTCGCAGCTTGTGCTGGCGCACCACAAGACACAAAATGGCCGCCGATCACCCCAGAAAAATGAGACTGACAAACGGTCTGTGCAGCCTAAAAACAGTGAGCAATTGAGGATCAGCAGCTCAATGATCCACAGCTGCAGATCGATCAGTTAATCAAGTCCTTTGGAGGAGTTAATCTGCCTAATCTCGCCCTACTGTCGCAGCCGCAACCTCTCCCTACGCTAATCAGAGCAGAGTGACGGGCGGCGCTATGTGACTCCAGCTTAAATAGAGGCTGGGTCACATGGTGCTCTGGCCAATCACAGCCATGCCAATAGTAGGCATGGCTGTGATGGCCTCTTGGGGCAAGTAGTATGACGCTTGTTGATTGGCTGCTTTGCAGCCTTTCAAAAAGCGCCAAGAAAGCGTCACAAAAGCGCGAAGAAAGCGACGAACACCGAACCCGAACCCGGACTTTTACGAAAATGTCCGGGTTCGGGTCCGTGTCACGGACACCCCAAAATTCGGTACGAACCCGAACTATACAGTTCGAGTTCGCTCATCCCTAGTGGTGAGGCATACACCAGCAGCGCAGCCCTCCCTGGACCTAGTACCAGCACTGCCGTAGAACATGGTGAAGTAGCGAGCACCAGAAGGGCAGTTGAAGCTGGTACGGTGGCACGTGCAGTAGTGACCCCGTCGCAGCCACCGCAAAGACGTGCCCGTAGAGCCCCTAGAATCCCTGAGGTGCTGGCAAACCCTGATTGGCAGTCCCCAACTTCAGCCGCACCTGTAGTTTTCCCTTTCATTGCCCAGTCTGGAGTTCGGGTTGAGACAGCTCAGATCGGTTCGGCCCTGGGATTTTTTGAGCTGTTCTTGACTGCGGAGCTCTTAGACATAGTTGTGGCCGAAACAAACAGGTATGCCACACAATTTATAACCGCCAACCCGGGAAGCTATTATGCCCAGCCTTTCCGGTGGAAACCAGTCCAAGTTTCCGAAATTAAAACTTTTCTGGGCCTTCTCCTCAACATGGGTCTAACTAAAAAGCATGAATTGCGGTCATATTGGTCCACGAACCCAATTCATCACATGCCCATGTTCTCTGCTGCTATGTCCAGGGCACGTTTTGAGGCCATCCTGTGTCTCCTGCACTTTAGCGACAACACCGCCTCCCGTCCCAGAGGCCACCCTGCTTTTGACCGGCTCCACAAAATTCGGCCTCTCATAGACCATTTCAACCTGAAATTTGCAGATTTGTATACCCCAGAGCAAAACATCTGCGTAGACGAGTCCCTGATACATTTTACCGGGCGCCTTGGCTTCAAACAATACATCCCAAGCAAGCGCGCCCGGTATGGGGTCAAATTGTATAAGCTCTGTGAAAGGGCCACAGGCTATACCCACAAATTTTGGATCTATGAGGGAAAAGATCAGACCCTGGAGCCGGTCGGTTGCCCTGACTACCTGGGGAGCAGTGGGAAGACAGTTGTGGACTTGGTGTCACCCTTATTCGGCAAGGGGTACCATCTTTATGTGGACAATTTTTACACAAGTGTGGCCCTCTTTAGGCATTTGTTTCTAGAACGGATTGGCGCCTGTGGCACCGCGCGAACTAGTCCCGCGGGCTTCCCCCAACGGCTCGTTACCACCCGTCTTGCAAGGGGGCAGAGGGCCGCACTGTGTAACGAAGAACTGCTCACGGTGAAATGGAGAGACAAGCGTGACGTTTACATGCTCTCCTCCATTCACGCAGACACGACAATACAAATTGAGCGAGCAACCCGTGTCATTGAAAAGCCCCTCTCAGTCCACGACTATAACCTTCACATGGGAGGGGTGGACTTCAATGACCAGATGTTGTCTCCGTATTTAGTTTCCCGCAGAACCAGACGCTGGTATAAGAAGGTGTCTGTATATTTAATTCAATTGGCTCTGTATAATAGTTTTGTTCTCTACAGTAAGGCTGGGAGAACTGGATCCTTCCTCAAATTTCAGGAAGAGATCATCGAGAACCTCCTGTACCCAGGAGGTTCCGTGGCCCCATCCACCAGTGTAGTTAGCCGTCTACACGAGCGACATTTCCCCAATGTCGTTCCTGGTACCTCAACCCAACCCTCACCCCGAAAAAGATGTCGTGTCTGTAGCAGGAGTGGAATAAGGCGTGACACCCGCTATTTCTGTCCTGACTGTCCTGACCACCCTGCCCTATGCTTTGGAGAGTGTTTCCGGAAGTACCACTCACATGTACACTATTAGCATAGGGATCATCTCACCAGGACAGGCACACAGGGCTATTAGGGCCCATTCACTCACACAGCTGCTGCAAACCTCTCCTTTCACCTGGGACAAAGTGCATAACGCACTTCGCCACATCTTTGGGCGATTTGCGCTTTGCACATTGACCCATGGGAAAGGAGAGGTTTGTTCTATAAAGGTAAAAAAAAAAAAAAACACCAGTAAGCAAAAAGGTTAATGTTTAGTTCAAAAAGTTAAAGTTTATATATTCTGTTCCAAAGTTAATAAAATTATTGCGTTGCGGCCTGGTTTTTTTCTTTTTTTTTTTTTACCTTCCAGGTGGACCAACCGATCGACTAGCTGCAGCACTGATGTGCATTCTGACAGAAGCATTGCGCTGCTGTCAGATTACACGCAAGTCGGTGTATGCGGCGCTGCAAGACGAGATTTCTCCTCTGCAGTAACAGATACGTTTGCCGAGGCATACGAGCTGAGGAGGAGGTGGCATTCCTATGCTTTGGCAAACACTTTGTATATAAAAAATAAATAAAATCCCGGCAATGATTTATTCATCCACATCGATTGATGTGAATGGAGAAATCTGGTTTGCCAGGGCATACGAGCTAAGTGGGTATGGATGTTGGGCGGAGCTCCTATGTACTGGCAGACTCCTTTCCCCTCCTTTTTTTTTTTGGCAGAGATTTTTTCATCCACATTGATCGATGCGAATGAAGAAATCTGTGCCGTTCATTTTTTTCTTTCAGCCCAGAGGCTGAACGGAAAAAAAAATCTCATTACCTGTATGCTCAATATAAGGAGAATAGCAGAAACTCCTAATGCTGGCCATACATGTAATGATTGCGGAGACCCTCAAATGCCAGGGCAGTACAAACACCCCACAAATGACCCCATTTTGGAAAGAAGACACCCCAAGGTATTTGCTGAGGGGCATATTGAGTCCATGAAAGATTTAAATTTTTGTCCTAAGTTAGCGGAAAGTGAGACTTTGTGAGAAAAAACAAAAAAAAAATCAATTTCCGCTAACTTATGCCCAAAATTTTTTTTTCTATGAACTTGCCAGGCCCCTCATTGAATACCTTGGGGTGTCTTCTTTCCAAAGTGGGGTCACATGTGGGGTATTTATACTGCCCGGGCTTTTTAGGGGCCCTAAAGCGTGAGAAGAAGTCTGGGTTCCAAATGTCTAAAAATGCCCTCCTAAAAGGAATTTGGGCACCTTTGCGCATCTAGGCTGCAAAAAAGTGTCACACATCTGGTATCGCCGTACTCAGGAGAAGTTGGGAAATGTGTTTTGGGGTGTCATTTTACATATACCCATGCTGGGTGAGAAAAATATCTTGGTCAAATGCCAACTTTGTATAAAAAAATGGGAAAAGTTGTCTTTTGCCAAGATATTTCTCTCACCCAGCATGGGTATATGTAAAATGACACCTCAAAACACATTCCCCAACTTCTCATGAGTACGGCGATACCAGATGTGTCACACTTTTTTGCAGCCTAGGTGGGCAAAGGGACCCACATTCCAAAGTGCACCTTTCGGATTTCACTGGTCATTTTTTACAGATTTTGATTTCAAACTACTTCTCACACATATGGGCCCCTAAATTGCCAGGGCAGTATAACTACACCACAAGTGACCCTATTTTGGAAAGAAGACACCCCGAGGTATTCTGTGAGGGGCATGGCGAGTTCCTAGAATTTTTTATTTTTTGTCGCAAGTTAGTGGAATATGAGACTTTGTAAGGAAAAAATAAAATAAATAAATAAATAATCATCATTTTCTGCTAACTTGTGACAAAAAATAAAAAGTTCTATGAACTCACTATGCCCATCAGCGAATACCTTAGGGTGTCTACTTTCCGAAATGGGGTCATTTGTGGGGTTTTTCTACTGTTTGGGCATTGTAGAGTCTCAGGAAACATGACAGGTGCTCAGAAAGTCAGAGCTGCTTCAAAAAGCGGAAATTCACATTTTTGTACTATAGTTTGTAAACGCTATAACTTTTACCCAAACCATTTTTTTTTGCCCAAACATTTTTTTTTTATCAAAGACATGTATAACTATAAATTTAGCGAAAAATTTATATATGGATGTCGTTTTTTTTGCAAATTTTTTTGCAAAAAAATCGTTACATTTTGATTATTAACAAAAAAAGTCAGCAGCAATAAAATACCACCAAATGAAAGCTCTATTAGTGAGAAGAAAAGGAGGAAAAATTTATTTGGGTGGTAAGTTGCATGACCGAGCGATAAACGGTGAAAGTAGTGTAGTGCAGAAGTGTAAAAAGTGGCCTGCTCATGAAGGGGGTTTTAGCTAGCGGGGTTGAAGTGGTTAAAAGTCACTAGACATATACAGGCAACACAAAGTTCAGAGCAATATAGCATGCAGATATAAGCAGTCTCATAGTGTCACGACGGACGTGCACTCTGTACAAAACATAACACACCAACCAGGCTCTGGACGAGAGACAGAGGAAGGGTCACCTCCTAGCTTATCCCTGACCTCTCTCCCTGCACTGCTCAGCCCACAGCAGACCTTGAAGGTAGGTGTGCTTGTGTCCTCCAGCCTGGGCTGACAAAACCCTGAACTCCCTAAGATGGTGAAGTGGGGAGATAGGAGCAGTCTGCTCGCACGGAACCTGGATGGAATAGAAGACACAAACAACCGAACTAGAAATTACACTTATTTCTGAGAGCAGGAACTGACAGCCAACCTTCCCTCCAAGCTTCCCAGACCAAAATGAACAGTATAATCCACTCAGGGCACTGGGCAGTGTGCTACTTAAACTAATGACCCCACCCAGTGCACCTGATGAGAGGCGGATCCAGCACGGCTCCAAAGCAACCACTAAACTCGTGATGCTATCCTGACTGACCTCCGCACATCGTCAGAGTGGGGCATGACAGTACCCCCCCTTCTACGGGTGATCTCCGGACACCCCGGACAAACCTTATCTGGATGGGACCTATGAAAGGCCCTTACCTGACGCCGGAACCCACATCCTCTCCTCAGGACCGTATCCCCTCCAGTGCACCAGGTACTGGAGGGAGCCCAGAAGAACTCTCGAGTCGAGAATCCTGGAGATCTCGAACTCCAAGTTTCCCTCGACTAGAACAGGAGGAGGAGGAGGCAATGGCGATGGTACCACCGGTTTAACATATTTTTTTAGCAAAGACCTGTGAAAGACATCATGGATCCTCCAAGTCTGTGGAAGATCCAGCCGAAACGCCACCGGATTGATCACCGCAGAAATCTTATAGGGATCAACAAATCTTGGACCCAGTTTCCAAGATGGCACTCTCAACTTGATATTCTTAGTGGACAACCACACCAGATCACCCACACACAGGTCCGGACCAGTCACACGTCTCCTGTCAGCCATTCGTTTATACCTCTCACCCATCCTCTCCAAATTCCCTTGAATCCTCCGCCAGATAGAGGACAAGGCAGAAGAGAATCTCTCCTCTTCTGGCATCCCGGAGGAACCAGACCCAGAAAAGGTACCAAACTGAGGATGGAAACCGTATGCGCCGAAAAATGGCGACTTACCCGTGGACTCCTGCCTACGGTTATTCAATGCAAATTCTGCTAAGGACAAGAATGAGGACAAGTCCTCCTGAGTCTCAGCCACAAAGCACCTCAAGTAGGTCTCCAGGTTTTGATTGGTACGCTCCATCTGACCATTCGACTGTGGATGAAAAGCCGATGAGAAAGAAAGTTGAATGCCAAGCCGAGAGCAGAACGCCCTCCAAAACCTGGAGACAAACTGCGTGCCCCTATCAGAGACCACATCCGAAGGAATACCGTGCAATTTCACAATATTATCCACAAAGATCTGAGCAAGAGTCTTAGCGTTAGGCAGACTCGTTAGTGGTATAAAGTGAGCCATTTTACTGAAACGGTCGACTACCACCAAAATCACTGTTCTCCCGGACGAACTCGGCAGGTCCGTAATAAAGTCCATGGACAAATGCGTCCAAGGACGAGATGGAATAGACAATGGAAGAAGTGAACCAGGCGGTCGAGTATGAGCAACCTTTGACAGAGCGCAGGTTTCACAAACTGTCACGTAATTCTCAATACTCTTACGTAACCCTGGCCACCAGAACCTCCGGGACAACAGATCACAGGTGGACTTACCACCAGGATGTCCAGCGAGAACAGTATCGTGATGTTCCTTGAACACCTTGTATCGTAGGCCCTTAGGAACAAACAACCTCCCTGGGGGACATGAACCAGGAGCCCCCTCCTGAGCTCCCAATACCTCCATCTCCAATTCAGGGTACAGAGCGGAGTCCACCACCCCATCCGCCAAAATCGGCGCTGGATCTTCTGAAACACCTCCCCCAGGGAAGCTGCGAGACAAGGCATCTGCCTTGATGTTCTTAACCCCTGGGCGAAAGGTAACCACAAAATTGAACCTGGTAAAAAACAATGACCATCTGGCCTGTCTAGGGTTCAGACGCTTGGCAGATTGCAGGTAGGCCAAATTCTTATGGTCTGTATACACCGTAACGGGTTGAGACACCCCCTCTAACCAGTGACGCCATTCCTCAAAGGCCAACTTGATAGCCAACAACTCCCTATCTCCAACATCATAATTCCTCTCGGCGACCGAGAGCTTCCTGGAGAAGAAGGCACACGGGACCCACTTGCCAGGAGAAGAACCCTGCGAAAGCACGGCCCCAACCCCCACCTCTGATGCATCAACCTCCACCACGAATGGCTGAGATACATCCGGCTGCACCAGAATGGGAGCAGATGCAAAACACTCCTTAATAGCCGAAAAGGCCTGCAATGCCTCATCCGACCAGACAGACATCAGCGCCCTTCTTGGTCATATCAGTAAGGGGTTTGACTAAAGTGGAATAATTCAAAATACATTTTCTATAATAATTCGTAAACCCCAAGAACCGCATCAAAGCTTTCTGATTCTCCGGTCGGTCCCACTCCAGAACTGCCCGGACCTTTTCGGGGTCCATACGAAAACCAGAATCAGAAAGCATGTATCCCAAGAACGGAAGCTCTTGCACCGCAAACAAACATTTCTCCAGATTAGTATATAACTTATTCTCCCGAAGGATTGTCAAAACCTTTCTCACATGATCCTGATGGGTCTTCAGATCAGGAGAATAAATTAAGATGTCATCTAGGTAAACTACTACGAACCTCCCCACCAAGTGATGAAAAATATCATTGACGAATCGCTGAAATACCGCTGGCGCATTCGTCAACCCAAAAGGCATTACCAGGTTCTCAAAATGACCCTCGTGCGTATTGAAGGCCGTTTTCCACTCATCCCCCTCCTTGATCCTGATCAGATTGTATGCTCCTCTCAAATCCAACTTGGAGAACACCTTGGCTCCAACAATCTGATCAAAAAGATCAGCGATCAAAGGCAGGGGATATGGATCCCGGACTGTAATACGGTTCAACTCCCGGAAATCCAAACACGGTCTCAGTGATCCATCTTTCTTCTTCACGAAGAACAAACCTACTGCCACTGGAGACTTAGATGGTCTGATATGACCCTTTGCCAAAGTCTCGGCGACATACTTTCGTATGACCTCTCTCTCGGGTTGAGAGAGGTTGTAAAGCCGAGGCTTAGGCAACTTAGCCCCCGGAATGAGATTCACTGGACAATCATAGTCTCGATGAGGGGGCAATTCCTGAGCCCCACCCTCCTAAAAGACATCCGAAAAATCCGAGAGATACTGAGGCAAGGCCGTAATGGACACTTCAGCGATAGATGTGACAAGACAATTATCCGAACAAAACTTGCTCCAACCAATGATTTGTCTTGCTTGCCAGTCTATAATTGGGTTATGTCTAGACAACCATGGCAACCCCAACACTATTGGAGCTGACAAATCCTTCATGATGAAACAAGAAATAATCTCATCATGTGAATCACCCACCCTTAAGTGAATCCCATGAACAATGTGAGTAAGGCTCCTTTGAGAAAGAGGGGAAGAATAAATTGCAAAAACACGAATCTCGTTCTCTAACGTGCAAGTACTTAGTCCCAGGCCCTGAAGAAAAAGAAAGTCAATTAAATTTACCCCAGCACCACAATCAAGGAAAACATCAACAAACACATTTCTAGACTCTAGCGCCACCATAGCTGAAAGGAGAAAACGGGAACTGCAGGGAGCTTGCATACCCGTCTGCTCCACCATACCATTCATACTACCAAGTGTGAGGGGAGTTTTTTTTTTTTTCTTTTTTCTTTTTCTCTTCCACCTGTGGTTTAACATAAGGACAAGAAAAAAATAAAATGACCCTTCTTCCCACAATAGAAACATAGATTGTGCACTTTTCGAAAGTCTCTACTATCAGAATGGCCAGATATCTGACCTAACTGCATGGGTTCCTCCCCTACCCCAGAGTAACAAGCAACATCAACCTGGGCAGCTGGTGAAACAAAACCGCACGCGGGAGGAATGCCCTGGACAGAGGGACCCTTACACCTCTCTCTGATACGTCTATCCAAACGTATAGCCAAAGACATTGCATTCTCCGAAGTATCTGGGTATTCATGAAAAGCCAGGGCATCTTTCAACCTTTCAGATAACCCCTGACAAAACTGACTACGTAACGCAGGGTCGTTCCACCCCGACTCCGTAGCCCACCTCCTAAACTCTGTGCAGTAAACCTCAGCAGTATGTTTACCCAGTAGCAAGTTACGTAATTTTGATTCTGCCATCGAAACTCGATCTGGGTCATCGTAAATCAATCCCAGGGCTTTAAAAAATGTCTCCACCGACCTGAGGGCCAGAGAACCGGGCGGCAGAGAAAAAGCCCAGGATTGCGCGTCCCCTTTAAGCAAAGACATGATGATACCCAACCTCTGATCTTCATTACCTGAAGAAAATGGGCACAATCGAAAGTACAAATTACATGACTCTTTGAAGCGGAAAAAATCATCAGTACCCCCTGCAAATTTCTCAGGAAGAGCAACTTTAGGCTCCCCAACAATTTGACCTGTACCTGCTGCCAGCACCCTCTGACACTGTGTGACCGAACTATGCAGATCCGCAACCTCTAGGGATAAACCCTGCATGCGGTCAACCAGTGCATCAATTGACGCCATCACAAAAGCGCTGAGCAATGGCCGTCACAGTATGGCGGATTATAATGTCATGACGGACGTGCACTCTGTACAAAAGATAACACACCAACCAGGCTCTGGAAAAGAGACAGGGGAAGGGTCACCTCCTAGCTTCTCCCTGACCTCTCTCCCTGCACTGCTCAGCCCACAGCAGACCTTGAAGTTAGGTGTGCTTGTGTCCTCCAGCCTGGGCTGACAAAACCTTGAACTCCCTAAGATGGTGAAGTGGGGAGATAGGAGCAGTCTGCTCGCACAGAACCTGGATGGAATAGAAGACACAAACAACTGATCTAGAAATGACACTTATCTCTGAAAGCAGGAACTGACAGCCAACCTTCCCTCCAAGCTTCCCAGACCAAAATGAACAGTATAACCCGCTCAGGGCACTGGGCAGTGTGCTACTTAAACTAATGACCCCACCCAGTGCACCTGATGAGAGGCGGATCCAGCACGGCTCCAAAGCAACCACTAAACTCGTGCTGCTATCCTGACTGACCTCCGCACATTGTCAGAGTGGGGCATGACACATAAGCAGCGCAGGGTCTGGATCCAGGCAGACTTACAGGAGGAGATGGGCAGATGCATAGTCAGGCAGTGCAGATATAAGCGGTCTCGTTGTCAGGGAGTGCAGGGTCTGGATCCAGGCAGACTTACAGGAGGAGATGGGCAGACGCGTAGTCAGGCAGTGCAGGGTCTGGATCCAGGCAGACTTACAGGAGGAGATGGGCAGACGCGTAGTCAGGCAGTGCAGAGGTCTATAATCCAGGTGATCCAATAAACAGACAGCAAGCAGATGTGTAGTCAAATTAAGCGGAGGTCAGAATCCAGGAAATCCAATAAACAGACACAGTGGAATGCTTCAGCAGGAGTCAAGAGGTACAACAACCACGCTTGGGCACTTCATGATGAGTGAAGCTGCCTTAAATACAAAATAGTCCCGCCTCCGGGTGGGGATGGTAATCAGGAACCAGCTGCCTACTCCTATAAGAAAGAATCGCGGAGCCAGTTTGTAAGAGGGAAGTCAGAGACGGATATTCTTAGAAGAAAGCCATACCTTGTCTCCAATGGCAAACTGAGGAGGAGGTCTGCGCCTCTTATCCGCAGACCTTTTCATCTGGTCCGCTGTTCTCTGAAGCGATACTTTAGTGTCAGACCAGACCCAAGACAGCTGCTCCAAGCAGGAATCTGCCGCAGGAACTCCAGAAGAAGGCCGCACGGGAACACTTGGATGTCGTCCATAGACCACAAAAAATTTAGATTTACCTGTGGCTTGGTTGACTCTATTGTTATGAGCAAATTCCGCCCAGGGAAGATGCTTCACCCAGTCATCCTGATGGGCCTTGGTGAAATGTCGCAGGAAGCTGACCAATATTTAATTCATGCGTTCCACCTGGCCGTTAGACTGTGGATGATAGGCGAAAGAAAAGTCCAAAGAGACATTCAGAGACTTACATAAAGATCTCCAGAACCGGGAGGTGAATTGTACTCCTCTATCCGAGACGATATGGAGGGGAAATCCATGAAGGCGGAAGATATGTAAAATGAATAGCTCAGCCAGACGAGGAGCAGATGGCAGACCTGGAAGCAGAATAAAGTGCGACATCTTAGAAAAACAGTCAACGACAACCCAAATGACTGTACAGCCCTCTGAGACAGGTAAATCGGTTATGAAGTCCATACCAATATGCTGCCAGGGGACCTCAGGCACCGGAAGAGGCAATAATAAACCTGCAGGTTTCAGTCTGGGAGACTTATTCTGGGCACACAAGGTACAGGAAGCCACAAAGTCTACAATATCCGCGGTTATGGATGGCCACCAGTAATGTCTGGAGATGAGATTCAAGGTCCCCCGTTGACCTGGATGGCCAGCAATCTTGGATGCATGCCCCCACCATAAAACCTTCCTTTGTTTAGATTCCGGAACAAAGATCTTACCTGGGGGAACCTTGGACAGGTTAACTGGAGCCACTGGGACTACTTTAGTTGGTTCAATGATGAACTGGGATTCGTCCTCTGAATCTGTGGTTTCAAAGGACCTGGAGAGAACGTCCGCTTTGATATTTTTGTCAGCGGACCGAAAATGCAATTGAAAATTAAATCGGGCAAAGAAGAGAGACCAACTGGCCTGACGAGGATTAAGTCGTTGAGCTGTCTGCAAATAGGTGAGGTTCTTATGATCGGTGTAAATTATGACCGGTAGGCTAGAACCTTCCAGAAGATATCTCCATTCCTCTAGAGCCAACTTAATTGCTAGGAGTTCCCTGTCCCCAATAGAATAGTTTTTTCGGCAGTGGAAAAGAACTTAGAAAAAAAAACACAAGGAGACATACGACCTGAGGCATTCTTCTGTGACAGGACCGCCCCGGCTCCCACGGAGGATGCGTCCACCTCCAAGAAGAACTGTTTGTTGGGTTCTAGGCGTCTAAGGACTGGAGCTGAAGAAAAGGCTTGCTTCAGGGAGGAAAATGCTGTCTCTGCTTCAGGGGACCATTGTTTGGAATTGGCACCCTTCTTGGTCGGACCAGAAATAGGAGCAGTCAGGATAGAAAAATTACGGATGAATTGACGATAATAATTGGCAAAACCCAAGAACCTTTGTATTGCCTTCAGGCCGGAGGGACGGGGCCAGTTGAGCACTGCTGCCACCTTTCCAGGATCCATTTTGAGACCGTGATCCAAGATGATGTACCCCAGGAAGGGCAGGGATGACTTTTCAAAGACACACTTTTCCAATTTAGCGTACAGACGATTCTCTCGTAAGCGTTGTAAGACTGCGCACATCTGCACATGCCTGTGATGAGTTCTGATGTCTCTGGAAAAAATAAGAATATCATCCAAATAGACAACAACACAAGAATAGAGCAGATCTCGAAAAATGTAATTGACAAACTCCTGGAAGACAGCAGGGGCATTACTGAGCCCAAAGGGCATCACGAGGTATTCATAGTGGCCATCCCTGGTATTAAAATCTGTCTTCCATTCGTCACCCTCACAAATCCGTATTAAATTATATATGCCCACGCAAGTCCAGCTTAGAGAAGATCCGAGCCCCACGGAGTCTATCAAATAATTCAGAAATTAACGGTAAAAGGTATTTATTCTTGATGGTGATCTTATTCAGACCACGGTAGTCTATACAGGGGCGAAGAGACCCATCTTTCTTTTTCACAAAAAAGAATCCTGCCCCTGCAGGTGAGGAAGACTTCCTGATGAAACCCCTCTCAAGGTTCTCCTTAATGTAATCTGCTGTTGCCTGCGATTCAGCAGGAGACAGAGGATAAACACGACCCCGAGGAGGAGAAGTCCCAGGTAGTAAATCAATTGGGCAGTCATAGGGGCGATGGGGAGGTAGCGTCTCAGCCTCTTTTTTATTAAACACATCCGCAAAGGAATGATAGACCACCGGCAAGGCCTCCAGGTTTTTAGGGAGAGATATAGAGACCCTTCGTTGAATAGAACATAAGCACTTGCCTTGGCACAGCTGTCCCCATTGAAGAACCTCTCCAGAGCTCCACTCGATTACTGGATTGTGCATCCTAAGCCAGGGCAACCACAGCAAAAGGAATGGGACAGTTCAGGGAGCACATATAGAGAAATCTTTTGAACATGTAACCACCCTACCTGCAGTTCCAACGGCTCAGTGATGAACCGGACTGGATCCGTCAGTACTTGTCCACTGACGGCAGTCACCAGCAGGGGATTTTTAAGCAGGAAAGTGGTATTGACTCACTATAGCTTGGTGTATGAAGTTCCCCGCAGACCCGGAATCCAAGGAAGCAGATATGGAGACCTTGATGCCCCCAAGAACCAGAGTCACAGGAATTTGGAGAGTGGAACAGTTTTCGCCTAGGGCCGCCTCTCCCAAAGACCCTAAGCATTGGAGTTTTCCGACTTCTGGGGACAGTTGCGGACACGGTGACCCGGACCACCACAGTAGAGGCAGAGTCCAGAAGACATGCAAAGACAACGTTCCTCATCCGAGTGGAATTCACCTGCATGGGTTCAGGATCCGAAAAGGAGGTGTGTAATGGAGGTTGAGACATATTAGACTTAAACAGTTGTTGTGGAAGTCTTTTTTCTCGACGGGCCTCCCGAGCTCGCTCCGAAAACCGTATGTCGATTTTAATAGCCAGAGAGATCAGAGCCTCAAGGGAGGTAGGCACATCACGACCTGCAAGTTCATCCTTAATACGTCCAGACAAACCTTCCCAAAAGGCCGCCACCAAAGCCTCCTCATTCCACAAAACTTCAGACGCTAAGGTGCGGAACTGAATCGCATATTGGCCCACCGATCAGCTTCCTTGACAGACGTGCAGCAGAGAGGAGGCCGCAGAAGAAACTCGACCTGGCTCCTCAAACACCCTCTTAAAAAGAGTCCATAAATAGTGCCACATTATTGGTGACAGGACCAGATCTCTCCCATATTGGATTCGCCCAGGCCAGAGCCTCACCCTTGAGATGAGAGATAATGAACGCCACTTTAGTGGTCCGGAAACGCTTGGCTGTGCTGCAGCCGCAATAGGGACAGCAGAAGCAGTAGGAGCCTGTTCAGACTGTGCTGTAGAAAGGGAGTCCAGGCGAGCAGCTACATGCTGCAAATAATTTATCACTTGTTTCTGGGTGGTACGCTGTTGTTCAAGTTCATGTAGTACTTCAGACATTCCTGGTTTAGAGCCAGCGGGATCCATGGCCCAAGCGTACTGTTACGACCAGAGGATGTGGATCCTCTGTGTCAGCTGATAGAGGACTGGAAATTAGTCCAATATTGCTGACTGCTGATTCTCAGAGACAGGACCATGGTGTCTGCACCTGTTACCTTGAATGCAGCTACCTGCAGTAGTGTGAACAGAGTCCAACCAAGGCAGAATAAAGGAACAGATGGTCTTTACTGGCAGACAGTATTTAAAAGCCACTTGACAGATACAGGCAACACAAAGTTCAGAGCAATATAGCATGCAGATATAAGCAGTCTCATAGGCAGCGCAGGGTCTGGATCCAGGCAGACTTACAGCAGGAGATGGGCAGATGCGTAGTCAGGCAGTGTAGATATAAGCGGTCTCGTTGTCAGGCAGTGCAGGGTCTGGATCCAGGCAGACTTGCTGTGGTAAGGTGGCTTCTCCCATCTGAAAGGTAGGTTCCCAGTACCCATGAACTTTCACCGGCTTGCAGGGGCGTAGCTAGAAATGACTGGGCCCCATAGCAAAAAAAATTATGGGCCCCCCCTCCCGGATCTCCCACCCCCACATACCTATTGGACCTCCCACCCCTTCCAGAGCTCCCACCCAAACACCCCTCCAGGACCTCCCACCCCAACATCCCCCCCAAGTGTCGTCCACAGATCCCTCCCCCCTTCAGTGTCGTCCACAGATCCCCCCTTTAGTGTCGTCCACAGATCCCCCCTTTAGTGTCGTCCACAGATCCCCCCTTTAGTGTCGTCCACAGATCCCCCCTTTAGTGTCGTCCACAGATCCCCCCTTTAGTGTCGTCCACAGATCCCCCCTTTAGTGTCGTCCACAGATCCCCCCTTTAGTGTCGTCCACAGATCCCCCCTTTAGTGTCGTCCACAGATCCCCCCTTTAGTGTCGTCCACAGATCCCCCCTTTAGTGTCGTCCACAGATCCCCCCTTAAGTGTCGTCCACAGATCCCCCCTTTAGTGTCGTCCACAGATCCCCCCTTTAGTGTCGTCCACAGATCCCCCCTTTAGTGTCGTCCACAGATCCCCCCTTTAGTGTCGTCCACAGATCCCCCCCTTAGTGTCGTCCACAGATCCCCCCTTTAGTGTCGTCCACAGATCCCCCCTTTAGTGTCGTCCACAGATCCCCCCTTTAGTGTCGTCCACAGATCCCCCTTTAGTGTCGTCCACAGATCCCCCCTTTAGTGTCGTCCACAGATCCCCCCTTTAGTGTCGTCCACAGATCCCCCCCTTAGTGTCGTCCACAGATCCCCCCCTTAGTGTCGTCCACAGATCCCCCCTTTAGTGTCGTCCACAGATCCCCCCTTTAATGTCGTCCACAGATCCCCCTTTAGTGTCCTCCACAGATCCCCCCTTCAGTGTCCTCCACAGATCCCCCCTTCAGTGTCCTCCACAGATCCCCCCTTCAGTGTCCTCCACAGATCCCCCCTTCAGTGTCCTCCACAGATCCCCCCTTCAGTGTCCTCCACAGATCCCCCCTTCAGTGTCCTCCACAGATCCCCCCTTCAGTGTCCTCCACAGATCCCTCCTTCAGTGTCCTCCACAGATCCCCCCCCCCTTTCAGTGTCCTCCACAGATCCCCCCCCCAGTGTCCTCCACAGATCCCCCCTTCAGTGTCCTCCACAGATCCCTCCTTCAGTGTCCTCCACAGATCCCCCCCTTTCAGTGTCCTCCACAGATCCCCCCCCAGTGTCCTCCACAGATCCCCCCTTCACTGGCCTACCTCATCTTCTGCTCGTGCAGCAGTGCGCCTCGGGCCCGCCTACTCCAGTCCTGACCTGACTACTCCTCTGCTTCCTTGGCTTCCCCCCCAGCCAGGCCCGAGCCGCGGCCCGCCCAAGCCCCGCCCACTACAGCCGCGGCCCGCCCAAGCCCCGCCCACCTGGCTGCCCGGCTGTGTAAAAAATAAAATAAAATGAATGCAGTCCGGGACGGGCCCCCAGTGGCGTAGGGCCCCATAGCCACTGCTATGGTTGCTATGGCTATCCCTACGCCACTGCCGGCTTGTACAGCCAAGATTCTGGTGGCTGTGTGAGGAGACTGGAATCCCAGAATTTGTAAAAGGCAGGTCGTTGAATGGTGGTGATTAGTGTTGAGCGCGAATATTCGAAAAGCGAATTTTTTTCGCGAATATCGCAACTTCGCGATTTCGCGAATATTTCGAATATAGTGCTATATATTCGTAAAAACGAATATTCGTTTTTTTTTTTTTTGTTTTTTTTCACAAAATTACAGTACACATATAATTGATTGTTTCCCAAAGGTCCAACAGCTCAGATCTTACTCACATTGCCTAGAAAGTGATTGAGGCGCGAATCTTCGTAAGGCGATTTTATTAGCGCACATGCGAATATCGGCACGTCCCAGAACAGAGGCAAAGGGCTTTGCATTCATACATTAGTGAATTGAGTTGCGAATCTTCGTAAGGCGATTTTATTAGCGCACATGCGAATATCTACACTTGTCCCAGAACAGAGGCACAGGGCTTTGCATTACATTAGTGATTGAATTGAGTTGCGAATCTTCGTAAGGCGATTTTATTAGCGCACATGCGAATATCTACACTTGTCCCCAGAACAGAGAGGCAAAGGCCTGTGCATTCATATAGTATAGCACCATATTCGCGAATACGTAGAACTTCGTAAAATTCGATTTACGAATATTCGTATTTTTTATTTTAGTTTCCACCTTACAGATTACATTGATCTGTACTCTGTCAACTACTGTCATCACCCCCCAGTGTATCTCGATTGATTCACAAAAGTCCAAAAGCTCAGATCTTACTCACATTGCCTAGAAAGTGATTGAGGCGCGAATCTTTGTTAGGCGATTTTATTAGCGCACAGGCGAATATCAGCACTTGTCCCAGAACAGAGGCAAAGGGCTTTGCATTCTTACATTAGTGATTGAATTGAGTTGCGAATCTTCGTAAGGCGATTTCATTAGCGCACATGCGAATTTTGCATCTCATAATATGTATTATGCGATGCGAAAATTCGAATTATCGCATATGCGAAATAATAACGAATTCGAATATTCGCGAATATTTTACGAATATTCTTTCGAATATTCGCGAAATTTCGCGAATTCGAATATGGGACATGCCGCTCAACACTAGTGGTGATCTGAGAACCAGTATCCAGCAGGGCTTCAAAAGGTATCCCGTTGATGCATATGTTAATTTTTAGACGAGATCCTACCTATCTGGGCATCCAACTTGGATCCTTTGGACCTATTGTTCTACCTCCCGAGGGGCGGTCCTCGGCCTCGGGGGTGGCCCGTTTAACTGCCAACACGTTGATTCAGTATGTCCATATTTTTTGCAATAGTGGCAGACAGGCGGCTTGCGGTTCTTAGACCGGTAATTTGGCCGTCCATCTAGTTCTTTGGAGTATACCTCTTTATGTGCAGGTGGGAGGAACCTTTGAGGTAAGGGGCTCTCATCTTTCAATAATAATGGTCTTTCCCTGCACACCTTTTCCAGACTCTTAGTGAGATGGTTAACTTGCTCCATTAATGCTGCCACCACATCTGTCACTGGAGCCTGGGTGGCTTGACTGGCCCCGGACGGCCTCACATTAATAGTCCTTGACTGACAGACCTGTGGCTCAGGGGAGGCCGCTGGTCCCGCGAGCGGGTTTTGGCCTAGGATACTGATGGCCAGCTCTTTAAAGTCCAAAAACTCACAATTGGGGTGTTGGGCCGACAGCATCCTCAGCTGGCCCTTTAAGAACTGCTCTCTCAGAGTACTGTCTTGATCTTCAGCCTCCCTGGGATCCACCTGGACCACGGCCCTCAGGGTCTCTTGCAGGGACAAAGCAAAATCACGGAGTGACTGGTGGCCACCCGACGGCTTAGGGAGGGTGGGCTGGGCCTGGTGGCCCTTCCCCCCTGTTTTCCTACCCCCTTTATGTATATTTCCTCTGATACCCGTTCCGGTTTGGCATGCAGGGGTTAATATAGGGATCTGGTTGGGAGAGTGGGCGGTCAGCCAGCAGGGCATATATGCCACTGTCCCGCCTTCCCTCTTCCTCTTTGAGCGGAAGCGCTTTGCCCTCTTTGAGCGGAAGCGCTTTGTGGTCTTGCAGCGCTCTGTCCGCATGGAGATGGCCGCCTCAGATGCCCCTCTGCTGGAGGCTTTGAGGGCGAGAATGGCGGAGGGGGGTGAGGGATGGCTGCGCTCATTTTTGAGCAGCCTCGGTTCCCCTCAATCTTCCTCCTCCCCTGGCTTGGCGTGCGCCCCTGAGGAGGTAATGCCCGTCGATCCCGATACTGCGGTGGGGGGCCGGCGGTCTGCTCGGCACATCCGCCCCCCCGCTAGGTTCGGGTACAGTCCCCCCCCTCCATTTCCACTTACCCTGAATGCTCCGGCTGGCGCTAATGCTACTCATGCTGGCCGGCAGGTCCCCTGTGCTGCCGAGGCAGCGGTGGCTCCGCCCCTTCCGGTTTCCTCTCCTCGCATGTCCCGTCCTGCTGCCGCTTGTTTAACTGCGGCTTGGAGCGGTGGAGTAGTAATGGGTGCACAGGCCAGCAGCTCCTCCTCTCGGGGTCTCCCTCTCACCCCTCCAGCTTCTCAGTCCTTGCCCCCTCATGCTCCCCAGGGACAGCAGCAATTAGATGGGGCTCTGCCACCAGCTGCAGTTGTAGAAGTGACCGCCCCTCTGTCTCATACTGACGATGTGGTGTGGGTGGAACCCCTTTCTGCCCCTGCAGTTAATGCTCACCCTCTGCCGCCTCCCCTTTCCCTTTCCCAGGGGTCACGCCAGCGCAGGGTTCGGTCCAGCTCGTCGTCCTCCTCTCAGGAGAGCAGAAGGCGCGTTTGGCGAGGTTCCCGCAGGCGTCACTCCCGCCGCAGGTCTGGTGGCTCGGCGCGGAGCAGGCGCTCCAGATCCTCCAGATGGCGCTCGCCGTCCTCCTCTGAAGGGTCGCTGGCTGCGTCGGGGGAGTCTGGTCGAGCAGCTCGTTCGCGTCGCGCTGGGCGGTCGCGTCATCAGTCATCCAGGGTCCGTTGCCTGGCTCCTACGGCGTCTGTGCAGCCTGAGGTTCCGATGCCTGCTGCTCCGGTGATTCCTGTCTCTTCTTCCGGTGAGTACCATTCTGTGGGTGTGGTGGGGACAGGGGCGGGGGAGACTAACACCGCCGAGTTATGGAAGATGTTGTTAGATCGGTTGCAACAGCCTGCCCAGGTTCAGGGGTCCCCTCCTCCTAGTGTTAAACAGGCTCCCGTTCTGGCGGGGGTTCACAAGGATTCATGCTATTGCGGGGTTAGCCTCCTTGGTTCCCACCTGGAGGAAGCGGTTAGGGAAAAGGTATGGGCTAACCAGTATGTGGATGTTTGGTCCCTCATATTGGTTGACCAATACACGGTGGATAAGGAAAGGCGTTTTTCGGATAGACCTTCTGAGCGTAGACCCCGGGTGGCCAAGACCATGAACAATTGGTTGCAGGCCTTTTCCGTTTTGGGTTGTGTTATGGGACAGCGTCATCCTGAGCGGTGTTCCGAGCTGTTTGTTTATCAGGATATAATATATAGTGCCTACAAATCGCACGGGGGCAGTGCCTGGTGGCGGTATGATGAGGAGTTTCGTCATCAGTTGGCGTTACACCCGGAGATGGGGTGGGGGGTTGCGGCGACAGATGTTTGGTTGAGGTTAATGGTTGTGCAGAGGCCCCCTCCCTTTCCAGCGGCGGCCGCTGGTTCAGGGGGATCACCTTCCCATGGACCGGTGGCCGTCCGTCGCCCCGGGTCCTGCTGGTTATTTTATGAGGGGAGCTGCAGGTTTGCCGGGTTGTGTAGATTCAAGCATGAGTGCTCCGCCTGCGGAGGCCCTCACCCCGCTAGTAAGTGCACCCGCCCCGCAGTTAGGCCAGCCAAACAGTTTGAGCAAGGGGGATTTAAGGACCCCGGTGAGCGTGTCAGAGATGGGCCCCTGGTTAGACAGGTACCCCAATAAACAGGCTGCGGCTCAACTCCGTTTTGGTTTTTCCTTTGGGTTTTTTATTCCTTTTGTTCTTAACCATTCTCCGTTTTTTTCGGATAACTTGAAGTCGGCTCGGGAGCTACCAGATGTTCTGAGGGATAAGGTCTTTAAGGAGGTTTAAGGGTCCATTTGATGTGTTACCATTCCCTAATTTGCGAGTTTCCCCGCTTGGCGTGGTCCCTAAGAAAGAACCGGGTAAGTTCAGGTTGAGTCATCATTTATCTCACCTGAAGGGTTCGTCAGTTAATGATGCCATTAGTCCGGAGGATGCCTCGGTGTCTTATGTCTCCTTTGACCGTGCAGTCGCGTTGGTCAGGGAGGCGGGCAAAGGGGCCCTCCTGGCCAAGTCGGATATTGAATCAGCTTTCCGTCTGCTTCCTGTTCACCCTGATTGTTTCATTTGCTAGGTTGCTGTGTAGACGGTAAGTTTTACTATGACACCTGTCTCCCTATAGGTTGTTCCATTTCATGTCATTATTTTGAGTTGTTTGGTTCTTTTTTGGAATGGGTCATCCGTTATGAGTCGGGCTCTACGTCAGTTTTGCATTATTTGGATGACTTTCTTTTTGTTTCTCCAGGATCTGGGGATGGTTGCTTGTTATTGCTGAATCTGTTTTTGGAGAGGATGGCTCAGTTTGGGGTTCCGATTTCCATGGAGAAAACAGAAGGCCCTGTCACGTGTTTGTCGTTTCTGGGTATTGAGATTGACACAGTTGATATGGTTTTTCGGTTGCCATGTGATAAGCTTCAGAAGCTTGTAGATTTGATTGATGGGTTTTTGGCAGTTAGGAAGGTTACCCTACTACAGATGCAGTCTCTTTTGGGCCTCTTGTGCTTTGCTTGTAGGGTGATGCCCATGGGCCGTGTTTTTGCCCGCCGTTTATCTTTAGCTACCAGGGGTGTGCAGTCCCCCCGCCATCGCATTCGGATCACTGCGTCACTGAAGGAGGACTTGCGAGTATGGAGGGCTTTTCTACAATCTTTCAATGGTCATACCTGTTACATGTCTGTGGTTACCCCTAACTCTGAACTGTCTCTGTTTTCAGATGCTTCCAGGTCATGTGGTTTTGGTACGATTTTGGGGGTGGAATGGTGTGCCGGTGAGTGGCCTGACGCCTGGCGATCTGCTGGTTTGTGCAAGAACCTCACATTATTGGAGTTGTTCCCGATTGTGGTGTCGGTGGAATTGTGGAGGGATCGGCTAGCCAATAAGCATGTTTCTTTTTGGACGGACAATTTGAGTGTGGTTTATGCTGTCAATACCTTGTCTTCCTCTTCTCTCCCGGTTCTGGCATTGCTCCGGCATCTCGTACTTCAGTGCCTCGAATGTAATATCTATTTTAGGGCTCGTCATGTTCCAGGTGTTGATAATAAGATTGCTGATGCTCTTTCCCGTTTTCGTTGGCAGGATTTCAGGTCCTTTCTTCCGGGAGCCGATTTGGAGGGCAGGGAATGCCCATCGTACCTGTGGGGTCTGGTGGACAGGAGCTGATGTCGCTGGTTCGATCATCTGTTTCCCCGGCGACTTGGCAGGCACATGATAAGGCGTGGGCTGAGTGGTTGGAAATGGTGAATTACAGAGACGTGGTTTCCCGAGATGACCTATGATTGGAAGTCACAACTGATTGATTATTGCGCTTGCGGGCCACGCGAGTTTCTGCAGCGGTTGCGCAACGGCGCCTGGCTGGTGTCGCCTTTCATTTCAAATTGCGCGGCTGGGTACATGTGACCAAGCAGTTTATTATCCGTCAGGCCATGAAGGGTTGGAGAAAGGAGTCCGTCTCTCGGGAGAGCCGAAGACCGATCTCGTTTAACTTGCTAGGTAGGCTTCTTTCCAGGCTTCCTGAAGTTTGCGCATCGCCTTTCGAGGTGGCGTTGTTTTCGTGTAGTTTTAGCGTAGCCTTCTTTGCGGCCCTGAGGTTGGGAGAATTGGTTGCCCCCTCCCGTAGCAAGTCAGGGGGTCTTTCTTGTCAGGACGTGGTGTTAGGTAATGATTCTTTGAGGATTCGGCCATTCGTATGTTTTCTGGGCGGCTCAGAGAGCTGATTGCCGACCTGGTGGGAGGTCCCTCGGCTTCCGTGAGGTGGACGTAGCCTGGAGAGGAATCCGGGGTCTCAGCTCATGTCTCAAGTGGTTGAAATCGGTTCGCAGGCCAGTGGCCCGGTTATTTTAGTTTTACATGCAGGGGGGAACGATGTGGGTTCTGTGCCCCTGGTGGAATTGTTGACCCTCATCAGGTCCGATTTGGAGCGTTTCCCTTCCTTTTTTCATGAGGTGGTTCTGGTATGGTCTGAGGTTGTCCCTCGTGTGGTATGGCAGGGTGGGGAGGTGGTCGAGAGGTGTAGGAGAACGATTAATGCCCGTATTTCCTGTTTTGTCAGGTCCCGGGGTGGTGTGGTTGTCAGACACCGGCAGCTTGAGGGTGATAACCGTTCGTTGATGAGGCCCGATGGGGTACACCTGAATGATATAGGTTTGGATATTTTCCTTTCAGGTATTCAGGATGGTGTGGAACAGGCCATGTTTTTGTTGGGTGGTGGTCGGAGCCCCGTTTGAGGGCGGTGCTCCTCCTTGGCGGCTAGTTATTGCATCGTAAAGGTGTTGGAGGAAAAATGGGCAGATCCGCCCGCTGGGATACCAGCGGCTGGCGGAGAGCACGGTTCAAGGTTATGGTTTTGCCGTTTGAATAAAGCTGTGGCCGATTACCACCTAACAAAATAAAAGGTTAAAAGTTGAACGGTGTCAGTGTCGTTATTGAAGGGGTTAGTTGGGGTTGGTATGTGGGGCTAGAGGAAGGTTTGGAGTTCCCCTTCCCATTCCTTATGGTGCCAACAGTCTGGTGGCCACCCGACGGCTTAGGGAGGGTGGGCAGGGACTGGTGGCCCTTCCCCCCTGTTTTCCTACCCCCTTTATGTATATTTCCTCTGATGCCCGTTCCGGTTTGGCATGCAGGGGTTAATATAGGGATCCGGTTGGGAGAGTGGGCGGTCAGCCAGGAGGGCATATATGCCACTGTCCCGCCTTCCCTCTTCCTCTTTGAGTGGAAGCGCTTTGTCCCTCCCTCCCTCCCCTGTGAGTTGATAGTGTGGTGCTTCGTTCGGATGGTGTGCTCAGAAGTGATTCAGGGGTACGGTTATATAGGCAAAGTGCCTCTTTGGAGTTTTTAAAGTCACAGCTGGCGGCTAGTTATTGCATCGTAAAGGTGTTGGAGGAAAAATGGGCGGATCCGCCCGCTGGGATACCAGCATCTGGCGGAGAGCACGGTTCAAGGTTATGGTTTTGCCATTTGAATAAAGCTGTGGCCGATTACCACCCAACAAAATAAAAGGTTAAAAGTTGAACGGTGTCAGTGTCGTTATTGAAGGGGTTAGTTGGGGTTGGTATGTGGGGCTAGAGGAAGGTTTGGAGTTCCCCTTCCCATTCCTTATGGTGCCAACAGTCTCACCAGGCTGTTGCTTCCTGCTGAAAAATCGCATCTTAACTTCGGACACCGTTCGGGCCTCAAACGTGGTGCCGAGGGGATCAAATATCTGTTCCAGGCTGCTCTTTTTAGAACGGGGCCATGACATGACTTCCCTTCGGGCGGCCCCTTCTAACTGTGCTAAAAGGATCTCCATTTGTTGTTCAGCGGAGATAGGGTATAGCCGGAATAAGGCCAGGATCTGGTCTCTAAAGTCCATCAATTTATGGGCTTCCCCGGAATATCGCGGGAACCAGGGGGCCCCAAAATAATATGGCATGGTCAGGGGCATCAGGCTAGATGTTGCCGCAGTGGCAGGTGTCCTGTTATCGGCTGCGTGCACTTCAGAAGGTATATCGGGGGGCCACCTGCCCCGCTTCCTCAGGTGCAGACATGGTGTGGTCTCTGGAGGTAGCTTCCTTAGGCAGACACACGCTGGGTTTTACTGGCTCAAACGTTGCTAAGGGGCTATGGAGTGAGTATGGCCCTTTAAATGGCAGCGGATCAGGTCAAGATCCAAATCGGATGTGTTCTCCCCCGGATTAAGTCTCTTATGGCTAAAGAGGGACCTCCCCCCAGCTTTCCAGCAAGATCGGAATTCACCCGGTGCTTGAATATCAAGGAATCAGTGCGTACCGAAAGTTTACTTACTCCGGTGCTGCACCGTCCAGGTCTCGCGAGGCACGGGATCACGTCGTGCGGAGGTCCCATGTGCAGCGTTAGGAGGTAGGTGAGGTCTTTCTGAGCTCTGGTATTCAAGGTAGGCGGTACCTTCTCTTCTCCTTCTCTTCACTGACAGCAAACAGTCCACAGCAATACAATGTTTGCACCGCGATTATTACAGTTCTTTGGCCCAGCAATTTTTCAAATAAACAGTTAGGGCTTGTATCACTTCATGGGCAATAACGGCACACAGTTTATATTCCACAATGGCGCAGGAATGATCGCATCCTGTTTGTGACGCCAAAATATGCAGTACGCTACCCTGCAGGGTATTGCGATGGTGAGGTCACTGTTAATAGGCAAATGAGGGTTGCTCTTGGCTACTCACAGTTTATGGGAGACCCTGGGCAGGCGTGCAGCAGTGATGAAGAGGCTGGCACTTGGATCCTCTGGGGCACTCTCTGTATATAGGGACCAGGCCGGTGGTATGTGAGGTGCCCTGGATGTTGCAGGTTTAAAGTGCCGGTGGCAAGATCCCTTTAAGTTTGTGACGCCAGTGCCGGTAACGGTGGCACACTGATTTATAATAGGAATAATTGAGGAACACGTTGTTATGGTGAACCAAAACTTCCTTTACAACAGTTAACTTTGTACAGTCTGCTAAATAACTATAGGACCAGACTAGGGCAAGGTTAATTATACACTTTATTTACAGATGCCTAAACAGGCAAAGAAACCTATCTTGGCCCAAGTCAAATTAATATATCACTTTTATTCAATATACATTAAAACCTGAATAGATGCATAGAACGCAATGGTACTGACCATTGAAACAGAAAAGTATATAGGATATTAAAAACACAGCCACCAAACCTCTGCTGTTGACATTGGCTTAATGACATAGGAGAAAAAAAGGAAAAAGGGAAGAAACGAGGGAAAAGGGGGGGGGGGGGGGGGGACATTCACTATCCCTGCCCCTACTTGTGAAAAGGAAATTTGATTACCCTACCTCGTCTGCACTTAATGGCTACAGTGACAACTAATTGCCTTACTTTCACATCTACTGCATGTGTACTGGTGTACGATTTGTGTCATCAGAACACCCAGGCAAATATAGGTACTACCTATCTCCTGCCGGACTACTCATGAAACAAACACACAGTGGGAAGGTGACCGCACATTAAAACCTAACACTGCCCCCCGAAATGTTTCGCCAGTACTCTGGCTTCCTCAGGGGTAATGGGCAGCAATGGATGACATCAAAAACCGGAAGCTGAAATAGTCAAGATAATGATTGACAGATCTTAACTGCCTATCGATCATGGGGGGGGGGGGGGGTGTTTAGAATGTGCAGCCAATCCGCATAAGGCAAAGACGATACTCGCCGTGTCATAGGGAGGCCGCGTCATTGTTAGTGCGCTGGCCCTGCGGCGCATACACCATATCATGGGGAATCCACCGTCGCCACCTGGTGACGTAATTATTTGTGCGCAGTCGCTGCGGCGCATGCGCAGACGAGCCAGCGACCGCGAATTACCCCACGCGCAACTGCGCATGAGCTGAACTTTGTACAGTCTGGGTTCAGTTCCACATGGCAGTAGCAATAATAAGCAGGTTTTCATACACGGCAGGCACAATGTTGTTTGCAAGATACTCAGAGGGTAAACACTGACAGTACAGGTTGCACTTTTCGTCAGAACTATGAGCTGTGCGCTACGATTGGCCAGCGCTGCAGCAAGGGACAACCCTAATACAAAAACTCCGCCCAGTACAACAGAGGGAGCTGCAGACACCGGAGCCTATACCGGGCGAAGAGAACACATACTAGTAAGTGTAGGGGGACCCCTGGGCGCCGCTCTGCCCACTGATATAGTTAGTTTTTAGTTTTTAAACTAGTGAAAGGTCCTCTTTAATCCCAAGGCCCGTATGCCCTAATGCTGGCTTTATCCTTGGTAGAAAACTTCCTCAGGTATATATCCTTGCTTTTCCAAAATAATCCTTCTGCCCTACATCCCTCTTGTCTGGCTGGAATACTGGCTCTGCTCTGCCTTGTAATGGGAACTTGGTTTCTCAGGAGACAAACCCTTCTCCTGGTGGGGCAACTTCTGAGCTTGCTTTACTCAGGACCCTCAGGCTGGCTAGTCTGCACTCACTAGCCTCCTGGAACACACTGCCCTCCCTTTTCCTGTCTGGACCTCACTATATATATTAGAGCGCCGGGAGCATCAGGGTCAGGAAGGGGAGCCCAGGCGGGGGTTACCGGCACGGGGGTGTCGGTGCAGACTCAGGCAGGGGGCAAAGCAGAAGAGGATAGTGCATGGTTAGATGATAAGCACAAAGGAGAGGTTTATGTTTGTTTTGAGGGGCCTTTGGGGCTCATTTAAAAGCCGAGGTTAAGGAGCGGATATGGAGGGGGGAGTACATAGAGATTTTTTCTCTGCTTCTCCTTGAAATATTTAACTTGGAACTCCTTTTTATTATAAAATTACAAAACGTTACATAACTAATTACAAGTACAGACAAACAAAACTTAAACATAGACAGCATTCCAGCTGCCCCAGCCACATTCACACACACATTCATACCTACATATATTTACAGTCATGTGAAAAAATTAGGACACCCTTTGAAAGCATGTGGTTTTTTGTAACATTTTTATTAAAGGGTTATTTCATCTCCGTTTCAACAATACAGAGAGATTAAAGTAATCCAACTAAACAAAGAAAACTGAAGAAAAGTCTTTTCAAGATCTTCTGTAAATGTCATTCTACAAAAATGCCTATTCTAACTGAGGAAAAAGATAGGACACCCTTGCCCCTAATAGCGAGTGTTACCTCCTTTGGCTGAAATAACTGCAGTGAGACGGTTCTTGTAGCCATCTACCAGTCTTCGACATCGGTCTGAGGAAATTTTACCCCACTCCTCAATGCAGAACTTTTTCAGCTGTGAGATGTTTGAGGGGTTTCTTGCACGTACAGCCCTTTTCAAGTCACCCCACAGCATCTCAATGGGATTCAAATCTGGACTTTGACTTGGCCATTCCAGGACTCTCCATTTCTTCTTTTTCAGCCAATCTTTGGTTGATTTACTAGTATGTTTTGGGTCATTGTCATGTTGCATGGTCCAGTTCCGCTTCAGCTTTAATTTTCTAACTGATGGTCTCACATGTTCTTCAAGCACCTTCTGATGCTTGAAGAACATGTCCAAAGAACATTATTCCAGAAGTCCTGGTCTTTGTCAACTTTATCTCTGGCAAATGTCAGTCTGGCCTCGATGTTTCTCTTGGAAAGCAAAGGTTTCCTCCTTGCACACCTCCCATGCAAGTTAAACTTGTACAGTCTCTTTCTGATTGTAGAGGCATGTACTTCTACATCAACAGTAGCCAGAGCCTGCTGTAGTTCTCGAGATGACACTTTAGGGTTTTTGGAGACCTCTTTTAGCATCTTGCGGTCTGCTCTTGGGGTGAACTTGCTGGGGCGACCAGTCCTGGGCATGTTGGCAGTTGTTTTGAAAGCCCTCCACTTGTAGACTATCTTCCGGACAGTGGAATGGCTGATTTCAAAATCTTTTGAGATCTTTTTAAATCCCTTCCCAGACTCATAGGCTGCTACAATCTTTTTTCTGAAGTCCTCTGACAGCTCTTTTGCTCTCACCATGGTGCTCACTCTCACTTCAACAGTCAGGAGCACACCAAACTAAATGTCTGAGGTTTAAATAGGGCAAGCCTCATTCAACATGCAGAGTAACGATCTACTAATTATGTGCACCTGGTGTGATATACCTGTGTGAGATCTGAGCCAATTTAAGAGGGAATACATGTGAGGGTGTCCTATCTTTTTCCTCAGTTAGAATAGGCATTTTTGTAGAATGACATTTACAGAAGATCTTGAAAAGACTTTTCTTCAGTTTTCTTTGTTTAGTTGGATTACTTTAATCTCTCTGTATTGTTGAAACGGAGATGAAATAACCTTTTATTAAAAATGTTACAAAAAACCACATGCTTTCAAAGGGTGTCCTAATTTTTTCACATGACTGTATATAAAAAACACTACAAACTACAAACTTACCCTAACCTAACCTGGCCCTAGCCATTCCCTATCCTAAACTAAAACCCCCAGGACTGACCTCTGCATCATGTCCTCTGCATGTCCGCATAGTCCGAGGCCAGCCCTACCCCCACCACCCACATCCAGCCCTCGCCCCATGTCCTCCCATGTCCGCGTAGTCCAGGACTGGATGTAGGCCTCCCCACATTTTGTAAGTGCCCCCCCCCCTCACCCTAACCCACCCAACCTAACTAACTAACCCCCGCTTACCCTATCCTTCAACATAATATACACAATATATACAATATACCATACAATAAATATACAATAAACATTACTATAACCATACATAACCACTCCCGAAGGACCAAGTTCAGCCTTTGCAAGCCTTTCAAAACCGTACACTTTATCCAAAACAAAAATCTAGGATGAGAGTGTCAGCCCACCACCAGGAAGAGTACTACTAGGCTATGGTACACTAAAAGCAAAACCTCTCCAGAGGAGAGAGGCCTTGCTGGTACCAAGTCTTTTGTACTCAAGAGAACGTACCTTCACCAGGTCCCCCAGAATGTTCCTACACACCTCATCCACTGGGAGGACTTTCTGCCTTGCTGAAACTAAACACTGTGCGTTCCACGTGTAGTACCTAACCACTATGCTAACTAAAAAACATGTGCACAGGTCCCTTCTGCCCAGGTCTCTGAGCACTCCATAGGCCCACTCCGCATAGGAGAGGCTGGCTAGCCTAGGCCAGCCAATGGAAGCTCCCACCCGTTTGTACACCTCTGTATTAAAGGGACACTGAAGCAGGAAGTGCTCCATACTTTCCAGTATGGAGCCGCACTCCTCCCGGGGACAACCCCTTTCATCAGAGTTCCTGTACTTCAGATTGTCCCTTACATACAGCCTTCCGTGAAAGCAGCGCCAAGCCAAGTCCCAAAACTTCAAGGGGATCCTTGCAGAATTTAGCAACTGTTTCCCCTTGTCTAGATCCCGGCTTGGGCAATCCTTGAGGGCCAGGGGCTTCTGGAAGTGGGACAACAAGACCCTCTCGTCAAGGGACCTAATTGACAGAGTCCTAGGACTTTGGCTTATGACTGGGGCCCTGGGAGGGTGTCCGGGAGATCAAAAGCTGAATCACCCCCTCCCAGCCAGAGACTCTCACACTTATCCCAGTTGATCATGGACCCGGATGCTTTCGAGTAGCGATCCACCTCAGACATCACGTATTCTGCCTCCCCTTTCGAGGACAAGAAAATGGTGACATCGTCGGCGTACGCTACTATCCCCAGAGTGGCTTCCGGCGCCGCCCGATCCATCCCTACTCCCCTCAACGGTCCACGACTGACCCTCTTAAGAAAGGGATCAATCACGAACACGTATAAAAGTGGGCTCAAAGGACAACCCTGGCGAACGCCGGACCCAACCTCAAAAGGGCAGCCAGACACGGGAAACTCTCTGCCCCCGCATACAAGATCTTTAACCAATCGACAAACCCCCCCCGGCAGGCCATACTTCAAAAGGACCGACAAGAGGTACTCGTGGTTCACCCGATCAAACGCCTTTGCTTGATCTAAGGACAGCATGTACCCCCTCAAGTGGCCTGCTCTACTCTGTTCCACTGCCTCTCGGACACCGAGTACAGCACTAAAAGTGCTGTGGCCTGGAACCGAGCAATGCTGAGCCACCGAAAGGATTTGAGGCGCAAATTTCACCAGCCTGTTAAACAGTATCTTGGCCAGAATCTTTCTGTCCGTATTGAGAAGTGCTATGGGACGCCAGTTCTCAATACGGCTCGGATCTTTACCCTTTGATAGAAGGATCAGGGCTGACCTCCTCATTGACCGAGGCAGAGTGCTCGAGGATAGACACTCATTGAACACCTCAGTCAAGAGGGGACATAAAGAGTCCTTAAATGTCTTATAAAACTCGGATGTTAAGCCATCCGGGCCTGGCGACTTCTTCAGAGCTAACCCTTCCACCGCCAAGATAACTTCCTCCTTCCTGATCTCTTCCACCAAAACGTCAAAAGAGAAAGCCGATCCAGATCCCTCTTTCCCAAGAGGCACGAGTAAAAGGATCTGACGACTTCCAGGATCCCTGATCTGGACCTGTTCAGAGATCCTGTACTATCAACCAGTCCTGTTATTAACTTACTCTTCACTGACATCTTACAGTTTCTGTAGGGGTCAGGCGAGCGGTACCTCCCGAAGTCCCTCTCAAAAACTAAAGATGTGTGCCTATCATACTGGCACTTCTTGAGCAAAGATTTCACTCTGGAGATATCCTCGCGGCTACCTCCAGTCGAGACCAGACCTTCGAGTTTCCTCCTCAGACTCTGATACAGGCAGTACCTGTCCAGAGACCTGAGGCTTGAGAGCTGGCGGAAGAACTTTGCGGCCCCGTCTTTGAATACCTCCCACCACTCTGACTTAGTGTCACAGAGATCCAGCAAAGCTACCTGACTCTGAAGAAAGTCCTCAAAGGATTGTCTCACCTCTGCTTCCTCCAGGACTCCCGCATTCAGCTTCCAGTAACCTCTTCCCATTTGGGGGGATTCTGAAATATTCAGAGAAAACATAAGCAGACAGTGGTCGGAGAATTCTACCTCTACAACCCTTAAGGGCGAGAAGGTAGCCACCTCCTTAAAAAAAAATCAATCTTTTCTAGACCTAATCTTATTACCTCTGTAGAAAGTGAAACCACCGTGGTCTGGGGTGTGCCTAATGTGGACATCCACCAGACGAGCCTCACTAGCTATACTGTTTAGAGCTATACTATCATAAGTCAGACGGTCTCTGGTGCCTCCCCTATCCTGGGACCTTATGACAGTGTTAAAGTCCCCACCAAAGACCACTTGCCGGCTCGTAAAAAGGAAAGGCTTGATCCTCATAAAGAGACATTTCCTGCCCCACCTGGACTGGGGCCCGTAGATATTGATCAGGCGCAGTTCCTGTCCCTTCATGAGGATATCCAAGATCAAACACCTCCCCATTTCTAGTTCAACCACCTGTCGGCATTCTACCGGTATGGTGAAAAGAACCGCCACTCCGCTATACGGCTCAGCCGCAAGAGACCAGAAGGAGGGCCCAGATCTCCACTCCCTCTTCACTTTATGAACTTCTGCCAAGTTTGACAGTCTGGTCTCTTGCAAAAATAAAACATCAGCTTCAACTCGGCTGAAAAAATCAAAGGCTGTGTAACGAGCCACATCAGATTTAATGCTGGCGACATTAATGGTCGCCAGTGTCAGCTGAGTGGGTACCGCCATACTTGGTGTTTAAGCTAGATGTCCTCCTTCCTTCCCAACCTTCTTACCCCTCCCGGGGCTATCCTCTAAAGCGGCACGCCCTCTTTTGAGGGAGACAGTGGTGTCCATTCCATCTGTCACCACCGCTCCCTCTTGCGTACCGCCCCTGGCTTTCTCAGTTCCAGGAATCGAATTTGCCTCCTCTTCTGGGGACCTTACATCCTCACCAGAGAGGGGCACGGGGCCTCCTGAAAGCCCTCCCTCCTTCTTACCTCCTCCTCAGATGAAGAGGAGGCAGCGGTCTCATCCAAAGTGAACAATATAGAATAAGCCACGGCACTCCAGAGGGATTCCAGTCAATTTCTTTATTACACCTTGTGTAGCAACGTTTCAACCTAATGGTCTTTATCAAGCTCCCAATACACAGTGAACATTAAATACAGTCTCATGGCTCCGCATTGGCTACTGCTGACCCCTTCCCATTAACCCCCTCATTACTTCTTAAGAACATTCATATATTGCCCACTCCATAATCGATCCCAAATAACATACTTTTGTCTGTTACATCATCATGCTGTAGGAGATGCCGTCCCGCCCTCTTCACTCAGGTGCATATCGGTGTTCTCTCACTATTCCATGAGGCCTCGGCGTCTCTGGGTATAGTCTGCGCATGCGCGACATCGTCACTTCCGCCCTTCTATGCGCACTTCCGTCAGGCTATGCCCCACTTTCAGGTCATGTGATCCCGTCGCTCTAGTGACGCGTTATCACATGATCATACACCGATCTATTCACTCTCTTATCTTAGTGCCATTAAGTGCTAAGGCTCAGTTATACTAAATATTTAGACATATTAAGCAAAGTTACAAATCGGGACCCATAATTAGATGATGCGGGCTGTCTGGTGCCCATCACATATAGACCGATATTTTATCGAGCCATTAATTATATCATTCTAATACGTTAACTATCATAAGGAGGCTGCAGCTATCAGGACCATCATTATATTCTTTTACATGGTTACTTTCTATTATATCTCTAAAACTTCAGAGTGAATAACATGGTGTTTTATTCAAAGGCTATCCATGCAGGTTTTCCATCACTCATCCAGTGGCTGGTATATAGGGCAAGCGTTCCAGGGGTTGTTAGCCCTCAGTCCACTAGCCCATCCAGTCCCATACTGACATTCATTCTACAGGGGAGTTCAAATGGGGGAATGTAGGGCAGCCCTTCCTTACGGGGAGTCGCCCACACTCTCTCACGATTTCCCAAGATTTTATGGCTAATCCTGCTACATCTTAATTCACCTCCAACACCATTTCACTCAATTATTTTTTAGAGAAAATCTCAAGCTATATAGAATATCAAAAGAGTGGACCCTTCTAGCCATAGTCTCCATATGCCATAAACATCACATAAGGATTATATTATATATGGTGCAGACCTTGACAGCCCCACATCATCATCAGAAGATCCATATAACAGGTTCCCCTATTATCTTATCAACTATGGGCCTTTCATTCAGAGGCATCGTGAAGGTCAAAAGACGGTTCTCCCACAGCATGTATGTTCACACAGCATCTATGGATAAAAGGAAAAGAATTTCTTAAGTAAACTAATACCATAAAAATGGAGATATAGGCACAAAAAGAAGTTAAATATTATTCATATATATATACATTTGTGTGAGGCACTTACGGTAGTACAGTGAAGAACCTAGGAAATCAGGGAATAAGCGTAGTCGGTTGTGGTGTGCCGAAACCGAGGATGAGGTAGGCCTGAGAAAGAAGAGGGCCCACCCAAGGAAAGAGATGTGGAAGAAATGAGTTGTTAAATGAGTGGAGTGGTGGGAGGGTCAAAGTTCAGACCTCGGACGGTGCAGGAGTCAGGTAGAGGGGTGCCCTAAATAGGCTGGAGGCGGACCTCAGCCCCTCCCACAAATCCAGGCCAAAGCCTTCACACTTGTGTGAGGCACTTACGGTAGTACAGTGAAGAACCTAGGAAATCAGGGAATAAGCGTAGTCGGTTGTGGTGTGCCGAAACCGAGGATGAGGTAGGCCTGAGAAAGAAGAGGGCAAAAATGAGGTAAACCGTTTATTGTATTCGATATACAGGAAAACTCAACCCGACATGTTTTGGAAAGCATTCCTTAACTCCCGTGTTGGATTGGGGATGTAACGTGCGAAAGCGGACGACTTCCAGCGCCCCAATCTCTTAATGACATGAGCCGGGATGTTGGCACTGGAGGCCGTGGACGCGGCCCCGATCCGAAAGGAGTGCCCAGAGTAGTTGGATGCGTTGAGGCCTAGTTGAGTGAGGGATGACCTGACATAGGTCATGAAGGTGGTGGTGGTGAGTACAGACCCACGCAGTTGAAGTAGTGGCTGACAGGGTAGGAACTTGTGATGCTGTTTGTATGCGTCCAGAACCCCGACTGGGCACCATCTGTTCTGCGTAGGGTAGTATGGAATGTTCACGGGTGAGAGCTGACTGCTTTTGGAGTGAGGTAAGGTTAGGGTATAATGATCCCCGTGTTTCGTCAAGTGGGAGGCTAGCAGACAATGTGTAGTTTGGGTCGCCGAGGTCGTGGTGAATTCCCCGGGCCTCAGGAATCCGTAGAAGGCCAGGTACATCGCTGTTTTGATGATGGAGTTGGTATCAGCTTCAAAAGGACTGGAGTCTAATAAGTCGGATAGTGCTTTGAAAATGTGACTGTTAATGGGCAGTCTCTGTGTCGGCCGTGCGGGTTCTGTCCTCTGAATGCCCTTGAGTATGGTTTTGATCTGGTGTGAGGCCATGAAACTGATGTTGTTGGGGTGTATGATTAGCATGTGATGTTGGATGCCGGTGAGATAGAGCTTGATGGTGTTGTATGACAGTTTGAGCTTGAGGTGGCAAAAAGAAGCAAATCCTAGCAGGGAAGTCATGACAAATGGGTGCGTGATGCTGTGTTCCAACAGGAATTTGTTAAACAGTGCGAATGCTCTGTTGTATGACCTGCGTGTGTTGTCTGATAGTGCAGAGTGGGATAATGACTGGCTATGGCGCATGATGACATCTAATCCAGAATGAGCTGGTGAAATGACGGGGTGATGGAGGCCGTGGGTGACGCTGACGGGAGAGCCTGATGAAACGCCTGAAATTGGAAACGAGACAGATTGTCAGCTGCCGTATTGCACCTTCCCGGGACGTGGAAGCAGTGTATGAAGAAATTGTTGCAAGCTGCCAACCAAGTAAGCTTGCGCAGGAACCTCATGATTGTGAGGGATTTGGACCGACCCTTGTTAATGATCTGGCAGGTTGCCTGGTTGTCTGAGTAGCATCGGACCGACCTGTTTGCCCATGAATGACCCCACGCCACGGCGGCCGCCACGATAGGGTAGATCTCGAACAGAGCCGAGGTAGTGGAGAATCCTTCCAAACCCTGGACCGCAGGAGGCCAGCTACCCCACAGCCAATCGTTCCCACAAATGGCCGCGAAGCCTGTGGTGGATGCCGCATCCGACCAGACAGATGGGGAAGAGTCCGATAGCTGAGGGAGGAACATGCTCCTGCCGTTCCAGGCGGACCGAAATCTCCTCCACATACCCAGATCTGCAGTGGCGTGGGCATCCAGGGGCAGCCTGTGAGAGTCGTGAAGGAAAAGGGGGAAAAGGTGCAGAAGCCGTGAAATGAACGAGCGACCCTGGGGAATGATGCGCATGGCAAAGTTCAGGGACCCCAATAGGGACTGTAACTCCTTGCGGTTGCAGTTGCCAAGTTGAAGGTAATTGTCTATGTGGTTGAGAATAACCTGGATCTTCCCGAGTGGCAAACTGGCTTGCATGGAGGCCGAATCCAACTGAATGCCCAAGAAGGTGATGAATGTGTCCGGCCCTTCTGTTTTCTTGGAGGAGATGGGTACCCCAAGTTCCCCGAACAGCTTGATGGTGGCCCTGAGGCTGGCGGGAGGGGAGATGTTTTCCTCCACGAGTAGAAAGTCATCAAGGTAATGCAAGACCATCGGGCATCTTGCTACGTTCAAGAACCACCAGCATAGTGCCTCCGCGAATGTGTCAAAAATGGCCGGGCTACTCTTGGATCCGAAGGTCAACCGGGAGAAAAAATAATAGTTTCCGGACCACTTGATGCCATGAAGGTGCCACAGTGACGGGTGGATTGGTAGCAATTTGAACGCATTGGCGATGTCGGTTTTGCTGAGCCATGCTCCGACCCCTGCTTGCTTGATGGCGGTGATGGCGTGATCTATGGTGGTGTATTGGAGTGAGAATTCTTCCGATGGGATGAGGGAGTTTAGACTGGGGTCGGCTGAACCGCGTGGTGCCGATAAATCGATGATTAGCCTCCGTTTCTGGGAAGACTTCCCGGTGACGATGCCAATGGGATTGGTGCGCCATGTGGTGAATGGGGGTGTCTTGAATGGTCCTAGCACGAAGCCCTCTGCGACTTCCAGGGCTATGAGGGCGTCAATTGCGGTGGGGTTGCCTTGGGCGGATAGGAGATTTGGACATTCCAGGGTGCCTGTCGGCATGTGCAGGATGCCCGTGTGGAAGCCTTCGGTCAGACCCGACACAAGGAAATCCGTGAGATATCTGGATGGGTGCTGAGACATGAATGCTGTAAAAACCGGCATATTTATGGTCGATAGATACTGTTTGGAAAACATTTTATTTGGACACATTGATTTAGCATGTGCCCGGAAACAATTGGTACAAATGTGCAACAACTTACACCCGCTGTAATTGCAGGATCCCATATTGAAATTGTTGCAGATCTGGGACTTGCCCAGAAACTTGATTGGCCGCCCCAGCTTGTCCCGGGTTGATTTCTCCGTGACCCCGGAGGGGCCGGCCGTTTGAGAGGGGGCTTGTCTGTCCGCCGCATTCGGACAGAAATTGGTGGTGTGGGCCGTGGAGGAGCAGTGCACGCAAGCTGGCGTCCTCAGGCCTGCGAAGTGTCGGCAAAAAATGACGGTGTCGATTCTGGCCCAGTTGGAGCGGACTCCGTACTGGGAGAAAGCCCCCGCCACTTTTGCCGAAAAAGATCTATGGTAGTCATAGAATGCCGACCCTCCATATTTGTTGCCCAGGTCCACCAGCTTGTGCATGTAGAGGTCGAGCTCCTCCCTTCTGTTGGGGTAGACCGTGCAGATGACCTCCCTGTAGATGCCGAAAGCCAACACAAATTCTGGAATAGACAGTTTCCTATTGAGGCGGGCATCCCTAGCTTTGACCACAACCGAGACATCGTCGTAGGCATACGTTTTGTTCTCGACAATGTCTTGAGAGGCAATTAGGAGGGAGGCCAGGTTCACATCCTTACCTTCCAGAATGTCCCTTTTCAAGTGCTCCGGTATCATGTGCGCCGGGCTGACTTCTTGGTCATCTGGGTTGATGGATGGCACGGCCACTGGCAACCCGGCTGGTGCCGGTGGCGCCGCCGGTGGTGGCACTGCCAAGGAGAGGGATGTAGTGACCGACTCCAGCTTCCCTAACCTGTCGTTGACCCTGGACATGGACGTCATCAAAGAGGCCAGCATGGCGTGTATGTCCCCCGTGCTGGACTGGCTGGGTCCTTCCCCTGCCTCCGCGTTACTGGCTGACGTGCGCAGTAGACGGAAAAGCTCCGCTTTCCTTGCCGTGGCGGGGAAGGGAATCTGCCGTCTCCTCAATTCTGTCGTGATACGCGGAACTGTCCAGGATCTGATGGATGCTGGGCTGGAAAGATCGTCTCCCTGGGCTAAGGTGATGGATCTGGCCGGAGTGCCAGGAAGGGAAAAGTTCTCACTTCCTTCCAGAGACATGCTAAAACAGAATAGTTTGTTAGTGTGGGGAAACACAGGATCGTGCTGGCAAGCTAGCTATGCCGGATGGCGAAATAATTAAGCCTAAGATGGTGACAGATGAGGCCCTGCTAATTGCCGAGCGGCTTGAGAGGCACTATCTATGAGTTGGCGCGAGGGGTTGATGAGGCCACTGACGTGGTGGCAGGAGTGTAAGGCCTCTCGGTGACTTGTAAGACAGGACTAGGGAAAGGGAGTGACAGGTGAGGCCCTCTCTATGCAACAGCGAGGCGGCTTACTAACGAGTGGCGCGATGGGCGGCTGCCTCCGAGCGTGTGAGGCGGGGTGTTGGCCTCGCGGACCACTGACTGATGGCGGAGCCAAGAGGGGAATACTCTAGTGGGATTCCGACGCCCCTAAATGCCAGCACGCTGACCCTAACGGGATGGAGTGAAATGTAGGAAAAATAGACGATTGAGCAGGTGTACGTACCTGGTAGCAAGAAAAATCACAGGATACGTGCAGCGTAAATAAGAATGAGCTTGACCGCCTAAAAGAGGGGTAGACAGAAGTGTTATGACGAGAGTTTGACAGCGGTCTGGATGTTAGCATGACCTGAGGGATTGCGCCATGAGTTGCAATGGTGACCCGGTATGGTGGATGTAGTGTGAAATGTAGAAATGAACCGGGGGTAGTTTGTTTTGATCATTCCTTTTTTTTTTTTTTTTTTCCTATGGCGGTTTTTATTTTTTATTTTTTCCATATGGCGGGTTTTATTTTTATTTTTATTTATTTTATCTTTTTTTTTTTTTTTTTTTTATTTGGCGGGTCTTTGTTTTCCCATATGGCGGGTTTTTTTTTTTTTTTTTTCTTTTCCATGTGGGGGGGTTTTTTTTTTTTTTTTTTTTTTGGGCGGGTTTTTTGTTTTCCCATATGGCGGGGTTTTTTTTTTTTTTTTTTTGCGGGCTTTTCTGTTTTCCATGTGGCGGGTTTTTTTTTTTTTTTTTTTCCCATGTGGCGGGTTTCCCTGTTTTCCATATGGCGGGTTTAATATTTTATTTTTATTTTTTTTTTTTTATTTTTTTATCTCCCAATGCGGGTTGTTCTGGTGGTTTTGTGTGAAGCGTTGGTTTTTATTGCGGTGGATTGGTAACATGGATGTGGCGCCCCCCTCCTGTATGTGCTGGCTGATGGAGGGGAGCGGTAGCCGAATCTTGAGGTGCGTGGTGCAGGGGTGTATGTGCGGCACCCCTCGGCTCCCCCTCCCCCCCCGCACAGCGCGCACAGCGCGCACGCGCGCGGCACCCGGCCGGCCGCCGGTCACTGCGCATGCGCCGAGGCCGTGCACGCGCCGCGCATGCGCAAACCGGGCGTCGGGACGCGGCGGACGCCATTGGCAGCGCGGCAGGAGGACGGAGACGCGGGGAAGAGAGGGACCGTGGCACTGGTGTGGTGTGTGGAGAGGGAGCGTGGAGCGGTCGGGTTGCGGTGAGCAACTGGTGACTGTGAGAGGGCGGGCGTGCCGCTGAGCTGGGCGAGGGGAACAACTTGCCCAACAAAGTAACAGAATGGTCCATGGCAAGTGACAGCATGATGCATATGTATATGTGTGTGAGGGGAAGGAAAGTGTGGGATGATGGTGAGGAGGGGAACGGCGTTGGTACCGTGTGCATGCATGATCAGAACACGTAGCAACATGAAAACCGTGACAGGAGTGAAACTGTGACATGGTTTGACAAGGAAAAAGTGAAATGAACGAGCTGGTACAGGGGCAGCCGTGAGGCCCTGTGCTGTACCGTATGACAAGACTCACAGTTTAACGGGCAAAACGGGGCCCGCAAGGAACCAGGTGAAGTCGGACGGATGGAACCGGAAAGCTCCAAATCCTGGACCCGCAAGCAACGAACCTCAGAAGGAAAACAGCAACTCGTAAGTAACCTCTCAGTTAACTCCACAAGTAACTCTCTCTCTCTCTCAAAGTTCAGACCTCGGACGGTGCAGGAGTCAGGTAGAGGGGTGCCCTAAATAGGCTGGAGGCGGACCTCAGCCCCTCCCACAAATCCAGGCCAAAGCCTTCACACATGTTAAAAACCGGCTTCTTAGCCTAGTATTTGAAAAACATCTACGCACAACCTGATCAAGAGTCAGAAAAGGGAACCAACCTTAAATTCCCTATTCAAGCCCTTCGGCTCCATTGTCTCCAACTCGTAGATCCATCTTAGCTCTTTTTGTTTTAGCAGCTTCTCCCTATCTCCACCCCTCCTCAAAGTTGGGTCATTATCAATAATCCTAAATCTCAATTGAGAGACATTATGTCTATGTTTCCAAAAGTGCTCAGGCACTGGTAACTCTGCTTCATCATCACCATCTTGATTTTGCTGTTTTTTTTCTTTTTCTTTTTTTGGCTAATAGCTTGCATATAGTGTACCGATGTTGATTTATCCTGTTTTTACAGGGCTGTGTCGTCTCTCCTATATAGAGAAGGCCACACAGGCACTGCAGGCTATAGATAGCAAAGTCTGTGTTACATGTATAGTGTCCTCTAATGTCATATTTCTTCCCCGTTCGAGGGTGGCAGAAGGAGTCACCCTTGATTAGGCTGCCGCAATTGCAGCATCCCAAGCAAGGGTAACACCCCCTTCTACCAACCTCTTTTTTCTTAATTTTGACATCAGCTGATGTCAGGCTATCCTTAAGATTTCTGGGCCTCTTATACGACATCAGCGGAGGGGATTGAAATTCAATAACCTTAGGGAAGGAATGTGTCAGTATGTGCCAGTTATGTCTCAATATGCCTGAGATGCGGTTGCTCATTTTGCTGTAAGTTGATACAAATGGGATCCTATTTATTTTTTGTTCCTCCCTCTTTATTGCATTGGTTAATAATTGCTGTCGGTTACTATTCCTAGCTTTTTCTAAGTGTCTATCTATCAGATTTTGGGGGTATTTCCTATCCCTAAATCTTTGTCCCATTTTTTTCAATCTATCATCTACCAGACTCTCTTCTGACACTATTCTTCTTGCTCGTAAAAAGTGACTAAACGGTAGAGATTCTACTGACCTCCTAGGATGAGCACTATCAAAGCATAACATGCTGTTCCTGTCCGTTGGCCTAATAAAGAGATCGGTTTCCAATTTACCTTCCCTTAGATAAACCAACGTGTCTAGAAATTGTAATGATTCCGCTGAATACACTTTTGTAAATCTCAGTTGATCATGCAACTGATTAATATAGTCATGAAATTCCTGTAATTTTTCTTCCGTACCATTCCATATAAGGAAAATATCGTCTATATACCGCATCCACCCCCTCACATAGCTGTAGAGGGTGGATGGGTATATAGACGTTTCCTCTATTTTTGACATGTATATATTCGCATATGTCGGGGCCACGTTGGACCCCATCGTGGTGCCCCGACATTGCTCGTAAAACATATCCTCAAACAAAAAATAATTATGATACAGTAGAATTTCAAGTAGGGAGATTAGAAATGATTTGGTGTCAGACCCAAAATCCGACCTCTATAGGGCCCATTTAACTACCTCCAATCCCAGTTCATGATCAATACTGGTATAAAGGCTGGTTACATCGAATGAAACCAAAAAATCTCCCTCTTGAAATTCTAGTGCATCAATTTTTAACAGAAAATCTGTAGTATCCTTCACATAGGATTTAGCCTCCATTGCATAACATCTTAGGACTTTATCTAAAAAGGTTGCAGCATTGGAGAAGACTGACCCCATGCCCGACACAATGGGGCGTCCTGGCGGGTCTATCAGCCCTTTGTGTATCTTAGGGAGGATATATAAGAGAGGAGTCACCGGTTCTGTGGCACGAGATAAGTATGTAAATTGGCATCAATCAGGTCATTCGCGAAAGCGTTATCTGCCAATAACCTGATCTTGCGTATAATGGTCCATTTTGGATCTTGGCTTAGAGGTTTATATACCTCCTTGTCATTCACTTGTCTCATCACCTCCATTTTATACTTTTCCGTGTCCATCACCATGGTGGCTCCTCCCTTATCCGCCCTTTTGATAGTAATTTCCCTTCTGTTCTTTAGGGACTTTGGTGCCGCTTTCTCTCCCCTTGTCAGATTGGTGATATTTAGATCCATTTTTGATCTCTTGAGTCTTTCAGTCTCCAGTCTGACAAGGGAGACAAAGGTCTCAATAGCTTTGTTATATACTGGCGGTTGGAAGTCACTTTTGAGGAAAAGGCCCACACCCTTAAGTGAAAGGGACTCCTTCTGTACCTCTTTATCATCTGTAGGCGCCATTTCACTGAAGTGTACCTTCAGTTTAATACGCCTAAAGAAATTACACGTATTGGAATTGCTACAATAATAGTGAGTAGTGCTGGCCTATTTTCTATTTCTGCTTATCCAAAGTGAGATACCGGTTGGAGAGCTCTAGAGGGGAGTCGGTTTCGCCTTCTCTGGCTACTTTGGCCGGGCTCTTTTTTTTTTAGTACCGTTTCCTTCTATTGATGTTAGACCCAGTCTCACTACCCTCTGCTGCACTTTCGTAGTGTGAAGACTGGGTCTCATCGGCTCATTCTAGTCTCCTAATCTCCGCCCTTAGCTCCCTGTCCCCTAGGGTCTCTGAACTACGGGAGTCAGCCACTTGGGGAGGGGCAGACATCACCCCATTGTGGTGGGGTTCCTTCTGTTCCCTCTCTGCCTGGCGTCTCTCCCTCCGCCTCTGCCGGGACGGACCGCTCTTGGTCTTCACTGACCCCTTAACTTGACTGTCTCCGCCAGCACCCGCCTCAGCCGAAGAGACCTCCCGGCCCACTCGTGCATGAGCTCGGGCCGCATTGACCTCAGAGAGGGGACAGCGACTAAATGGGTGTCCGAGCACACCACACAAGTTGCACCTAATCTCCACACAAGTTGCGGCAAGGTGACCTGTCCCTCCACACAACGCGCACTTCTGCACTTGGCATCTGGCGCTGAAGTGTGAAGGGCTGCCACACTTGTGACAGAGCTTAGGCTGCCCCCTGTAGAAAACCAGGATCCTATCCCGGTGAAGGCAGAGGATAGAATGTGGGAAACCGTGCTTCCTAGACATTTCATCTTTACATTGAAAGTCCAGGCTCCCGACCAAATGCCAAATTCGTCCAGGTCTTTGGATGGTACACCCTGGACGTCCCCATACCTGCTTAGCCACGTCAGAATGTCAACGTAAGAAAGTGATTCGTTACGGGTTAAAACGGTCACCTTCTTGACGTTGTTCTGCCAGGTTATCGCCTGAGCGAAAAAACCCTTCCAATCCGGTAAGTTCTTCACCAGCTCATACCCAGACCAGAAAAGCTCTAGGCTCTCCGGCCGGGCAAAGCTGACGTCAAACTCCTTGGAACCATTGGAACCTTGGAACCGCTGTTGCAAGTCACCATCCGCGACTCCTGGGAATGAGGAAGCCAATGAGGATAGCCCCTCCCCCCCACGGTCGCAGCCACACTGGCATAACTTCTGCCAGGTGTTACGGCCGCAGGAGGGGCCACCAAACCGGCCCCCCCCCCCCACTACACTAGTACCAGATACCACGTCGGATCCCTCCGGAAGGCGAACACCAGGAGCCGCAGCCGCCACTTTTTCAGCGACAGGCTGCCGACTCCCAGCATCCATCCCACCTTTGGGACCCAACGCAGCACCCTCACCAACACCCCTACCAACACACTGCACACATGCACCCTCTCCCCCCGCTGGGACACCTGGTGCAGCAGGTGTCACCTTATTACCTTTATTATTTTTATTACTATTACCTTTATTATTATCCCTGACTTTATTTGCTTTGCTATTATTTACTTTATTATTTACACTGCCATTTTCATTGCCATTTTCATTGCCACTGGCTAAGCCCCCCCCCCCCCCCCCCCTCACCTGCTGCCCTCAAAATCTGGGCATTAATGACCATACTCCTCCCCAGCACTTAATTCAGCGCTTGAGGAGGAGGCAGAGGGGGCGTGTCCAGTGGCAATGTACATCGCCATATGTTCTGGCGCAATGCAGCCTTTTTAGTAGAGGACCGGAGCGCCATAGACACATCTTTCCCGGCAGCTCCGGCCTCTGGCTCCTCTATGCGCAGGCGCTTGCCCCCTGCGCCTACACATCCATTCATTGCTTCAGAACGGATCCGATCGAACGCTAGTGTGAAAGTAGCCTTAAAGCTAAAGAAGAGATTCTATAAAGGTATGCAAGGTATCGATACATAAACATCTATTCAGCTATGCTGGTGATTTCATATGCAGAAAACATATGACAGATGCACTTTATTTGTGTTATAAAAAAATTGCTCTGTGTTGCATTTCATTTTCTATAAAAAAGCCCATTAAAATCTTCAGCACCAGGCCCATGATGCTCTTAATCCGGCCCTGCCTCTCCTGACATATCTGATTTAGTGACTATTTGTATTCCCATAATATAATTCCAGAGAATATTCATAAGAATTCTGTATTGTTATGTTACTCTTTTATTCCTGCTAGAAATATTTATAAGGCTGTTACCAGGTGGAATTTACAATTGCGCAGTCTGACACTGGGAGCTGTGCAATCAGTGCTGACAGTATCAGACTGTGGGGACACCTTTGACATGAAAAATGATAGCATCCAGTTTGTTATTTATTGATACGTTTCCAGGTGGAATAACAGAGGAACGAGACAACACAGGGATAAAGAAAAGATTTTCCAGATAAGCTATTTTATGGGGACATGTCAGGAGGGGTGAGGGCTCCTCTGTGATGTGCTGTGGGTGTATCTGCACTTGGTCAGATTCTAGTATTTATTATTGAGGTAAATTTCCAAAAAGCTGATGAGGGCGGCCTCCAGAGATTTAGAGGAAGGAGCGGAGTGGGATGGAGGAAGGAAGGGAAAATTTCATCCTCTACATCTCCGCCTCTGGTGTTAATTTCCAAAGACAATTAGAAACAGGCTGACAGCAAATGTGGTGGTGTTCCAGTGATGGGACCTCCATGAATTAGACCCCTATGCTGTATATTGTGGATAGGCCATAAATGTCTGACATGGAAAGACCTCTTTAATCCTGGGGACTGTCAAATGAAGTTAAATGCATTTGGAGGTGTGGTCTATATAAATGGGAGTGGTCTGTGTGATATTTGTCTCAGCTGTCCAGAAAATATTTAAGGGTGGTGGACGACCCTGCTACAGGAGCATGAGAATGGTCCATTATAGGAGAACATGTGTGCGGATTACTGATCTCTGAAGACATTAAGAAAAATATAATGTTATATATTATTTATTATATATACATTTTTTTACTATATTATTTATCAATTTATTTTTATTTATTTTAATCACTTTGCACATTGTCTATTAGGTTAGCCACATTACTTCCTAGCCCCGGGCCCTGCATAACACATATCATTCAGATAGAACACCCAGAGGTTGGGGCTATGCTGGGAGGTGTAATTCTTTAGAAGGTAGAACATCATTGGTTGCTGTATGTTATAAATCCAGAGGTACGAGCTCTGCTAGGAGTTGTAGTTAGAATGTACTGGTTTATTTAAAAAAATAATAATAAATGTTTTAAATTGTTTAAAAACTTCCATTAACTGGACTGAGCCATTGGCTGCCGTTACTTGTGATGTCATCACCTTCTAGAATGGCCCCGCCCCCAAGTGACTGTGACATCACTCAGGAGTTCTATGTCTGGCATTGGAACCATCATTTCTGTGCAGTTGTATTGGTATTGCTCAGGAGACTGCAGCAATATTATTGACTGCTCCCCATTTTTGGGAATATCATCGCACATACGGTATTTTGTTTCCAGAGTCTTTGATAATGGAAAATTTCAGAAATTCCACCCGAAGAGGTAAGTGATCTCCTATGTACATAACATACATGTTCTGGTACCTACCAATCACCGGGCTCAGGTGAGATTGTTGGGGCGGGGGGGGGGGGGGTTATATGGACTTTTTAGTCATTTATATGATGTCTTGTTATTAGGACACAGATCGGGAAGATCAGCCCCGGATGGTGCCGCTCGTACCCGCGGTCTTCCTGGAGGACAGACTTCCAGAGGACGTCATGCTCGACCGGCGCCATATAGACAGCGGACAGCCATGACTGGAGAGGAGCGGGCGTCCACTGCAGGGAGACGCAGAAGACCAGCTACTGCCCCCGATAACACCACTGGCTGGAGGAGGACACGGCAGGCAGTGCGCCAGTTACACCAGGCGCTGGAGGAGCTTCCCAGTAACATCATGGGCACAGCCGGCTCCAGAGGAGGCTGTGTCATCTGCCTCCTGGAGTTCGAGGCGGGAGAGTCGGTCACCACTCTCCCCTGCTCCCATGATTTCCATGGAGCCTGTATAAGACCATGGCTCCTGGAGAATCCTGTCTGCCCCCTGTGTCGCTCCCCGCTGCTGACCAGATAATGGATGACGGATATGGTATGTGGATTGTGTGCCCTGTATACTGTAGAATAAGCCCCTTACACAGAAGTCACCTCATCAGCCGACTAACAAGGAGCTGGAGGGTTGTCAGGTGAAGCATTCGCAGAATGCACGGCTGGGCATTCTCTTTCACTTCCTTGTGTATTGGCCCCAAACCACTTATTGGGGTCTTTTCCCTGACCTGGTAGCGCTGGTTCTGATCCTGGATTTTGTATTTGATTTTAGTTATGATCGGCTCTGTTTTTGACTATGATTTTGGATGCTCCCTCTGTACTGCGCACTCGGCTCTGATTGACCCCCGTTGCTGACCCTGGACCGTACGACTATTCTTCTGCCTCCTGATTCTGTACAGCGCACTCGGCCCTGCTTGACCCTAGTTGCTGACCATGGACCGTACGACTATTCTTCTGCCTCCTGATTCTGTACTGCATACTCAGCCCTACTACATCTTCATTGTTCCTCTTCGGGTTGTCTGACCATCCTCCTGATCACTGCACCTGTTGTACGATCTCAGCTCTGCTAGTCCGATACATCATGGTAGGTGAATAGACTTTCCATTCGGTGTCCCTCATTGTACTCGTACCTCTAATCCTCCTCATGAACCAGTGGGCAAGTGATGAGCACCAAGTCCTGGCCTCAACACAGATCCTTACACCCCAAACTCAGTCATGAGAAGGGGGTGCAGGGGAATTGTGCCGTCCGGGAGGAGATTTCTCTAGACATGGGAGACGCAGATGGTGACAATTCTGCATCTTCCATCTTCATTTTAGCAGGTTCTGAAGTTTAGATCTGGAGGATCCTGTAAATGCAGACGTTACTCCCAGGAGATGTTGTAACGTCTATAAGGTTGTATTTTCTATTTTTCAGATTCCTTGCAGATGATTCGTGGCTTCAAGGGGAAGACCATCTCCAGTTTTCGCCAGTCCCTGCTGTGGACACAACGCATTCAGCTCGGCCACATCCAGTGACTTCTGCGCCATCTTGCTATCTGCTCCATGTCGGCAGCTGCTGACTCTTCGTGGTTTGTGGCAGTAATGGAGATTTATGGAGATGACGTTGTCTAGTTTTATCTCTAAGAGCAGAAATATCTGTTCCCCAAATAAATAGCAGACATTTGTAAGAACATGGCGGCTGCAGGTGTATATATATATATATCAGACTGGTGACGACACAGGACACATGTGAGGAGGTGAGAGGGATCTGAGCTCTTCTTACTGGACCTCCACAGCGGACAGAAATGTCGCCAATTATTCGTGTGGATTTGTAAATCCAGTAACAGCAAAGTGGATGAGATTTTCCAGAATTTTCACCATGCTGCAGAGATTTTCCTCCTGGACATTGAGCTGCGGGCAGATTTATAATTATTTTCCTCATTGAATTCAATGGAAATAAAGAAATCTGTGGTCAGGTGATAGAGCGGAGTATTTATCGGTAGATTACCTGCAGACACTGATTTACAATCACTAAATCTATGAATTTGCATACTAACACTAAGGGCTCATGCACATGAACATATTTTTTTCCGTGTTCATTCCGTTTTTTTTTTTTTTGGGGGGAGGCCTGTATGCTGAACCATTCACTTTAATGGGTCCGCAAAAAAATAAAAAATAAAAATAATCCCGTCTGCATTCTGTTTCCGCATGTCCGTTCCTGTAAAAAAGAAAGTCTGTTTTCCAGACAGAGATAGAAATTGTTACAGTGGATCCGAAAAAAAAATAAAAAACAGATGCAATACGTCAGCTCTATTTTTTGTGGATCCATGTTTTGCGGACCGCATAATTAATAAGGTCGTGTGCATGAGCCCTAAAGGCACCCTACCTGCTACAACCTGGAAGCACTACACAGGGTGTGCATAGTGGGACTACTACCTCCATCATCTGAACTGTAACCCCCCTCATCACTGCACCAGCCCTAGGGTGAAGGAGGTTTGGTGTGGAGAGAGGTTCAACCATTGCGACAAGATTAGACCCAAACCGAGGACTACCATCTCCATCCTGTCCACTACTACTCCCATTAGCCTCTCTATACCACCCCTATTGCAGGTGTGAGCATGATAAGAGCAGGTATTATCATTAAGGAGTTTTCAAGATCTCAGTGATTTACTAAAAACCCCTTTCCTGCGCCTCCATTAGAAAGAAAATGATGTTCTAAACGTATCTGATTCTACAGAAAAGCCGTCCTTCACAGCTTCCCCTGCTCCATGGTTAAAATGCGGGATATTATATGCGCCATCTAGTACTACCAAGCGTAATCCTGTTAAGTAAGCCATGTCACCTCTCCCAGGGGCAGAACTACCGCTGTAGCAGTAATGATTACTGTGTGAGCTGGCAGGTGAGGACAAGGCCCTAATAGGTAGATCACGAATATTCGAATTGCAAATTTTTATCGCGAATATAGGTACATCGAAAATTCACGAATATTTAGAATATAGTGATATATATTCGTAATTTCGAATATTCGAGTTTTTTTGCGAATTTTCGTAATGCGAATTTTCATAATGCGAATTTTTATCGCAAATTTTTCTTTCTTTCAATTTTCTATTTATTGAGGTAACAGAATCAAATAAAAACAGCAATACAAAAAAGGGGCAACATATCCCTGGATCATAGAGCATTAGACATTATGTAGAATAGCAATATAAAGCCCTGTGTATGCATACATTATCAATTAAAGATGACCTTTGACATATCAAATGAAATGATATAACCATACTACCCCACATGAATGAGTGAACTACATATGTAATAAAGCAGAGCTGCCTAAAAGAGTGCTGTGATGTGTCGGTACTACCAACCAGCGGAGCAATCAGGGAAACCTATTTAAGGGTCTGAGGAGAGGACCGAAGAACACCCTTGTGATTTATCGAGCCATTTTGCCCAGGTAGTTATGTATCTGTCATGGGACAAAGACTCCCAACTGGACAATTCCTCAAATCTGCAGATTTCTTGCACTTTATCTCTCCACATCTGTACAGAAGGGGCCTGAACAGAAAGCCATTTAAGAGGGATAAGTAGTTTGGCCGCAGCTATTAGGTGAGAGAGTAAGGAGTGCTTGCTAAGGGGACAGTGAAGTTCTGGCTAGTTCAAGAGGACAGCTTTGGGCGTTAGAGTCGTGCCAGCTGGGCAGATTTTTTTTATCTCATTTGCCACACCATCTTGCACTCACGCCCCCCACAAAGCCAGTCTGTTCAGGAGAGACAAGGGTTTGTAAGAATGGGCGATTCTGTGTGCCAATAATTTGGCCCAAAGTTTAATGTCGGTATTTAGGAGGGATAAAGGTCTGTAGTTAGAGGGAATTTCTGGATCTTTGTTTGGTTTTTGGAGGACCACAATGTATGCCTCTAGTGCTTGTTTTGTCGGAGGAGCTCCACCCAGCATGGAGTTGAAGTAAGTCATCAAATGAGGGCCAAGTACATGGAAATTTCTTTTTATAATATGCAATCGGCAGGCCATCAAGGCCTGGGCTTTTCCCTGAAGGGATTGAATTAATCATTTTTTTGGGCTTCTACAAGGGTGATAGGAGAGGTCAGGGATTCACTGTCTGCCTGCGATAATGTTGGTAAATTAAGGGATGATAGAAAGCTATTGGTAAGAGTACTCCTGTCCTGTCTGGAATTGGGGAGGTCATTCTTACGGATGTTATATAGAGTGGCATAGTATGAATTAAATATCTTGGCTATGCTTTGAGTATACGACACTAATTAAGTCTCCGTTATCACTACCATTTTGGCTATATAGGATTGTTCATTTCTCTTTTTAATAAGGGCCGACATCAATCTGTTCCCTCTGTTCCCGTGCATGTATTGTTTATGCCTAACTTTAACCACCTCAGCCCCCCTAGCTTAAACACCCTTAATGACCAGACCACTTTTTACAATTCTGCAATACACTACTTTCACGGTTTATTGCTCGGTCATGCAACTTACCACCCAAATAAATTTTACCTCCTTTTCTTCTCACTAATAGAGCTTTCATTTGGTAGTATTTCATTGCTGCTGCCATTTTTACTTTTTTGTTATTAATCGAAATTTAACAACATTTTTGAAAAAAAATGACATTTTTCACTTTCAGTTGTAATATAAAAAAAAAAAATGCCATCTATATATAAATTTTTCTCTATATTTATTGTTCTATTGTTCTACATGTCTTTGATAAAAAAAAAATGTTTGGTTAAAAAATATGGTTTGGGTAAAAGTTATAGCGTTTACAAACAAAAATGTTTTTTTTTTTTCTCATATTCCACTAACTTGTGACAAAAAAAAAAAAATCTTCCATGAACTCACTATGCCCATCACGAAATACCTTGGGGTGTCTCCTTTCCAAAATGGGGTCACTTATGGGGTAGTTATACTTTCCTGGCATTTTAGGGGCCCTAATGCGTGAGAAGTAGTTTGAAATCAAAATGTGTAAAAAATGCCCTGTGAAATCCTAAAGGTGCTTTTTGGAATGTGGGCCCCTTTGCCCACCTAGGCTGCAAAAAAGTGTTACACATGTGGTATCACCGTACTCAGAAGAAGTTAGGGCAATGTGTTTTGGGGTTGTCTTTTTACATATATCCATGCTGGGTGAGAGAAATATATCTCGGCAAAAAACAAGTTTTCCCATTTTTTTATACAAAGTTGGCATTTGACCAAGATATTTATCTCACCCAGCATGGGTATATGAAAAATGACAACCCAAAACACATTGCCCAACTTCTCCTGAGTACGGCGATACCACATGTGTGACACTTTTTTGCAGCCTAGATGCGCAAAGGGGACCAAATTCCTTTTAGGAGGGCATTTTTAGACATTTGGAACCCAGACTTCTTCTCACGCTTTAGGGCCCCTAAAATGCCAGGGCAGTATAAATTTTGGAAAGAAGACACCCCAAGGTATTCAATGAGGGGCATGGCGAGTTCATAGAAGATTTGTTTTTGGGCACAAGTTAGCAGAAATTTTTCTCCCTTTCCGCTAACTTGGGACAAAAAGTTAAATCTTTCATGGACTCAATATGCCCCTCAGCGAATACCTTGGAGTGTCTTCTTTCCGAAATTGGGTCACATGTGGGGTATTTATACTGCCCTGGCATTTTAGGGGCCCTAAAGCGTGAGAAAAAGCCTGGAATATAAATGTCTAAAACATTTTACACATTTGGATTCCGTGAGGGGTATGGTGAGTTCATGTGAGATTTTATTTTTTGACACAAGTTAGTGGAATATGAGACTTTGTAAGAAAAAAATAAAAATAAAAAAATCAATTTCCACTAACTTGTGCCAACAAAATGTCTAAATGGAGCCTTACAGGGGGGTGATCAATGACAGGGGGGTGATCAGGGAGTCTATATGGGGTGATCACCACCCTGTCATTGATCACCCCCCTGTAAGGCTCCATTCAGACGTCCGTATGTGTTTTGCAGATCCGCGGTGTCCGGATCATACGGAAGTCTGAATGGAGCCTTACAGGGGGGTGATCAATGACAGGGGGGTGATCAGGGAGTCTATATGGGGTGATCACCCCCCTGTCATTGATCACCCCCCTGTAAGGCTCCATTCAGACGTCCGTATGTGTTTTGCGGATCCGATCCATGGATCCGTAAAACACATACGGATGTCTGAATGGAGCCTTACAGGGGGGTGATCATCCCATATAGACTCCCTGATCACCCCCCTGTAAGGCTCCATTCAGAGGTCCGTATGTGTTTTGCGGATCCACGGATCCATGGATCTGATCCGCAAAACACATACGGACGTCTGAATGGAGCCTTAGAGGGGGGTGATCAATGACAGGGGGGTGATCAGAGAGTCTATATGGGGTGATCACCCCCCTGTAAGGCTCCATTCAGACGTCCGTATGTGTTTTGCGGATCCAATCCATGGATCCGTGGATCCGTAAAACACATACGGACATCTGAATGGAGCCTTACAGGGGGGTGATCAATGACAGGGTGGTGATCAATGACAGGGGGGTGATCAGGGAGTCTGTATGGGGTGATCAGGGGTTAATAAGGGGTTAATAAGTGACAGGGGGGGGTGTAGTGTAGTGTGGTGATTGGTGCCACTTATTACTGAGCTGCCTGTGTCCTCTAGTGGTCGACCCAAGCAAAAGGGACCACCAGAGGACCAGGTAGCAGGTATATTAGACGCTGTTATCAAAACAGCGTCTAATATACCTGTTAGGGGTTAAAAAAATCGCATCTACAGCCTGCCAGCGAACGATCGCCGCTGGCAGGCTGTAGATCCACTCGCTCACCTTCCGATCCTGTGAACGCGCGCGCCCGGACCGCGATCCTTCGTTAGGTCCGGAGGCGGTTAAGATACGCCTTAGCTGCTTTTACATTTAAAAGATCTTTTAATTCCCCCCTAAGAGCTGTCAAAGTGTCTAGATCTTTTACTGCCATGGATCTTTTATGGGCTTGTTCCAGTGATGAAATTTGGGACAGCAAAGAGTTTAGACGCATTTCAAGTTTTTTCTTTAAGTGAGAACCCAATGCTATGAATTCACCTCGCACAACAGCTTTATGAGCTTTCCAAATTGAAGCTGGGGAGGCCTCAGGCATAGCATTGAGCGTGAAGTAATCAGTCAGCGTATTCATGAAGGCATCGGATTTAGCTTGAGTGTCTAGAAGCGTAGGATTGAGTGACCAAACCCATTCCCTACCGGAGGCCCCCGGGACAGTAAAGGAGAGGGAAACCGGGGCGTGGTCTGAAATAGTGATATTGTGTATTTCCGCTTTATTTACCTGGGGTAACAACCTATCTGAGATAAGTAAATAATCGAGGCGTTGATATGATTTATGTGGATGTGAATAATAGGAATATTCTTTTCTATCAGCGTGAAGGGATCTCCAAACATCACACACACCCATATCTCTAATCCTACCAAGTATCCCCTTCAGCACCCCAGAGGAGACCGCGGACCTGCGAGTGGAAGCATCCAAGAGAGGGTTTAGGGTTAAATTAAAGTACCCTCCTATAATCAATATGCCAGAGGAAAATATGGATATTTTATGTAGGATCTTGATCAACCATTTAGAAGTGTTGTTGTTAGGGGCATAAAGGTTGCATATACCCTTTAAGAGCAAATACCTCCCCTCGGGGTCCTCAATCTCCACCATTACACACAAGGGAACACTTTTATGTACACCAATACTAATACCCCTAGATGAAGCAGAGGTATTACAGGAATGCAGGGGCCCCCCAGAGCGGATAGCTTGAGGGACACATGGGGACATGGGCACTTTTTCCTGTCAGGTGGTTTTAATGTTTTGGCAGTTCAGTATGGTTGTGTGGTTGCTTTTTCCTCCCCCTCCCCTCTCTTATGTTGACAGGTCTTACCTGGTTTTATCCAGATCCAGCTGGTCCTGTCAGATGTGGATATTGACAGCTGTCAGATGTCAGGAAGATGATTGGCCAGTTCACAAGTGGTGGGAAAATCTTCATCAGCTGATTGGAGAAGCAGTCCTGTAGATTGGACCCTGTGGAAATAAAAGACAGGACATCGCTATCAGCTGCTGCAGTGTGAAGTAGATCCGGACCTGAGCCCCGCCCACCCTTCCCTTTTTTATTTTTTTTTAAAGTCGTGTTGCTTATTAGGGGGTAAAAGTCACCCAGGTCTGGGTGGGCTTGGTTGTCATTGGTTTTATTGGTCTAATATTTGACCTTGGTTCATGGTTTTTATTAAAGATTCACTGGTTCATTACATTTCGGTAACCCCATAATAAAGCAGCACGGCCTATTTTCTCCAACTAAGTGTTTGGTGTCTTATTTACTGGTTATAGTTATGGTTGGGTCATTATGTGTCCTATGTCCTCCATGAAACCACATCTGAAAGGAGGAACGAGCAAGACTAGGGACCTGTCCTTTCTTAAAATGCATTTCCTGTAGCATTATTATTTGCGATTTTTCTGATCTTAAAATCTGAAAATGTGGTTTCTCTTAATAGGATTATTGCACCCATTCACATTAAAGGTGGTCACATTCAGTTTTAGAGCCACCATCCTAAATGATTGTATGATGCAAAAGGCTGTTTGTCATTTGTTCTATGATCCAACATTAAGAACAAAACAATAACTGAAAGGAGCCTTTTAGAACCTAAAGCTCTATAGGTATGCATTCTGTCTATCCGCTGAAATTCGTGGATTGGGGAGAATACTAACATGTGTTAGCCTGATCTGCTCAAGCCTCCATTACCTAAGCCCATTTTTCGAATGACAAAGTAAATGGACTAACTCCGTAAGAACAAAACCATCTCAATACCATAACATAGAGCAGTGGCGTAACTACCGGGGAAGCAGCTGCTTCGGGGCCCGGCGCCCCAGCAGCGTGTGTGACAGTTTATTTTCAAGTTAGTTAAATATCGTGTTCAGGGCCCCTTCACAGCAGCCGCTAGTGTGATCTAATCTTACTGTCTGCTAAAGTCTCCTGGTCTGGGATTCGAACCCACAACCTCCAATCTATCAGTGAATCAGTGGCAAAGCATTTACCCTCACAGCCATAAAGGCTGCATTACAACTGACTGGGAAAAAAAAATAAAAAAAATACATCTATACACATGACAGCTGCCCAAACACACCTAGCACTGCTATATCTGTATATGACAGCTGTCCCTGCACACTCAGCTCTGCTATATCTCTATATATGACAGCTGCCCCAGCAAACCCAGCTCTACTACATCTATACACATGACAGCTGCCGAAACACAGCCAGCTATGCTACATCTATACACATGACAGCTGCCCCCAACACACCAGGCACTGCTATATCTCTATATGACAGCTGTCCCAGCACACTCAGCTCTGCTATATCTCTATATATGACAGCTGCCCCAGCAAACCCAGCTCTACTACATCTATACACATGACAGCTGCCGAAACACAGCCAGCTCTGCTACATCTATACACATGACAGCTGCCCCCAACACACCAGCACTGCTATATCTCTATATGACAGCTGTCCCAGCACACTCAGCCTGCTATATCTCTATATATGACAGCTGCCCCAGCAAACCCAGCTCTACTACATCTATACACATGGCAGATGCCTAAACACACCCAGCGCTGCTACATCTATACACATGACAGCTGCCGAAACACAGCCAGCTCTGCTACATCTATACACATGACAGCTACCCCCAACACACCAGGCACTGCTATATCTCTATATGACAGCTGTCACAGCACACTCAGCTCTGCTATATCTCTATATATGACAGCTGCTCCAGCAAACCCAGCTCTACTACATCTATACGCATGACAGCTGCCGAAACACAGCCAGCTCTGCTACATCTATACACATGACAGCTGCCCCCAACACACCAGCACTGCTATATCTCTATATGACAGCTGTCCCAGCACACTCAGCTCTGCTATATCTCTATATATGACAGCTGCCCCAGCAAACCCAGCTCTACTACATCTATACACATGACAGATGCCTAAACACACCCAGCTCTGCTACATCTATACACATGACAGCTGCACCAGCACACTCAGCTCTACTATATCTCTATATATGACAGCTGCCCCAGCAAACCCAGCTCTACTACATCTATACATGACAGATGCCCAAACACACCCAGCTCTGCTATATCTGTATATGACAGCTGTCCCTGCACACTCAGCTCTGCTATATCTCTATATATGACAGCTGCCCCAGCAAACCCAGCTCTACTACATCTATACACATGACAGCTGCCGAAACACAGCCAGCTATGCTACATCTATACACATGACAGCTGCCCCCAACACACCAGGCACTGCTATATCTCTATATGACAGCTGTCCCAGCACACTCAGCTCTGCTATATCTCTATATATGACAGCTGCCCCAGCAAACCCAGCTCTACTACATCTATACACATGACAGCTGCCGAAAAACAGCCAGCTCTGCTACATCTATACACATGACAGCTGCCCCCAACACACCAGCACTGCTATATCTCTATATGACAGCTGTCCCAGCACACTCAGCCTGCTATATCTCTATATATGACAGCTGCCCCAGCAAACCCAGCTCTACTACATCTATACACATGGCAGATGCCTAAACACACCCAGCGCTGCTACATCTATACACATGACAGCTGCCGAAACACAGCCAGCTCTGCTACATCTATACACATGACAGCTACCCCCAACACACCAGGCACTGCTATATCTCTATATGACAGCTGTCACAGCACACTCAGCTCTGCTATATCTCTATATATGACAGCTGCCCCAGCAAACCCAGCTCTACTACATCTATACGCATGACAGCTGCCGAAACACAGCCAGCTCTGCTACATCTATACACATGACAGCTGCCCCCAACACACCAGCACTGCTATATCTCTATATGACAGCTGTCCCAGCACACTCAGCTCTGCTATATCTCTATATATGACAGCTGCCCCAGCAAACCCAGCTCTACTACATCTATACACATGACAGATGCCTAAACACACCCAGCTCTGCTACATCTATACACATGACAGCTGCACCAGCACACTCAGCTCTACTATATCTCTATATATGACAGCTGCCCCAGCAAACCCAGCTCTACTACATCTATACATGACAGATGCCCAAACACACCCAGCTCTGCTACATCTATACACATGACAGCTGCACCAGCCCACTCAGGTCTACTATATCTCTATATATGACAACTGCCCCAGCAAACCCAGCTCTACTACATCTATACACATGACAGCTGCCGAAACACAGCCAGCTCTGCTACATCTATACACATGACAGCTGCCCCAGCACACTCAGCTCTGCTATATCTCTATATCTATCTACTGTATAGCAATACTTAGAGATATATAGATGTAGCAGGGCTGGTTGTGCTGGAGCAGCTATCATATATAGAGATATAGCAGAGCTGAGTGTGCTGGGGCAGCTGTCATATAGAGATATAGCAGTGCTGGGTGTGTTTGGGCAGCTGTCATGTGTATAGATGTAGCAGAGCTGGGTTTGCTGGGGCAGCTGTCATATATAGAGATATAGCAGAGCTGAGTGTGCTTGGACAGCTGTCATATAGAGATATAGCAGTGCTGGGTGTGTTTGGGCAGCTGTCATATGCATAGATGTAGCAGAGCTGGGTTTGCTGGGGCAGCTATCATATATAGAGATATAGCAGAGCTGAGTGTGCTGGAACAGCTGTCATATAGAGATATATCTGAGATACTTCTATATCTGTATATGACAGCTGTCTCAGCACATTCAGCTCTTCTACATCTCTATATATGAGCAGCTGCCATGTGTATAGATGTACACTTAGCCAGATATAACAGTAGAAGTCTCATATTTTTTCAGCCAGCATCAAGGCAGCTGGTATGGTCTAGTGGTTAGCTGCTCTGCCTCTGAAGCAGAAGGTTGTGGGTTCGAATCCCAGCAGACTCTTTTCTGAAATACAAGCACTGACTCCATATAAGGACATACAGGAAGAGGCTGCAGCGCATCGCTGACATGGAGGTAAGTAGAAGTGTTTATTATTATTTTTTTAATACCCGACTGTTACTGCCATGGGGGAGCGGGAGGCACCTGATACTGGCAGTGGCACCTGATACTGGCACATGGGGGGAGGGGGGTTGGCACCTGATACTGGCACCTGGGGGGGGGAGGGGGGTTGGCACCTGATACTGGCACATGGGGGGGAAGAGGCACCTGATACTGGCACATGGGGGGGAGTGGGGTTGGCACCTGATACTGGCATGGGGGGGGGGGAGGGAGAGAGGCACCTGATACTGGCATGGGGGGGAGAGAGGCACTTGATACTGGCACTTTTTTTGTGGTGGGGGGGGGAGATGGCACTATGATACTGGGACATAGGGGGGGGGAGGCACCTGATACTGGCACCTGGAGGGGAGAGGGGGGGTTGGCACTTGATACTGGCACATGGGGGGGGGAAGCACCTGATACTGGCACATGGGGAGGGGGGAGGGAGAGAGGCACTTGATATTGGCACTTTTTAGTGGGGGGGGGGTGGCACTATGATACTGGGACATGGGGGGGAGGAGAGAGGCACTTGATACTGATATGTGGGGGAGTTGGCACTATGATACTGGCACATAGGGGGGAGAGGCACTTAATACTGGCACTTTTTTGCGGGGGAGATGGCACTATGATACTGGCACATGGGGGGAAGAGAGAGGCACTTGATACTGGCACATGGGGGGTGGTAAGGAGAGAGGCACTTGATACTGGCACATGGGGGGAGATGGCACTATGATACTGGGACATAGGGGGGGGGGAGGCACCTGATACTGGCACCTGGAGGGGAGAGGGGGGGTTGGCACTTGATACTGGCACATGGGGGGGGGGGAGGCACCTGATACTGGCACATGGGGAGGGGGGAGGGGGAGAGAGGCACTTGATATTGGCACTTTTTAGTGGGGGGGGGGAGATGGCACTATGATACTGGGACATGGGGGGGAGGAGAGAGGCACTTGATACTGATATGTGGGGGAGTTGGCACTATGATACTGGCACATGGGGGGGAGAGGCACTTAATACTGGCACTTTTTTGCGGGGGAGATGGCACTATGATACTGGCACATGGGGGGAAGAGAGAGGCACTTGATACTGGCACATGGGGGGTGGGAAGGAGAGAGGCACTTGATACTGGCACATGGGGGGAGATGGCACTATGATACTGGGACATGTGGGGGGGGGAGAGGCACTTGATACTGGCACATGATGGGGGGCACTTACTGGCACATTATTGGGGGGTATTATGGGGGACACTAGGCCGGCAGCCTATCAGAGGCCGGACACTGAGGGGCATCTACTGGGGCACTATATATGGGGCATTTTATACTGGTACATTTTGGGGGGCACTAGCAGGAAGGGGGGAGAGGAGCACTATGGGGGAATTTACTGGGGGCACTATATAGGGGTATTTTATACTGGCACATTATGGAGGCACTATGGGGACATTAGCTCAACTGGGGGCATTACAAGGGGGTATTTTTGCACTGTCACATTATAAGGAGAATTATTACTACTGGGGGGGGCATTATGGTGGGTTTTATTACTGCCCCATGGTATGACCCCCTAGTAGCAGCACCAGCCTCTCCCTGCTCTGCTATCCCTCTGCCCCTTCTCCAAATCCTTATTATAAAATCTTTCTCATTAGGATAAAACACAACATCAGCTCCGCCGAGCCCCCGGCCAAAGTGTGGAAGTGGCGTCCGAGATCCCCCAAGGGCCAAGCCAAGTAACTGTAAGTGTTCATGTGGAGTATGTTTATGTTATGCACATATAGCCTACACTGTGCCCCACAATATACAGTATACCTCTATACTGTGCCCCACAATGTACAGTATACCTCTATACTGTGCCCCACAATGTACAGTATACTGCTACACTGTGCCCCACAATATACAGTATACCTCTACACTGTGCCTCACAATATACAGTATACTGCTACTGTGCCACACAATATACAGTATACCTCTACACTGTGCCCCACAATATACAGTATACCGCTACACTGTGCCACACAATATACAGTATACCTCTACACTGTGCCTCACAATATACCGCTACACTGTGCCACACAATATGCAGTATACCGCTACACTGTGCCTCACAATATACCTCTACACTGTGCCACACAATATACAGTATACCGCTACACTGTGCCTCACAATATACCTCTACACTGTGCCACACAATATTCAGTATACCGCTACACTGTGCCACACAATATACAGTATACCTCTATACTGTGCCACACAATATACAGTATACCGCTACACTGTGCCAAAGGAGTGGGGTTTACACAGGAGGAGGGAGGTGCGAAGCGCGCTGAGGGGGGCCCTTACAAATATTTGCTGTGGGGCCCAGTCACTTCTAGTTACGCCCCTGACATAGAGAATCAGGCCCACTCGAATTCAGATGGTCCCGACATACCAGGCACATGAGGGGAGGGGAATAAGAAGAGGATAAAAGGGAGGAGGGGGGGTAGTGAAGCCTAGAAGGACCTTTATCACTGAATTTCAGAGAAAAGACCGGTATGGGAAGTAGAGTTGTTGCCATACCAAATTTTTGATTCGGTTTCGATACCATGAAAAAGTATTGCGATACTCGATACCATTCGATACCACGCAAAAAAAAATAAACCAAAAAAGCCACGTGCATTCCACATTTTAAAGAATAGCAAATCGCGCAGTTTTTATTTATTTTTTCTGTTCCGGCATTCACCGCATAGATTTTTTTTTTATATTTTAATAGTTTGGACTTTTCTGACGTGGCAATATGTAATATGTTTATTATTTATACATTTTATATGTGAAATTGGGAAAAGGGGGTGATTTATACTTCATATTTTGGTGTTTTTTTTTGTAGGGGCTAGAACCTGGGATTTTTTTTATCCCTTGTCCTATTCACCCTGATAGAGATCAGGGGGTGCACTGTGCCACCAATGATAATTACAGGGGGCGGGTACTGGCAGATCAGCGGCAGTTAACCCCTCAGGTGCCGCACAGCTCCCTGTCAGAGGCAGGGTCCCGGCAATGCGATTCTGCTGCCGGCACCCACCTCCTGTATTATGTGTTAGACTACTTTTCCTGGGTCCAGACTCCAGACTTTAAGTATTAGGCTACACAGAGCGGTGCTCAGCAATGTCCCAGCACTTACTATTAGTCCTGGGCGCCGGTCCGTTCACCAGCAGTGCCCCATTACTGTCTCCTCTCCTGCTCCACATGCTGATTACTATCGGAGCGATGGGGAGAAGACATCAGCTTCACTAGTGCTTCTTCCTGCGCTGCGATTGGACAGCGCTACAGCCAGGGAGAAGGAACGCCCACTAGTGAAGCTGATGTCTCCTCCCATCGCTCCGATAGTAATCAGCATATGGTGCAGGAGAGGAGACAGTAATGGGGCACAGCAGGCGAACGGAGCGGCGCCCAGGACTAATAGTAAGTGCTGGGACATCGCTGGGCGCCGCTCTGTGTAGGAAAAGTCGTATCATTGGTGGCGCAGTGCGCCCGCCCCTCCTCCGCCCCTCTCCCCGTTCATTGGTGGCAGCGGCAGCAGCAGCACAGGGGGAGGGAGGACAGCTTCCTTCTCTCCGTGCTGCTGAGAGAACATGAGCGCGCTCATGTTCAGAGATACTAGATTGCGCAGAAGCGCAGCCCAGTATCGAAAAAATGGAAATTATGGAAATATGCAAAAGTATCGATTGGGTATCGAAATTTCAATACCCACAACAACCCTAATGGGAAGGACTAGAGTGAAAAGGATACCAGTCGGTATCAGGTAGGATATTACGACCCCGTTCAGTCATTAGTGTCCATCTTCGAGGGGCCACCATTTCTTCTGTTCTTCTGCCTCTTTACCGTGGACCACTTTGACAGAACTTGTAGCGGAGGTAAGTCCTCTTCCAGGGGAGCCGGCATCCAAGAAGATAGGACCATAGGCTCCAGGTGCAATGGTTCCCAGGTCCTCTGGTGCACGGATAGTGTAGCATCTGTTCCCGTGCGTGATGAGAAGGCCGAAGGGAAATAGCCAGCGGTATATAATTTTAGAGGAGCGCAGAAGATCTGTAAGGGGTTTCAACAGTCTCCTTTTCTGTAAGGTGGAGGATGCAAGGTCCTGGTATATCTGTATCTTGGAACCCATAAGCTGAATTTCCCCCATAGATCTGGCTCTTTGCAGAATAGCTTCTGTGTCTCTAAAGCTTAGCAACCCACATATAATGTCTCTGGGGTTATCAGAAGGGAGAGGTTTTGGTCGCAAAGCTCTGTGAACTCTTTCAGTCACCACTTGTTCAGCCCTGTCTGGGCCCAGCAGAAGCTCAAATAGATCTCTCATGACTATGAATAAGTCCTCTTTATCTGTGGCCTCAGGGAGGTTCCTGATTCTTAGATTGTTTCTACGGCTTCTATTCTGATCTTCTAGGAGTAATGGAGAGTTGTTTATCGCCGTGCGGTAGGTGACTCTAACTGCTGAGTTGAAAGTTAGCAGTGCGTCCTGGTTCTGTTCCAGAGACTCCACTCTCTCCCCAATATGGCGGACCTCCATTTTAATGACCACCAGATCAGCGGCTATCGGGGCCAAAGCCCTCGACAAAACATCATCCAGATAATTCCTGGTAAGGGTGGTGGGGTCGCTCACCTCTTGATTCAAGGAGGAGAACTCCACTGTCGCGTCGGTGTCCGGCGCATAAGATGCAGGGAGAAGAAGCGGTGAGTCTTTCAGCTGGGGCGCCATCTTAGAAGCGCGTCCAGCCTGCTGAAGCGATTGTCGGCTGACAAATTTCTCTATGTCTTTCTGGGGATGAGAGTCTTTCAAAGTAGACACAGTGCAGCCCAGGGAGTTCTTCGGCTGGATTTTTACCATTCCGGAGGATTAGTGTGCTTGATAACAGGCTTATGAAAGGCTTGGTGGCGGGAGCGCTACTCTCGAGCTTCCACCATCCAGCGCGGTCAGGCTCCGGCCCCCTATCGCAAATTTTTCAATTGCCGAGTAAAAACATGATTCCTCCCTGCTTCTTGCTTGTGGGCCAATGACTCGTGACTCATTGGCCCACAAGCAAGAAGCAGGGAGGAATCATGACTTTAAATGGAATAAATTATGAATATTCAAAAAAACTAATATATAGCACTATATCGAATATATTCGTTTTTTTGAATATTCGTAATATTCTAAAACAAGAATGTATAGCAATATAGCGAATATCCGGAAAAAAATTATATAGAGCAATTTAGCTAATATAGTGCTATAATCTTCTTTGTCTAATAGTTGTAATTTTTTTTCATCAGATTGGAAAAAAATTACAACTATAGAAAAAAGATTATAGCACTATATTAGCTAAATTGCTCTACATTCGTTTTTTTTGAATATTCGCTGTATTGCTATATATTCTTGTTTTAGAATATTACGAATATTTGAAAAAAACAAATATATTTGATATAGTGCTATGACTCATTGGCGATAAAAATTTGTATTAGGAAAATTCGCATTACGAAAATTTGTATATTACACGATCATTACCTTGTTGATTTTTCGAGTAAAAAAATTGTAGAATATAATGAATATTCAAATTCGCGAATATTCGGCGAATATTCTGCAAAATATTCGCGAAATATCGCGAATTCAAATATGACCCCTGCCGCTCATTACAAATAGGTAACAGTCCTCAATTGAGGCTGGGGCTTCATATCATTCTCTCCCCAGCAGCTACAATGCAGGGATGTCAGAGCCGAGCATCATCCCCCAGCCTCTGTAAATTCCTGCTCATCTCAGCAGGAGCAATGATGTCACTGCATTGTATTTACTAGGCGCTCTCTAGCTGTTGCAAAACTACAACTCCCACCATGCCCTGCTTTAGGCTGAAAGTTGTAGGCAGTCTTTGCATGCTGGGAGTTGTAGTTCTGCAACAGCTGGAGAGCCGAATTTTTCCTATCACTGTACTAGTAAAAGCTCTGTTTATCAGGGAACCACGTTTTTATTTTCTTAACATAACAGGGACTTCACTTCACTTTACCTTTACTAGTGTAAAGTGCAGAATTAGTGTGTGAAGAAAGAGGCTATAAATACTATGTGCAACACTAAGGGGGCATAACTACTGTGTGCAACACTATGGGAGTATAACTACTGTGTGCAACACTAAGGGTTCATAACAACTGTTTGCAACATTAAGGGGTCATAACAACTGTGTGAACACAGAGGCTATAAATACTATGTACGAAACTAAGGGGTCATAACTACTGTGTTCAATATTAAGGGGGCATAACTACTGTGTGCAACACTATGGGGACATAACAACTGTGTGCGACACTAAGGGGGCATAACTACTGTGTGCAACACTAAGGCCTCTTTCAGACGGGCGTTGTGGGAAAAGGTGCGGGTGCGTTGCGGGAACATGCACGATTTTTCAGCGCAAGTGCAAAACATTGTAATGCGTTTTGCACGCGCGTGAGAAAAATCGGCATGTTTGGTACCCAAACCCGAACTTCTTCACAGAAGTTCGGGTTTGGGATCGGTGTTCTGCAGATTGTATTATTTTCCCTTATAACATGGTTATAAGGGAAAATAATAGCATTCTGAATACAGAATGCTTAGTAAAATAGCGCTGGAGGGGTTAAAAATAAATAAAAATTGACTCACCTTAATCCACTTGCTCGAGCAGCCCGGCATCTCTTCTGTCTGTCTTCTGTGCTGTGTGCAGGAAAAGGACCTGTGGTGACGTGGTGAAGGAGAGGACCCCTATCCTCTCAGCTCTCTCTTGTGCTCCATGGCCCAGAAGAGTCAATTTGTATCTCATTGTCAAGCCAGGAAAATAGGCAGAGAAGAAGTCTGTATTCACTCTGTCGGAGTATCAAGTGGATTTTGCCAAGTTTATTGTGGAAAAGACAAAGGAAGGACAAAGCCATTATTCTAGGCTCTAGGCGCCTTTGTATCTAGGTGAATGATTTATTAGCTTACGGCAGCCTCACCGTTAGTTTAAGGACAGATAAGATTTCAGTAATGGCCGGACTGAGGAAGGGGGCACAGCCCTTGAGGGGAGGCCCACATGATGGGGTATTTGGTTTAGGGAGCCCCAAAAAGTATAGGATTGGTGGGCACGGAAAAATGGGATTGGTTAGGGGACCCTGGGAGAGTGGGATTGGGTAGTTTAAGTAAGGGGGAGGAGTGAAGCGGTTAAATACAGGAGGGAGGGGGAAGACGGTAGCCATTTTGGTGAGAGATAGAAGCTGGCATTAACTCGGTGTGATGGAGCAACTTGAAGCAGCTATCCGGGAGTTGCGGGCAGTAGCGGAAGTGCGGGGCTCAACTTGGGTCCAGGATCAGGTTCAGATGCTGTTGCGGGGGCTGATGAGGCTCCTATTCTGCCTCAGCCACCAGCTATTCGGCCGCGGCGGGCCCCTCCATGCAGTTAACCATTGCGTCCCTGGTCTGAGTATGGCCAGGGGATAGAGGGAAAGAAGATGTTGCAGCAGTCGGGATCCTGCCACTGAGGAGGGCGACTGTGTCTCCAGTCCAGGCACTGCCAGGGGGCAGAGTGAAGTCAGAAGCTCTGTCCATCGGGTTCCGGTCATGGAGGATTTGGATCACGGTCTCCCTGGACCCAGCGATTCCAGGGGACAGTGGGAGGATCCCTCATCTACTGGACCCATCGGTGCATCCCAGAGGAGAGGTCGTCTGGATTCAGGAGTCGCGGCTGGTGGGAACACAGCAAGCACCCAGGCAGCCAGGTGAGATTTCTTAGGGACTATTAGCTCAATTGGTACAGGGTGTAGGTACTGGGGAGGGGGATGGGGGGCCCCAGTTGGATTTAAGTAGGGGTTTGGGGCAGCTTTTGGGGGGCTTGGCGTGGTTGTTGGCCAGCTGGGGATTGGGGGGGGGTTCCCACTGCAGGCGTGGAGTGTGGCGGGAGCGCCAAGAGCATCAGGGTCAAGAGGGGAGCCAAGGCGGGGGTTACCGGCACGGGGGTGTCGGTGCAGACGCAGGTAGGGGGTGAAGCAGAAGAGGATAGTGCACGGTTAGATTATAAGGCCAAAGGAGAGGTTTATGTTTGTTTTGAGGGGCCTTTGGGGCTCATTTAAAAGCCGAGGTTAAGGAGCGGATATGGAGAGGGGAGCACTTGGAGATTTTTTCTATGCTTCCCCTTGAAAGATTTAACTTGGATAGAACGCGTAAGGAGGATGGGAAAAAAGAGGAGGAAGAGAAACGCAGGTTTCCGTTAATACTGTGGACGTTTGCCAATTGGTTGCAGGCGTTCACGATCTTAGCGAGCGTTATTGGGGAAAAGGACCCGGAGAATTGCTCGGCCCTGTTTTGTTATCTGGACGCTATCGGCAAGGCATATCGGATATACGGGGGGGTTGCTTGGCTGCGGTATGAAGAAAAATTCCAGCAGAGAAAGGAGGTGCGTCCGGAAATACGGTGGGCCCACAAGGACATCGCCTTGTGGCTGAAAGTGAAGGCACCTTTCGGCGGGAGATGGGTAGTGGGGGTGCAACAACCCTGACGACAGCATCCGCAAAAGGCTTGTGTTTCGCATTTAATAAAGGAGTTTGTTGATTCGGGTTTAAATGTAAGTTTAAGCACGAGTGCTCCGGATGCAGGGGGAATCATGGAGCGGCGAGATGCTTTAAGGGCGGTAGACAAAAGGGGGCAATTCTAATAGCAAAGGGGGAGATGCCGGTGCGGCTGGGAAGGATGGAGTCGTATTTCGCTAGATACCCCAATAGAGAAGCGGCGGCTTTGATTCGTGAGGGTTTTCTTGTTGGTTTTAGGATTCCGTTTTTGTGCCGGGGGGAGTGTTGCTAAGAAGGAACTTGCGGTCGGCAAGGGAGATGTGGTGGAGAAGCTAAACAAGGAGGTGTCGCTGGGGCGGATGGCGGGCCTATTTCAGGAGCTGCCTTTCTCTGATTTACAGGTGTCTCCGCTGGGGGTTGTCCCCAAGAAAGAGGCGAACAAGTTTCGCCTTATTCACCACCCGTCATTTCCTAAGGACTCGTCAGTCAATGATGGTATAGACCCCGCACTGTGTTCGGTGGTGTATACTTCATTTGATGCAGCAGTTACCTGAGTGAAGCGTTATGGGAGGGGTGCGTTGCAAGCAAAAACCGTCCCCCTTCTTATCCGAATAATGACAGATTCAGCAAGTGGATTTATTGGCCACAGCAGCCTTTTTATTAATAACATAAATATAATAATTACCATAAATATAACTAACCCAAGGCCTTCCAACCTGAAGGAGACAGCGCCAAGAACCTTAGCAAGAACCTAGAGAAATGACAGCAAGGGGAGGGTCCTCGGAGCGCCGTAAAATGACATATAACTGTCCCGCCCTCAGTTACTTACCTCTAGCCGATAAACCCCAGCTGAGAGGCAGAAACATGTAACCAAGGGCAACAAACGTGGGCCGCTACCCACCATATCACACCCCAAAACCAATACCTGGGGAGTCCAGAGCCCCCTTTGGCTCCCTCCCCACCATGCCAGAGCCATCATAACCACCAACTCCAAGGACCCACTACCGCCCAGGCCTCTTTGACAAGGTCCACCAAACAACCTCTGTCTGACCAAACTTCAATCTACTCGCAACCACCCCAGCCCTACCAAGCTTTTAATGCCCCAGGACACCCACATTAACCCAAGCAAAATTGCAGCCCAAAAGGGAGGGTGCTGCCAGACTGCTTTCCCTACGAAATGGCCCCTTTTCCCACCATTGCTACCCCTTTTAAGCCCTAAACCCCACCCCTAGCACCCTTCCCATCACTATTCCTCCTCCTTAACCCCTTACCTCTCAGGCTCCACATCCTCCAAGCCCCCGTCATGCCAGGCCTCCACCCAGGCTTGCAGCCCTAATTCTGGCCTGTACTTGACAGGCGTATTGTCTAGTCGCTCACCCCTTAACCTCCCTCTTCCCATCCCAATAATGACAGACTCAGCTAGTGGATTTATTGGCCGCAGCATCCTTTTTATTATTAAAGGGCTTCTGTCACCCCACTAAACCTTTTTTTTTTGCTTACTTATAATCCCTACACTGCGATTTATGGCCTCATGATCTAATTAATCATTTTGGTCCTGTAGATTTTGATAAAAACATGCTTTTAAAATATGTAAATTACCTTGCTACCAGCAAGTAGGGCGGCTACTTGCTGGTAGCAGCCACATCCTCCGAGCCTAATGACGCCCCCTCCGCATTGTGATTGACAGGGCCAGGGAACGGAATCGTTCTCTGCTGGCCCTGCCTGTTTGCATTCAAAATCTGGCGCCTGCGCCGCGGTCCTTACCTGTCTTCATTCAGCACATGCGCACTGTGAGGCGGCCGCTCGCTCGGCCGCTCCATCCTCAATGCGCCGATGACATCACATCTACACCCGGCGCAGGCGCATTGAGGATGGAGCGGCCGAGCGAGCAGCCGCCTCTCAGTGCGCCTGCGTCGATTGAAGACAGGTACGGCCGCGGCGCAGGTGCCAGATTTTGAATGCAAACAGGCAGGGCCAGCAGAGAACGATTCCGTTCCCTGGCCCTGTCAATCACAATGCGGAGGGGGTGTCATTAGGCTCGGAGGATGCGGCTGCTACCAGCAAGTAGCCGCCCTACTTGCTGATAGCAAGGTAATTTACATATTTTAAAAGCATGTTTTTATCAAAATCTACAGGACCAAAATGATTAATTAGATCATGTAGCCATAAATCGCAGTGTATGGATTATAAGGTAAGCAAAAAAAAAAAAAGGCTTAGTGGGGTGACAGAAGTCCTTTAACATAAATACAATCAATACCATAAATTTAACTAACCCAAGGCCTTCCCACCTGAAGGCCCTCGCCCCAAGAACCTTACCAAGAACCTAGAGAAATGACAGCACGGGGAGGATCGTTGGAGCCCCGTAAAATGACGTATAACTGCCCCTCCCTCAGTTACTTACCTCTAGCCGATAAACACCAGCTCAGAGGCAGAAACCGGTAACCAAGGGCAACAAACGTGGGCCTCTACCCGCCATATCACACCCCAAAACCAATAGTGGTGGGGAGTCCAGAGCCCCCTTTGGCTTCCTCAATACCACGCTAGAGCCACCATAACCACCAATTCCAAGGACCCATCACCGCCAAAGACACTAGAAGGTGAACACCTCACCTCCTTGCATCCCGCCACACCCGTAACGCCAATTCAATTCAGTCCTGTAAACTGGAACACCAGAGATCAATCCCTACAGCATTCAGGTGTACCTCTTTCACTACTCCAAAATGCCTTCTCACCTGACTCCAGCTCCTTATGCCGAACAGCAATTCCACCGTTCCTCTCTACAAACCTACCCACAGCCCTGTTCACCTTTATCCTTGCTTTATTGATGCATTCCACAGACCTTGCGTCCCTCCAATGCTTATGTGGCACCATGTCTGAGCAAGCCATCACCAGCTGTTGTGGGCGGATACTGCGCCCACAACCGCAGCAAGTCAAACTTGAAGTCCTTCGCAAGCTCCCGGAACGGGCACACCCCCAAATAGTGTCCTCCTACATGCAAAAAAACTCTGGGGGGGGCATATCTTACCGTGCAAACCTGTGAAACTCATTAAGAACCCGACTCCACAGCATGCCTCTCATCCCCAACCATCGGCTCAACGCCAGCTCTCTCAAAAAATTCAACTGCCTTGCATCGGGCCTGACCTCTGTTTATAACGCTCCCCAGGACACGTAAGAGTGTCCCATAATACACACCAGACACTGCAAAACACCTGTAGGTAACACAAAAATAACACGCATCAATCCCCGACCACTGCCAAGACCAAACTCCCACCCCATCATACTCATGCAGGTCTAACATATGACCGGAACCGAATAGACTCCCAACGGCCAATGAGCCGGATAACTTCGACCCCAACCCCCTCCTAGACGCTTCCGTGGCTGTGCTTATCTGAAAAGAATGACCCCAATATAACGACGGGTCCCGATCCAACCCCTTCAAGCAGGCTCTCATAACAGCTATAAACTGGAAACAAGAAAGAAACGACCCATCCTCATGAACCAACAACAGGCCAACCGCCCCAAACTCTCTCCCTCTACAAAATTCCCTTAGGCATAGAACCAGGCACGCGTTCAACCCTGCCACCTGGTACAACACCACCTGACAACCCTGCCCCAGTTGATCCGTTTTTGACCTCCCGATGCAAAATTCCAACCTAACATCAAATAACATCACATCCTTTCCGCAAAGGCCCCTGTCCCGTCTATAAACTCGGACTAACCAACTCCCCAATCCTCAATGCCCCGAGCGAGCGAAAAGGACAGCTTAAACAGCCTGACCTACCCCGCGGACCGACAAATTACGCTCTAGCTGTCCCATCATATCTACCAACAAAGCAAACAAAACTGGTCGACGTTGATCCACCCCCGATGAATGCTTCCTCCAACCCATTAGGGGCTGCGCAACCCAAAACGATTTGGTCACCTCCGCCGCCCCCCGGCACCTACAACCAAAAGCCACCTCAGCTATGAACTTGTTCAATCTGGAAAACGACCATCCCTCCTCCCTACAGTGCCCCACCCAAAGCAACATCAAAGCTCCATCATCCATCCCACTTACGTGAAAACGCTGCCTCCAAGCCTCCCATAAGCCCCATGCCCTTGCATACGCTGCCCAGGTCACCGCCAACAAGGAACCCTTCACCAGATCTTCAACTGACCAAATGGAAGATTCCTCAGCTCCTGAGGAAAGCTCGTCCCTTCCATCTCCGCCTCCAGTGCAAACACCTGAAAACTCGCCTACTGAAAAACGAGACAAAGCATCTGCAATTGAGCTACTAACCCCAGGGACATGAGACGCTACCACCCATGCGTTCAAGGATAAGCAACCGAAAATCAAATGCTGAAGCAAGAGTACGACCGGTGGAGATGAAGCTGAATTGCGATTAATGGCCTCAACCACCCCTATGTTGTTGAAACGAAAAGACACCTTCCGATTGTGAAAAAATTCACCCCAAATGGACATCGCCACCACAATGAGAAAGAGCTCCAGCAACATCAAGTTCTGCACTAAATTGTCCTCCTTCCATTCTTTCAGCCATTCACCCACACACCAACGACCCGCCAAATACGCCCCGAAACCCTGTCCCCCCACTGCATCCATAAACAAATCCAAATCTGCTGCCAACACCCCATCCGCCATCCATAAAGACCTCCTGTTATACGTCTCCAAAAATGACACCCACACCCTCAAGTCATCTTGCAACTCACGATTAATCCAAACAAAGTGATGGGGAGCCCCCGCCATCGCCTGCGCCAACTTCCTACAAAAGATCTGCCCCATGGGCATTATACGGCACGCAAAATTAAACGGCAAGTCACAAAGCTGCATTTTCTGTCTGCCACAGGGTGCAGACACCCCCCGCTGTAGATCTATGACTTTATCCTCCAGCAATGAATTCACTACGTAATGTTATACGTTATAGGCGACTACCTAAACGTTTTACTATGATATTTGTGATCGCTAAAATGTAACTTTTATTAAACTATCTAAAAAAGAACGTGTGGAGGTTCTCAAATACACATATAAACTAGACATGTACACTATCCTGGGTGGCACCCAATATATTTGCACATGTAATACTGGCCAAACCCAAGACCATATATATATATATATATATATATATATATCACCAAGGAGGGCAGACTTATGACCAAATCAGAAGTGGGGATGGACTTATTGTGGTATGTATACCTCCATCAACCCCTATTAGTCAGTAGTGATGAGCGGCAGGGGTCATATTAGAATTCGAATTCGCAAATTTGAATATTCGTTATATTCTATGATTTTTTTACTCAAAAAATCGGCAAGGTAATGATTGTGTAATATCAAATTTTTGTAATGCGAATTTTCGTAATACAACATTTTTATTGCACATTTTTCAACTTACAACTATTAGACAAAGAAGATTATAGCACTATATTAGCTGAATTTCTCTATATTCTTTTTTTTTTCGAATGTTCGCTATATTGCTATAACTTGGTTTTTCGAATATTCGTAATATTCTAAAACAAGAATATATAGCAATATAGCGAATATTCGAAAAAAAACGAATATAGACCAATTTAGCTAATATAGTGCTATAATCTTCTTTGTCTAATAGTAATTTTTTTCCAATCTGAACTTCAGATGAGAAAAAAATTACAACTATTAAACAAAGAAGATTATAGCACTATATTAGCTAAATTGCTCTATATTCTTTTTGTTTTGAATATTCGCTATATTGCTATATATTCTTGTTTTAGAATATTACGAATATTCGAAAAAACGAAGTTATAGCAATATAGCGAATATTCAAAAATAATATCGAATATAGAGCAATTTTGCTAATATAGTGCTATAATCTTCTTTGTCTAATAGTTGTAATAAAAAATTTGTATTACGAAAACTTGCATTACGATAATTCGCAAACAACACTACTCCTAAAGTCAAATATACTGCAGCCTTCTCATTGGCCCACAATCTAGAAGCAGGGAGGGATCATGTGTACTGAAAAAAATAATCGAATATTCGAAATTAGGAGTATATATCACTATATTCTAAATATTCGTGAATTTTCGAAGTACCTATATTTGCGATAAAAATTCGAAATTCGAATATTCGTGATCAACACTATTAGTCAGTAGTCCGGTCACTGATGTTAGTCTGCACTCCCACTTGGGGCTATATAAATCAGCTACCTTATTGTGTCCCCTATAGACAGTGCCGGTTCTAGGTAAAATAGGGTCCTGGGGTGAAAAATAATAAGCCCCCCCCCCCCCCCCACACATGACTTTGTATTGTAAACAAATGCAAATGGCAAGGAAACATGTACAAGTAAATAATGTGCCAGTAGTAAGTGCCCCCATAGATGCCCCCAATAATGTGCCAGTAAGAAGTGCCCCCATAGTGCAACCTATTAATGTGCCAGTAAAAAGTGCCCCCACTGTTCCCCCCCTCCACCCCCCCCCCCCCCGAATGGCACATTTCACCCCCTCCATGGGCCAGTGGCAGCAGCACATCTCTCCTTCCCTCCCCATGGCACATTTCTTATCCTTCATGGGCCAGTGGCAGCAGCACATCTCTCCTTCCCTCCCCCCCCCCATGGCACACTTCTCCCACTCCATGGGCCAGTGGCAGCAGCACATCTCTCCTCCCCCCCATGGCACGTTTCTCACACTCCATGGGCTGGTGGCAGCAGCACATCTCTCCTTCCCCCTTAGCCCCCCATGGCCCATTTCTCCCCCTTCATGGCCCAGTGGCAGCAGCACTTCTCTCCTTCCCTCCCCCCATGGCACATTTCTCCCAGTCCCACTCCATGGGCCAGTGGCACTTGACAGCAGCACATCTCTCCTTCCCCCGCCCCCCCCATGGTACATTTCTCCAGCACATGCACATCTCTAATGAGTCATTCTAAGCACACCCCCCCCCCCGCCAATAGCACATTTCTCCAGCAGTGCACATTCATTCTAACCCCTAATTTGCCACCCCCACCCCCCCAAATGCACATTTCTCCAGACCAGAGACCAGGGCTAGTACATCTCTGCTGCCACTGGCAGTGGGACGGGTGAGATCCAACTTATTTGTAACTGTTCTGTTGCTGTTGGAACTTGGCTGTGTGTGGGCCTTCCCTTTCCCTGGCAGAGTCTGTGGTTGTCTGGCGCTCGCTCCTTCTTCTCTGGGGACGGAGCTGGGAATGGCAACGTCAGACGCGAAGACGTGCCTGTGTGGGCAGACAGCAGAGCGGGGCTTAGAGCGGCCGCGGGCCCGGCCTCAGTCTTTCCATTAGTCCGGTCGGCCAGCCACAGAAATATAGACTAGTTAGTTGCGGGCCGGCGCCGGGGGCCCCTAAGGACTCGGAGGCCCGGGGGCAATTGCCCCCCTTGCCTCTATGGAAGCGCCGGCCCTGTGCCTCAGCAACAGACGGTTATTGAAGTACCTGCAAGCGAGGGTAAATAAGTTTCAGGCCGGTGTACCTCAACGCCGCGTCCCGCATATTCTCCGGTACTAACTCGGCGCTTACCTTTCCAGAAGTTTTCTTTCTCCCTTCGCAGTCCTGTAGGTTCCGTCTGTTGTATATGTCTGTGTGCAGGCGTTCCACGTGGAGTGAGGCAGCTCTCGTGAGTTCTGTTTGATACAACGCACTTCAGTATGGTCCAAACGTCAGCGATGACCTCACTTGGATTCCCTCTCACACGTGATCAGCGTAGTAAAGGTCCAAGATGGCAACAGCCAAAAAGCGTTGTGGTGAATTGAATGCAGTACTTCTATATAGCTATTCACATTCATGTATCAATGCGTTTTATATTTCATGGGTTTGAAAAATTGAGTCGAAAGATTCTTTATCTTGCTTGCAAGCGAAAAGATAAGCCCCCCAGCTTCCTTAAACGCATTTCAGGACCCGTAGTCCTTTCATCAGTTAGTGTATCTCACCTGATGTGTTGTTGGGAGTCTGGAGTTTTTTGAAAATATCTTGATTAACTCGGTTCATAAAAGATATAAAGTATAGTTTGGTTAAAAATGGCAACATATAATAATTAAGCAAATCGATAGTGATCGATAAAACATAGAATAAAATACAATAGAGATGTAGTACTCATATTAATAAATTAAAACAAACATTTAGTTTGTATACGATTTTCATGTGGTAATCATGCGATTTGTATGCAATTTCTTCTTATATTTCATCTCTGTGATTTTCTGTGATTCATTCATAGAAATTCATAATTCATTCATAAAAAATTCTCAATTAATTCATAAAAGTTATGATTCATTTACAAAAAAATTTGACCCAAAAAATATTTTTCTACTGAAAATTTTCCCATTATAAAAAACCTTCTCTCGTAAAAGACTTCTTCATAAAAAAAACTCCTTCATAAGGAACTCTTCACAAAAATCACATACAGGGAGTGCAGAATTATTAGGCAAATGAGTATTTTGACCACATCATCCTCTTTATGCATGTTGTCTTACTCCAAGCTGTATAGGCTCAAAAGCCTACTACCAATTAAGCATATTAGGTGATGTGCATCTCTGTAATGAGAAGGGGTGTGGTGTAATGACAACACCCTATATCAGGTGTGCATAATTATTAGGCAACTTCCTTTCCTTTGGCAAAATGGGTCAAAAGAAGGACTTGACAGGCTCAGAAAAGTCAAAAATAGTGAGATATCTTGCAGAGGGATGCAGCACTCTTAAAATTGCAAAGCTTCTGAAGCGTGATCATCGAACAATCAAGCGTTTCATTCAAAATAGTCAACAGGGTCGCAAGAAGCGTGTGGAAAAACCAAGGCGCAAAATAACTGCCCATGAACTGAGAAAAGTCAAGCGTGCAGCTGCCAAGATGCCACTTGCCACCAGTTTGGCCATATTTCAGAGCTGCAACATCACTGGAGTGCCCAAAAGCACAAGGTGTGCAATACTCAGAGACATGGCCAAGGTAAGAAAGGCTGAAAGACAACCACCACTGAACAAGACACACAAGCTGAAACGTCAAGACTGGGCCAAGAAATATCTCAAGACTGATTTTTCTAAGGTTTTATGGACTGATGAAATGAAAGTGAGTCTTGATGGGCCAGATGGATGGGCCTGTGGCTGGATTGGTAAAGGGCAGAGAGCTCCAGTCCTACTCAGACGCCAGCAAGGTGGAGGTGGAGTACTGGTTTGGGCTGGTATCATCAAAGATGAGCTTGTGGGGCCTTTTCGGGTTGAGGATGGAGTCAAGCTCAACTCCCAGTCCTACTGCCAGTTTCTGGAAGACTCCTTCTTCAAGCAGTGGTACAGGAAGAAGTCTGCATCCTTCAAGAAAAACATGATTTTCATGCAGGACAATGCTCCATCACACGCGTCCAAGTACTCCACAGCGTGGCTGGCAAGAAAGGGTATAAAAGAAGAAAATCTAATGACATGGCCTCCTTGTTCACCTGATCTGAACCCCATTGAGAACCTGTGGTCCATCATCAAATGTGAGATTTACAAGGAGGGAAAACAGTACACCTCTCTGAACAGTGTCTGGGAGGCTGTGGTTGCTGCTGCACGCAATGTTGATGGTGAACAGATCAAAACACTGACAGAATCCATGGATGGCAGGCTTTTGAGTGTCCTTGCAAAGAAAGGTGGCTATATTGGTCACTGATTTGTTTTTGTTTTGTTTTTGAATGTCAGAAATGTATATTTGTGAATGTTGAGATGTTATATTGGTTTCACTGGTAAAAATAAATAATTGAAATGGGTATATATTTGTTTTTTGTTAAGTTGCCTAATAATTATGCACAATAATAGTCACCTGCACACACAGATATCCCCCTAAAATAGCTAAACCTAAAAACAAACTAAAAACTACTTTTTTAGGAACAGCGCGAACAACATATGCACTCAGGGACAGAAAAAAATCTGTAGGTATGTCTCAAAATGAAAGCCTTAGAGACCTCATATGCAATTCAGTCATATAACATTTTGGATATTTGTTGTTAGATGAGAAGGATACTACTCAAGCTTCAGAAGACCTCTTGGTCCTTTCTTTACTTTATTTTTAACAATTAAAAAGTGTTGCATGGCTCTCAGGCCCACTTCAGAGTTTGCAGAAGTGTAAACCACATTCAAGCACAAGCCTTAGAGACATGACATCAAGGAATCTAATGCTGAATGAAATTACATCCCCAAATGATCTTCAGATCATCAATCTATCAGATAGGTCCCTCAGTCCCCTAGAGATGCAAGTTTTAAATAAAGGCCTGTCATTTGTTCCAACCTGCTCCTTAAATCTTTTAAATGGGTCAAGGACCTAACGCTTTTCATAAGGAAGTTGAAATGGAAAAAATTATTTATAACACACGATAAACAACAGTGTTTAGATCTGGGTATTGACTCTGACGAGTTGCAGGATGTACGTCTATTGGTGGATCTAATAGAAGAGAGGGACAGAGGTTTGGGTGAGGGTTCCTTCCCTCCCCTAAAACTCCCATCCACAAAAAAACACACCAATGGACATGTTCCTTAAAATAACCACTGACCAATTACGTTTGCTGGAAGGTCATAGGTCGGCCCAATCTATCTATCTATAAGAGAGATGGAGGCCATAAGATCCCTTGAATGCGACCCCTCTATTGTTATAAAACCGGCAGACAAAGGGGGCAATATTTCTATAAAGGGATGTGAACACTACAGAGTAATGTGCCTGAATATTCTCAAAGATAGCTATTGCTATAGAATCCTGGAATCCAACCCTACTGCCATTTTTCAAAAGGAACTGAGAAACATCCTAGTCAGAGCCCAAGAGGATAAGCTCATCAGTGAGGCTGAATTCTCATATCTACTTCCTAAACATCCTGTGGTCCCTTGCTTGTACAGTCTCCCCAAGATACATAAAGGGTTAACCCCCTTAAGGGAAGACCGATTGTCTTGGAGGTTGGGAGCCTCACACAGGGTATCAGCACATATGTGGATGAAATCTTGCGACCTTTTGTGTGGGCGCTCCCATCCTATAACAGAGACACTATGGATGTGATTAAAAAGCTTGAAGGGATTCAAATTGATGACCACACCATGCTAGCCAGCCTAGATGTTGAGGCTCTTTACAGCTACATACCCCAGGAAAAGGGGTATGGGGTTGTGGCGGCCTTTTTATAGCAACGTGGCATACATATGTGGCAACATAATGAATTTGTTTTAGAACTGCTGCAATTCACCTTGGAACATAATATATTCCTGTTTGACCATAAAGTTTACCACCAAATTACCACCAGCTCAGGGGGGTGGTCATGGGAAGCCCATGTGCCCCAACCTTTGCCAACCTAACCTGGGCTGGTGGGAACGTGAGGTGGTCTTTGCAGACAATACCAATAAGTGGGCAGAACACATAAGTCTTTGGTAGCCATCATCTAAAGCTTTATAGATGATGTCCTAATTATATTGACAGGTAGTGCAGTGGAATTTGAGAGCTTTGTGGAGGATCTAAATAACAACGAGCTAGGTCTACATTTTACATCTGAAATTCATAAAAATAAAATTACATTCTTGCATTTGACGATCTTCAGGAACATTGAGGGGAACCTCAGCACAAGACTATTTTGAAAAGAGACAGCTACGAACAGTCTCCTGCAATGAGAGAGTTGCCACCCGGTGGCCCTAAAAAGGGGCATTCCCAAAGGGCAATACTTGAGGTTACGCCGTAATTGCTCTAGGATGTTGGATTACAGGGTGGCAGCTCAGGATCTCCAAAACCGTTTCAAAAAGAGGAGTTATCCGAATCAGGTCCTGAAGAACGCATGCCAGCATTCACTATCACTAGATCGTAATTCACTACTTTTACCACGTAAGAAAGAGAATCGTATCATCACTACATTCAATGAAGTACATCAGGAAATACGTGAAATTCTCACTTGCTACTGGGGCATCCTACAGTCTGACCCAGATGTAGGACATCTTGTAGATGCTACTCCGACTATAACGTACCGCCAAGGCCGCAATCTAAGGGACAGACTAGTTCACAGCTTCAATTAAGGCCCACAGCTAACTACATGGCTTAGCCGTCAATTGAACAGTTTTACCAGCACAGATACACAGAAGAAGTTTGAAATTCACTCATTCATTAACTGTAAAACAAGCGGTGTCATTTACTTGGCCACATGCATATGTAGTTTATAATATGTGGGCAAGACAATACGTAAGTTTCAACGCCGGATAGGGGAACATCTAAATGATATCCGAAAAGGGGCGAATACTCCCATTGCACGCTACATTTGTACCACACATAAGGGCAAAGTAGACACCATAAAATTCCAGGGTATTGAAGTGATGAGAAGATTGCCAAGAGGTGGGGATTATGACTAGAGTTGAGTGAACACCTGGATGTTCGGGTTCGAGAAGTTCGGCCGAACATCCCGGAAATGTTCGGGTTCGGGATCCGAACCCGATCCGAACTTCGTCCCGAACCCGAACCCCATTGAAGTCAATGGGGACCCGAACTTTTCGGCACTAAAAAGGCTGTAAAACAGCCCAGGAAAGAGCTAGAGGGCTGCAAAAGGCAGCAACATGTAGGTAAATCCCCTGCAAACAAATGTGGATAGGGAAATGAATAAAAATAAAAATTAAATAAATAAAAATTAACCAAAATCAATTGGAGAGAGGTTCCATAGCAGAGAATCTGGCTTCCCGTCACCCACCACTGGAACAGTCCATTCTCAGATATTTAGGCCCCGGCACCCAGGCAGAGGAGAGAGGTCCCGTAACAGAGAATCTGTCTTCATGTCAGCAGAGAATTAGTCTGCATGTCATAGCAGAGAATGAGGCTTCACGTCAGCCACCACTGCAACAGTCCATTGGCATATATTTAGGCCCAGCACCCAGGCAGAGGAGAGAGGTCCCGTAACAGACAATCTGGCTTCATGTCAGCAGAGAATCAGTCTGCATGTCATAGCAGAGAATCAGGCTTCACGTCACCCACCACTGCAACAGTCCATTGTCATAAATTTAGGCCCAGCACTAGTGTTGAGCGGCATGTCCCATATTCGAATTCGCGAAATTTTGTGAATATTCGAAAGAATATTCGTAAAATATTCGCGATTATTCAAATTCGTTATTATTTCGCATATGCGATAATTCGAATTTTCGCATCGCATAATACATATGCTATGCAAAATTCACATGTGCGCTAATGAAATCGCCTTACGAAGATTCGCAACTCAATTCAATCACTAATGTATGAATGCAATGCCCTTTGCCTCTGTTCTGGGACAAGTGTAGATATTCGCATGTGCGCTAATAAAATCGCCTTACGAAGATTCGCACCTCAATCACTTTCTAGGGAATGTGAGACTTTTGGGAATCAATCGAGATACAGTGGGGGGTGATGACAGTAGTTGACAGAGTACAGATCAATGTAATCTGTAAGGTGGAAAGTAAAATAAAAAATACGAATTTTCGTTAATCAAATTTTACGAAGTTCTACGTATTCGCGAATATGGTGCTATACTATATGAATGCACAGGCCTTTGCCTCTCTGTTCTGGGGACAAGTGTAGATATTTGCATTTGCGTTAATAAAATCGCCTTACGAAGATTCGCAGCTCAATTCAATCACTAATGTATGAATGCAAAGCCCTTTGCCTCTGTTCTGGGACAAGTGTAGATATTCGCATGTGCGCTAATAAAATCGCCTTACGAAGATTCGCAACTCAATCACTTTCTAGGGAATGTGAGACTTTTGGGAATCAATCGAGATACAGTGGGGGGTGATGACAGTAGTTGACAGAGTACAGATCAATGTAATCTGTAAGGTGGAAAGTAAAATAAAAAATACGAATATTCGTAAATCGAATTTTACGAAGTTCTACGTATTCGCGAATATGGTGCTATACTATATGAATGCACAGGCCTTTGCCTCTCTGTTCTGGGGACAAGTGTAGATATTTGCATTTGCGTTAATAAAATCGCCTTACGAAGATTCGCAGCTCAATTCAATCACTAATGTATGAATGCAAAGCCCTTTGCCTCTGTTCTGGGACAAGTGTAGATATTCGCATGTGCGCTAATAAAATCGCCTTACGAAGATTCGCAACTCAATTCACTAATGTATGAATGCAAAGCCCTTTGCCTCTGTTCTGGGACGTGCCGATATTCGCATGTGCGCTAATAAAATCGCCTTACGAAGATTCGCAACTCAATTCACTAATGTATGAATGCAAAGCCCTTTGCCTCTGTTCTGGGACGTGCCGATATTCGCATGTGCGCTAATAAAATCGCCTTACGAAGATTCGCAACTCAATTCACTAATGTATGAATGCAAAGCCCTTTGCCTCTGTTCTGGGACGTGCCGATATTCGCATGTGCGCTAATAAAATCGCCTTACGAAGATTCGCAACTCAATTCACTAATGTATGAATGCAAAGCCCTTTGCCTCTGTTCTGGGACAAGTGTAGATATTCGCATGTGCGCTAATAAAATCGCCTTACGAAGATTCGCAACTCAATTCACTAATGTATGAATGCAAAGCCCTTTGCCTCTGTTCTGGGACGTGCCGATATTCGCATGTGCGCTAATAAAATCGCCTTACGAAGATTCGCGCCTCAATCACTTTCTAGGCAATGTGAGTAAGATCTGAGCTGTTGGACCTTTGGGAAACAATCAATTATATGTGTACTGTAATTTTGTGGGGGGGGGAAAAAACAAAAAACGAATATTCGTTTTTACGAATATATAGCACTATATTCGAAATATTCGCGAAATCGCGAAGTTGCGATATTCGCGAAAAAAATTTGCTTTTCGAATATTCGCGCTCAACACTACCCAGCACCCAGGCAGAGGAGAGAGGTCCCGTAACAGACAATCTGGCTTCATGTCAGCAGAGAATCAGTCTGCATGTCATAGCAGAGAATGAGGCTTCACGTCAGCCACCACTGCAACAGTCCATTGGCATATATTTAGGCCCAGCACCCAGGCAGAGGAGAGAGGTCCCGTAACAGACAATCTGGCTTCATGTCAGCAGAGAATCAGTCTTCATATCATAGCAGAGAATCAGGCTTCACGTCACCCACCACTGTAAGAGTCCATTTTCATAAATTTAGGCCCAGCACACAGGCAGAGGAGAGAGGTCCCGTAACAGAGGATCTGGCTTCATGTCAGCAGAGAATCAGTCTGCATGTCATAGCAGAGAATCAGGCTTCACATCACCCAACATTGGAACAGTCCATTGGCATATATTTAGGCCCCGGCACCCAGACAGAGGAGAGGTTCATTCAACTTTGGGTAGCCTCGCAATATAATGGTAAAATGAAAATAAAAATAGGATTGAATGAGGAAGTGCCCTGGAGTCCAATAATATATGGTTAAGGGGAGGTAGTTAATGTCTAATCTGGACAAGGGACGGACAGATCCTGTGGGATCCATGCCTGGTTCATTTTTATGAACGTCAGCTTGTCCACATTGGCTGTAGACAGGCGGCTGCGTTTGAGGCCTAGTATTTAGGCGCTGGGTCACCGGTATGGATTTAGTGACAGAATTAGACTTGGAAATGCACAGAAGCGTGTGTGTGTGAAGTTATTCTGAATGACCCAATGTGCACCTTGAATATTATATACCCTTTTAGGGATAGATTTCAAATAGCTCTGATATAGCAGAAACCACTAAATTATGAAATTGCTAAATTGGGAATTGTACTTCAACCCAGAACAAAAAATGTGCTTTGACGGACACTAAATATCTTGCCCAGCAACAACAGTACAGCGGTGGGTAACGAGAGATTTAGAGGGAATTAAATTTGAGGCCTAGTATTTAGGCGCTGGGTCACCGGTATGGATTTAGTGACAGAATTAGACTTGGAAATACACAGTAGCGGGTGTGTGTGAAGTTATTCTGAATGACCCTATGTGCACCTTCAATATTATATACCCTTTTAGGGATAGATTTCAAATAGCTCTGATATAGCAGAAACCACTAAATTATGAAATTGCTAAATTGGGAATTGTACTTCAACCCAGAACAAAAAATGTGCTTTGACGGACACTAAATATCTTGCCCAGCAACAACAGTACAGCGGTGGGTAACGAGAGATTTAGAGGGAATTAAATTTGAGGCCTAGTATTTAGGCGCTGGGTCACCGGTATGGATTTAGTGACAGAATTAGACTTGGAAATGCACAGAAGCGTGTGTGTGAAGTTATTCTGAATGACCCAATGTGCACCTTCAATATTATATACCCTTTTTGGGATAGATTTCAAATAGCTCTGATATAGCAGGAACCACTAAATTATGAAATTGCTAAATTGGGAATTGTACTTCAACCCAGAACAAAAAATGTGCTTTGACGGGCACTAAATAACTTTCCCAGCTACAACAGGACAACGGTAACGAGAGATTTAGAGGGATTTAAATTTGAGGCCTAGTATTTAGGCGCTGGGTGACAGGTATGGGTTTAGTGACAGAATTAGACTTGGAAATACACAGTAGCGGGTGTGTGTGAAGTTATTCTGAATGACCCTATGTGCACCTTCAATATTATATACCCTTTTAGGGATAGATTTCAAATAGCTCTGATATAGCAGAAACCACTAAATTATGAAATTGCTAAATTGGGAATTGTACTTCAACCCAGAACAAAAAATGTGCTTTGACGGACACTAAATATCTTGCCCAGCAACAACAGTACAGCGGTGGGTAACGAGAGATTTAGAGGGAATTAAATTTGAGGCCTAGTATTTAGGCGCTGGGTCACCGGTATGGATTTAGTGACAGAATTAGACTTGGAAATGCACAGAAGCGTGTGTGTGAAGTTATTCTGAATGACCCTATGTGCACCTTCAATATTATATACCCTTTTTGGGATAGATTTCAAATAGCTCTGATATAGCAGGAACCACTAAATTATGAAATTGCTAAATTGGGAATTGTACTTCAACCCAGAACAAAAAATGTGCTTTGACGGGCACTAAATAACTTTCCCAGCTACAACAGGACAACGGTAACGAGAGATTTAGAGGGATTTAAATTTGAGGCCTAGTATTTAGGCGCTGGGTGACAGGTATGGGTTTAGTGACAGAATTAGACTTGGAAATACACAGTAGCGGGTGTGTGTGAAGTTATTCTGAATGACCCTATGTGCACCTTCAATATTATATACCCTTTTTGGGATAGATTTCAAATAGCTCTGATATAGCAGAAACCACTAAATTATGAAATTGCTAAATTGGGAATTGTACTTCAACCCAGAACAAAAAATGTGCTTTGACGGACACTAAATATCTTGCCCAGCAACAACAGTACAGCGGTGGGTAACGAGAGATTTAGAGGGAATTAAATTTGAGGCCTAGTATTTAGGCGCTGGGTCACCGGTATGGATTTAGTGACAGAATTAGACTTGGAAATACACAGTAGCGGGTGTGTGTGAAGTTACTCTGAATGACCCTATGTGCACCTTCAATATTATATACCCTTTTTGGGATAGATTTCAAAGAGCTCTGATATAGCAGGAACCACTAAATTATGAAATTGCTAAATTGGGAATTGTATTTCAACCCAGAACAAGAAATGTGCTTGAACGGACACTAAATAACTCGCCCAGCTACAGCACTAGGGACAGATTTAGCTGGATATAAATTTGAGGCCTAGTATTTAGGCGCTGGGTGACCGGTATGGATTTAGTGACAGAATTAGACTGGGATATGGCCAAAAAATGAACAGACTATTGCTGGTTAAATGCACTTGGTGTGACAGCTTCACCCTGATGTAGGCTTTAGCCAAAAAACAACCACACCATTGAGGGTTAAATGCACTTGGTGACAGGCGCAGCTTGCCCCTGATTTTGTATATGGCCAAAAAATGAACAGACTATTGCTGGTTAAATGCACTTGGTGTGACAGCTTCACCCTGATGTAGGCTTTAGCCAAAAAACAACCACACCATTGAGGGTTAAATGCACTTGGTGACAGGCGCAGCTTGCCCCTGATTTTGTATATGGCCAAAAAATGAACAGACTATTGCTGGTTAAATGCACTTGGTGTGACAGCTTCACCCTGATGTAGGCTTTAGCCAAAAAACAACCACACCATTGAGGGTTAAATGCACTTGGTGACAGGCGCAGCTTGCCCCTGATTTTGTATATGGCCAAAAAATGAACAGACTATTGCTGGTTAAATGCACTTGGTGTGACAGCTTCACCCTGATGTAGGCTTTAGCCAAAAAACAACCACACCATTGAGGGTTAAATGCACTTGGTCGCAGCTTGTGCTGGCGCACCACAAGACACAAAATGGCCGCCGATCACCCCAGAAAAATGAGACTGACAAACGGTCTGTGCAGCCTAAAAACAGTGAGCAATTGAGGATCAGCAGCTCAATGATCCACAGCTGCAGATCGATCAGTTAATCAAGTCCTTTGGAGGAGTTAATCTGCCTAATCTCGCCCTACTGTCGCAGCCGCAACCTCTCCCTACGCTAATCAGAGCAGAGTGACGGGCGGCGCTATGTGACTCCAGCTTAAATAGAGGCTGGGTCACATGGTGCTCTGGCCAATCACAGCCATGCCAATAGTAGGCATGGCTGTGATGGCCTCTTGGGGCAAGTAGTATGACGCTTGTTGATTGGCTGCTTTGCAGCCTTTCAAAAAGCGCCAAGAAAGCGTCACAAAAGCGCGAAGAAAGCGACGAACACCGAACCCGAACCCGGACTTTTACGAAAATGTCCGGGTTCGGGTCCGTGTCACGGACACCCCAAAATTCGGTACGAACCCGAACTATACAGTTCGAGTTCGCTCATCCCTAATTATGACAAAAGACTGCTTCAAAAAGAAGCAGAATGGACATTTAGGCTGTGAACTGTGAGACCGGAGGGTCTCAATGAATTCATCTCATATGTATGCTTTATATAAAATTACATCTGATTATGTCCATCACTATCTATAATTCCTTTGTTGGACCATTCATGCATGAGTTATTATGTATATAACTAAACATCCTTCTTTACCACACATGCATTCTTCCGGATTCATTCTCCCCCTTTTTTTGTACTTATTTTTCTGTACTTATGTTTGGATTCTCCATATATATATATATATATATATATATATATGGTAGAAAAGAAGGCAGCACTCCAGTAGATAGTGAAAAGTGGACGATTTATTCACTCATCAGCTCAGCGACGTTTCGGCTCTCACTATGGAGCCTTTTTCCAGCTGAGTAACATGTGCCAAATTACATCTATATATAGTGCAAGTAATTAATTTAATACAAATTGGTATAAAACATAATAAAGTGCAAATGCATATATATTACAACCATATCGTCAAATTAATCAATGTGACAAGGTAATTTGGAATCACAGCGTTATCGATACAGTAATAAACATTTCATAAAGTGAAAAAACAGTACAAAATCACAAAAGACATCATAATTATTAATTACAAGTGATAAGTGAACATGTGTTAGATATAAAAATTAAAACCTTTTGAATGTATCACACCAGGCACGGTGAGCATAGTTGGAGCTTGTTGGCGTCCGGAAAGGAACAAGGCGCATGCGCCGTTCCAACCACTATCGCGAGATTCACAGTGAAAGTATGTGAGGTAAAAAACCACATCAAAGATGGCCACTTTGGAACATAACTTCAGGGCGCATGCGTGTACCGAAACACCGCCCATATGATTTTGACAGATACTATCGTAGTATATGAGCGCCGCAGCAAATAGCAGAAAGAGCTGGTCCAGACATCAGGGGCCGGCGGGTCGACGTCGGTCACCGATGGGATATCTGTATTTGCATGATGATACGGTTACCACACCGTCATCATCAAGCAATCCAGAATCACAGCATATCCGCTCCAGAGTCCTCATAGCAGTGTGGCGGAATCTGTATACATAAACCACCACCATCTGCCAGAGGAACATGGAAAAAACTGCATCAGGGCTCAGAATGTATCAATATGACAGATCCTATGTAGCTGAAATTAGACAGCAGCTTTCAGATACCAAAGTATATGAAAAGATCTATAATGATCCTAAATTTGCACTCTTGAGAGAGCTCAAGGAAATATTAATTGATGCCAGAGATAATGATATCATTGATGAAAAGATTTTTACCTACCTGTACTGTGACAAACCTGCCACACCGATTTTGTATACCCTACCCAAAATACACAAATCCTTGACTTCACCCCCTGGGCGCCCTATCGTCGCGGGGATGGACTCATTGTTTTGTAGGGTTGCCATTTTTCTTGATAGGATTTTGTGTCCTTTTGCTAAATCTGCCAAATCATATGTCCAAGACACAAGTGATTTTTTAATTAAAATTGACGGTCTGTGTATTCCAAAGGGGGCATTATTGGCGTCTTTTGACGTGGTAAGCCTTTATACCTCTATTGAGCATAAACTGGGCATACAGGCTGTTGAACAGGCTCTACATAAAACCGATTATAGTACCATTTGCCAACGTTTCTTGATTTCTCTGCTGAGGTTCATCCTGACTAGGAATTATTTCCTATTTCAGGATGACTTCTTTTTACAGTTTCGTGGGACCGCGATGGGGTCCAACGTGGCGCCGACTTATGCAAATCTTTACATGTCACATCTTGAGGAGTCTTTCATCTATGTAAGCCACCACTTCAGCCATGTACTGGGGTGGTGGCGTTACATTGATGATATTTTCCTGGTTTGGGTCGGCGCCACGGAGGACCTCATCGCGTTCCACAATTTCTTGAATTCAATTGACCCTAGTGTCAAATTCACATTGGTGCATTCAATGACCTCTTTGCAATTTTTGGACACCCAAGTCAGCATTCACAATGATAAACTAGTAACGGATCTATATGTGAAACCGACAGACAAAAATACGTTATTACGTTACGATAGTCATCATCCTAAACCTATGATTAGGTCCCTTCCTTTTAGTCAGCTTTTGAGGGTCAAAAAAATTGTCCAAGATCCTGCTATAATAGATAGAAGATTGCAGGAAATGGGGTCCAAATTCCAGACACGTGGATACCCCAAGAAATTGATCCATGATCAGATCAATAGAGTTAAACCACTCACCACAGATGCCATCAGAGGTGGATTAAATAATCACAAAAGCTCCCAGGCCCGAATCCCTTTTGTTTCAGAATTCAGCACAAATAGTGGCAAGATTGCCGCTATAATTAAAAAGCATTGGCGAATTCTCACCAGCAATTTTGATAAAGTGCAAGAGTTCAAGCTACCACCCCTATGTTCCTATCGACGCAGTCCTAATTTAGGTGATAGATTAGTCAGATCAGATATTGGTTCTAACAGGGAGACATGTGAAAGTTATTTTGGTTCTACCCGTAAAGGGTGTTATCCCTGCTATAACTGCATCAATTGTAAATTGATGCAGAAAGGTGACTCTTTTGTGCATCCCACTTCAGGGCAGAGGTTTAAGATCAGACAGTACCTAACATGTGATTCTTCTTATGTTGTTTATTTACTGACGTGCCCATGTGGCCTCCTATATGTCGGGGAGACCACATGGGACGTCAAGACTCGACTTAACCAACACAGATTTTCTATTAGAAAACAAAAAATGGATCTCCCTGTATCCAAACATTTCACCGAAGCCAAACATACACAGAATGACCTTCGTTTTAGGATTTTGGAGCAAATATCTCTCTCCAGGCGAGGTGGTGATCGAGTTAAACTTTTAAAAAAACGTGAGCTCTATTGGATCTACACACTTGGTACCCTCAAGCCACATGGCCTAAAAGTAGAGTTTAGGATTGTCTAATCATGTTTTGTGCTGTTTTCTCCAATTGTCTGATAACGTATGGGGAGAATTATATGTGCTATACATTAACTGAAAATATTCTCTTCTTGTTCTTTTTCTTTGTAGGATATGATTCTGAAATACAACATATGAATGTTCACACATGGCGATGACTGTAGGATTCTTGTTGGCGACCTTTCTCTACTTGTTTATTTCTTTTTACTTTATGGTATTTACAATTGATATTCTGGAGCGGTTGCTGTCAGATATGTGGTGCAGCCCCAGCCCCTTTTGGGACTTGGGCTGCACTGCGCTGACAGTTGCTGGCCTATTATACAAATATTATATTGATCATATTGATACATTCTGAGCCCTGATGCAGTTTTTTCCATGTTCCTCTGGCAGATGGTGGTGGTTTATGTATACAGATTCCGCCACACTGCTATGAGGACTCTGGAGCGGATATGCTGTGATTCTGGATTGCTTGATGATGACGGTGTGGTAACCGTATCATCATGCAAATACAGATATCCCATCGGTGACCGACGTCGACCCGCCGGCCCCTGATGTCTGGACCAGCTCTTTCTGCTATTTGCTGCGGCGCTCATATACTACGATAGTATCTGTCAAAATCATATGGGCGGTGTTTCGGTACACGCATGCGCCCTGAAGTTATGTTCCAAAGTGGCCATCTTTGATGTGGTTTTTTACCTCACATACTTTCACTGTGAATCTCGCGATAGTGGTTGGAACGGCGCATGCGCCTTGTTCCTTTCCGGACGCCAACAAGCTCCAACTATGCTCACCGTGCCTGGTGTGATACATTCAAAAGGTTTTAATTTTTATATCTAACACATGTTCACTGATCACTTGTAATTAATAATTATGATGTCTTTTGTGATTTTGTACTGTTTTTTCACTTTATGAAATGTTTATTACTGTATCGATAACGCTGTGATTCCAAATTACCTTGTCACATTGATTAATTTGACGATATGGTTGTAATATATATGCATTTGCACTTTATTATGTTTTATACCAATTTGTATTAAATTAATTACTTGCACTATATATAGATGTAATTTGGCACATGTTACTCAGCTGGAAAAAGGCTCCATAGTGAGAGCCGAAACGTCGCTGAGCTGATGAGTGAATAAATCGTCCACTTTTCACTATCTACTGGAGTGCTGCCTTCTTTTCTACCATTTATCTACAGTTGGGATCTTGGTCACAGGTCTCGTTGGAGGATTTTTTGCACCCACACATATCCTTGTGTGCTGCTTTCCTTTTTTCTCTTTTTTATATATATATATATATATATATATATATATACATATATATATATATTAGGCAATAAATAAAATGAGCACTCACCACCTGGTATACTGTCAATAGTTTATCTCTACAAAATTTTGTTAAAATTATATTAATAACATATATAACATTAAAACATATTTGCACAAATGTTGGTAAATATATCTGATGGATATAACTGATGATTCTAGCTATTATCTAAAGTTATTCAATCTCGCTGATCTCTTGATGTCTGGAATGTCTAATACATTATCAAAATATATGAGAAAATTGTGTGCGAATATCAAAAGGGGGCGCAGGCCTGGTACTCTGGCATAGGTTCATTGATGACATCCTGTTCATCTGGAGAAGTACGAGAGAAGATCTTAACATATTTTTGGAGGACATTAACACCAACATATATAATTTGAAATTCTCAGCGAATGTGAGCACAGAGAAGATTGAATTCTTAGATCTACAAATTAAAGTAAAGAATGACCAATTGGTTTGTAGCACATACCAGAAAGAAGTCTCTCGGAATAGTTACATTATTTTCTCAAGCTGCCATCTACCTAGGTGGCTGCTTGAAGTCCCTACGGGACAATTCAAGCGTATAAAAAGAAATTGCACAGAGGAGGAAGAGTTCGAAAGGGAATCTATGATCATGAAAGAACAATTTCTAGAGAAAGAATATCCCACTAACATACTGGAAAAAGCACTGACAAAGGTGAAAAACATGCAAAGAGAGTCCTTTTTTGGGGAAAATACCACACCAAATAGGGCAGAAGTTAAGAAGGAAAAGGAGGAGAATCTGAGAATAATTCTGCCCTTTAATAAACAACACAAGAAAGTGGAAGCAATTGTGAAGAAACACTGGCACCATCTATTGGGTGACAAACTTATAGGTCCCATGGTAAGTAATGGTCCCTTGATAACGTATACAAGGGCCCAGAACTTATCTTTAAAAGTAGCTCCAACAGTTAAACATAAAATAGATAATCGAATGATACACAATTGGTTAAACTTGCAAGGCTTCTATAGGTGTGGAAGTTGTGGTATATGTAAATTGACATCATTCCCCAAAAAAACTATAGAAATCCAATCAAGGGTTAATTCCTTTAAATGGAAAATAAAAGACTTCCTTACCTGTAGCTCAAAGAATATCCTGTACATAATTGAGTGTCAGTGCAAGAAGCAATATGTGGGGAGAACGAAACGGTCCCTTAAGAAAAGATTGAGCGAACATATCACCAACATCAAAAATGGGTATGAAAAGCACTCTCTCTCATTACATTATAAACAACATCACAACAAAAATCCTGGAGGTATGGTCTTCGCAGCCTTTGAGAAAGTGGATATAAACTGGAGAGGGGGAGACCATATCGCCAGGATGTCGAGACAAGAATCTCGACGGATCTTTGAATTCGAAACACTTCTTCCCCATGGTCTAAACTCAGATTTCGAGTTGTTTGGATTTCTGTAATTTATTCCATCGAGGTACAACATGTAATGGTAGAATGAGTCAGAATATTACGAGTACCCCAATAAACAGCAGGTGGGGAGTTATAGGATTAATAAAGGATAAAATCTTTGTGCCCTCAACTATAAAAATGGAAAACAAGTCCAAAATAAAATAAAACAAACTAATAAAAACTTATCCAAATCCATTGGGGAACATATTGAGAGGGTGCTACCCAAGTGAAAGTCCTTAGGAATGATTTTTGGGTGATTTCTGGAAAAAACGCAGCCAAAACGCACGGGAAACGCAGGTGCGTTTTTTTTGGGGAATGACATGCGTTTTCTGTTATAAAGTGATATGTGTATGGTAAAGAGTTAGAATATTATAAGTACCCCAATAAACAGCAAGTGGGGAGTTATGGGATTAATAAAGGATAAAATCTCTGTGCCCTCAACCATAAAAACGGAAAACAAGTTCAAATAAAAGAAAATAAATTAATAAAAACATACTGAAAAATGTTGATACCTAAATCCATTGGGGAGCATATTGAGAGGGTGCTACCCAAGTGAGAGTCCCTAGGAATGATTTCTGGGTGATTTCTGGAAAAAACGCAGCCAAAACGCAAAGGAAACGCAGGTGCGTTTTTTGGGGAATGGCATGCGTTTTTTGTTATAAAGTGATATGTGCATAGTAAAGAAGATACTACTATAAAGAGACTAATGAAAAACAAAAGGAATAGATAGACATATAGAATACTGATTAGGATGTCTTAGTAGAAAGATACCATTTCATTTCTCCGTTGAATAAAAATAATAATAAAGTATACAATAATCTCACTGAGAAACAACCAAAAAGTGGAGAGAAGGTTTAACGCAATGAAATGAAATAAGGGGATGATAGTTATATATTACACAACACATAGATAAAGCCTTTTATTAAAAAGATTTCATTGTATAGTTTTTGAACATGATATATGAACTGAAAGACATGGGGTTTTTAGAGTAATACCGAAGAATATGAAAATGGATATATGTGTAATACAAATCCGTGCCAGGTTTTAGGTGGGTGGTTGGGAGCCACAGACTATATAAGGAGGAGGTAGTTGGATCCCACATTATAGCCACTGAGGAAGAGGATTAACCCTCGAAACGCGTCTGGCCTGTTTTTGGAGAGGACCAACTACCCATCTAGACCTAGGAGAAAATCTAAAGAAAGTGTACCAGAGCAAATCGTTCCCTATACGGATCGACACAGACACTGATCCACAATCAGAAGGAGGTCTCGAATCTATCGTGAGCGAACACGAGAGTCGCCGGGTGAATGACACGCAAACCAGACGAGGTTTGATGACGTCAGAGGAAGGCCACGAGACTAACAAACAACGCTGAAAGCAAACATCGTTTTCACCATATCCAGCGGTGATCTACAGCGAGCCGCACCGAAGCCGACCACCCAAAAGCAGTGAACATCACGCAGGGGAAGGTAAGAGGGGGAGCATCAGGGGGACGCCCCAGACGCAATCCCTATATACTAATACCTAACCTCAACTACTAATATTCAACCTCCATACTATATTGATTGCCAATATTGGAAATACTGACAGATATTGGGAGATCAACAGATCTATCCTAAGTTTTCAATCTGCTTGTCCGGATATCTTTACCTGCACGAGGATTCTCATCACATTGAACAATACTCTGACACTTTGTTTCAGCATTTTTTACTTTGACACTAATTTTTGGAACTTATCTAACTAGTTCATCCACACTATGGACACTCTTTGGAATTATCTTTTGATATTTTGACCTTTTGATATTCGCACACAATTTTCTTATATATTTTGATAATGTATTAGACATTCCAGACATCAAGAGATCAGCGAGATTGAATAACTTTAGATAATAGCTAGAATCATCAGTTATATCCATCAGATATATTTACCAACATTTGTGCAAATATGTTTTAATGTTATATATGTTATTAATATAATTTTAACAAAATTTTGTAGAGATAAACTATTGACAGTATACCAGGTGGTGAGTGCTCATTTTATTTATTGCCTAATTTCAACTATTGTTCTGGGTGGACGGGTGAACCACCCATAAAATAGAGCACCATTATCATACATCAGATACGGGTGAGCCACGATATACATTCTTCCTTTTTATATATATATATATACATATATATATATATATATACATATAGCTATGCAGTAATATGCAGTAATATGTGCATTATTGTGAAATACTTCTAGTTACATCTAGAACGATTTATGGGGTCAGTCCATGTTTTTCTTCCCCTTAACTAAATGCCCCTCATCCCTACCTTTATGTGCTTATGCTGCCTTTATACCGTTTTGCACCGCCGATTAGTCCCTGTGTACTAATGAATGTAGTCATTCACACTGGCACTCCGCTATAGAGGGCAGACATGGTGGGCGGGGACGCTTCTCGTCTTTCAGACACGCCCACCGCCTTCCTGCTCGCTCACAGCGGCTGGCCACACCTCTGGTTGGGGAGGGACCATCCCCATTTAAACAGCTATGGCCACCCTAGCGCCAATGCCGCCTTGAGACACGAGGCAGACAGCGTTCTATGTGTTTGTTTGTCCTGCTTGCACCCAATGCTCCTGATGAGCCATAGGCGAAACGCGTCGAGTTAGTGGTAGACAGGGCAGCGACGCCATTACAAACATGCCGTCATGTACACTAGGGAAACTAGCCGATTAAAGACCAGGCAATACCCACTGGTGTGAACCTTCACCATAGGTAAATAAAGTAAGGAGCAGAGACACTCACACCCTGAGTAGCAGCCCTCTTTAGGTCTGTGGTGTTGTGATTGTGCTCCTATCCTTTAGTTAGCCTGACTACTTGCCAACCAATGCTGCTTTCTGATACATTTATGCAGGGCTTTTTTTCTGGCAGAACGCACCGTCACGACGTTCCGCCACCTTTTGACATCGCAGCCTGCCATGCTCCAGCATCGCAGGCTGCGATGTATCAGCGGGGAGGGACTGGGAGGAGGAGCTGGGGGCCGGCGCGTTCACTGTGCTCCGGCCCCGCCGCTGCAGTACAGTCAGTTATAAAATGTGTAAATAAATAATAATGATTCATGCTGCCCCTCTGTAGTATAACATTCAATATATTGTACTCACAGGGCTACTGTTATCGTAATGCAGGCCGGCTGGGCAGACGAGCGGCAGCATCACTGACTGACGTCATTCATAAAGTAGGCGGTGCAGGTACGTGACGTCAGTCAGTGACGCTGCCGCTCGTCTGCCCGGCCGGCCTGCATTACGATAACAGTAGCCCTGTGAGTACAATATATTGAATGTTATACTACAGAGGGGGCAGCATGAATCATTATTAATTTCATTACACATTTTATAACTGTACTGGAGCGGCAATGGGGGGTCTGTGGATGACACTGTTATGGGGTGGGGGGGTCTGTGAATGGCACTGTTATTGGGTGGGGCGGGTCTGTGGATGGCACTGTTATGGGGTGGGGGGGGTCTGTGGATGGCAATGTTATGGGGTAGGGGGTCTGTGGATGGCACTGTTATAGGATGGGGGGGTCTGTGGGTGGCACTGTTATGGGGTGGGGGGGTCTGTGGATGGCACTGTTATGGGGTGGGGGGGGTCTGTGGATGGCACTGTTATAGGATGGGAGATCTGTGGATGCCATCCACAGATCCACCATAACAGTGCCATCCACAGATCCTCCACCCCATAACAGTGCCATCCCCAGATCCCCCATTAACAGTGCCATCCCCAGATCCCCCAATAACAGTGCCATCCCCATCTGGGGGGTTTGTTTGCTGGGCTAGACTCTTATAGCCCCCTCAAATTTTACTTGCATCCCTGTTCTCTAAAGGGGCGGTTTTAGGGGGCGGTCCTAGGGGTGGGTAGGGGCATGGCCAGGGGAGGGGGGTGAGTTCCACCACCTTTTCTCTGAGAGAAAAAGCCCTGCATTTATGACACAATACAAAGAAAGCAGCTGGTTGTCATGGGACCTCATGATATAGCGCTGTGATCATCATACGCTATATAAGTGGGAGGTCCATGTGAATTGTATGGACTTCTAGTGCAGCGTTTATTATCCTTTACGCTGCTATAGATTGGTGACTGCTGGACTATCATAGTGCATTGAATCAGCGCGGTGAGGACCAGCATTTCAGTCACCATTTATTCATGAAGGACCATGTATACGTTAAGTTTTATTTGGTGATATAGAGGTCTTTGCTCTTTAAATGTATATCTAATAAAAGTTTGAAGTTTTACTTATTTTCAACGTTTCTCAGCACTGTGAGCACATCTCGGAAAACCCCTTTAAGTCTCAGAAAACCCCTTTAACTAGCTACTAACTGTATTATTATAGACACATTGGGTGACTGAGATGACTTCTAGGCAAGAGGCAGGTCACCCAGTATTTTCTTTCCCAGGTGACCCACCTTCTTGATGTTGCCACAGAAGCCCCCATCATCAGGATACAAGAACGTGGTGTGCTGCGTTTTTGTATCCTTTTTTTTCCTAACCTATATGTCAAACTGAGGTATAAAACATGATTTGAACCCACCCTAGGATGTTAGCAGAGTTTTAGGGGTATGTGAACTGGTCTAAGGTAATATTTTCATTTAGCTGTACAGTGCGCCCCCAGAATTAATTTTACTGGTGACCCCAGTCCGACACTCAATGGTGAGGGGCGATTTGGTTGTTGGGGAGCATAGCTATCTGATGTCAGTGGGGAGGTACAAGGTATCTCAAATTTCACATTCTCAAAAAATAAAGACCTTTTGACAGAACCAGTGCACATGAAACTAGCACAACTTACCCAAAATCCTAATTTGCAGCTGTATTGGCTGTTGGGTTCTGAAGGGTGGAGTAGTAGGTGCAAATAAACAATCTGCCTTGTCTAGGGATTTATCGGACAAAAAAAGAACAACAGAAGGACTTATCTGGTGTAGAACAATGCAATATTAATATACAATCTACATTATATGATTATTCAGGTTCTCATTGCATGGTATTATAATTTCTTTGAAGATCAGAATCCATTTATAGAAACCCTCAAGTTCAAGAAAAAAAATTTGCATTAATTGGGGAATGAACAGAACTTGTACTCAGTGCCCTACTTTTTTTCTTTTTCAGGATCTTTTTCTACCATCCAAAATAGAATCAGTGTTTCTTCGACTATCTGGTACACACTGTGCAGCTGTAGTCCAAGATACTTCCTACTTGTCCAGCTCTGGTCTTGGATCGGCCAGCACTGCTCATGTGAACTGTGCTGGCCAACCCTTCGGTGGGACAGCTGCCACCCCGTCCCATTAAAACGTGGTATTCCAGTGGGCCAATACCTCAGATTGAGACGCAATTGCTCGGAACCACGCGAATTTACGAAACAGGCACATGAGCTAAGAGAGCGCTTCCGCGCACGGGGGTATCCGGACAACACACTAAGAAAGGCCTACCAAAGGGCCCGACAGGAACCACGGACCACACTTCTACATCCCACTGGGGGCCCGAAAATTGATCAACAACAACAAAAAAAGTTACGAATCATTGGTACATTTGATTCTGCAGCTAGACAGGTTAAAGATATCTTAGCACGCAATTGGGATACCCTCCTGATGGATCCGGACCTGACAGATGTGGTGAGTCCCTATCCATCAGTAACCTTCAGGAGAGGAACCAACTTGAGGGATCAATTTGTGCACAGCCACTTTAACCCCCCTAAAAAGAAGACGTGGCTGGACAAACCTTTAAATGGCTGTTTCAAATGTGGGCGGTGCAGTTTTTGTAAGTATGTCACCCAGGGAAAAACGGTTGCGGTCGGTCCTACGGATCCCGCTCACCATATACGAGATTTTATCAACTGCCGCACCGCAGGAGTTGTTTACTTACTCACCTGTGAATGCGGCATTAGATATGTCGGCAAAACCCGTAGAGAACTAAGGGTACGTATAGGTGAGCACCTGGGTGACATACGCAACAATAGGGATACCCCAGTAGCTAGACACATCCAATCTGTGCACGATGGAAGGTCGTCAGGTGTCACGTTTGTAGGGTTGGAAGCAATTAGAAAGCCACCACGTGGAGGAGACTGGGACAAGAAGATTCTCCAAAGGGAGTGTTGGTGGATATTCAAGTTGAATACCACCAACCCCAATGGATTGAATGACCAGCTACATTTTGGGTGCTTCTTGTGACCATCCCCAGTCTCCAACACATATATATATATGTATATATATATATATATGTATATATGTATGCGTACGCTATGGTCTGTTAGCAAGGGTCTCCCTTACTGCATCATCAGGATAACATATGTCTGACGGTCCATCGAGTGCACTGACCACGCATCAAGCACTCAATAGTGCCACTTATATCATTATGTCTCCTAAACATTTACGTTATCTAGAGCACGTTATCTAGAGCATTCGTTTTAAACATGATCAATTACATCTTGGTTGATTATATCTTTTTGATGCCGACATCTCTCTAAGGTGCTGGCCATTTGGTCCCAATTGTCTTTATACTGTCTTTACCCTGTCTGGGCCCCAGTGGGTCCGCCTGTCACTTAATGTTCCCCCTTCCTTAGGTCCCATGTTGAAAGTGATATCCTTTATCACTATCAATATTTGTAGGTGTAGTAGTAGGAGTTGCTCGTATTATATGATCACTCCTCCCACCTCTTTTCATCATGCAGCCGACGCCGTGCCTGGGCTGGTAGGACCTCCCTGACGGTGACGCCTACCATGACGTCACAGCAGCTGCGGCCTCTGAGCTGCATGTCGCATATGCGCGTGTGCGCATATGCGCATATGCGCATATGCGCGATTGCGCATATGCGCATGTGCGCATGCGCTTGTTAGGAGGCGGATTGCGACGTCAGCTGACATATGCCTTAGTCACGTGACGGCGGCCGCACTCCTCGCGCAGGCGCACCACATACCCCCCTTCCATTTAAACTTACTTGCGCATTTATTAGCGCAGACAGACGCCGATATCACATGCTGGAGTTAAACCACACTCCCGCTTCTCATGGCACCAGCCACGCGGCTCCCATGATCTCAACAGTAAGTACACCTCCTTATCTTTATGCCACAAGTATATCAGCTCCTGGTGGGTGCAGTATCTGAATGGTTTTGTTTTGTTATTACACCACAGGTATCCGGACTGATTCAGGACCACACTGGTCTAGTCAGGTCTGCGCAATCCTTTTTGGCTTACCCTTTCCCATTATCCATCACAATAGGATAAGGGTATAGACCTAATCCTCCACCTATGACCCCTGTCCCCTGATGAGTCGGGGGGTCTTCATTCTATCTTTATGAAGTGGAGGTACTTTTTATAGCTTTGATTTATTCTCCATTAGATGAAACGCGTAGGGACGCAGAATAAATCCATCTGAACTTAGATCATTTTTTACCCTATTAGCTATCATTACCCCTGGGGCCAATCCATGCTGTCCCTATAGGGTCAATTAGGGTTCACTTATTAGGGTTAGGTTCCGGACGAGGCCACCCCTTGCGGGGCAAGGACCCCGTGTTAGGAGGCACCTAGGGATTTTCAGGCCAAGTAGGGCAAAAACAGGGATAGTTTCTCCCTGCAGCCCCTGGCACCCGGTGAAATCATAAAGAGGACACGTTTTTCGGATCCGAGAAGCCCCTCATCTTCCAGGGTTTTGGACTACAAAGTTCCAACTGGCACCACCGGTAAGATCTACCCTTTTATTTGCCTCTGGCATCTCTATTAGTCTGCGGCACCCCACCAAAAGACTGCATATGGTGCTGCTTTGTTGTTCGGCTCCGCAGTTTTGAATATTATCTGCGGATTCGTACAATGGTGACTCATTAATGTGGGTCCCAGACTGTTAATTGTCGTTTGTCTTGTTTGTCTGGTAGGGGCTTTTTCTTAAAACAGTCCTAATTAAACTTTAAGTTTTAAAACGTTACTGCCCCTCACTCGTTCGATACATTCCCTGTTACAGAGCAGTATACCCTGGGAGAGTGCTTTCACACCATCTCCCTCTAGGGACCACCCTTTTGTCTTTCAGTATTATCACATAGGGACATGGCAGGCTTCCTTACGACGGGCCTAGACAGGAACGTGTGGCTCACTGAAGCAAAGACAGTATTTTCTGAACAGACTTTTGTACAAAAAAAATTCACCCCTACTCTAAATGGGGCGTTTACTGAACTAACCCGTATTTACAAAGAACATATTAGCTCATGGTGGGAGGTCCAGGGACTAGAAAACTACATTAAGCAGGGAATAGTACCCAGAGGCCTACGTATTTCCCTCACTCCAGCTAGCCGCATCAGAAACCCAGAACTATTACAAAAATGGGAGAGGGAGGCCACCAATAGCTCCCTTAGGTTTATGCAGATTTTGTTGGAAGAGGAAAAAGGGTTACTAGCAAGAGTTGAGAGCAGTCTCACAGATCAAATTGAGATCACAAAAAAATTTCAACAGGAAGCAGAATTTAGTGTCAAGGAAAGTCAGCTCCAGAACACTATAGAAAAATATCAGTATTACCTCAAAGAACGGAAGCATCGACAGTTTGCTAGAGACTCCCAAGACTTCAAGGAGAACAGGGCATATTTGTTCCTGACTAACCCCGACAACCCACAGAAAACAGACGCCTCCACCTCTGAGACAGACGCCTCAGACAACGAGAGGGACAGACTCCCTAAAAATAGAGGACGAGGACGTGGTGGGTACAGATCAAGACGCCGAGGCGGACGATATTACAACTCTCAGGCAAACTACCAGACACAATGCGCTTCCACTGCTCCACCACCATCAACCTCACAATTTCCCTCATCATCCTCTTTTTTAGAACAACCCATGCAATACTCCCTACGAAGCCAAAACACGTTACCCCCACCCAACCGGTAGGATGTACGGACGATAGGTTGGTAATTAACCTGTCGTCACGTACCCTTACAGAAGTTGAGATTACGGTTTTGAGACGCGGCCTGTCCTATGTCCCTACAGCCTCATTTGACCTATTTCGGTGGACCAAGGATCTCCACCTGTTTGCCCGCAAGCTGAAGTGGCATAAACACTTCCGGCTTAGGGACAAAAAAGAAAGCCGGGAATTGGGCGTACCGGTGGAGATCCTTGGAGACGTACACCTCCTGTATAACCTCGACAATATACCACATAATTCAGATGGTAGAGGTCCCTTTACCGATCTTAAAAACAGGAGCAGCAAAATGCCACCGGTAGGAGACATTTCGTGTATCGACGTCTTTCTCAAACAGACCACGTCTGAACTCGCTAAGATGACTCCAGCTCTGACTAGGTCCAATTGCAACAGTAGAGAGAGACATGCAATAAGGGGATTATCAACAGACGCTAGTATTACGATCAAGCCCTCTGATAAGGGAGGCAATGTGGTCATTATGGACAGTTCAGCATACCGTGCCATGTGTCTCACATTGCTAAATGATGAACAAAGCTATGAGACATTATCAGCCGACCCCACAGTAAGATTCCGGCAAGATTTGACTGACATACTGACAAAAGCTAAAACAGATGGCCTCATCAGTAGCAATGAGTTGGAATTCCTCCTCCCAACACACCCGGTTATGGCAACCTTTTACTGCCTGCCCAAGGTCCATAAGGGCACTGTGCCCCTTAAGGGCAGGCCAATTGTATCAGGGGTAGGCAGTCTACCACAGAATTGTGGGGTATATGTTGACCGTATACTGGGTCCATTCGTGCAATCTCTCCCATCCTATGTGAGAGACACAGGGGACCTCCTCTCCAAATTAGAAAATATTAACTTAGAATCGAATTGGCTTCTGGCATCAATTGATGTCGAGGCACTTTATTCTTCTATTCCGCATGAGAGAGGGCTTACAGCTACAGCACATTTTCTAAAGGCAAGAGGCCTCCAGTTCGCTGCACATAACGAGCTGGTCCTGCAGCTTTTAGACTTTGTCCTGACAACCAACTGTTTTGTTTTTGACGGCCGTATATACCACCAGCTCAGGGGCACCGCGATGGGCAGTTCCTGCGCACCGTCCTACGCAAATTTGCTCCTGGGCTGGTGGGAGGAGACCGTGGTATTCGGTGACATACCCAACTGGTATACCGAGTACATCGTCCTCTGGGCCCGCTACATAGATGATATATTCGTCTTATGGAGCGGGCCAGAGGACGAGTTCAAGAGACTGGTGAATGAACTCAATATTAACACCATAAATCTCAGATTCACATCAGAGATTGTACACAATCATTTACCCTTCCTAGACATTTGCATCTCAAGAGATACTCAAGGGAGCCTACAGACCACCATCTTTCGTAAGGAGACATCCACCAATTCACTCCTTCGGTGGGACAGCTGCCACCCCGTCCCATTAAAACGTGGTATTCCAGTGGGCCAATACCTCAGATTGAGACGCAATTGCTCGGAACCACGCGAATTTACGAAACAGGCACATGAGCTAAGAGAGCGCTTCCGCGCACGGGGGTATCCGGACAACACACTAAGAAAGGCCTACCAAAGGGCCCGACAGGAACCACGGACCACACTTCTACATCCCACTGGGGGCCCGAAAATTGATCAACAACAACAAAAAAAGTTACGAATCATTGGTACATTTGATTCTGCAGCTAGACAGGTTAAAGATATCTTAGCACGCAATTGGGATACCCTCCTGATGGATCCGGACCTGACAGATGTGGTGAGTCCCTATCCATCAGTAACCTTCAGGAGAGGAACCAACTTGAGGGATCAATTTGTGCACAGCCACTTTAACCCCCCTAAAAAGAAGACGTGGCTGGACAAACCTTTAAATGGCTGTTTCAAATGTGGGCGGTGCAGTTTTTGTAAGTATGTCACCCAGGGAAAAACGGTTGCGGTCGGTCCTACGGATCCCGCTCACCATATACGAGATTTTATCAACTGCCGCACCGCAGGAGTTGTTTACTTACTCACCTGTGAATGCGGCATTAGATATGTCGGCAAAACCCGTAGAGAACTAAGGGTACGCATAGGTGAGCACCTGGGTGACATACGCAACAATAGGGATACCCCAGTAGCTAGACACATCCAATCTGTGCACGATGGAAGGTCGTCAGGTGTCACGTTTGTAGGGTTGGAAGCAATTAGAAAGCCACCACGTGGAGGAGACTGGGACAAGAAGATTCTCCAAAGGGAGTGTTGGTGGATATTCAAGTTGAATACCACCAACCCCAATGGATTGAATGACCAGCTACATTTTGGGTGCTTCTTGTGACCATCCCCAGTCTCCAACACATATATATATATATATATATATATATATATATATGTATGCGTACGCTATGGTCTGTTAGCAAGGGTTTCCCTTACTGCATCATCAGGATAACATATGTCTGACGGTCCATCGAGTGCACTGACCACGCATCAAGCACTCAATAGTGCCACTTATATCATTATGTCTCCTAAACATTTACGTTATCTAGAGCACGTTATCTAGAGCATTCGTTTTAAACATGATCAATTACATCTTGGTTGATTATATCTTTTTGATGCCGACATCTCTCTAAGGTGCTGGCCATTTTGTCCTAATTGTCTTTATACTGTCTTTACCCTGTCTGGGCCCCAGTGGGTCCGCCTGTCACTTAATGTTCCCCCTTCCTTAGGTCCCATGTTGAAAGTGATATCCTTTATCACTATCAATATTTGTAGGTGTAGTAGTAGGAGTTGCTCGTATTATATGATCACTCCTCCCACCTCTTTTCATCATGCAGCCGACGCCGTGCCTGGGCTGGTAGGACCTCCCTGACGGTGACGCCTACCATGACGTCACAGCAGCTGCGGCCTCTGAGCTGCATGTCGCATATGCGCGTGTGCGCATATGCGCGATTGCGCATATGCGCATGTGCGCATGCGCTTGTTAGGAGGCGGATTGCGACGTCAGCTGACATATGCCTTAGTCACGTGACGGCGGCCGCACTCCTCGCGCAGGCGCACCACATACCCCCCTTCCATTTAAACTTACTTGCGCATTTATTAGCGCAGACAGACGCCGATATCACATGCTGGAGTTAAACCACACTCCCGCTTCTCATGGCACCAGCCACGCGGCTCCCATGATCTCAACAGTAAGTACACCTCCTTATCTTTATGCCACAAGTATATCAGCTCCTGGTGGGTGCAGTATCTGAATGGTTTTGTTTTGTTATTACACCACAGGTATCCGGACTGATTCAGGACCACACTGGTCTAGTCAGGTCTGCGCAATCCTTTTTGGCTTACCCTTTCCCATTATCCATCACAATAGGATAAGGGTATAGACCTAATCCTCCACCTATGACCCCTGTCCCCTGATGAGTCGGGGGGTCTTCATTCTATCTTTATGAAGTGGAGGTACTTTTTATAGCTTTGATTTATTCTCCATTAGATGAAACGCGTAGGGACGCAGAATAAATCCATCTGAACTTAGATCATTTTTTACCCTATTAGCTATCATTACCCCTGGGGCCAATCCATGCTGTCCCTATAGGGTCAATTAGGGTTCACTTATTAGGGCTAGGTTCCGGACGAGGCCACCCCTTGCGGGGCAAGGACCCCGTGTTAGGAGGCACCTAGGGATTTTCAGGCCAAGTAGGGCATAAACAGGGATAGTTTCTCCCTGCAGCCCCTGGCACCCGGTGAAATCATAAAGAGGACACGTTTTTCGGATCCGAGAAGCCCCTCATCTTCCAGGGTTTTGGACTACAAAGTTCCAACTGGCACCACCGGTAAGATCTACCCTTTTATTTGCCTCTGGCATCTCTATTAGTCTGCGGCACCCCACCAAAAGACTGCATATGGTGCTGCTTTGTTGTTCGGCTCCGCAGTTTTGAATATTATCTGCGGATTCGTACAATGGTGACTCATTAATGTGGGTCCCAGACTGTTAATTGTCGTTTGTCTTGTTTGTCTGGTAGGGGCTTTTTCTTAAAACAGTCCTAATTAAACTTTAAGTTTTAAAACGTTACTGCCCCTCACTCGTTCGATACCAACCCGACATCAGCAGGAAGTTACATGGGCTACCAAAAGCACAGTATACATCAGGCAGTCTAAGACGCTGTGTGGCCATCTTGGATGGCAGAAGAAGAGCCCCAGAATTGGCAGATCTGCAGCTAAAAAGATGAAAAGGAGATCACTAAGTGTTCTGTTCATTCCTCTATTAATGTGATTTTTATAATTGAACTGGTCACTTTAAAATGATAGACACAGGCAGGGTTGCCAGCCAGAATGTTTCTTATTTCTTGACAACTTATCCCAAAATCAGCTAACATTTTTTACGGACAAATTGGGGAAAAAAATGAATGGTAAAGATTAGAAATAATACGTGTCTATAGCTCAATATACTGATCAGAACTCATTACCAGCATTTAGGGATGAGCGAATTTTTATATTTAGTTCGGGTTGTGGTATAATCTGAATTGCGTTATGGATTCCGTTACTGCGGTCCATAACGTAATTCCATAGCGGAATGTCTTTAGAAGCATTCCGTTATTCATTCCGTCATAATAGAAGTCTATGGCCTGCATAACGGATCCGTCCGGTTTCCGTTATGATGGAGTCCTCTTCTGCATAACGGAAATCGGACGGATCCAGGCCATAGACTTCTATTATAATGGAATGAATAACGGAATGCCTCTAAAGGCATTCCTTTATGCATTTTATCATGGAATTGAGTTATGGTCCATGGTAACGGAATCCATAACACAATTTAGATTAAACCACAATACGAACCAGCACACGAACTTCAAAATATGAAATTCGCTCATTTACTGTGAGCTGTACAATTATATGAATTACCACCAGAACAATCCAGTCAACTAGCACAAGCTTTTAAAAAAAATCATGGACACATCTATTTATTTTCACGGATACAGGAAGAATGTCACCAATTTTTATGGACTATCCAGAAATTTTGGGACGGTTGGCAACCCTGAGCACAGAGAACATTGCAAAGGGGGAAATCCTTTCTTTCTACAGCTCTGCTGAATGGAGCATTTAAGGTAACACATCTCACCCCATATTCTACAACCACTGTTCCATGGAAGAAGCTGTAGCATCCTTCAGTGTGAAATGAGGACAACCCCAGAACATAGCTACATCTCTCAGTCTGTTTAATCCTTCAAGTGAGTCTTATATTTGTGATAATTACTTAAATGTGGATCAGAGTAATAAGGCGGCTCATGTCAGGCTTGACGGTTTATACATTCATGTGTTACAATTATCTGCAGCGATACCCAAGCTCTCGGAGGCTTAAGCTTGTCAGAGACTTCTACTTAAAAATCCAGAAAATCCTTCAGCTCTTTTAGTAAATTATGCTGTCATGTCCTGATTAAAGGTTCACCAAAGGTGACTGTTCACTTAAAAGGTAAGTAATGGCATACATAGTAATTCGCCAGTATATGCAATCATGGAAAGTGGCCCCACACAAGCAGAAGATCTTCAACGATAGTCCTGTGGGGATAAGGAAAATTCGAATACAGTTGCAAGAAAAAGTAATCAAGTAGGTTTGGCATGACCTTGATTTTTTGCAGTGGTTACTGATAAAATGTGGTCTCATTGTAATCCAAAGGCCCCCATACACATTCAGCTGACAGTCTAATGTGTGTGGGGAGCTGAAACATGATAGGAGAAAGATTTTCACCCAATCATTTTGTTCTCCCATGAGATAAGCCTCACCTGTAAGTGTCTTTCAGTGGCTTTACATTTACCCGAGCCAGACATGTATAAAGGAGCCAGAAGGGAGTCGGGAGAGATAGCTGTTCTACAAATGATCGTTTAGACCACGATCGTTTAATGTGTATAGGGAGTCTGTCACTGACTTCATTAATAAAACTAATGATATGTGATATGGGAGCTCCTGCCCTGTGCTCGCTCTACTCTGCTTATAGTCTGTATTGGTGTGGTTTGCAGGGTATGAGCAGAGCAGGGCAGGAACTTCCATATCACATCGCTGCTCTGTCTGCGCCCTCTCCGCTAAAGCCTCAAATGCTATGGATTTGACCAGGGAGCCAGCTTCAGAAGAGCAGTGCTGGTACAGGCAGGGGCAGTAATGCTCCAGCCTGTGCAGCGCTCAGTGCGGCTAGACAGGATTCCATACTCCCATACACGGCGGTGTACGAGAGGACAGATTCTAAAGCCCAGAAGGCACCTGATCTTCAGGTGCCTATTTCACTAGGACAATTTTTTTTAATAATAATTAAAGTACATTACAAAAATCATTTCCATCACATTTAGAAAAGGTTTTAACACAGTGTGTGTGGTTTAGCTACACTTTAAACGGGTGAAGTGAATAACATTGATTATCTTGGGATGTTGGCTCTCAAGGGGTGGGATATAATAAGCAGCAAGTGAACAGTCAGTTCTTGAAGTTGATATGTTGAAAGCAGGAATTATAGGCAAGTGCAGTGTGTAATGAGATGGCAGTACCAACCTTACAATTCAGCTTTAATTTATGTCTGATATCTGCTGTGTTAATATGAATGGATATGTTTTATATGTTTAGTCCCATTTAGAACTAATTGTTTTAAGTAGGAAGGATTAATTATCTTTTTTTAACGTTGTGTGTAAAATGTGACTGGTCACATATCGGAGACAGTATTTTTGGGAGGGGTACTCCTAGCGGCCACAAACTGCTTGAGTTAAGGTGCGATGATGTCTAATCACTGTGGACCACATTGCGGCCAGGGAGAAGACAAGTTATTTTCGTGAGATTTGGTAAATCTCACAATAACAGGCTATGTAAAACGAGCATAGTATTCAATGTACTCACCTACATAGCCTGTATTCACGTCAAAGCCAGGGAGAAGCCCACTGAGAGAAGCAGAGGTCTCCACCTCCCAGTACTAATGATAGTGATTAGCATATTATCCGCCAAAACCACAGAGAGCATAGCAGTGCAACGGAGGAGCAAATATTGAAAAAAAAAATAACGGGATGGCATCTCCTGAACCTGGACTACAGTATTATAAAAAACAAAAACTGGTGACAGGTCCTCTTTAGCATTGGTGGCAATGCAACGATTGCAATACCTGCTGCAACCACCTGCTGACCCTCTTACAAGTGATTGCTGTAGTACCTGCAAATAGTGGTCTAAGAAAGTATAACAGCTAAACCAGCCACAAGATCATGGATGCCCAGGCCTGATTGATGCCTGTTGGAAGTAAAAAGTAACTAATCTTGTCTGATCCCACAGAAGAGCTACTGTTCAGAAACTGCTGAAAAACGTAATGTGGCTATGACGAAAGGTGACACAGTTGCAGCTTGCAGGGTAAGAGGTAATGTAGAGACAGACTAGCCAGAACACCCATGCTGACCTCAGTCTACTGACAAGAGTGTCTGCAATGGGCATGTCAGCATCAGAACTGGACCATGAAGCAATGGAAGGCGGAGCGCTGGTCTGATTAATCACATTTTGGTTGGTCACGTGCAGCAGACTGGATCCGCAGGGGCAACACGTGAGGCTACGGTGGACCGATGGGGGTAGTAGTAGTTTTTGTTACTCACGGTATAGCCTCCCTGAGCCAGTGTGCAGTGATGGGAAGACAGCACTAAATCCTCCAGGGCACTCTCTATTGCAGGGAACACCAGCCAGATGGAAGTTGAGGTGCCCTTGATGGTAATGGGTATGCTTAAGGTGCTTTGGTGGCTGGGCCCCTGTGTTCGTGACGCCAGCACCATTAGCTGCAAATGAAGTTGGTAGAAAGGATAAGGAGTCAATTGTAGTAAACAACAGAACTATTACTAAAGTTCACTTGTCTTCAGGTAGTCAGTTCAGTTAATGTATATGGCAAAGCAATAAATCCAAATATTGGTTCAGCTGTTTTCTTTATAACAGGCTTGGCAATTGTAAGTTGAGGAGTTTTCCTTCCTTCTATATCTTTCTATTCTATGTCCACATTAGCACTCAGGTACTGAATCTAATAAACTTCTTACTTCATGTTGAGCAGTCCAATAAGAGTGTTCTCCCTCATGGCAGGCAAACTCTCTGCTACATTATTTATGCAGGATGCTCTATGGAAATTTTCAGGTCCACTATGTCCATAGAGGCATGTGGTAAAGGACAATTCTGCGCACTAATCATCCGGTTGTGTCAAGGTACCTTTAAGTTCCTCCCGGTCACGGGTGCTTGTGAAGTTCATTGGCTAATTTAGCTCTAATTTCCACTAGACCTTCTCTATATTTAGATGTAGACTCACTCGTCTGTGCTATGCTGCTGCAATACTGTTCCGAATACTCCCTTGGCTTGAAGAAGAGAGGGTGTCTGGTTCACAAAAAAAGGTTAGAAATGTATGGAATCCCCATCAAAATGGTTTGGAAACAGCATTAAGAGGGTGGCGGAATACTTCTTGGACTCCTATTATCTACAGCTACATTGTGGAACTTGCCTGTTCTGCTCCTCCATTAACTTGCTTTTCTTATCTCTCCACTGATTTACTTCCTTTCTAACCAACTTTATTAGCTAACTTCAGACTATATATATGAGGGGTGCCAGCACCACCTAGGAGCGACTTTATGTAATGATACTCCTAACAGCCTGATAATAGGAATTACAGCTTGATACCACAATACATTAAATATGATAGTGCAAAACTTTAAAGTGGCCACATATAGCACATAGTGGGACACTGCACACGTGTGTGCATGTCATTTTTTGTGTTTCATGTCTTTTTGGGGAAGCAGCGTGATGCTTTTGGCAATAATCTCCTAGGAAACCTTGAATCCTGGCTTTCATGTGGATGTTACTTTAACATGCACCACCTACCTACACATTGTTGCAAACCAAATACTTTACACCCGTTCATGGCAATGGTATATCATAATGGCGGTGGCCTCTTTCAGCAGAATAATGTTCTTACCATACTGCAATATTTGTTCAGGAATGGTGTAAGAAAAAGGACCCTGGGGGGGGGGGGGGAGGGGGGACAACAAAATAGGGTTTCTAAACTGGGCAGCCTCTTTGAACAAGTCATCTTGTTTTTGTTTTTTATTGATGACCAATCCTTAGAATAGGTCCTGAATAGTAGATTGGTGGTGGTCTGACTCTTGGCACCCCTGTTGATCATTCTTTAGATTGGGTTGTACGTTAATGTGTACTGGTTCACACTGCACACACCATGGCTGCTCTTGGATCTCCACTGATCTATTGTTTTCTATAATTAAACCTGGATAATCCCTTTAAGGGTGTCTGTCTGTTGATAGATGCCCTTTAAACACTTGTCTGCATCTTGGGACATTATTGTGCCAGTTGGCTGCTAAATAACTGCCATGCAAATTTTAATATCACGTTCATTTTTCCCTTTAAAGTGTGAAATGTGCAGGTCAGAATCATTGTATTCCAGTGACTGGAATGTTGCAATTCTAGTACTCTACCATGTAACCCCTTACCCTCCCTGTAATATTGCCTGCACATGCTTGCTCACTAGAAAAACATTCACAGACCTTATTTCTAAGCCACTTGTAGAGTTTGGAGCACCTGCTTTTCCTAGAGATTATTCTCCTAGTGCAAGTCCTGGGCACCTGCTCCTTAGGTTACAACTGCTGCAATTACAATAAACTAGGTATGTATGAGGTCAAGAGGGGCAGCAAGGCATACACATCCACTCAAGTGTGCTCTTAGCCTATGGCTCAGCTGTATCTATGGATCTATTGCAATGAAGCTCCAACTTGAAGCCTTTTTAAAGGTCATATTTGGGAGTTCTTAATCATTCAATTCCCTACATGTCACCCAATAACACAATCTACAACTTAGAGGAATGCTAAATTGCTCTACATACGTAGCTTTCAGTAACATACAGGATGCCAGTAGTGACCAGTGACATTATGTAGTTCACAGGTACTTGACATCATCTTAGCACATCACAACATACCCATGACCTCATTTCGTTGACAGAATACAAGCTGTCATAGAATATTTTCTGTTCATGGATCCTGCATGGAACTTTGGTAAATTTGAGATTTCCGACAATCTTTCAATTTATTATTGTGTATTTTCTACTTCTTCCCATAATATAAATACAAAAAATGTAAATGCAACACGTTACATAGGGCGGTGTTCAAGTCAACTCCAAACCTTTTAAAGGGTATGTACAGCAGTTTTGCTATTGGATTTAATATAAAAACTAAGAAACTTTGAAAATAGTTTGAATTAAAGTCAAGGCAGAGTTATCTGTTTCTGTGGTAACAGACTACAAACAAACCCCGTAAAATCTGATCTTGCAGTCATATTGCCATTTATCCGTTCTCTTATTCTTGCTGATCTAACAAATGCATGTTAATAGGCATTAGGGGGGCAGATAATAGTGAGTATGACTGTGGGATCAGACTACCCAGTATTTGTAGGTAATCTATTGACATGGAGACACATAGGCCAGCATATGAGCTGTTTACATAAGTGATGGGGGACTTTCAAATAAGACTATTTGCAAATTACACAGACAAAGGGCTTGACTGTGTGAGATGTTATATGTTCTGATTCTCCTTGTGTAGATCCACATGGCAGAGTCTTCAGGGCAAGTCTTCTTTGGAAAAGGGATGTACAACAAGACACATCTATACTTTTTCTCCTCCTGGCCTTCGTTCTGCTCCTGGAACATACTTATGCACTGGCACTTGGCTTCTTAAGAGTACAATGCGAGCTAAATATCCCTGAAACCAGCCCATACCTGTGTGTCCTAGGCATTATAAGGGTCTCTTCCGCATATAACTCTAGGCCTAAGCAATAAGGCCCATTTGGTTCCTAATTTGCTATCATATGCTTGTTACTGCTTGATATATTTATGAAATGACTTGTTTTCCTGACACTGCTTTATTGTCTGTTGCCTGTCCTGACCTTCCCCTGATTTCTACCAAGGCCTAATTTACACTGAATATGCACTTCCAGTGGTAAAAGTAGTTAATGTGGCTTTGTTATGTATCTGTATTCCAAGAGGCTGTATATTGGAATTAAATAGTTAACTGCCAGACCTTAGAGTCAGTTGCCGGGTGGTGGGCTGGCCTCACGTTCTTGGTTAGTGAGTTTTTAGCAAGAAGACCAAAAGACAGGACGTGTTGAGTAGTTACTGGTGTGTAAACCAGCTTTGCTGAATCCTGAGTGTGTAGCTGAAGCAAAAAAAGGAATATCCCTATCCAGGGAAACACAATTCCTGTGAGTGCAAAGCTGCCAGAAAAGCAACAGTGCTAAGAACCTGCCTCTGAAGGAGAGAAGAATAGTCTTCTATGGCAGGTCTAGGATCATAAAAAGGGACAGTGTGTAGATAAGAAAGTCAGTGAAAGGTAACACTTGTTTACAGCTGTGTACTTCACTGCACATGGTTTGGGTTATATTGCTTCTGGCACCTGCCACATTACTGTGATGGACTGGCCATCCATTGAAGGAGTGCACCCCAAAATTGGGCATTGCAGGCATATTGAGAAGGAAATTGCACGCCTTTGGTCAATTAGGAAAATTGCATTGTTTAGCTAAAGAGGGACTTAGAGAAGACTGTCATTATTTCCACCCTCTTACACAGCTTTTAAGAAAAACCTACTTTCTAATATATTTGTACTTTGCCACCTCATTATCTACCCAGTAAAAGAGAGACTTTATTTTGTTTTTAAACAAGTCGGCCTGGTTAATTGTCTGCACATCAGGCCTGGGCTGCCTGATCTCTTGTCTTGCACCCCGGTGCTCATCTAACACCAAGGGCACCCTAGCCACCACCAGGCAGGAGACCACAAATCAAGGATGTACCCCAATTGGAAGAAAGTGTGTGCCCCTCCAATGATTGCATGCCCAGCCTAGGGGAGCACTGAAACAGATTTAGCCACTATGAGGAATACAACCACCCTTATTGCTGCCACCACTCCTATCCTCTCCACTTCCCACGCTTTAGGTCCATTCACACGTCCATAGTTTATTGCGTATCCGCAATAAACCCGGCCAGCACCCCTATAGAACTGACTATTCTTGACCGCAACTGTGGACAAGAATAGAACATGTTAAAAAAAAAATTGGGAGCCGCAGACTGGAAGATTGGGGCCGCGCTCCGGAAATGCGGATGCAGACAGCACACTGTGTGCTGTCCACATCTCTTCCGGCCCCATAGAGAATAAATGGGTCCGGATTAGTTCCGCAATGTTGGATCCGGACTCGTTCCGCAATGTTGGATCCGGACCCATTCTATGGACATGTGAATGGTTTTCCCTGTGGACTGGCACACTGCATGAATTCTCAGCTAGGAGTCTAAATTTTTAACTTCTATATACAATGAGTTGACATTTTGTAATGAATGCAAGGGTGATATTTCTGTTATCAGAATCAATCTCTATCATGGAGGAGCTAAATAATAAAAAATAAGGAAGTCATGGAGAAAAACAAATTCTTGTATGCTGGAGTCAGGTTTTTCATAAACTGCAGACTACCATAAACAGCAATATACAGTCTGGGGGTTTCTCCGGGAATTTGATTTCTTGCTCCTTTAGATCAAGTAGGCTTCTAATTGGATTCTGAGGGTGCAGTTACCTAAAATTGATGGATTAGCAGATAAATAGATAATAGGTAGATAGATAGATATAGATATCATTATCACTTTACTCTCATAGACATCATGGTGGTTGAGAAAGTGTTAACGAGAATAGAGATGTTACATTCCTACCACCAAGTCTGAGCTGGCATAAACATACTATGAAAAATACATTAGGATAATAAGCACCTTGGAGATCACAAATGTCACTGGAGGAAGCAATAAATAGAAGAAGGGGGTTTCCTGAAATACTACAGTACCAGAGATGGGAGAAGCAGGTAATCATTAGCTGAACATGGCTATAAGTTAACTGTAAGCAGTGCTGCCTACTTATAAGGTATGTCTGCAGCGGGATAGACTTGTATTAGAAGTTACTGTACAGCACTGCAGAACATGTTGGCGCTTTATGAATAGAAGATAATTATATACAATTTTCTTATGCTCCCAGGGTTGATTTATGTTTTTCCCGTTATAGTAAAAGCTGTATCTTCGGATCCACATAGATAATGCCATAGTTGCCTTTTAAAATTAAGCAGTTATTTCCATGGTGTAAGGGATACCAGTTGGAGAACAAGCTAGCTCCTTCCTTCCTCTATCACTAAGGCCCATTGGAACCTTGTATTAAGTTCCTACTAAATTGTTCTCCACCAAGTTAAACCTTGTGATACATGCCTTCTGGACAAATAAATATTCGGTCATTTACACCAGATCACATTTTACAATGCACAGGTCATAAATTCAATCGCCCATGTCACTGCATGGTGAGCGGGATCTGTTGTAAGGACCTGTCACTGTAACTTACTCAGGGAGATCTGAAGGATAGAACTTACCTCCCGGAGAGTTAATATGGTTAGAAGAAATACATATCACAGAGAAAAATGACTTTCCATATAAATCTTAACTTTTACTTATTGATATTAAAATACTACCCCATATGCATAAAACATATAATAACACACTGTGCCAGATAAATAGGCAAAGCCTTACTTTGGACGTATCCAAGATAGTATAATCCAAAACAAAAAAGGATGCAACAACTTCCATTTTGGAGAACGAGGGCTTGAATAGTATACATATAAGATAGGTGAAGTCAGGACAAGGGGGGGGGGGGGGGGACCCTGATTTAACCCTTGACACTACCCCTGACTAAAGGCAGAGCACCCGCCCCGAAAGGGGCCACCCCACCTCTCAGTGGCTAAGCCCTCGCTGACACCTACTGTAACTGTCACAGATGATGTTGCAGATAGCTGGAAGTTATGAATAAACGTACCTAAGACTGTGTGACACCTGAAAACCCTATAATAGTGAGGGGACACGACCACCGGCTCCCTACACTTAATACGGAGAAAGTCAGGGTCACCTAATATCAAGCCAGCAAGGAAACACAATACATGAAAGGACTTAGGCCTCTTTCACACTTGCGTTGTCCGGATCCGGCGTGTACTCCACTTGCCGGAATTACACGCCGGATCCGGAAAAAACGCAAGTGTACTGAAAGCATTTGAAGACGGATCCGTCTTCAAAATGCTTTCAGTGTTACTATGGCACCCAGGACGCTATTAAAGTCCTGGTTGCCATAGTAGGAGCTGGGAGCGGGGGAGCGGTATACTTACCATCCGTTCGGCTCCCAGGGCGCTCCAGAGTGACGTCAGAGCGCCCCATGCGCATGGATGACGTGCCAAGCGATCACGTCATCCATGCGCCTGGGGCCCCCTGACGTCACTCTGGAGCGCCCCGGGAGCCGCACGGACGGTAAGTATGCTGCTCCCCCACTCCCCGCTACACTTTACCATGGCTGCCAGGACTTTAGCATCCCGGCAGCCATGGTAACCATTGAGAAAAAGCTAAACGTCGTATCCGGCAATGCGCCAAAACGACGTTTAGCTTAAGGCCGGATCCGGATCAATGCCTTTCAATGGGAATTCATTCCGGATCCGGCCTTGGGGCAAGTCTTCAGTTTTTTTGGCCGGAGCAAAAAGCGCAGCATGCTGCGGTATTTTCTCCGGCCAAAAAACGTTCCGTTCCGGAACTGAAGACATCCTGATGCATCCTGAACGGATTTCACTCCATTCAGAATGCATTAGGATAATCCTGATCAGGATTCTTCCGGCATAGAGCCCCGACGACAGAACTCTATGCCGGAAGACAATAACGCAGGTGTGAAAGAGCCCTTATCTGAACAAGCAGCAGAAGCCTCCAGCAGTGAACACTTCAATCCAGGAAGTAGTATAAACCGCAAAGTGAGGCAGTATGGGAGGGAATATAAAGGAAAGAGGATTAGTCTAAATAGGTGACACCTGGGAGAAGGAAATGAGATGAGAAAGTGAAACCAAAACAAAGTAGATCATGCAAGAGGTACAGAAGGAAGTCTGTCAGACCTTCTCACAGAACTGGCAGTGACAGTAAGCCTGCCGATGGATATGACAGCTGCTTGTCCCGTCCAGACGCATTTCCCCAGTGTCCGTAGAGTTAGTTCATCATGGGATCAAAATTGGATGGTCAGATAATCATACAGTCAGGTCCATAAATATTGGGACATCGACACGATTCTAAGATTTTTGGCTCTATACACCACCACAATGGATTTGAAATGAAACAAACAAGATGTTCTTTAACTGCAGACTGTCAGCTTTAATTCAATGCTATTTACATCCAAATCAGGTGAATGGTGTAGGAATTACAACAGTTTGCATATGTGCCTCCCACTTGTTAAGCGACCAAAAGTAATGGGACAGAATAATAATCATAAATCAAACTTTCACTTTTTAATACTTGGTTGCAAATCTTTGCACTCATGTACAGCATGAAGTCTGGAACGCATAGACATCACCAGATGCTGGGTTTAATCCCTGGTGATGCTCTGCCATGCCTCTACTGCAACTGTCTTCAGTTCCTGCTTGTTCTTGGGGTATTTTCCCTTCAGTTTTGTCTTCAGCAAGTGAAATGCATGCGCAATCGGATTCAGGTCAGGTGATTGACTTGGCCATTGCATAACATTCCACTTCTTTCCCTTAAAAAACTCTTTGGTTGCTTTTGCAGTATGCTTTGGGTCATTGTCCATCTGCACTGTGAAGTGCCGTCCAATGAGTTCTGAAGCATTTGGCTGAATATGAGCAGATAATATTGCCCGAAACACTTTAGAATTCATCCTGCTGCTTTTGTCAGAAGTCACATCATCAATAAATACAAGAGAACCAGTTCCATTAGCAGCCATACATGCCCACGCCATGACACTACCACCACCATGATTCACTGATGAGGTGGTATGCTCAGGATCATGAGCAGTTCCTTTCCTTCTCCATACTCTTCTCTTCCCATCACTATGGTACAAGTTGATCTTGGTCTCATCTGTCCATAGGATGTTGTTCCAGAACTGTTAAGGCTTTTTTATATGTCGTTTGGCAAACTTTAATCTGGCCTTCCTGTTTTTGAGACTCACCAATGGTTTACATCTTGTGGTGAACCCTCTGTATTCACTCTGGTGAAGTCTTCTCTTGATTATTGACTTTGATACACATACACCTACCTCCTGGAGAGTGTTCTTGATCTGGCCAACTGTTGTGAAGGGTGTTTTCTTCACCAGGGAAAGAATTATTTGGTCATCCACCACAGTTGTTTTCCGTGGTCTTCCGGGTCGTTTGGTGTTGCTGAGCTCACCGGTGCGTTCCTTCTTTTTAAGAATGTTCAAAACAGTTGTTTTGGTCACGCCTAATATTTTTGCTATCTCTCTGATGGGTTTGTTTTGTTTTTTTAGCCTAATGATGGCTTGCTTCACTGATAATGACAGCTCTTTGGATCTCGTCTTGATAGTTGACAGCAACAGATTCCAAATGCAAATAGCACACTTGAAATTAACTCTGGACCTTTTATCTGCTTATTGTAATTGGGATAATGAGGGAATAACACACACCTGGCCATGGAACAGCTGAGAAGCCAATTGTCCCATTACTTTTGGTCAATTTAACAAATGGGAGGTACATATGCAAACTGGTGTAATTCCTACACGTTCACCTGATTTGGATGTAAATACCCTCACATTAAAGCTGACAGTCTGCAGTTAAAGCACATCTTGTTCGTTTCATTTCAATTCCATTGTGGTAGTGTACAGAGCCAAAAATTTTAGAATTGTGTCGATGTCCCAATATCTATGGACCTGACTGTAGGCAAAAACTTGATAGTTGTAGCAATTTACCATACCAGGATGCCAGCATCAATTGCTACAACTATCAAGTTTTTTGCCTATTATTATCTGACCATCCACTTTTGATCCCCTGATGAACCAGCTCTACGGACATTGGGGAAACGCGTCCGGACGGGACAAGCAGCTGTCATATCCATCAGCAGGGTTACAGTAGGTGTCAGCGGGGGCTTAGCCACCGAGAGGTGGGGTCACCCTGTTCGGGGCGGGTGCTCCGCCTTTAGGCAGGGGTAGTGTCAAGGGTTAAATCAGGGTTTTCTCCCTCGTCAAGCCCTCGTTCTCCAAACTGTAAGTTGTTGCATCCTTTTTCCTTTTGGATTATACTATCTTGGATACGTCCAAAGTAAGCCTTTGCTTATTTATTTGGCACAGTGTGTTATTATATGTTTTATGTATATGGGGTAGTATTTAAATATCAATAAGTAAAAGTTAAGTTTTATATGGAGAGTCATTTTTCTCTGCGATATGTAATTTGGTACTTTTCAAACCCTATAGTTTATTTCAGTGATAATTAGGAGAAATACAGCTATTTAGTGCCCTTATAATAACACTGTATACAGTTGCAAGAAAAATTGAAGGGGTGTCTCATCTCAGACACTGGAGGCATATCGCTAGGATAGGTGAGACCTTCTCCTATCTTTAAAACAGGCTCCCCCAAAGTGAATGAGAGTGCACCACGCAAACACTGCCACCTCCATTTACCACTGTTGGGGTTCTGAAAATAGCTTATTTCCGGTAATCCCATAGCAATAAATAGAGAGGCGGCTGTGCATATGTGGTGCGTTCTCCAATCATCACTATGGAACTTCTGAAATAAGAATTTTCTGAACTCCCATATAAGTGAATAGAGAGCATAACTTGCATGCCGCACCTCTCCAACACTTTGGGGGCTCCGTTCTGGAGTGGGTCCCAGAGGTGGGATCTGCACCTATCTGACATTATTGGTTTATCCCATATGATATCCTATATAGCGTTCAACTGTGGTGCAAAGGGCCCACCAGCAAAATTCATTCTGGGGGCCCACTGTAAAGCTACATGCAAACACTATCTCCTCACACAGCAGCAGTAAAAAGGAGTTACAAGATGAGGGCAGGTCCCTGGTGAAAGAGAATACAGGCTAGCCTGACTCCTTATCTAGAGATCATTTCCACCACCTGACTGCATCTATAATAACTAGGTACTTTCTAATCTACCCAGTCTTTTAGATAAACATAGGCTTTTAAGGTGCTGTACACTTCCTGTCCATATGTAGTGCTGTCAGACAACTGCACCATGTGTTTCTTGTGCAGAGGATGGGGACTAGTGGCTGACTGGGCGATTCACCAAGCCTCATCCTATATTCCCTATTCTATATTCTTTATGATGTCCTACTATCCTATGTGATATTCCAACAATGTCTGAGATGACACAACCTCTTTAGATGAACCCTTTGTAATTACCTGGATTTCTGCATTCATCACTTGTGGTCTGACCATCTTATTATTATATAAGTCGTAATTATAGATAAACACAATCTAACTAAACTAATAATACACATACATTTGTACTATTTAATGTCTTATTGAGCACATTTATTGAACAGCCACAGTGTAAAACCCCCTTTTAGCAGCAATCACCTCAACCAAATGCTTTCTGCAGCAACAAATCAGATTTGCATGTAGAGGAGGGAATCCTGGACCATTCCTCCCTGCAAATATGTTTCAGTTCATTAATACGTTTCGGGTGTCCTAGGATCTTGATGGGGTTAAGGTCAGGACCTGACCATTCCAAAACACACAACTTTTTCAACCATTCTTTAATCGATTTACTCATATGCTTTGGGTCATTGTCCTGTTGCATCACCTAAAGTTTCTTCATGGAGCTTGAAGTCATGGACTGCTACCTTTACATTCTCCATCTAATGTTTTTATGCACCTTGGAATTCATTGCTTCCTCAATGATAGTAAGGTGACCAGGCCCAGAAGCAGCCTCAAACCATAATCCTGATTCAATCATACTTCACATGTGGAATGAAGTTTTGGTGTTGGTGGGCAGTATTCTCTTTTAGCATTGTGCATTTGTGTTATAAAATTTCATGAGCAGAGGTTTATGCAGTTTGTAGAGACTTCTTTAGGCCTTTTGCTGTTACCCTTTCTTACCTCTTTCAGAATTGCCTGTTGTGCTCTTGGAGTGAACTTAAAGTGGACCTTTCAATGGATTTTATTAATTGAGATAAGTACCTGTACTTGCAGGGTACCCTCCGCTAATGCCACCCTGCCTATTTTGTTAAAATAGCGCTCCTACGCCGCACCCCCCAGTATTTTCTCAACTCAGGAGCACTGGAGAGGAGACACAGTCTTACTCTGTGGGCGTCTCCTTCTTCCCTGAAGAAAAAACCTCCCTGACTGTAACACTCTCCAATGCGATTGGACAGCGCTATAGCCAGGGGAGAAGGAGACACCCACAGAGAAAGACTGCATCTCCTCCCCATTGCTCCTATGCTTAGTATTTGTATACTGAGCGTGGAAAATACCAGGGGGAACAGCGCGGCGTAGGAGCACTATTTTAACAAAACAGGCAAGGTGGCAGCATTAGCGGGGAGTACCCGGCAAGTACAGGTAATCTCAATTAATAAAATCTGGCAAAAGGTCCTCTGGATTCAGGATCCAGGTCTTTAGCAATGGTTTGCAGTTTTTTCAAGCTTCATGTGTATCTAAAGCATGCCATCTGAAAGCATTTTGCATTGAGGCAAGGTTCACACTGACCAGGCTTTCCTGAGAAGAACAAATTTATCAGTAACCAGGCTTTGGGTGTCTTTATATAATTAGAAAAGCACCCGTGAAACCACACTTTCAAACTTAACTCAGTTGAAACCTATTTTTTCCAGTTAGCTCTTGGAGAAGACATTAACACAAAAATAGTTTTTCTTGTATCTTTAGCATAAGGAGTCCAAGGAGTCCAATATGCCAGTAAGTCAGCATCTCATCCCAACCCTCCATATCAGTCATCACATCAGTTTTAAGACAAGAATATACCATAATGACAAGAAAAACACAACATACAGTAATATAGTAAAGAAAAATGACAGACTGCTCCCATAACATTACACACACACACCAACAGTTGTTAAGATCTCCATACCACCAATCCCTTTAGACCTTCAGAAATGTGTAAGAGACTTGACATACCGTATAACGCTCACATAATACTACCATGTAGTGCCTAAACCATAGAACGAGACTTAAGGTGCCCACACATTTTTAATAGCTCTCTTTCCTTACTCCCCTATACACGCTTGACTCTACAAAGGACATACGTGTTTTAAAAAAAAAAGAGATAGAAGAACACCGCTACCAGACATCAGGATTGGGTGCTGAAATTCAAAGCTTTCGTTCCCTGACATCATCTGTTGGGGAACTCTTTGTTCCCTGACATCATCTGTTGGGGGACTCTCTTTCTTTCCTTACTCCCTTATACAAGATTGACTCGGCAAAAGGCATACATGTTTTCAATAAGCAGATAGAAGAACACCACTACCAGACACCAGGATTGGGTGCTGAAATTCAAAGCTTTTGTTCCCTGACATCATCTGTTGGGGGACTCTCAGCCAGTCTGACCAAAAACTTTGGGCTCATCTAATCATTAATAGTATAATATGTATAGTGACAGAAACAGTACTTCCTAATAGTACCATCCTCTTGTTTCTATTGGAAATTATGACCCAGTAAATGATTCCTGTAGGGCTAGCTCTTGATGTTGTATCAGTCCCTCACATGTATAGGGGGCATGGGCTGATGCTTTCTTAGCAAACAAGGAAGGAGTGCAATGATTCAATGATCATACAGCCCTTCTTAAAACAATATGGGCCTAAAATGAGGGACATGCAAAAAAGCAAAGAAAGACTGAAGGATTTGGGTGAAAAGTAAGGACTGTCCCTCCAAAAGATGGACATTTGGGAAATATGAATTTTACTCCTTTAATTTCTTTTCAAACAGGTGAATCTGAAGTCATGTTAAACCTTTGAAATTCTCGACCTTGACCATGTACACTTGACTTGTTGGGCCCCTGATAAATAGGGTTGTCAAATTATTCTTCAGTTCCATGAAAAGCTGACTGTGCTGTTATTTTTAGTCATGAATATGGTATTAGTTATGCCTATGGCTTGTCTATTTTTAATGTACTCTTGAGATATGTTTTTATCCCTGGGGCAGTATATGGGTTATAAGTGCAGCTACACCCTCCGCTCCTGTTCCACTCATTCTATGAGATGTTATCAGACAACCCTTTCTCATCTACTATTGCGTTTAGATCACAGGGACAGGCATTCAGTAGAGTCTTGCCCCTGGTGTTAATAATATAGCTCATAGTAATAGTTGAGGAATGTTCTGAATTTGTGCAGGCCCTGGCTTGCCTATGTGTTGAAGTTGGGCACATAGAACTTGCATACCGATACTGATTGCTCACAGGCAGGCGTATTTCAACCACTGGAAAAGAGATGAGTATGAGAGTAACACGTTATGTGTATAAATCAATAAAGAAGATACATACTGTAATGCATGGGGATTTTTTATAACATAGCTATGTAAAATATCAAGAAATGGCTTCTAGGAAAGCTAGAGATAGATGATTGTGCCATGTAATGTTGAGTACAAGTGAATTTCTAGTCTTGTACGATCCAATTCTCATGGTTACCCCTCCCACATTCTAATGGAAATTGCACTTTCATGATGATCATATTCATTTTTCACTCATCGTTTTGGGATATGATGATGTCTGAGAGTGTAGTCAGTGCCAACTTTTGGAGTCACTGGATCATACATGAGGTGAAATATACTGTATGTCAACATGGCCTCTGTCTTGTACCAACATGAAAGATTTTGTCATCTATAGTAAATCAAGTTACTCAAGTATTAAATACTTTTTTCAACAGTTATTTCAATCAAGGCTAGATTATGGAAGGGGCTGGGGGGCTAAATGCCCCAGGCATCTGCCAGCTGGATGCTGCAGACAACCCATCGGAGAATCCGCAGCAGGAACTGACAGTAAAGCTGGTCATATACAAGTAATAATTGACCAAAAGTTTTTTCCAGTTATCAAAAATAAATGTCCCATTGAGCTAATATCGGTGGTGCCAGGTCTGTTATTACATCCAGTAATATACTCAGTTGGCTAACTGTAGATATGGTGCAAGCTAAGTTAAAAAAGGTAAATGTAAACAAAGCTCCAGATTCATGTGGATGTAGTGTTCTTGGATTTTGCAACTGCATTTGATACTGTCCTTCATGAATGTTTAATAGGTAATATTTTGGTCTATAGGCTTAGAAAGTATAGTTTGTAATTGGATTGAATTGGCTGAAGAACCATGTGCAGAGAGTTGTGGTCAATGATTCCTATTCTTAATGTTCCCCGGTTACTGTAAAGTCTATAGAAGATGTCCATAAACTACAAGCTGACTTGGACACTCTTAAGTGTTTGGGCATCAATTTTGCAAATGAGGTTCAATGGGGATAAATGTAGTGTTATGCATCTGGCTAATAATAATCTATGTGCATCATATGTCCTAGGGTGAGTAACACTGGAAGAGTCATTTGTAGAGAAGGATTTGGATCTACTTGTAAATCATAGATTAAATAACAGCACGCAATGTCAATCAGTCGGTTCTAAGGCTAGCAGGATATTGTCATGTATTAAATGAATCATGGCCTTGTTGGACAGGAATGTAATATTACCACTTTACAAAGCTTTGGTGCGGCCTCTTCTGGAATATGCAGTTCAGTTCTGGGCACCAGTCCATAGAAAGGATGCCCGGATGCTGGAAAAAGCAACTAAACCGATAAGGGGCATAGAGGGTCTTAGATATAGGGAAAAATTATTAGTCTTGAGAAGAGACCTCTAAGGGGTGACATGATTAATCTATACAATTATATAAATGTGCTGTACAAAAAATATGGTGAATAGCTGTTTCTTGTAAAATCTCCTTAAAAGACAAGGGAACATTCCCTCTTTGGCTCAGTGGCTACACAAATTTTTTAATTACTTGAAATTACAAAAGTATTCAGATCCAGGTGCTGTTTTGAAAAAAAATGTTAAATATTTTTATTGGGACAACCCCTTTAAGAGTATTGTGTAACCTCTGACATGTCAAAACAACACCAGCAACTTGAACTTTAAACACATTTTGGCCACTCCAATGCACTGGGTGCCAACTGCCAACTGTACAATTTTCCACTTGCAGTCACACGGTTACTACAGACTTTTGAAGTTTTCCTAAGGTTATGTCCATACAAGACATAACTGAATGAGAATATATTTTTTTTTATTATGTTTTACATGCATTGTAAAGGGTTACATTCATCTTGAGAGTCCACATAAATTAAGATGCTGTAGAGTCTTTTCTGCAGAGTATTGATGAGATTGCTAAAAAACCAAGCGTTTTTGAGGCAACTGTAATACCTGTAATAAGTAACAGTTTTTCGTCCCTCAAATCTAGATGAAAAATATGCAGCATATTCACTATGATCTGTGACCTGGCCGTGGGCAACCAGTCCTAAATACGTTGCTGAACCTGTTTGGAACTATACAACACTATACAACTGGTTACAATACAAGGCCACTGGCTCCTTTGTCTAACAGTCTGTATCAGACTCACCAGCTTTTATGGCTCTCTCTCGGTGCCTCAAGGAGGCTTCTAGTCTTCAGGACCTACCTCATTCTCTCACTATCTTCACCAAGCAGTATCTTGGGCTCCACTCCTCCCCAGGCTTCAGTCATTCTTTCTCCACCTCTGACATCCAACAATGTGCTCTTCAGAGGTTGTGAAGGCCCAGCCCTCTACTAAGTCTTTTAGCAGGTCTCACTGTCTCTTGTGTGCTCACTGGACACACACAAGGCATCAAATTTGCACATTTATGGACACATTTAAATCCCCACCTAGAGACACTGCAGCACAACACATTTGCTGTTCCAACATCCATCACCATGTCAGGGTTAGTCACCATGATAATGGAACCAGTAAATTGCGACATCATTAATGCGCATCGCCTTCTCCAAGTATTACATTGGAGAAGGCCATGCTTCCTATTAAGCTGCCTTGTGCTGGGCACAAGCCACATAGCATATACACATAGTCCAAATGCACCCATGTACATTGTAAATACAGTGCATTCAGAAAGTCTTCAGAACCTTTAACTTTTTTTTATATCTTGTTATGGTGTGGTTTTATGCTAAAATAAAAAAGAAATCCAGTTTTCCCCCGTCATTCTGCACTCAATACCCCATAATGACAAAGTGAAAACAGAATGTACATCATTGCTAATTTATTGAAAAGAAAAAAAGAAAATATTGCATTAACATAAGCATTCAGATTCTTTAGCAGTGATTACAGCCTCCAGAATTCTTGGGTAAGATGCCACAAGGTTTACACACCTAGATTTGGGGATTTTCTGACATTCTTCTCTGCAGATCCTCTCAAGCTCTGTCGGGTTGGATGGGGACTATTGTTGCACAGCTATTTGCAGGTCTCTCCAAAGATGTTTGATTGGGTTCAAGTCAAGGCTTTGGCTGGGCACTTAAAGACTAGTGTTGATCGCAAATTCTTATCGCGTAAAATTGTCACTTCGAGAATTCGCAAAGATGTAGAATATAGTGCTATATATTTGTAGTCACGGATATTCTAGATTTATAATTTTCCATCAGTAACCTCCCTTCTTGCTTGTGGGCCAATGAGAAGGCTGCAATATCTTTGTCTGAGCTTAGAAACATCCCTAGCAACCAATAGAAAAGCTGCCTACCCCTTACTATATAAGAACCTCCCCAGCAGCAATTTTCTGCTGTTTTTTGCAGTTCTGAGAGAGACAGCAGTGTCATTTCTGTGCTCTGTGCTTTGCTGAGTCATCTGGGTCATTATTTAATTGCATTAGATAGTTAGTTAGCTTATATATAATACAGATAGTTAGTGGGATATAGTCAGTGTAGGTTATATCCTGATATAGTGTAGCTGATAGGCTCTGCTGTCCATACATACATGCTACAGGCATAGTGCTGTGACAATTTGCACAATCATGAAAATAATGACTGGAGATCACGAATTCTAGAATTCTCAAATTTATTGCGAATATTATGCGAAAAAATGTGCTAAATATCGCTAAAACGAATATTGTCTATGCCGCTCATCACTATTAAAGACATTCACAAAGTTGTCCCTAAGCCACTCTTGTGTTGTCTTGGCTGTGTGCTTATGGTCATTGTTTTGTTGGAAGGTGAACCTTTGGCCCAGTCTGTGGTCCACAGCACTCTTGATCAGGTTTTCATTAAGAATATCTCTGTACTCTGTGCTCCATTCAGGTTTCCCTCATCCCTGACCAGTCTCACTATCCCAGCCACTGAAAAAGACCCCCACAGCATGATCATGCCACCACCACGTTTAACTGTAAGAATGGCAGATGATCAGGGGCGTCTTTAATATTAATTGGACCCTGGGCAAAAATTTACTTGGGCCCCCTGGATCCCGCCTTCCCACACCTTAGCAGGCAATTACGGCCTCCACCACAACACACACACACACAAATCCACACACCCGGTAGAGTCCAGTGAATGACTGTAAATACTTCCAGTTCTGAAGACTCCAGCGGCTCAGGATCAGTGCTCTGGGCTCAGGCTGGAAGTGGGCACCGCTCTGCAGGAAGGAGACCGGGGCTCAGCTCACCCTAGTGTTACAGTGCACCCCAGCACCCCACAGTATGCAGTATAGCACCCTATAATATACAGCAACCCACAGTATGCAGTATAGCACCCTATAGAATACAGCACCACACAGTATGCAGTATAGCACCCCACACTATACAATACCCCACAGTATATAGTAGAGCAGTATAGAAGCCCACAGTATACAGCACCCCACAGTATACAACACCTCACAGTATACAGTAGAGCAGTATAGCACCTCACCGTATGAAGCACCCCAAACTATACACGATACAGCCCCCCCACTATACAGTACAGCAGTATAGCACTCCACACTATACAGCACCCACAGTATACAGTATACAGACCCCCACAGTATACAGTACAGCAGTATAGCACTCCACAATATACAGCCCCCCACACTATACAGGCCCCCCCCCACTATACAGACCCCCCCACACTATACAGACCCCCCCCCACTATACAGCCCCCCCCCACACTATACACCCCCCCCCACTATACAGCCCCCCCCCCACACTATACAGGCTCCCACAGTATACAGGCCCCCCACAGTATACAGCCCCCCCACAGTATACAGTCCCACACAGTATACAGTCCCACACAGTATACAGGCCCCCCACAGTATACAGGCTCCCACCTAGTATACAGCACCCCACTATACAGTATTTTACATTATATTAACATAACAGCCCCTGTCACCTTTTTCTGATGTAATCTTCACACAAAAAGCTCCACAGTTAAGGCAAACTTTTCCTGCAACACCATGTGACCAGTAATATTGCTAGGTTACTGGTCACATGGTGATGATGTCATCTAAGGTCCTAGATCACAGCTCTAACACAGTTCGATGCCTGGAGTTAGTGCAGGCAGGCATGGCAGCACCCCCTGTGTAGCTGACAGTCTGACACCCGGGGCAGTGGCTAGCAGGGCTCAAGAGGCAGCTGCCTTGGGTCCCCCAGGAGCAACTGGGGCCGGGGCAGCTGCCCCTTTTGCCCCTTGCTAAAGACGGCCCTGCAGATGATTAGTAGTATCTAGTTTCCAGCAGACTTGACACTTAGAATTAAAGCCAAAAAGGTCAATCTTGTTTTCATCAGAACAGAGTCTAAGGCCCTGATTTATCATTCCTTCACTCCAGAATTCTGGCATTAAATAGTTGCAAAAAAGGGTTTTCGCAACTTTTTTGGACTCACTTGCGCAAAATTTAAGCTCTTGTGCAAAAATGTGCGACTTTTTACACTCACTTTGCATTTGTACCCCACTCACTCCAGATTTGTAATGTGGGTGGGAAAGTGGGTGTGATTAGCTATGTTAATGAGTTTCACTCAAGATTTATCATTGCAACTTTTTTTTAAAGTTGCAAAAAAGTCTCGGTCTCACTCCAGGAGCAGGGTGGAGTAGGAAAACTGGAGGAACTTCTCTAAGCAGAAGTGTTAGGTTTAAGGACAAGCCAAATTTATCAAACAACCTATGACATTTGATAAATGTGGCACAAGTACTAAGAGTCCTTCAGGTGCTTTTTTTTTTTTTGCAGACTCTGGGTGAGCTTTCATGTCTGCTTACTGAGAAGAGGCTTCTTTGTGGGAACTCTGCCATAAAGCCCAGATTGGTGGAAGTTTCTCCTATTTGCACACAGGACCTTCGGAGCTAAGCCACAGTAACCAATGGGTTCTTGGTAACCTTTCTTAACAAGACCCTTCTCCCCTGATTACATAGTTTCCTGGGGCGTCAAACTTCTTCCATTTACGAATTATAGAGGCCACTGTACTTTTGTTAACTTTCAGTGCAGCAGAACAGTTTTGTATTTTCTCCAGATTTGTACCTAAACCTAATCCTGTCTCTCTACAGGTAGTTCTTTCCACCGCATGGCTTAGTTTTTCCTCTGATATGCATTGTCTGACCTTATATAGACAGAGATGTGTCTTGCTAAATAGCTAATATATTGAATTTACCACAGGTGGACTCCAATCAAGGTGTAGAAACATCTCAGAGATGATCAAGAGAAATGGGAAATCCCCAAAGTTACTGTATTATTCGCCCTATAAGACGCACTGGCCCATACGACGCACCTAGGTTTTAGAGGAGGACAATAATAAAAAAAGATTTTTCATTACACCTCAGGTCAGACCACCAATCAAACCCCCAATGTTAATCAGACCTCAGCTGACAGCCCCAATCAGACCCCCAATGTTAATAAGACCCCAATAAGACCTCAATCAGACCTCAATCAGACCCCAATGTAAATGACCCCCAAACAAATGTCTGATAAGAGCCCCATGCCTCTCATCAGCCCCCATATCACCCCTATACCTCTCATCACCCCCATATCAGCCCCTATGCCTCTCATCAGGCACCATAATCAGCACTTATGCCTCTCATCGCATTATGCCTGTCAGCCCCATTATCAGCCATTATGCCTCTCAGCCCCCATTATGCCTCTCATCAGCCATTATGCCTATCATCAGCCATCAGCCTCTCATCAGCCATTATCATCAGCGCCCTCACGCTGTGCATAGCCTTTACAGCCGAGAGCAGAGGACCAGAAAGCAGTAAGTACAGAGCCTTCACCTCTTCCTGGTCCTTCGGTACTAATGAGCGCTTCCATAATGGAAGCGTTCATTAGTACTCACCCCATAAGACGCAGGGGCATTTTTTCCCCACTTGGGGGGGGGGGGGGAATGCATCTTATGGGGCGAAAAATACAGTAAATTTCAAGTGTCATAGCAGATGGTCTGAATACTTATGTCCATGTGGAATGGTAGTTTTTCCTTTTTAATAAATTTGCTAACATTTCTAAAATTCTGTTTTTACTTTCTTACTATGGGGTATTGAGTGTAGATTGATGTTATTTTGTTTTTTATTTTAGCACAAAGCTGCAAGATAACAAAATGTGAAAAAGTGAAAGGGTCGCAATACTTTCCAGATGCATTGTATGTAATTCCACAGATTATCTGGCACCATAAGTACCATTACTTAGTAAAAGAACATGACAATTATCACTGTACTGATGCTCAGTCAGATTAGAACTGGAGGATTTTTGATTTATTACCAAAGTTTGTATTTATTGGACTTCTAAATAAAGTTTACATGGTCATTAAAATACAGATATGTTTGTCAAAACAAGTCTGATCATGCATCCACCACAGCGAGCAATGTGTCTAGTATTCCATTTACTCTTAATTTTCACAATGTTTCTACTGTGAACTGTTTTAACTCAGTAGGTTTAGACACCATCCTGATGACTGTAGACCATATCAGGGCAAAATACCACTATACACCTCTGGATGAACCCAAGGTGTCTACTTACATTTCTCCAGTTCAGATACTTGACAGTATATGTGACTTATTTATCCTTTCTCTGACAATAGAAATTACATGCTCCATTTGACCATCTCACACATTTATATTTATGTTGTTTTGGGATGATAGCAACTGAAAAGCCTTATCAGATTCTTGAGACTAATTGCGCATTTACACGAGTCAACTGAGCAGGCAATGATCAAGAAGGAACCGCTCCTTCATGATAATTGCCTGCTCGTTAGAGGAAGTGAGAGCTGCATTTACATGAAGCAATCACCTCCACTGTATGGGGACAAGAAATCGCTGCTGCAATCACCTGCCCTAATGCAGATTCATTGTTTCTAGGCAGCAGATCGTTGTTTACATGAATCAATCTGCTGATATAAGTGACTGTATCAGCAATGCTTTTACCCAATGATCTGAATGAATGAGCATTTGCTCTTTCATTGGGTGATCGATGGCACTCTTACATGGGACAATTATCGGAAACAAGTGTTCATACAAATAAATTGTACAGCTTTGCTGTGGACAATTTTAGTTGCATAGAGCCTATAGTGTCTAAAAATCTAAGTACAGCCATTCTCATGGCGTCAGTTTACATCTTGTAGGAGGAAAGAGCAATGTAAGTGAGTAAAATGAAAAATTTAATAAAATATGACCCACCAAAAGCTTCTTTTAGAGAGAATGTGCCCTGCATAACATCTTAGATAAAGAGAACGGGGCCCATATGAGCTGAGATCAGATGGGCCAAGAGGAATGGCAATGACTGCCTCTATGGCGAATACTCGTAGTAGAATAATACACCAGGAGTGTTGCTAGACCTGGGGCACTTTGGAGCAAAGTTAACCAGGCATAAGAGCCAGGTGGATAGGTCATTATCTATGGGGATGTTATGTTGCAATACAGGGCCGATGCAAGGATTTTTGCCAACACAAGCGAAGCTACATTTTGGCGCCCCCCCCCCCACCCCTCGCAGCTCACCTGGCCCTGGTCCTGTCTGCAGCAGCTGGCTTCTCCTCTGTGTGGTCTTGGTATCTTCTCTCTGCTTCAGACAATCGCTGGTTTGAGGACCGTTTTTTTCGCCCTCTAAGACGCACCGGCCCATAAGGTTTTAGAGGAGAATAATAGTGAAAAAATATTTTCCATTGCACCTCAGGTCAGACTAGCAATCAGACCCCCCAATGTTAATCAGACCTCAGATCAGCCCCCCAATGCCTCAGATCAGCCCCCCATGTCAGCCATCATATCCCCATGTCAGCCATTATGCCCCCATGTCAGCCATCATGCTCCCATGTCAGCCATCATGCCCCCACGTCAGCCATCATGCCCGCCATTAATCATGCCCCCCATATCAGCCATCAGTGCAAACAAAATAAAAAAAAAGAACTTACCTCTCCTGCTCCTGGACGCCGCCGCTCCTCACCACCAGTGGTCTCTCTCTTCTTCCTGGTTCTCGGCTGTCAGCTGTGAAGGCTGCGCACAGTGAGGTCACATGGTGCGCAGCCCTTTACAGCAGACAGCCGAGCGGAGGACCAGGAAGCGGTGAGTACAGATCCTTCACAGCTTCCCAGTCCTCCGGTACTAATGAAGCGCTTCCAAAATGGAAGCGCTTCATTACTATTCGCCCCATAAGACCCAGGGGCGAAAAATACAGGTTATTAAAAAAAAGTTTCATCCCCCTAAGGCAGCCGCTTGGTCTGCCTTATTATAGCACCGTCCCTGTTGCAATAGATGACATGGATACTATTGAAAATTTAGATTTTTGGTGGTGACAGGAAACTTGGGGAAATGACCGAACAATGCAAATGATAAATAAGAGCATACATAACATAGTGAAAGATCATGGAACAGTACCCTTAAAGAGAGAGGGATCTCGTGCATCGAAAAGGGAGGGCTAGAGTCGAATATGAAAACTGAACATGGGAACTTTGAGCTTGTGCACTGTCTAGCGCTCACCTTGTGATGCTCAATGGTCATATATTCAGAAGAAAACTATGTTGCCAAAAAAGTAAGTGATGCAGCATTTCAATCAGGGTCTTTGTTGCTAGATTATGCCGCTATCACATAGGGCATAAAACTGGTGCTTTAGTATTTTGATGTTGTTGACGTGGGTATGCAATGTAAATGCAAACGGGGAACGCAGCACTCATCGGCACTGTCCCACTCTGTCATTGTGGCTGTAAGTGAGATTAAATGGTTTCTCAGCTGTCTGGAGGATATTCCAGTGTCAGTGTAGGCCCAGGAGTAGCCTGTTTTTGACGTCTGGATTGTGATGCTGGAACGCTGCAACCCAGCACTAATAGGGGGACAGAGAAGAGATGATAAAAGAGTGTATTTTGGTGCCAAGAGGCTGTGTGCACGTGGTCCAGATGTGGTAACATGCAGACCTGTGATTGACTTGTTTAAACTATTAGGCCTGGGGCCTGTGCATCGGAGGAGCATCAGAGAGCAGGAGGTCAGGATGGGCTTGTTGGCTAGAGGACAAAACAGCATGTCCACTTCAAGAGAAGTTGTGGCTGGAGGCTGAAGTGTGCAATGTGGGGCCTGTGTTAAAACTGCATAGTGGGTTGCCTGCAATGCTCTTAGGAGTCCCATTAGGTTAGAGTTGGCATTTAGATAGTCCATGAAGAGTATCACAGGGAGCTAACTTGGATGACATGAAGATTTGTTTCCACTTTAGAAGAGTGGGCTGCTATAGTCTATCCATGGAAGAGGACAGCATGCAAAAGTCTGTGCAGCATATTGCAGAACTGGGTGTAGGCAGAGTAATCTGTCAGCCTGGGGAGGGGTCAGTTCTGAGAAGTCTGCTGGGGCATCTGTGAGAGACGTCAGTCTAGGAGGGAGCAAAGATGGGTTTGGTGGGGTTAGAGTCATACCCAGGGAAGGCTCCATGTGGATCCAGGATGGGCTGTGTGGTACAACAACTTGGGAGGGACTGGTGATCAGCAAATAGTAGAAGGTTGACTGCTCTGAGGGTTGTTGTGTGATCTGGTTGGATCAGTCCTGTGGTTCGCTGGAGTGGAGCAAAGAATGGAGAGGTCCATTGAGGAGGGCTATCAGGAATACAACTGGGGATGCCGGTGACCCTCTTCCAGTATGTGTACAGAAAGTTATGTTGTAATGTAAAACTGTGAGTTTTTGATTAAAGGGTCACTAACTTAAAAAAAAAATGTTTTAATATGTCATAGATACATGTCAAAAGTTTACATTGGTGGGGGTTTTAGTGCTGAGACCCCACTATCCCTGGAACAAGAGGAAAGAAGCATGCACATAGCACGCTCTCTCTCTCCTCACTGCATGACTCGAGCTGCATAGATGTCTATGGGCATATCTCGATTCCGTGAGGAGAGCAAGCTTACTATGTGTACTTCTCTCCCCTCATTCTAGGGATCAGTTGGGGTCTCTGTGACATATCAAAAGTTTTTTGAAAAGTTACTGACCCTTTAACTGTGACAAGTTCTAAAAAGTGGTGTGGCCTTAACACTATTCCAGAGATCTGTGTGAAGTCAAGAGCGACCTGTGAGAGACCTTGCATTTTAAAGACTGTTTAAGTGTGTTTTGGCATGTTACTTATTAGACATGAGCGAATCAGTTCTAAATCAATTGAATTAGTTTGAAACTTTCCAAAAATTCTACGTCCAAATGAAGCCAAAGTTTTGGGGATTTCATTTGGATGCATTTTACATGTCCGAGGATTACATGACCCAGGGTGGAGCCCAAGTAGGTGGGCTTGACCATAAAGCCTTGGAGGGACAATATTGACTTGCAGGATCTGTCTGTCACAGACATAGCAATTAGACACACGAGACAGCAAGAGTCTTAAAGGGACAGTGTTAGGGATTGGGAAGTGTTATTTAAATATGTAGATTGAATTACTTGATAGAAAAACAGGTTTCAGGACTAAGTACAGGGTGAGTTAGTTTATTCTCTGTGTTACAGGGCTTAAGCTGTATACATACATACAGAGAACGTTGCACTACATATAAGGTTATAAATAGAGATGAGCGAATTTCATGTTATGAAATTCGTTTGCGCTTCCTTTGGTGGTAAAGGCAGAATTGCGTTATGGATTCTATTAGAGGCATTACGTTATTCATTCCATCATAATAGAAGTTTATGGCCTGCATAATGGATCCATAACGCAATTCATAATGGAATCCATAACATAATTCTGATTTTACCACCAAACGAAGCGCAAATAAATTTCAAAATATTAAATTCGCTCATCTCTAGTTATAAAAAGACAGTACTCTATTCCAATTAGAAGCCCACCCTGGTCATTTTAGAGACTCCTGCTTGGTGATAGATGGGGTACCCCTTTGATGGTCTATGGTTGGCATGGTGCAAGGCAAGAGACCAGGTGCAGGGCTGGCAAAGGGTAATGGAGTCAATGACCAAGCCCATTTGCAATAAATAAAGCCTCTCTTTACTGAATAGATAATGGGAGTAGTAGCTCATACAGCAGCAAAAGGTACAGTTCTGAGGTATGTTACAGAGTTGTATTCTCCCAATCGCTGTGTGTAGTCAGTAGAAATGATGGTAGTAGTAGTCGTCCCTGAGTCTCACTCTAACCACACTTTGCAATCTTTCCAAATAACCACACCACAGTAAAGTCTAAATGGAATAAATAAGTGCTACCTTACTGCCTAAATCCAATGTATGGCTTTGATGGTTCTCAACCTTCTGTTGAAGTCTGTTCTCTTTCCCTCATGGGCAGTCTCTCAGGTACATTGTTCTTTGGAGCTGTTTAATCTCAAGAATGCTGTTTCCTGGATGAGGCTTCTCTTTGGGCCTACTTAGCAGGAGCTCAGACATGTAGGTCTTGTTTCTAACTCTATTTATCTAAAACTGGTTCACCCAAAAGACCCAACGCCTAAACACAAGATGGACAACATTGTGTACGCAGTCCAGTGCAATGAGGAATGCTCAGAACTGTATATCGGTGAAACAAAGCAATAACTACATCAGCGTATGGCTCAGAGCCAAAACCTCTGGTCAAGATTCAGCTGTGTACTTACATCTAAAAGAAACAGGTCACATCTTTGAAGACAGTCAAGTACGTGTTTTGGATAAGGAGGCCGATTGGTACAGACGAGGTGTGAAGGAGGCCATCTACGTAAAAATGGAGAAGCCAAGCTTGAATAGAGGCAGGGGGGTTAGACATCTATTGTCTGCCACATACAATGCTGTCTTGACACCTTTTTCTGGGAGGTCATTATCACCTACTGACTCCAATTAGGATAATGGATTCAACACCTTTGACCCCATACTAGGTATAATGACCTCTGACCCCATGCTGGGTATAATTACCAATGTTGATTCAGTTACATATTTATTCCCAGAGAATTCTTGTACAGTCACTCAGAATTGAGAAAGCTCGTTGGAAGAACAAGTGAAATGTTTTCAAGAAATCTACAGTACGTCCAGTTGCCTTAATTTATTCTATACAGATGTACCATGACCTGGATAAATGAGAACCTTCACAGACATACTCTATTTATCTAAGACTGTTAAGTGTTTTTCACCATAGGCAACTAATTGTAATACATAGGTCATAGACCAATAAGTCCTTTTAGTATTAAATCACTTTTAACTTTGCAAATTAACCTTTAGCAGTGATCCTGAGAGAGAAAAAGAGAGAGAGAGAGAGAGCGAAAGACAAGAGAGAAAACATTTGAGTTCTAGGAGACCTCAGAGTGTCATACACAAACTATTAGGCCATTTGGAGCATTTTTTTTATTAGAATCAGATCCAGAAAAAAAATTCAAGAAATTCGCTCATCTGTATTCCTTATATGAGATTTGTAACTATTAAGTGTGCAGTGCCAATGTCGTGTGAATAAATGAAAAGTGGAATTCAACTGTTATGCATGGTGATTCTTTCTTACAGGGGAACTCTCATCCATCACTTTACATGCTATTTGATGGGCAGAAAATGTGCAATGATCTGATCTACAAAAAGTATACAGAGGGCAGAAAAGTCCCGAGTGACATACACTATAATGGTTGTGCAGTGACCTTGGAGGAGCCAAAGCGAAGGATAGGAGTAGTAGTGGCTCTGGCCGTTACAGTCAATCACAGTGGCTTTCCTCAAATGATTTCTCAGTAGAGCTGAGAAGCGAAAGGAGGGCGCACACTTTCTTCCTTCGGAGGTACCCCCTTATGTTAAAGGGGTTCTGCACTTTCATTTAACTGATGATCTATCCTCAGGATAGATCATCAGCTTCTGAACGCCGGGGTTCCGACACTCGGGACCCCCGACGATCAGCTGTTTGAGAAGGCTGAGGCGCTCCAGCAGCGTCGCGGCCTTCTCACTGTTTACTGCCGGGCTGCCGGCCCACTGACGTCACGACTAGTATTAACTAGCTTGGGCGGGGCTAAACTCCATTCAAGTGAACAGAGCTTTGCCCCGCCCATGCTAGTTGATACTAGTCGTGACGTCAGTAAGAGTCAATAACCAGGCCAGATTTAAAAGAATAAATGTCTCTCTTTACTTAAATGCTAAATGGGAGTTGCAGTACATCCAATTATAGCAGACACAGTTCCAACTGTACACAGTGCAGTTCTCTCCCAGATAGCGATGTATGGATTAAGGCAAGGTTAAGAGTTATGGCCCGCTTTCCTTTCTATCTGTCTCAAGTCTCTTCCTACAGAATCTATGGTGGACAATTGTACTTTTATAACGGTGACTGTAGTTTCCACTGAGGGATACAGGGTTTAATTATATGACTGGCCAGGTCATGTCCAAGTATGAAGTATGTCTTAACAGTGTCCCTCACTGCAGTAAAGTCTTAACAGCTTTTGGTACCAGGATACTTTACTGACTCCAATCCTTAGCCATGCAGATTCTAACTTCTCTAGTTCTCTCATTTGTCTTTCTCATTCTCTCCTTGTAGATCCTGTAGATCATGCAGAGATTGGTGTCTCTTTAGCTTTCTAGGCCTTAGAAAAAGGAGCAAACTGTAGGTCACTGTTTACTCCCTCTCTGAACTCCAGTCTAGAATCTCCTCAAGATTATGGGTGGGACCACTCTATCTCCAGGGTACTGTAGTTGCTCATTTTCTTTATACCCCTTTTCATACATTTAGACCACTGCTGATACATACCAATATTTCTGAGCTTCATTTCACAGTTTTCTAAACCTAAATAGCAATTTGCTATTTTAATGGTACAATTTAGAAACGGTGCTGTAATATTAGTGATTACGAGGTAATGGTGGTGGGGAATGCAGCAGTGGACCAAAGAAAGTTGTAACTGAGTGGTGGGGGGCAGGTAAGTATGCTTGCCCCCAAAGGTCTGACAGGGAAAGGGGGAATTAAAACAAAAGTTAAAAAGCCAGACCAGACAACCCCTTTAAAGACATGAATACATTAAGTCACATGATCAAAAGGTCCTGAGCATCCATGAACCATTATCCAACAGCAATAATACAATTGGTCAGCAGGTAGTAGCATAACCTCAGTGTTGTTCACAACATACACATATTCACAGTGAAGTATTTTCACATTTACAGTGCATTACATTATATCACAGTACAGAGAATTTACAACTGTCCATCACATCTTGCCCAAGGTATACGACTCTCCCACAGTGGTGATATACCATTGCAGGCTACCTGCAACATTTAAAACAAATTTTTAATTATTTATACTGTATAATGCCAAAATATTCCACAGACATTGTCATCACTCACTGTCCCCAGTGGGGCTCACAATCTAAATTCCCTATCGGTATATCTTTGGAGTGTGGGAGGATATCAGAGTATGCGTGGAAGGAAGGGCATTCCCCGGGCAAAATAAGGAGAACATACAAACTCCATGTACAGTGCTAGGCATAGAGGATACAGTTCTTCTTTTTAGCAGGGGCTAGGGCTATTTTCAACCCTCTTATAAATGTACAATTAGAGATTACTTTTGTCACTAATCTCCATGGCCTTTACCCTCCCTTATTAGATGACAGATGTAGTCCTGCCCAATACACGCTAGACCCTTCTGCATTGTCTGTAACATGTTATACAGGTTCCAGTCATTATTTAATATTTCAGATTTCCTGGCTATTAATATTCTGTTGTGTAACCTGTTTCTTGTGCAATCGTATGAATTCCTAGAAATGCACATCGCTGAGAAGATTTTCCTAATTATTTTAGCTGTTATGATAATCACAAGAGCGCTCAGTCTCATCTTGCTTACCTGGTCCCGTGTCACTGAAATCTATTGAATAAGAGGGGAAACGAAAGAGCCCCCTGTCATGTAACTTCTACCCTGTCACCGGACATGAAGCATGGTCTTATATGGTTCAACACAGAGATGCAGCTAAGCTTTCCTTCACCTGGGCCAAAAGATTCAGTCCAATACCCCAGACCTATAGCTAAATACCCAGGCCAAAGCAGATTAGCATGTCCTGCTAGCACCTCTAGCAATAATCCTATGTGTTTATTAGATAACAGAAAACTTTGCCATTGCCTATTGAATTCAATGCCTCAGTTTTAGTTTTATACATTTTAGTTTTAGTGTTGTACATGAAATGAATCATTATTATAATGAAACACTGTGGAACATATATTATTTTACAATTTTACTATTTGTTACATTCAGATGCCAAACAGCCCACCCTGACATGTCCTACTTTTACAATGCTGCAGGTTGATACAGTATATCAGTAACAAAATCAGCAGCACAGTGTCTCCTCTCCTGGACTCCAGATTGATAGCCCTTGATAGGACTTCCAAGTTTTATGTAAGTAAAGAAAAAGATCAGGGATATTCTTATTTACATCAAGAGGCGATAGGTGATAAATATATGATTGCTGGGGGTTCGACTGCTGGGACCTTCGCCAACCATGTGAATTTGCATCTCTGTCTCCTTTGAATGGAGCCACAGAGTGTATGCATGACTACTGCACCTTTCACTGTCTGCCAAGTAGAGCACTCAGATATCCCTGGATAGTGAAGTGAATGGAGTGGTGGTCACGAATGTGTGCACTGCTGCTCTATTCACCAAGGAGACACAGGAACTCCCATTCTCCTGATTAGTGAGGGTCCCAGCAGTCAGATCCCAAGTGTTTACACATTTATCACCTATTCCTTAGGTCACCAACATTAAATAGCCCACATTAAAGGGATTATCCCATGATTATTCTAAAAAGTGAAAATAAGGCATCATATAGTACATGACACTCTCTTTCTAACAAAGCCAGAACCAGTCCTGTACCTCACATGGATCCAGAGATCTCCCCATTCATTGCTCTGTTAGATTTATATCAAGCTGACAGCTCAACGGGAGTGTCTTTTCTTCTGCAGCTAAGGGGTGTGTCCATGTTCTCCCTATCAGCTCAGGAGGCAGGTGAAGGATGACATGGAGCATGTGCGGCCATCTCAGTGAGTCGGACAAAGAAATAAGAAAAAGAACAAACAGCAGGTGGCACTATACAGATAGATTTCACTGAATAACTTAGTGGCTATTATTTTTTTTTTATTTGCATGCAATTACAAAAGTATTTAGATCCAGGTGCTGGTGTGAAAACTGTAGAATATTTTTCATGGTAGAACCCTTTTAAGGACTGTAAAGTTAAATGAGATATGTATAATGCAACACATGGTGACTTGGTGGCTAGCATTATTGCCTTACAGCACTGGTGGCCTGTCAGAACACTGGAAAATCGCAGAATCTAAAATGGTTGCCGTATTTATAGGGCTTTGACATCACAGGGCTGACTGGCTGCTGATTGGCTGAATGCATGCATGTCAATCTGGGTGATGTAATGACCGGTGTCACGCACAGGGAGGGAAAAGGGAAAGCCCTGCCCAAGGGAGAGGGAAAGGTGGTGACCCCTGACTCACCTTGCGGCTGGCACCTGACTGCCCTGACGTCCCTAGACGGGTTCCTCACCCGTGCGCCGATCACGTGCCTAAACCCTGGCTTTCCCTAAAATGAGCCCTAGATAGTGAACGGGCCGGTGGGATCGCTAGTCCGCACCACTGACACTAAGAGGAAAACACCAGGGAGAGGACAGACAATACAGACAAACACATAAACCCAGGTGGGCGACCACAGCAGACCACAAAGGCCCAACAGGGATCCGGAGGGTAACGTTCTGGAACAACAACCAGAGAACGCAGCAACACAGGTCCAGTGGGTCAGTATAGAAGTCCAGGCAGGAAGCTCTATATCTGGCAACCAGAGAAGTGTGAGAGGGGAATATAAGGAGGTTAGGAGTGCTGGACAAGGAACAGCTGAGGAGAAGGAGCTACGGATCCCTGAGTGAGCCAAAAAGGGTTGCAAAGCAAACCCAGAAAGCTACCATAAGGAAACAGCCCTATCTTACTACATAGAGCGCGCAGCCAACCGATGCGACTTCCTGACCCCGGGTATAACGGAGTCAGGCGTGGTTCTTGACACCCTTGTGACAGGTGATCCCGCCTTCAAGGAGTTCCTTGCCCCATGTCCTTACACGTGTAGCCTTTTATCATTTTAGGAAAAATTGCGATTCGTTACCACAAAGCGCTAGGAAATTCGCATTAGTTGCAAATCGAATTTTTTCTGAAATTCCGATAGAATTCGATTTTGTCAGCTTCGATTCGCTCATCTCTACTAATAACCATAAAGTGGACTCAGAACAGCTTAGTCTGAACAAGTACAAAAACTTTTATTGGACTCACAATAATAAAAATTATTACATATCCATACATATAAATGAGCAGCACGATGCCACACAGGATAACGTTAAATGGTCTGTAGTAAAACAAATAACAATAAATAATCCCAGACCATGCAGAGTGTATTCTTACATGGCTAACAGTCAATACAATATAAAGTGCATAGTGCAAATTGTAAACAATGACTAGGGGAAAATACAAAAATCAATACAGACCAAGTCCTCCTGGATCCCTACACGTGTTTCGCGTTTTGCTTCCTCAGGGGATACTGATGGTGTGTGTTGCCTGTTCATATATAGTCTGCATGTTGATTAGAACATAAATCACCTGAACCTATCATGCAGGCCGAAAACCGGAAGTGCGGTGCGTTCCACGCTGGAACGCACACCCACTTCCGGCTCCGTCCGTGTCCGGACACTCTGTGTAGCCCTGCATAACCACTCTGCATCAAAGGGGACTTATCCCAGCAAGAACCGCAGTAAGACCAACCATTTATGTGCCCAGTATTAAGGAATGTGGGAGGAGGCATCGGACGAAGATGTGGAGAGGGCCGCTCCACAAACCGGAACCGGAAGTCTAGCATGCGGTCCACGGTGGAACGCATCAGCCGCATCAAGCCAAAGTAACCGCCTCCCATAGCTCCGCCTTGGATGATGTCATCCCACATGCAGATCGCCGGCCTGCTATGCGTTCCACCGTGGAACGCAGGCGGGGCACACACTTCCTGAACACAGAGATATCGATACAATGGCCAGTTAGTTTGATCTTAAAACTCTAGCAAATGTACATGTGTACGTGGACATTCAAACCAAGATGGCTATATATACCTCAAGGGGGCACCTTAGAAAGAATGGGGGAATATAAAATATATTACAAGGATGTAAAAATCAATATAAATACTATACATTGACAAGTTGGAAGGATCCAATGCTGACCAAATAATAATATGTAATAAAAAGAAAAAAAGTGAAAAAAGAAGAAATAATGAATAAAGGGTGACCCATGCAAACATAAAAAGTGATAAAGTGCTTGGTGAAAGAAAGTGCAGAAAGGTGATAGTGAAGAAGAGATTTATTATTGTAAATATGTTATAAACATACATATAGAATTGGAATAACTCCAATTCATAAAATGTAGCATAAGTGCAAACATCATTATTGAAATGAGATCCATTCAAGACCTCTCCTTAGATATCCCAAAATCATGAGCTAATCTATTTATTTTGCGTGAATGTCCAAGTCGTTCCAGTGCTCCACATAAGAAGTGCTCATATTAAAATTTCTTATTAGACCATCCTTCAATGAACTGCATTATCCACGCCTCCCCAGATATTGATGTCGACCATACACATGCACGTATATAATAGGCAGCCTCACGGAATGGTGACCAGAAAAAACAGATACATAGTCCTATCAAAGCAGAAAAGAACAGAATTAAAAAACATAAAACCAAAAAATTTAAAAGGGTCACAGGTATACACATCACCTAGACCTACAGAGGAAATCACGAGAATAAGTATTAGTATACATTATTAATCTAGCCCAAAAATGGCGAAAAACTCAAGGCCTCATTGAGGCCTAGTGGAATAACAGTGTTCAATTTAAAAATCCATTTGACCTCCTTTTGGGCAAGGACCTTCTTCCAGTTACCCCCCCTCCCACTTATCAAAACCCTATCGATTCCTCTTACCTTCAAAAGGGAGGCATCACAGTTGTGATGGGTCTTGAAGTGTCGTGGGGACCGTTTTCAAACTCTGGACGTCATCCTCTTCTTTTGCTCCCAAAATTCCGAGCACATGCTCACGTGTCCTACGTCTCAGCTGTCTAGATGTCATTCCTACGTAGGATAAGTTACAGGGACAAGTGGCTACATAAATGACTCCTGCTGTTAAACATGAGATCGTATGTGTGATCTCATAATTTTTGCGTCCGGAAGAATCTGTAAAAGAATTTGTACACAGAACGTTGGGACATGCCACACATTTACCGCACGGACGACATCCCCATTTGGGGCCCTTAGAGCTAAAAAGATATCCTGCAGTCTTACCCTCGTAATGACTGTGGACTAAAATGTCCTTTAAATTCTTTTCTCGTCGGAAAGTTAGGGAGGGATGCTGCGGTACATAACTTCGCAAGGTGTGGTCCAATCTAAGTATATTCCAATGCTTTCGTAAAACTGAGGTAAGTTCTGAATGTCCAGAGTTGTATGATGTAATGAACCGGACTACTTTGCTCCCCTTTTCCTGTTTTGCTCGATCTTCCAATAATTTCAATCTTTTACTATGCTTCGCTCGCAGGTATGCCTTCTTCACGGAACGATCACTATATCCACGATCCTTAAATCTTTTGGCTAGGTCCATTGACCATTTTTCAAAATCCTCCTCTTTAGAGCAAATTCTTTTCAGCCTTAAAAACTGTGCCACCGGTATACCGTCGAGTAATTTATTTGGATGGTAGGAGTCGGCACGGAGGAGACTGTTCACAGCGGTCGGCTTCCGATACAGGTCTGTGTGGCTAGAACCGTCATTGTCAACATTCAGGGCAACATCCAGGAAATCCATTTTTGATCTCCCCATCTTATAAGTCAGATGGATGTTCATATCGTTTATATTGAGGAGTGTCATGAATTCCTGTAGATCATCCATGTTGCCCTGCCAGATCATCAGGACGTCATCAATATAACAGCTCCACATATGGACCTTCTCAATATGTTTCACCGGATCAGTCAAGAAAATGTTTCTCTCCCACAGCCCCAGGAAAAGGTTCGCATACGAGGGCGCACAAGACGCCCCCATCGCGGTTCCCTGGAGCTGTAGGTAGAAACATCCCTTGAACATGAAAAAATTATGACGCAGTGTGAAATCCAATAGTTCCAGAATAAATTCTGCATACTCACTTTGCGTATTGGAGGTCATCAGATAGTGTGTTACAGCTTGAATCCCATCTTCATGGCGAATAGATGTATATAATGACTCGACGTCACATGTCACTAGGATCATGTCCTCATCCAGTAGTAGACCGTCGACCTTCCGTAATAGATCCCCGGTGTCCTTGAGATACGAAGGTAAACTATCAACAAACGGTCGCAGGACGTGATCAATCAACTTGCCCACAGCCTCACACATACTATTGTTACCTGAGACTATCGGCCGTCCTTGTGGGACTTTCGCATTTTTATGGATCTATACCGGGCGTTTGTTCGCTCTGCGTATATTTGGAATAATAACCATAAAGGTTAAAGAAGATTTTGTTTTGAGGGAAAAGCCAGACTTGTTAACCACCAAAACTGACCTTTTGGATGTCTGGTTTAGCTATGTTATTATCCCTAAAGACTTGTTTTTGTCTTGAAAAACCGCTTTGACATTCCCATTAGGTATTATTCAAATTCGAAAACAAGTCTATGACAGATGGAAATTTCAACTTTGCATCTGTTTGGGTTATGTTTCTCCAGTCCACCCCTCCCGCTAGAAGTTTGTAGTTCAGCTAGAAACTGTATATAAGGAGAGCAGTCAGAGCCCCTAGTGTTCTGCAGTTAGGGATCAGTGTTTAGAAGAAGAGACTCTTCTAGACTACGAGTCACCAGAAAAAGACTCTGAGATGGGGATACTCTGCCACAGACCCTGGATCACCAGCCTTTGACCAGGATACTAGCCATCTAAGAGAGAGAGAGGGACAGCTAGCTCAGGCTATTTCTCAGCCCCAATAGTAGTAGAGACCACAGCACTCGCTAGAGATTTTTTTGTAATTTCTTATTTATTTCATTTCATCATTTAGATCATTTCATTCTTTAGATACATCCGCATGGTACATTACTGGCCGACGTTTCGGTCCAACACGGACCTTGTTCACAGCCTTAGTGTTGTAGTCATCATGGCTGGCGGAAGAGGAGTGCCGTTCAACCACTTTATCTTAATTTATCTTAATTTCTCAGCCCCAAACCTTCTTCTGCCAGGAAGAAGACTAGAGAAGCCAGCTAATTGTCTTAACTGTATTGTTTTTCACTTACTCTAGTAAAGGAGCACACTAGTTTACTGCAGACCCTGACAATCTGGACTTATTTCCCATTGAGTTGCACCATGCCTTACCATCCCTTCCAGAGAGCAGCAACATGTGGTGACACCTCAACAGTGTCCAGGAGACCCAGCGTAGCATTGGGGCCACCCCAAACCCAGCCACTGCACCAGTGATTGGAGCCTCAAGCAGACTCTGGCCTATAACTGTAGTGTAACAGTTTCCCTTATGTCAGCTGGGGAAGGCTGTTACCAGCGCAGGAGCATGAGGCTCCTGCGTTTTCCAACTCAGATGCTGTGGTCATTTTTTAAAACAGCATCTAAGGGGTAAAATGTTCACCGATCACCGTTATCTGCTGTTGAAACAGCAGAAACCTGGTGGCAATGGCATTCGCTGTGCTTGCAAGTGGACACCATATTTAAAGACCAGACTTTAACCGTACATGCATGCCGGATGTCCTGTTGGAGTTAAGCCAGCCTATAAAGGAACAAGAGAAAGAGAGACATTTTGGAGAGTTCCAGTGTTATGAGGTGGTGTGCGCAACAAAGACTGTGTAGATAACTTATGGAATCCGCATTTACAGTTCCTTGAACTAGTATTCCTATCCAGGCTCAAACTGGCCCACAGGAGAACAGGGGAATCCCCCGGCGGGCCCCTGAAAAAGGTGGGCCCCCAGTCCACCAGCACAGCATCCCAAATAATCTATATCAATATAAAAAAACTTTGTAGACTATCCAGTTTATTATTATAGACACATTGGAAGGTTAAAATGGCCTGTAGGAATAGAGGCAGGCCAGCCTGTATCCTTTCTTTCCTGGGGCCTACTTTTTGAAGTTGTTGCAGAGACCTCCATAATCAATCATCTTGTAGCATCTTGCTGCTGTCTGCCTCTGTGGAAGCAGGTAATATTTGCATGTCGCTGTACAGTGGGCCCCCAGAATTAATTTTACTGGTGGGCCCTAAGCATCCCAGTTCGACACTATTCATATCCCTTGAACTTTTCCAAATTTTTTCACATTACACCTACAAATTTAAATGTATTTCATTGGGATTTTATGTGATGGACCAACACAAAATAGCAAGTATGTGTGAAGTGAAAAGAAAAGTATACATGATTTTCTAAAGTTTTAATAGCTAAAAATCTGGAAAGTATGACATGCATTTGTATTCAGTCTCCCACTTTGTAGGAACACCTTTTGCTGTAATTACAGCTGCAAGTCTTTTGAGGTATGTCTTTACCAGCTTTGCACATCTAGAGGCTGAAATATTTGCCCATTCTTCTTTGCAAAATAGCTGAAGCTCAGTCAGATGGGATTCTCAATATGATTTAGGACTGGATTTTGAATGTGCCATTCTAACATATGAATATGCTTTGATCTAAACCATTCCACTGTAGCCTTGGGTGTATGTTTAGGTTAATTGTCCTGCTAGAAGGTGAACCTCCACCACAAACTCAAGTCTTTTGCAGCCTCTACCAGGTTTTCCTCCAGGATTACCCCATATTTAGCTCTATCGATCTTCTCAGTTATAACCAGATGTCCTATCCCTGCTGAAGAAAAGCATACCCACGTTCAGTGTGACATGCACTGTTAGTTTTCTACCACACATAGCGTTTTGCATTTAAAAAAGTTTAACTTTGGTCTCATATGACCAGAGCACCTTCTTCTACATGTTTGCTGTTTCCCCTACATAGCTTGTGGCAAACTACAAACGGAACATCTTATGGCTTGCTTTGAACAATGGCTTTCTTCTTGCCACTCTTCAATAAAGGCCAGATTTGTGCCAATCATGACTAATAGTTGTCCTGTGGACAAATTCTCCCCCCTAAGCTGTGGATCTCTGCAGAGTGGCCATGGGCCTCTTGGCTGATTCTCTAATTAGTGCTCTCCTTACCTGGGATATCAGTCTAGGTAGACAGCCATGTCTTGGGAGCTTTGCAGTTGTGCCATACTCCTTCTATTTTTGGATGATGGATTGAACTGTCACGAACCAGTGGGTTTGAACCCACTGTGCCACATGCCCAACCTGATCTAAGGGAGTTGTGAACCCCTTGTTCTTCGCAGTACCCCTGATGATGGTGATAAACTTTCCAGAGGGGAACACCAGGTCACTACCTCTTGGGGAGGAATGGCACACAAGGTAGCTGCTCCAGGCGAACCAGGGGATACCACTGAAAGGTACCAGAGGTACAGATGAGGCCGAGTCATAACCAGAAGCAAGAGTGCAGGACCAAAGGATGAGGTAGGCAGCACAGGTACAGGTCAGGCCATCCGGAATGGCAACAGAAGAGTCAAAACAAGCAGGCAGGGGATCAAACAGGTAACGGAGTCAAGCACAGCTCATGGAAACAGAAACACAAGCAGAGATAACAGCAACCTGTGCAGGATACAAGGACCTTAATGCTCAGGCACCTGGGAGGGAGGCTGAGCTACTTGGATAGGGCTAGGATTGGTAAGCATGGCCACATGTGCTAACCCATAAATCACAGGAAGTGATGCGCACTGGCCCTAAGGTAGTGCTACAGGGAACAAGCTGAAAGCATCATGTGCCCTGGGCTGGAAGGAAACCATGGAGCGGATTCCAGGACGGATGATGCCTGCAAAGACAGAGACCACGAATGCAGCGGTGAATGGGAAAACACCAGCAGCAAATCACCACCGAATACGGAGTCTGGGACTGCCGTGATAAGCAGGGGAACATTGGCAGACTGCAACTGCTGTTACAGTACCCCCCCTTACGCGCCCTCTAGTTGAGTCCAAGACAAGACAAGAACCTCTTTACCAAATTCAGAGCATATATGTTCTCTTCTGGTTCCCAAGACCTCTCTTCAGGAGCAAAGCCTTTCCAGTCCACAAAATAGTAAGTCTTCTTGCCACGCTTCTTGATGTCCAGGATGTCCTTGACTTCAAATACATCATCAAAATCTCCAGATACCGGAGTCAGAATAGGCAGAACAGTAGAGAAGCGATTTAGAACTACCGGTTTCAATAAGGACACGTGGAAGACATTAGGAATTTGCAGAGAGAGGTAGATGTAACTTATATGTGATTTGACTTCATTGATCCTCTTCAATACTTCAAAGGGTTTCTGAAGAGAACTGAGGTGGACTTCTTTTGTCTGCATTCGTTTTCATATGAGTCACCGCTTTTTTGATACAGTCTTTGGTCTGACGCCAAAATGTCAAGATATCCTTAAAAGAAGAATTCGCAGCTAGTACCCCAGAAGAAGTAGGGACAGGAAGATGAGTACGAGGATGTTGTCCATAAACGACAAAGAATATAGAGGAACCAGTAGACTCACTAGAGTGGTTATTATAGGAGAACTCTGCTCAAGGTAGCAATTGCACCCAGTTGTCATGTTGGGCTGAGACAATATTTGATTGACCTGCTCTACTTGCCCATTGGACTGGGGATGAAATTGTTTTTATGTTTATGGCGATGCCATAAACAGAAATTTTAAAGATATCTTGAAGAGAAGTCTAATTCAATCTCGAGCAGCCGGCAAAGAGCTCTCCAGAGGCAAACTGGACTCTGCGATTGGAAACTATGTGCAAAGTTAGTCCATACAACTGGAATATGTGTTTCACAGACAATTTAGCATGTTCAGCAGACAAGGGCAATCCGGCCAAAGGGACAAAGTGAGCCATCGTGGAGAACAGGAAGTCTTGCGGATCACTGCATGACTGGCCAGTTTGGAGTTGCGCCCCCAAGCTAGAATACAATTCTGCTTGGCGTGTAGCATTAATTTCCTTCGGGCAGGAATGTCTTTGGCCAGGACAGGAGCCACAGTGATCAAGTGGGCAGGATCAACAACGTACTGGTGTTCCTCTTGCTGGTTGGAGAAATTAAATGACCGAGAGAGAGCATCTGCCTTGATGTTCTTCTCGGCCAGGTGAAAGTGAAGCTCAAAATTAAAATGGGAGAAGGAGAGTGCCCATCTGGCTTGGCGTGGATTCAGACTTTGGGCCATCTGTAGATATGTAAGGTTTTTGTGGTCGTGAGGATCATCACTGAATGCAGAGCCCCTTCCAGTAGATATTGCCACTCCTCCAAGGCTAGTTTTATGGCCAGAAGATCTCTATCTCCTATACAGTAATTCCTCTTGGCAGGGGAGAAGAGATTGGAGAAAAATCCACAGGTAAAAATATTGCCCCTGAAAACAGCACCAGCTTCTATGGAGGAGGCATCCACTTCTAAAAAGAATTGGCTGGAGACATCTGGATGGTGCAGAACAGGAGCAGAGGCAAAGGATTTATTTAATTAGACGAAAGCAGCTTCAGTCTTCGGAGTCCAGAATCTGGCGTTCACCCCTTTCTTAGTAAGGACAGAGATCAGAGATGTAATAGAAGAAAAATTAGGAATGAACTGGTGATAAAAATTTGCAAAACCTAGGAAGCTCTGTATGGTGTGAAGACCCTGTGGGGTAAAGAAGCATTTTCGAGTTTGGAATAAAGTTGATTCTCTCACTGCAATATTAAATGTATATGCCTACGGTGAGAGGTCAAATATGGAGAATAGATCAGGATATCGTCCAGGTACACTATCATGCAGACATAGAGCTGGTCCAGGATGATGTTGCTTATGAACTCCTGGAATACCGCGGGGATAATTTCACAGACCGAAGGGCATGACGAGATACTCATAGTGACCATTACGGGTGTTAAAAGTGGTCTTCCACTGGTCATCATCTCAACTGCGGATAAGATTATATGCACCGCGCTGGTCTAATTTTGTGAAGACTTTAGCTCACCAGATCCTGTCAAAGAGTTTGGAGATTAGCGGTAGATTCTTGACCGTGGCTATTTTCAGACCTCGATAGTCGATACAGGGCCGTAAGGATCCATCTTTTTTCTGTACAAAAAGGAACCTGGCACCGACTGGGGAAGTAGATTTCTGGATAAACCCCCTTTTGAGATTCTCCTTGATGTTGTCAGACATTGCTTGTGTCTCAGGAAGTGAGAGTGGTAGACTCGACCATGAGGACGAGTGACAGCAGGCAGAAGGTCAATTGGACAATCATAAGAACGTTGAGGAGGTAGAGCCTCTTTCTTGCTGAAAACATCTGCAAAACTGGCCTACTGCGGCGGAAGTCTGTGCAGGTCTTTGGGTACTGGAGGCGAGTAAGCAGGTCGGACCTCCGATAAGGGGGTGGACCGACAGGAGGATCCCCAACGTAGAATCTGACCAGAGTGCCAGTCTAGGACTGGCGTGTGCTGATGCAGCCAGGGAAGACCAAGGATAACAGGATTCACGGAAGCTGGCAGCACACAGAAGGAGATCATCTCTGATTGCAGAACCTCAATTTCCCACTTAAAGGATATAGTGACAGACAGTACAAGTTCGGGGCGTGGCAACCCATTTACAGAGACCTTTATAGACGGATGGTAGGGAGCCGATACTAATGGACCAGAGCCTACTGAATGAAGTTACCGGCTGACCCAGAGTCCAAGAAAGCATGCACTGACAAAGTAAGTGAGAGAGAAAAGAAAGTTTTGAGAAGACTTCTCCTTGTCTAGGACAACCTCTCCAACTGATTCTAGACATTGGCGCTTTCTGGCTTCCGTGGACAATTACACACAAAGCAGGCCTTGCCTCCACAATACAGACAAAGGTTCTCTGCTTTGCAGTGTAGACGTTCTTGGTCAGAGGTGCTCTTCAGATAGGGTGGACACTAGAAAAAAGACCGGCCTCTGGAAGGATGGTTCCAGGCGAGATCGTCTTCTGGTGCAAGTGACCTCCTTAGAACGTTCCCTGAATCGCATATCAATTCTTGTAGCCAAGGGGATCAGGTCATTCAAAGAGAACGGACGGTCGCGATCAGCTAGTTCATCCTTAATCCAGTCAGAAAGGCCTTCCCAGAACACCAAAAGTTGAGCTTCATTTTTCCATGCAAGTTCCGCAGCCAGGGTACAAAAGTGGATGGTGTACTGACCCACACCACAAGGAACCCTGACGTAGACGCAGCAGAGCTGAAGCAGCAGAGGACTTGCGTCTAGTGATAGGCGGCAGGGGCAATATTCGAATTTGTGATATTTCACGAATATTGGGGTGAATATTCGTCATATATTCGCAAATTCAAGATTATTTTTTTGAATGCGAAAATCAGCAACGTAATATGCGCTGTTGCTACATTTTTGAAGCTGCTAGAAGTTTCCTGAGACTGGAGAAAATGGTTGGCACAGCAAAACATTACAATAGCTTTATATGCAGATAGAATGCTTCAAAATATTCGCGATTGCGCAAATCGGCAATTAATTATATATTTTTGCGCAATATGTGCAACTTCACATTTTAGCAGGTCTGACTACATATTAATGATTGGTGCACTAAGTATTATTGTGAACTTGCGACATCACAGCACTATGTCTGTAGCATGTATGTACGGACAGCAGAACCTATCACACTACCTAACACCCTGCACTGGAACCAGCTACACTATATCAGGATATAACCTACACTGACTATCTCCCATTAACCATCTGTATTATATATATGAGCTAACTAACTATCTAATGTAATTAAAAAGTAAAGCACAGAGCACAGCAATGACACTGCTGTCTCTCTCAGAACTCCATAAAACTACAGAAAATCGCTTCTGGGGAGGTTCTTATATAGCAAGGGGTAGGCAACTTTCCTATTGGTTGCAAGGAATGTTGCTAAGCTCAGTCAAATTACAGCCTTCTCATTCGCCCACAAGCAAGAAGGGAGGTTACTGATGAAAAAAAAAAAATCTAGAATATTCGAGAATACAAATATATAGCACTATATTGTAAATCTTCGCAAATTCTCGAAGTGGCAATATTCGCGATTAAAATTTGAATATTCGAGCCCAACACTACTTACATCCAGGCTCTTCAAAGACCAGCTGGAAGGTAGCCAGGAAAGACTGAAAGTTAGTGGTGTGTGGACCTCCATGTTCCCAAATAGGATTTGCCCAAGCAGGGGCCTCATCAGACAGCAGGGATACAATTAATGCAACCTTACACCGCTCAGTAGGAAACTTCTGCCCTAGCAGCTTAAAGTGGAACAAGCACTGGTTCAGGATGGCATGACAGGTTTTAGGATCTTTGCTATTGCTTCGCAGCAGAGGAAGTCACACGCCAGTGTTTTTCACAGGTATGGGTATTGCAGGGGTACCGGTGACTGGCACCCTGCAGTAACTGGAGGAGAGATTGCATCCAGACAAGCAGTGACATTATGCATGAACTGCATCAGGACATCCTGTCATTCGCTCTGATGTCTCATCTTATATAACAGTTCCTGTACAACAGGCGGGTCCATGGCGTGAAAATACTGTCACAAACCACCGGGTTTGAACCCACTGTGCCACGTGCCCAACCTCCTCTAAAGGCATCATCTAAGTGAACCACTCATTCTTCGCAGAACCCCTGATGGTGCGGATAGACTTTCCTGAGGGGAACACCAGGTCGCTACATCTTGAGGGGGCTTGGCACATGAGGCAGCTGATACAGGCGAACCAGGGCAGACCAGTGCAAGGTACTAGATGTATAGACAAAGTCAGCATGCCAAGTCGTAACCAGGAGCAAGAGTGCAGGACCAAAGAATGAGGCAGAGGTGAAGTCAATCTAGCAATAGGTCAGGGCAGGCAGCACAGGTACAGGTTAGGCAATCCGGTTCGGCAACAAGAGAGTCAAGGCAAGCAGGCAGGGATCAAACATGTAGTGGAGTCAAGAAACACAAGCACGGGTCAGGTAAACAGGAACACAAGCAGAGATAACAGCCAACTTTGCAGAATACAAGGAACTTGATGCTCAGGCACTTGGAAAGGGGGCTGAGCCACTTAAATAGGTGCACGAGGGCTAGGATTGGTCAGCAGTAACGCGCATTGGCCCTAAGGAAATCCTACAGGGAACAAGTTGAAAGCATGATGTTCCCAGGGCTAGAAGGAAACTGTGGCGCGGATTCTAGGATGGATGATGCCTGCAAGGACAGAGCCCAGGACTGCGGCAGTGAATGGGGAAACACCAGCAGCAGACCACCGCCAAACACAGAGCCCGAGACAGTGGCGGTAAGCAGGGGAACATCGACAGCAACCACTGTTCCATGAAAAGTGATCCATGAGATGTTCAGAGCTTGGGATATTTTTTTATAACCTAACCTTGCTTTATACTTCTCCACAACTGTATCCCTGACCTGTCTTGTGTGTTCCTTGGCTCTCATGATGCTGTTTGATGACTAATGTTCTATAACAAACCTCTGAGACCTTCACAGAACAGCTGTAGTTATACTAAGAATACATTACACACAGGTGGACTCTATTTACTAATTAGGTGACTTCTGAAGACAATTGGTCACACTGGATTTTATTTAGGGGTATCAGAGTACATGGGGGCTGAAAATGCCCCCACACTTTTTTTTAGATTTTTATTTATTAATTTAGAAAACCATGTATCATTTTCTTTTCACTTCACAAATACTTGCTATTTTGTCTTGGTCTATCACATAAAATCCCAATAGCGCATTGAGGTAAAAGAAAGGCACTCATTAGGTAAGTATATTAGACATCTCGGTCATCATAGGGATATATAATGCTCTCACTTATATTTCGATGTTTGGTGCTGTGGCATTGTAGGTTTGTTTGACCAGAATGGAGTGGTCATTGCAGCTGATGCTATTTTTACTGGGATCATCCAGAAGACGGTCGCCAATCAACCAGATGAATACTGCATAAAAAGAAGACAGTGTGAGGTGATGGACCACTAGGTTCCAACCAACACAATTTGCTACCAGGCGCAGGACACAACCCTTAGGAAATTCAGAGCTTTATTGATGAAATTCTGCATAATAGTCTTGAACCGTTTACCTTAGTGCTGCCCCCTTACAATAATGTTGCCCCCTTAGTGCCCCCTTACAGCAGTGAAGCCCGTTTGTGTTAATAAAAGAAATTCTCCCTATTTCCCTGACAAATGGAGCACATCATGCTCTCCCCTGTAGCAGGCACGATGCAGCAACGTCATGGAGCCTGGTGTGTGGGACAGCACTGGCTGGGGAATTGTGGGTCTGGGAAGGCTGAGAGGCATGAAATAACCTGGGCGGAAGCTGATACATTTTCTCTACACTGTTACATTGTAGAAAATTATCAGGACAGGACAGACTTATGCTGCCAATGTATTGGGTGAAATAAAATTATCTCCAGGCCAAGAAAAGCAAAAATCTGCATCTCACCCCCTCCAGTTACAATTATACAGCAGTATCTTTACATCTAATACTTAGGCAGTTCCTCCAAAGCTTGTATTCCCCATTCTTCTGCTTGGGTATAGATTTTGAAGCATACAGCAAATCGTCCATGTAAAATAACTGCCTACACCTGATAGGCCAGATAACATAGGACAATGTTATATGATCTGTGTCACGTTCAACATGGGGCCTGACAAGAAGTATCATCAATGGCTTCCATGGCCCCTTCTTCCTTTAGGCAAAAATCTGAGTTTGTGTCATTCCTATATTATGAATCTTTGACGCCTGAGAATAAGCTCCAGGTTTTATCTCAGTTTAGAATATGAAATTTCTCGTTTGTAATTTAACCTTTTTAGTCATCACAGTCCATAGTCAAACAAAAAATACATATCAATCATATCTGAAGGGTAACCTTGGGGGAAGGGGGTTCTGGTTGCTGGAACCTTTGCCCGGTACTTGTTTTAGCACTGAATTCCATGGAAAGATGATGGCACAAGAGCTGTCTTGTGAAACCAGTGCACCCTATGTTCTCTACAGCAATAGTGATAATAGGGAACTGCAATATATTACTTAAGGTTACCACAAAACTGGTGCATGAATGACATTATGCATGCCCACACACATTTCTGTGATGTCATCTATTTCAACCAAGTTTCTTAAACTTTTTTTTTGTGTGTGGTTTCAGGTCGGCAGACAACCTCATCTTCTCTGCCAAACTCCTTCCTCACCATGAGCATCTACAGTTAGAACGTGGTGCTAATCAGGACAGTCGGCCTCTCAGCGCTCCTTCTCCTCTTCTTTGCCTATTGTTGGATTTGCACGTCAGTCTTTGTGTACGTTGTGGGTGTGTGCTCTTGTGCAAGTGAATGATTCTGTCTGCTCTCCAGCAATGCTGTATGTAGGCGCCTGTGTTTTGTCATCACCCTCTTGCGTGCTTGTATTGATGAACACCTTACACCCGGGGCTCTGACAAGAGAGAAAAATTGGGTTTCACAGTATATCCAGTGCATGACCAGCACATGAAGCTTTAGATGGGATGTGTGGGGAGGGGGTGACCGGGGGGTTACTATATAAATGTACAAAGAAATACATTATTCCCCAGAGCGTTTAGAAGACTGCAAGCTGTGACAAGTCCATGTATGTGAGAGAGGGACAGGCCTCAGTCTCCGGCCTCTCATATAGACTTCACAGAAATCAACCTCTTCACTGTGTTTCTTTAAAGAAAAGTAACCTTAAACTAAGTTTTCAGTTTTTTTAGATTTCTTCAGACTCTTCTCAGCATTGCTGAGCTTCATCTTCTTCACTTGTAACAGATGCTGGGTGACAACCACTAATTGCATCTATTCCACTGCCTTAAGAGTTATCACGCACCTTTGCAAAAGGCCCCAAATTAGGGGCGTTTGGTCGGAGGGTCGCATTGTGACATTGTTCTACTTCGAGGGGGAAAAAACATAGCGTCGATCTGGGCTAGTTTGCACTGGCATATTACACAGGCAGCTACCACAGTCATTTCTCTCTCTCTCTCAATTGTAATGATTATTGGCAGATCAGTATCCCAGAAAGGGCGCTGCAAAGGGTTAATTATTGCTACAGCACTTAACCTAGTGTTATTTAGTGCTGCGTTGTGATTTATGTTTAAATACTTGCTTTTCCTATGTTATGTAAGGCAAGTGTACTGGCAACTACATGGTTAACATTTGTTTATTATCCAGGTTGTCAGGGTGATGTGTAACGCCCCCAAGTGGCATTAACACTGCTGCGCCCTGCTTCTATCTGTGTATGCTAATATCATTTCATCTATGCATTTATTACAAGTCCACATTGTGCATTTCCTATTTCTATGCAACTCTATATGTTCCTGTAATGTACCTGGTTCACCAGTAGGTGGCAGCAAGCATGGCAGAGCTACAGTTAGAGAGAATGGAACCCTTCTTTCCATTCTAACCTTCTTTCTAAGGAAGGGTGGAGGCTAGGTAGTTAGAGGTCTGCCCTAGCTTACCCCAAGCAAGGTGAAGGTGTGCATGGCCACGTCTCTTCGGGGCGTACTCAAGCCCAAACCAAGCCAGCCAGAGCAGCCTAAACTCAGCTGGACATGGAGGCAGAAGCTTGAAGCCTCAGAAGCCAGGAAGAAAGTTCCCTGGTATAACTTCAGAGACAGACTTCAGAAGGAAAGTGCAGCATACAGCAAAAGCTGAGTTATATAGCCAGCCTGTCAGTACAGCAGAGCCAGGAGCAACAGGTGTAGCAGAGACAAGTTTGCCTGCCAGTTTTGATACTAAAGCCTGCTGGGACCAAGACAAAGTCTGTAAACCATTTTGGAGAAACATTTGCCAAAGTAAAGCTGCTTTTCAACTTCATCACAAGGTTCTTCATCCATCCCAAAATTCAACTACCCCCTTTGTATGCTTTGGAGCCAACACCTGGGGTCCAGTCGTATCCAGGTAGGAGCACCGTGACACACTCAACATAAAGGGACATCATAGGCCACCCTATACCACTCAGCCATTCCTACAGCTGGGTACCCCTGTTCCACATCTAGTTGGGCCCTGGGAGGCGGCCCGTTGCAGATGGACCCAGGTCTACTCCCTGGTTAGTTAGTTAGAGGAGTCTAGTCTGAGCAGAGCTGAAAGACAGACATGTGCGAAAGAAGCTTTGCAGACAAGGCCTCACGTTTCAGAGCACTAATATTGCTGAGACTTCAATTTACCTAAGAACAGCAGCTATAATACTAAGGTGCTTTTGAAAGAAGAACAGACAAATTGAGAAGGTCTAAAACCTGCAAGGCCGTGAGAGATAACACCAGTAAGGTCCAGACTGTTTATGGCAAGCACCTGCCATACTTTGACACATTCTTGTCTTAGGGATAGTTCACTTCACCGTTATGTTTCCATTCTTCTGATCCGTCAGAAGAACAGAAACAAACAGATCCTGTAAAAAAATTTAAAAAAACGGATCCTGTACATCTATTATGCACATTTGGCATCCATTTTATCTATTTTCATAACGGATCCGTTATTTGCAACTGAGAAAAAAGTCCCCCAGAAAATACTTTTTTTCTGTTCTAAATAACAAATGGACACTTTTTCACCACCATTGAAATAAATAGCATTTGAGACGGATCCTTTCTTTTCCGTTATTTCGAAAAAATAATGGAAAAGTGTAACGGAACACAAAACAATGATGCAAAGTCTCCCTTAAAGGGGAACTAAACCCTGAAAAAAAACATAAATAACACAAATGCATTTAACCCATAGTGCACACACAAGTATGTCTACAAGTTGCAGACAAGGAACCTTTTCATTTCACCACTCGTCTCCATCTGTGGCTAGAGAATGACTAGTTGAACATGCCTGACGGCACACACACACGCACACATTGAACAGGAGAGAGGCAGGGCTTAACTAGCCACACTGAAATGATGACAGATCGATCTTGCTGCATTGCTATATGATAAGTATCTCCTTCGATAAGTCAAATACTAGGAGTTGTAGTACTTTCCGTATACTCCCTGTAGCTAAAAGCTCATGGGCCCTGGTGCAAGACTGCAGCTTGGGCCCCCCCTTCCCTCAATTCTTTCTGGCCAGGGACCGGGAAGCACATAACTTTTGTGCTGCCTGAGGCAAAAATTGAAACAGCACCCCCCCATCCCCACACCCATGCCAAATTCTTGACCTAACCCCTTCCCTAACTTGACCAGCATGCACTTTCTATAATACTGGTGTCTTCTTTTGTGGCACAAGGGTCTTTGGGCCCCCTCAGGCTCCTGGGCCCGGCACCTGCTCCCTGTAATATTCTCTGATTGCCCATAATAGTATCCTAGAAATGTTGGAAGTGGTAATTCTACCCTATTATATCCCTCTCCATGACGTAGCCAATGATGCCCCATAATAACAGTCTGGTCATACTGGGAGTTGTAATTCTCTCCTCTTATACTCCTCTCCATGTAATGTCCACTGATGCCCTATAATAACAGGCTGAACTTTCTGAGAGTTGTCATTCTGTCCTCTTATACCTCTCCCCATAATAACAGTCGAGTCATTCTGGGAGTTATAGTTCTCTCCTCTTATACACCTCTCCCTATAATGTCCACTGACGCCCCATAATAACAGCCTTACACACTTATGAAATAATGACTAGAGAGGAAGATCTAATAGACTTCTGACAGGTTTACATCTGAATAGGCATTTTCTCTCACTGGCTCACCACAAACAGTGGTCTGCATTATATTTCTATATATTTGAGTGGGGAATGGGCTTTGTCTTGGTAGACTTAGTATTCTGTAGTCTGTTTCAGTTCCACTCGGTTGTAACACAACTTTCCCAGGATCCTGAAAGACAAATCTGCCTAGCTGTGACATTATTTAGGAGTAAAGAGGGGGATTTGTCTTGGTAGATTTAGAATTCTGCAATCTATTACAGTTCCACATGGGGGTAACCCAGCTTTCCCAGGAATCTGAAAGGCATATCTGCCTAGGTATGGCACTATTTAGGAGTGAGGAGAGGAATTTGTCTTGATAGATGTATGGGGTAATTTAACAAACTGGTGTAAATTAGAACTGGCTTAATTGCCCATAGCAACCAATCAGATTCCATTCATTTTCCAAAGGAGCTGTCCAAAATGAAAGGTGGAATCTGATTGGTTGCTATGGGCAACTAAGCCAGTTCTACTTTACACCAGTTTTATACATTATGCCATTAGTATTCAGCATTCTGACTCCATTACAGATCCAAATGTAACCTAGCTTTCCCAGAGACATGAATAGCAAATCTACGTAGCTATGGCACTATTTAGGAGTGGAGAGGGGGATTTATCTTGTATTCTGCAGTCTATTACAGTTCCACATGGTGGATACTCTGCACATTCCCAGGGACTTGAAAGGCAAATCTGCCTTGCTTGGAATTATTTAGGAATGAGGAGTGGGATTTATCTTGGCAGGTTTAGTATTCTGTAACCAAATCTAATTTGTACTATTATTAACTAGGAGATTCGTTCCAACAGAATAGCCAGACCCGCTGTGCAGACAAATGTTATGAAGATGAAACCCAGCCCCCTCCTATATTTCCTGGCTCGCATGTACTAGCATAAGGGGGGGGGGGGGGGGGGAGATGTCATAGCTGCAGCCTGAGAGACCAATACACTGCTTTTCTATTGTATTTTTCATGAATTGCAAATGTGATAATAAAACAGGAGAAAAATAACAAAGACACATAGAGATTATGTTACGTTTTGTTTGGCTGTATTTTTTTTTTATTCTGGCTTTAGTTCCCCTTTAGGCCTCTTTCACACTACCGTATGGCTATTTTAGTGTTTCCGTTCCGTTTTTCCGTATGGCATATACAGTATACAGTAATTACATAGAAAAAAATGGGCTGGGCATAACATTTTCAATAGATGGTTCCGCAAAAACGGAACGGATACGGAAGACATACGGATGCATTTCCAGTATGTGTTCATTTTTTTTTGCGGACCCATTGACTTGAATGGAGCCACGGAACGTGATTTGCGGGCATTAATAGGACATGTTATATCTTTCAACGGAACGGAAAAATGGAAATACAGAAACGGAATGCATACAGAGTATATTCCGTTTTTTTTGCGGAACCATTGAAATGAATGGTTCCGTATTCGGACCATATACGGTATGCAAAAAACGGCCCGCAAAACGAAAAAAAAAAAATGGTGGTCTGAAAGAGACCTTAAAGGGCTTCTGTCACCCCACTAAACTCTTTTTTTTTGGGGGGGGGTACTTATAATCCCTATACTGCGATATATCTATACATTATGTTATTAATCATTTTCGTTCAGCAGATAATGCAAAAAACTGACTTTTATAATATGCAAATTACCTGTCTACCAGCAAGTAGGGTGGCTACTTGCTGGTAGCAGCCGCAAAAAACCACTCCCTCCTCCTGTTGATTGACAGGGCCAGCAGCGATCTTCTCCTCCGGCTGGCCCTGTCTGCATTTCAAAAATCGCACGCCTGTCTTGATTCGGCGCAGGCGCTCTGAGAGAAGGAAGCTCGCAATCCCTCAGTGCGCCTGCGCCGATGACGTCTTCTCTTTCGGTGACGTAATCGGCGCAGGCGCACTGAGGGAGTGCAGGAGCACTGAGGGAGTGCTGAGGAGGCGAGCCTCCTTCTCTCAGAGCGCCTGCGCCGAATCAAGACAGGCGTGCGATTTTTGAAATGCAAACAGGGCCAGCCGGAGGAGGAGATCGGTAGACAGGTAATTTGCATGATAGAAAAGTATGTAAGTACAACTACAACACCATAATGTTGCCGGTATGATGCCATGGTAAGATACTGTACTTCTGAACTGTGATTTTGCTGCTACTTGTACTACAATTCTAATCATCCACTCATTAAGGGTACTTTCACACTTGCGTTTTTCTTTTCCGGCATAGAGTTCCGTCACAGGGGCTCTATACCGGAAAATAACTGATCAGGCATATCCCCATGCATTCTGAATGGAGAGTAATCTGTTCAGTTTGCATCAGGATGTCTTCAGTTCAGTCGTTTTGACTGATCAGGCAAAAGAGAAAACCGTAGCATGCTACGGTTTTATCTCCGGCAAAAAAAACTGAAGACTTACCTGAATGCCGGATGCGGCATTTTTTTCCATAGGAATGTATTAGTGCCGGATCCGGCATTCAAAATACCGGAATGCCGGATCCGTCCTTCCGGTCTGCGCATGTGCAGACCTTTAAAAAAAAAAAAAAAAAAAAAAAAAAGATCCGTTTTGCCTGATGACTCCGGAAAAACGGTGCATTGGCCTGATGGAGTACACAGTGACACAGTGATCCTGATCAGTCTGAAAAATGCCTGATCAGTCAGAAAAAATGACATCCGTTTGCAAACAGTTTGCCTAATCAGGCAGTCAGTTCAGGCAACGGAACTGCCTGCCGGAATCAAACAACGCAAGTGTGAAAGTACCCTAAAGCGGCTTTTTTTTTATTTTACCCCATGAGTTTGATCACTGTCTCCATACTCCAATGGATACAAACTAAAAAGAATGGTGTGGTATTACACATGCAGGAAGTGCTCAAACCCACATGCAACTGTGCATATGTATATACAGGGGAGCAAATCCTGCACTTGTGGACCATTGCTAATGACGATCCCCAGCAAAAATGCATACAGTGGAGGATGCCCGTACCACAATAGACATCTTACACAAGATAGCAATTATGTGGATGTGATAATCAATATAACAAAATAATAGCAAAGACAGGTGCACTCTGCTGTAGGACAATTTTAAAATCAGTTTGAGGGTTTAGTAAGACCGCAGAGTGCACCTGTCTTTGCTATTATTTTTTTCCGTACTCCAATGGCCCGGCATCCACCCTCCTGCCTTACACCCTGACTAAACATCTACAGTGAGCCCCGGAGGAGCCAGTGCAGAGGATGGGAGTGGTACTGGACCTGCTGAAGTGTTGTGTCACTGTGTACTCCATCAGGCCAATGCTCCCAGGGGATCAGTGCAGTGGAAATGTTGTTTTGAAGAATGAGGCCAGAAGTAAATGTACAAAAAGTGCAAGGTATAACTTTAGGCACAGTAGCTGAATACAAGTGCAATTTTCTGGCACCAGTAAGGAATATGGAAGCAGGTCGGGTGGTTGCAATTTTGCTATTGTATTGTACTGGCTTAGTAGTATACTGGGTGATGGGTGTCTTAGGAATAGTCCCTCACCTCACAGCAGTGTCTTTGATGCAGGTGTTAGCTGGTCACTCTGCAGACTAACTTCTCAAGGCTTTACTTGTGGACTGGTTTTAGCTGTTGTTCTCTTTGGAGAATGCTTCTTAGGAGTAGGAGCTCAGACATGTGCATCCTCTCCTTACTAAGGCTGTTCTCAAATTCCCTCTCCTGGCAGGAAGCAGGACCAGTCCACTCCTACTAAGAGGGGATGAACAAGGTTGTAAGCCCTGTTCCTTGCCAACCATTGCCATCCATATCTTAACTGGTACTTACAGACAAATAACACACAATTACAATACAAAACTATTGCGTACAATTGCAGTACCTCCAGGTCTGAGGTAATGCACATTCACCGTCATAAGCACCTTAATTACAGAAGCCCCAATACCAGAGTGTGCCCTGAGGGAAAAAAGGGCGTGTCCTCCATTCTTTAGTTGTGAGAACTACTACGTCTCTCAGGACCATAGCTACCATTCCCATCCTCCTCTCCTCTTCCTGGGCTCACTCCCTGCAGCAGCACATCCCTGGTCACACAGGAAGATGTGCTGCCCAATATTTGTGCATTTTTGATCCTAATGAAGGGATGCTAACTCACATTTTTATTCTTCTGAATTCGGCCTGCAGAAATCAAAGCACATGCGGCAGAAACTATAACTCCCTTACGTCCTGGATCTAGTGCGACAGTCTTGACAGTCTTTCGGTATCTGTTCCTCGGTCCTGGGATAGCTGCTGCATCTCCTAACTTCAATTGTATTAGTGTCCTCAGACCATTATGTAGCTAGTCAGCAGTTATGCAGCAGATTTGGGTAGCCCCCTGGGCATCAGCCGTCTAGGAATCATGCCAGTACGGTTGATGGCCAGTCCGCCTCTGGTGCTGTCCATCTTAAAAAAAATTTAAAGTTGCAAGGTATGCAGAAACATCCCCATGCAGATGATGGGGGCCGTCATTCTGGTCCTTACCAACAGTCTTTCTTTGCAAAGCTACAGCATTGACATCACGTTGACAACAGCCAATCACTGGCCTCCAAGGAACACTGTTGAGGCCAATGATTGGCTGCAACGGTTATATGTTGTTGATTTGATATCACCACTACATTCCTGCATGGAGGACCAGAATGGCGGTGCCAGAGACTCAGCAGGTAAGTGATACTTATTTTGTTTTTTTGGAACTCTCTGCCAGAGAAGGTTGTGATGGTGAACTCACTAAAAGAGTTCAAGAGGGGTCTGGATGTACATTTTTTTTGTTGTTAAATTATTTCATTTTTATTCCTTTCATAATGCAAAATAAAAATTAAGTTTGACAGTACAAAGTCTGAGTTCAAGAATACAAATTGTGCTAAAAAATTCAATATAACAAGTGGTATACAATAATTAACAGAGACAGTACTACAATTTTAAAGTAATCTGTTCCATCTTGTAAGTTTCATCTTGTGGTGGGTCTGGGTGTACTTAATACTGGTTATAACTACTAGATTTCTGGAGAACGGTCATTGATCCAGGGAGTTATTCTGATTGCCTGATTGGAGTCGGGTAGGAATCTTTTCATCTAAAATTAGGAAAATTTGGCTTCTACCTCATGGGATTTTTTGCCTTCCATAACTTCGGCCCATCCAGAGCCAGTTCTAAATGTAAGACAGCGTTCTTGCTGTCTTAGGGCTCTTTCACACGAGCGGATGCCGTGCGTGAAAGACAGCCAAGCCCCGCTCCGGACAGCAGAGACACAGAGCATTAACATGATCGATAATGCTCCGTGCCTCTCTGTGATCTTTTTCCTACAAAATCACAGTGCGATAAAGTTGTTTCTCTTTTAGGCAGTTTATCTCCACAGAATTGATACATGCACCTCCTCTCAACGCTGGAATTCTTTTCAGTGTTTTTTTTCTTTGTCTCTTTCTCCACATTTTTTTCTATATGGTTGCTCATTTGGCTGGTGCACTATCCAGGGTTGTTTTCTTCATCTGCTCACTTCACTGTCTAGACACTAGGGGGTCATTTATGAACAGTGCTAGACCAGTTTTTGGAGTAAAATAAGTCATAAAAGCCCTTTTTTGTGAATTTTTAAATGCCTTTGCCACAATATTGGGTTGCATAGGCGTTTTTGCAGCACGTTTGATACTTTGGAGAGGTAGGGGCCACATTTCGTCCGGGAAACAGGCATCAAAGTTGGCAAAAAACTACTCCACCAAGTGCACAGAATGTTGGAGTTGCACTTAATTTATGAGAAGGTGCATGCCTCCTCATAAATTATTCACATCCTGTGCCAGCTTTAAGGGAAAACAAAAACCGGCATAAAAACGGTCTTTCTAAATGACCTCCATTGTCTCTCTACCACCTGTCCCTATGGGGAGAATGTAACAGCTCCACCTGGTGATAGTTGATAATGGACTATTAACCCCCGCCATACCATAAATACAGCATATATCACATAAAAGCACATTTAACCCTTTTGCAGTGTAACACTACTGCAGTTGGGGGATGCTGCAGTTGTTTCTGATCATTAATGGAGATCAATACAGAAAATATCCTATTATCAGCAATTTATGACACATTTTTATGTTTGTCCATAGGCACATGGGTGTGAAGATTACTGTATTTGTTCACTTTCACCTTATAAAGTCAGTGCTGTGGTGACGTATTTTCAGCATCCCAATGCAGAGCAGTGATAAACTGCAAAACTGCAAAGAAAGAGTTTAAAATGTACTTTCACTTGATCTGTATTTGTCATTTGCATAAAGTGTTAATAGGCCATACTCAGCCACCACAAGATGGAGCTGGTGTCACTCTCTCGATATAGAGAGGGGGAATGCTCTACAAACAGGTCAGTCAATCTAGTCTGAGTCAGCAAAGAGAGCAGATGCAAAATGGGATAACTGACAGAAGTGCCAGGTGTAGACTAAATGCCAGCCAGGGCTAGGCCAGAAAATACCTTTACTTGGAAAAGCAGGCCAGATGAAAAGAGGGAGTGTGGAAGTCTTTCAAGAATTGCTGTTGTACAAAGACCATTAAGTCTCCATTGCCAAGTGTTTAGGAATTTTCTTCCAGTGCCTGGACACAGGATTGCGGATTGCAAAAGCGTTACCTCTAACATCAATCCTGGACTTATAGAACCATCAAAAACGATCTTGATAAGATATGCAAATGAGGGCTTGCAAGTGCCCAGGGGCGGCGTTACTCTCTTAGGTGCCCCGCTTGCTCAGCCTTTTCATTGCGTCCCCCCGCCCCTTCCTACCCTCCGCCCGCCCATCCTTTCCCTCTGACCGCCTTTCTACTAACTTGTTATACTGCCGATATCCCGCGCCTGCGCACTCATTCCTTTGGCTGGCGCATGCGCACTGTGATGCCCATTCCTTGTACGGCATCACAGTAATTGTTGTGTTTTCGCGTCGTTAGCCGGCGCATGCTCAATAGTTACTGCGATGCAGTACAAGGAATGGGCATCGCAGTGCGCATGCGTCGGCCAAAGATATGTGTACGCAGGCGCGGGATATCGGCAGAATAACAAGTTAGTAGAAAGGCGGTCAGAGGGAAAGGATGGGCGGGCGGAGGGTAGGAAGGGATGGGGGGACGCAATGAAAACGCTGAGCAAGCAGGGCACCTAAGAGAGTAACACCGCCCCTGGGCACTTGCGAGCCCTCATTTGCATATCTTATAAAGATAGTTTTTGATGGTTCTATAAGTCCAGGATTGATGCCAGAGGTAACGTTTTTATTAACTGTAAGCATGCTAGGGAGCTGTGGGGAGGGTTAAAAAAGTGAAATGCTGGTGACAGACTCCCTTTAATTTGCAGCCCATTGCAGTCCATCCCTAGTAACAAAACAGCACAGAAGACAGCTCTCAGGAAAAGGGGGCATGTCTGAGCTAGCTGAGATCCTGAGCCTGATAAAATAACTGCTTCTACACAGCTTTTTAAGATTATAGGAGTCTCCTGTGTGTCCGTAAGTGTGATCTCTCCCTACTTACCTTTTCTCTGAGCTCCAGAGCTGAACACAAACATAGTAGGAAGTAAGGGAAAGGAACATCACAGTAGTATAGTGCTGGAAGATTTCACTGAATGGATACGCCCCCTGCTTCTGAGTAAAATGCATCTAGCTGTGCAGTTAAAACAGGGAATAATATGGTTGAAAGAGACATTAGAGAAGCCCAAAAGATACCTGTTCCTTTACAGTTATCATTGTACAAATCACAGCCATTATGCAAACTTTTTTTTTTTAACTCAGGTACACTTTAAAGAGAAATATTACACCCCATGCCTGGATGCTTAAGCAAGTTTCAGCTAGAGTAGTGCATTGTACTAGTAGAACCTGCTGTGTGGCTTGTGGTGGTGTTTTTGTTTCTTCTTTTTTAATAAATATTTTTTGTTTTTATTTTTTTGTATTTTACACTTTGGGACTCCTATTAGGTCATACAAGACCTTTGGCAGAGTTTTAACATTACATAATGCTGAATTCTCCTTTAACTGGGGCTGACATAGTAGCCCCAGTAAACAAGAACTACAAGTAGCATTACACTACAAGTAACATGCAAACACTTAAAACATGAATTAATGTAAACTATACTTAAAATTCTGATACCTATTTTGTAAGGAAAATGTGGAAAAAAATAACGTCATTTAGAATAGGTTTTAATAAAATATATTCAAACGTTTAGGTACAATTTAAAGGGAACCTGTCATGTGGATATTTGATTATAATCTAACTAATTATATACAATCATTAACTACTAAAAAGTGCCTTAGATGTATTCACTTACTGGTGTGACAGATGGTTACCCTTACAATATACACACAAAGATGCCGCATGCTAATGAGCTGATTCAAGTCCGGCGTGATGTCAATGAGTCCAGTGTATATTTAATTCAGAGCTATAGCCACTCCCCTGCCCACCTGCTGCTGATTCCTATGGAAACAAACTGTCACTCAGCAGCAGGAGGGCGGGGAGAGTCAGGAGCTCATGAATATTCATGACTCATCATTATCAGCTGGAGCTTTTCAATACAAGATGTTGGCAATTAAAGAAAGTGACCCAGCATTTTGCTAAGCGAATCAGTCACTTATTTATGTTGCCCTTAGTTAGGACACCATAAAACTGGTGACAGGTTCCCTTTAAGTTTTAAACTAAACTATTTCAAATATCTTTTCAGGGAATTCTAAGTTAAAAACATGCCCCCAAGGCCCCTACCCCTGAATAGCAGGCCGTGATGGGGACGAGCCTCCCTAGCTATTGGCTGCCATCGCCGGATGTTTTGATCTGCACAACAGGGAGATGCAGCGGTGGCCGTGCGGTAAGTATAATCTATATGAGAGGCCTGGGCATTTGGGGGCATGTTTTAAGTTTGGATAATCCCTTTAAGAGAGTGGTACTATGAACCAGAACATAAAACGTTTGCAAAAATAATGTTTTGCCCTGGATGTGATTTCAGTAAGAACTGTGTAATTCTTAATTTCCTCTGTAGTGGCGCTGGAAATAATTTAAACACTTGCTGCTGTGCTCATGTACAAGTTTCAGCTGATTTCCTGGGGTCCTAGCAGACAATAAAATAATTTCTTGTAAGGATCACTTGTAACAAAAAAGGGATTGTCAAAAGCAGGCAGCCTTTTAAAGGGAGTCTGCCACCAGGAAGTTCTTTTTGAGAGGACAAGGTTCTACATAGTCAACTTACCTGATCTTGTCAATCAAGTAGGAGAGGAAGGGGCTAGAAGAGGCAGCAGACTGAGCCAGGGCGCACACAAAGGGTGCTTAACTGCTAATTTGCATATGGATTAAAAGTACTTTTTTCCAGAATGAAGCAACAAATCGCTAAAGAAATTATAACATTCAGATTGCATTATGATCTTTGTTATGGGGACCGAGGATAAAGTAGAAGATATGGAGTTCCTATCACTCAACAAGACCTTCCAGTATATTTACTGTACGGAGTACAGTAAAATGTGTGAAGTGGGGCAATGAATATTTGGTGCTGGTCTTACACATACATCCAAATTGTACATAAACCCCAATAAGGCCTAGATGGAAACACCACCTATGATTTATTTATTCAGTTGCTGTCATTTCTTCTGTATAAACACAGGGCTCTGTTGTGTCCCAGGGATCTGTTCTGGGACCCATATTGTTTAATATCTTTATCAGCGAAATTGCAGAAGGCCTCGATGGTAAGGTGTGTCTTTTTGCTAAAGACACAAAGATTTGTAACAGGGTTGATGTTCCTGGAGGGATACACCAAAAAGAAAAGGATTTAGGAAAACTAGAAGAATGGTTAAAAATCTGGCAACTAAAATTTTATGTTGATAAGTGCAAGATAATGCACCTGGGGCGGAAAAACCCAAGAGCAAGAATATAAAATCAGTGATACAGTCCTAACCTCAGTATCTGAGGAAAGGGATTTAGGGGTCATTATTTCAGAAGACTTAAAGGTAGGCAGACAATGTCATAGAGCAGCAGGAGATGCTAGCAGAATGCTTGGGTGTATAGGGAGAGGAATTACCAGTAGAAAGAGGGAGGTGCTCATGCCGCTCTACAGAGCACTAGTGAGACCTCATTTGGAGTATTGTGCTCAGTACTGGAGACCATATCTCCAGAAGGATATTGATACTTTGGAGAGAGTTCAGAGAAGAGCTACTAAACTGGTACATGGATTGCAGGATAAAACTTACCAGGAAAGATTAAAGGACCTTAACATGTATAGCTTGGAAGAAAGACGAGACAGAGGGGATATGATAGAAACTTTTAAATACATAAAGGGAATCAACAAGGTAAAAGAGGAGAGAATATTTAAAAGAAGAAAAACTGCTACAAGAGGACATTGTTTTAAATTAGAGGAGCAAAGGTTTAAAAGTAATATCGGGAAGTATTACTTTACTGAGAGAGTAGTGGATGCATGGAATAGCCTTCCTGCAGAAGTGGTAGCTGCAAATACAGTGAAGGAGTTTAAGCATGCATGGGATAGGCATAAGGCATTCTTCATATAAGATAGGGCCGGTGGCTATTCATAGTATTCAGTATATTGGGCAGACTAGATGGGCCAAATGGTTCCTATCTGCCGACACATTCTGTTTCTATGTTTCTATACTCCAAATATTACAGGATTTCATAGGTTGTCCATTTTCAGATGGGCAGATAAAGATCATGTAGGTCTTTTAGTTGTCATTATCTGGTGTAAAGAGTCTAGGGCACCCTCAAGATCCCATTGCGGTACCCAAAGTGATATATGAATCCTAACTTAGTACCCATTCTGGCTAGTTTTTGAATAAGAATATATGTGAAGAGATTGGTTTAAAAAAAACACTATGCTCAAATATTATGTTAGATCATTTTGTGTTAACAATAGTCCACATTTCAGGACTGTCATCCATTAGGCAAAGTGAATGATGGATGGAAATTGTTATTTTCTTTCTCTGGAGGACCATTCATTTCAATTGGAGCAGTGTAATGCTTCATTTCCCCTGTGGTAATGCTGTAAGTAAATCAAAGACTTACTGTCTGTTTCCCCCATATATAACCTTGTAATCAAGGGATTCTTCTAATAAAAATTGACTGTCTAAACTGGACAACCCTAGGTGTTGTTGAGCTTTTTTTTAAACAAATTGCACCCCAACCAGCTGTACCTGTGGAAAAATTTGTACTCACCTGTGCAATGTCCTGAAACACACTGCTTAATACTGTGATTGTGGTTCGTGAAAATGTGCTTGTGCCTGAGTTCCCATAAAGTTACACAGAAAGGGGGAGGTTCTAACAAGCCTCACAGGGCTGACTCCGCCCTGCTCTCTGGAGAGGAGGAGAAGGAGGAGAGTGTGATATAGCTGCACCTCAGCAGCCATTTTGGAACGTTACCAAAACTCCAGAGTTAGTTCTATGTACCAGCCCATAGAAGGGAAAGATTACAACCCAGAGAGGGAGTAAGAATATTGGCAAAGGAAGGTAATTGTCAGGCTCTAGTCTCCTTTGTATTTGGTGGAAAGATTCTAAGCTACAAGCTGCCCACCATAACCAAAGACAAAAAGGCCACCTGTCAGGATATAGTATTCCTAGAGAGGATACAGAAGCACATGTATATGACTATACAGTACAGCAGAGATAGTACATCCCTCCAGCCTGGAGAAACAAGGGAGAAAAATTGAGTGCTATAGATTAAAACTACCCCTTATGCAACTTGTAGAAGCTGCCGTGCTGTAAATGACTTTTGCACACATTGATGACCTTTGGATCGGCTTTAGTAAAGTACTGGGAATTTGTTAATAGAACTGGTCTCCATTTTGTGCAAACTTATCACTAGGGATGAGCGAACCCGAACTGTATAGTTCGGGTTCGTACCGAATTTTGGGGTGTCCGTGACACGGACCCGAACCCGAACATTTTCGTAAAAGTCTGCGTTCGGGTTCGGTGTTCGTTGCTTTCTTGGCGCTTTTTGAAAGGCTGCAAAGCAGCCAATCAACAAGCGTCATACTACTTGCTCCAAGAGGCCGTCACAGCCATGCCTACTATTGGCATGGCTGTGATTGGCCAGTGCAGCATGTGACCCAGCCTCTAGTTAAGCTGGAGTCATGTAGTGCCGCACGTCACTCTGCTCTGATCAATGTAGGGAGAGGTTGCAGCTGCGATGTTAGGGCGAGATTAGGCAGTGATTAACTCCTCCAAAAGACTTCATTCAGAGATAGATCTGCAGCTGTGGATGATTGAACTGCTGCTATTCAATTGCTCACTGTTTTTAGGCTGCCCAGAGCGTTTTTTATTCACTTTTTTCTGGGGTGATCAGGCGGCCATTATGTGTCTTGTGGTGCGCCAGCACAAGCTGCCACCAAGTACATTTAACCCTCAATAGTGTGGTTATTTATTGGCTATATCCTACATCAGGGTGAAGCTGTCACACCAAGTGCATTTAACCATCAATAGTGTGGTTATTTTTTGGCCATATACTACATCAGGGGCAAGCTGTCACCAAGTGCATTTAACCCTCAATAGTGTGGTTGTTTTTTGGCTATATCCTACATCAGGGTGAAGCTGTCACACCAAGTGCATTTAACCATCAATAGTGTGGTTATTTTTTGGCCATATACTACATCAGGGCAAGCTGTCACCAAGTGCATTTACCCTCAATAGTGTGGTTGTTTTTTGGCTATATCCTACATCAGGGTGAAGCTGTCACATAAAGTGCATTTAACCATCAATAGTGTGGTTATTTTTTGGCTATATCCTACATCAGGGTCAAGCTGTCACACCAACTGCATTTAACCATCAATAGTGTGGTTATTTTTTTGGCCATATCCCAGTCTAATTCTGTCTGTAAACGTATACCTGTCACCCAGCGCCTAAACAATAGGCCTCAAATTTATAGTCAGCTAAATCTGTGGTTATTGCTGTAGCTGGGCAAGTTATTTAGTGTCCGTCAAAGCACAGTTTTTGTTCTGGGTTGAAATACAATTCCCAATTTAGCAATTCTCTAAATTAGTGGTTTCTGCTGTATCAGGCCTACTTTAAATTTATCCCTAAAAGGGTATATACAGACGTGGACAAAATTGTTGGTACCCTTTGGTCAATGAAAGAAAAAGTCACAATGGTCACAGAAATAACTTTAATCTGACAAAAGTAATAATAAATTAAAATTCTATAAATGTTAACCAATGAAAGTCAGACATTGTTTTTCAACCATGCTTCAACAGAATTATGTAAAAAAATAAACTCATGAAACAGGCATGGACAAAAATGATGGTACCCCTAACTTAATATTTTGTTGCGCAACCTTTTGAGGCAATCACTGCAATCAAACGCTTCCTGTAACTGTCAATGAGACATCTGCACCTCTCAGCAGGTATTTTGGCCCACTCCTCATGAGCAAACTGCTCCAGTTGTGTCCGGTTTGAAGGGTGCCTTTTCCAGACTGCATGTTTCAGCTCCTTCCAAAGATGCTCAATAGGATTGAGGTCAGGGCTCATAGAAGGCCACTTTAGAATAGTCCAATTTTTTCCTCTTAGCCATTCTTGGGTGTTTTTAGCGGTGTGTTTTGGGTCATTGTCCTGTTGCAAGACCCATGACCTGCGACTGAGACCAAGCTTTCTGACACTGGCTAGTACATTTCTCTCTAGAATTCCTTGATAGTCTTGAGATTTCATTGTACCCTGCACAGATTCAAGACACCCTGTGCCAGACGCAGCAAAGCAGCCCCAGAACATAACAGAGCCTCCTCCATGTTTCACAGTAGGGACAGTGTTCTTTTCTTGATATGCTTCATTTTTTCGTCTGTGAACATACAGCTGATGTGCCTTGGCAAAAACTTCGATTTTTGTCTCATCTGTCCACAGGACATTCTCCCAGAAGCTTTGTGGCTTGTCAACATGTAGTTTGGCATATTCCAGTCTTGCTTTTTTATGATTCGTTTTCAACAATGGTGTCCTCCTTGGTCGTCTCCCATGTAGTCCACTTTGGCTCAAACAACGACGGATGGTGCGATCTGACACTGATGTTCCTTGAGCATGAAGTTCACCTTGAATCTCTTTAGAAGTCTTTCTAGGCTCTTTTGTTACCATTCGGATTATCCGTCTCTTAGATTTGTCATCAATTTTCCTCCTGCGGCCACGTCCAGGGAGGTTGGCTACAGTCCCATGGATCTTAAACTTATGAATAATATGTGCAACTGTACTCACAGGAACATCTAGTTGCTTGGAGATGGTCTTATAGCCTTTACCTTTAACATGCTTGTCTATAATTTTCTTTCTGATCTCTTGAGACAGCTCTTTCCTTTGCTTCCTCTGGTCCATGTCTAGTGTGGTACACACCATATCACCAAACAACACAGTGATTACCTGGAGCCATATATATAGGCCCAATGGCTGATTACAAGGTTGTAGACACCTGTGATGCTAATTAGTGGACACACCTTGAATTAACATGTCCCTTTGGTCACATTATGTTCTGTGTTTTCTAGGGGTACCATCATTTTTGTCCATGCCTGTTTCATGAGTTTATTTTTTTACATAATTCTGTTGAAGCATGGTTGAAAAACAATGTCTGACTTTCATTGGTTAACATTTATAGAATTTTAATTTATTATTACTTTTGTCAGATTAAAGTTATTTCTGTGACCATTGTGACTTTTTCTTTCATTGACCAAAGGGTACCAACAATTTTGTCCACGTCTGTAAGATTCAAGGTGCACATAGGGTCATTCTCAATAACTTCACACACACGCTACTGTGCATATCCCAGTCTAATTCTGTTCGTAAACGTATACCTGTCACCCAGCGCCTAAATAATAGGCCTCAAATTTATATTCATCCAAATCTGTCATTATTGCTGTAGATGGTCAAGTTATTTAGTGTCCGTCAAAGCACAGTTTTTGTTCTGGGTTGAAATACAATTCCCAATTTTGCAATTTCCTAATTTAGTGGTTTCTGCTGTATCAGACCTACTTTAACCACTTCAGCCCCGCTAGCTAAAACCCCCTTCATGACCAGAGCACTTTTTACACTTCGGCACTACACTACTTTCACCGTTTATCGCTCGGTCATGCAACTTACCACCCAAATGAATTTTACCTCCTTTTCTTCTCACTAATAGAGCTTTCATTTGGTGGTATTTTATTGCTGCTGACATTTTTACTTTTTTTGTTATTAATCGAAATGTAACGATTTTTTTGCAAAAAAATGACATTTTTCACTTTCAGCTGTAAAATTTTGCAAAAAAAACGACATCCATATATAAATTTTTCGCTAAATTTATAGTTCTACATGTCTTTGATAAAAAAAAAATGTTTGGGCAAAAAAAAAAATGGTTTGGGTAAAAGTTATAGCGTTTACAAACTATGGTACAAAAATGTGAATTTCCGCATTTTGAAGCAGCTCTGACTTTCTGAGCACCTGTCATGATTCCTGAGGTTCTACAATGCCCAGACAGTAGAAAACCCCACAAATGACCCCATTTTGGAAAGTAGACACCCTAAGGTATTCGCTGATGGGCATAGTGAGTTCATAGAACTTTTTATTTTTTGTCACAAGTTAGCGGAAAATGATGATGATTTTTTATTTTTATTTTTTTCTTACAAAGTCTCATATTCCACTAACTTGCGACAAAAAATAAAAAATTCTAGGAACTCGCCATGCCCCTCACGGAATACCTTGGGGTGTCTTCTTTCCAAAATGGGGTCACTTGTGGGGTAGGTATACTGCCCTGGCAATTTAGGGGCCCAAATGTGTGAGAAGAACTTTGCAATCGAAATGTGTAAAAAATGACCGGTGAAATCCGAAAGGTGCACTTTGGAATATGTGCCCCTTTGCCCACCTTGGCTGCAAAAAAGTGTCACACATCTGGTATCGCCGTACTCAGGAGAAGTTGGGGAATGTGTTTTGGGGTGTCATTTTACATATACCCATGCTGGGTGAGAGAAATATCTTGGCAAAAGACAACTTTTCCAATTTTTTTATACAAAGTTGGCATTTGACCAAGATATTTTTCTCACCCAGCATGGGTATATGTAAAATGACACCCCAAAACACATTCCCCAACTTCTCCTGAGTACGGCGATACCATATGTGTGACACTTTTTTGCAGCCAAGGTGGGCAAAGGGGCATATATTCCAAAGTGCACCTTTCGGATTTCGCAGGCCATTTTTTACACATTTTGATTGCAAGGTACTTCTTACACATTTGGGCCCCTAAATTGCCAGGGCAGTATAACTACGCCACAAGTGACCCCATTTTGGAAAGAAGACACCCCAAGGTATTCCGTGAGGGGCACTGGCGAGTTCCTAGAATTTTTTATTTTTTGTCGCAAGTTAGTGGAATATGAGACTTTGTAAGGAAAAAAGAAAAAAAAAGAAAAATCATCATTTTCCGCTAACTTGTGACAAAAAATAAAAAATTCTAGGAACTCGCCGTGCCCCTCACGGAATACCTTGGGGTGTCTTCTTTCCAAAATGGGGTCACTTGTGGCGTAGTTATACTGCCCTGGCAATTTAGGGGCCCAAATGTGTAAGAAGTACCTTGCAATCAAAATCTGTAAAAAATGGCCTGTGAAATCCGAAAGGTGCACTTTGGAATATGTGCCCCTTTGCCCACCTTGGCTGCAAAAAAGTGTCACACATCTGGTATCGCCGTACTCAGGAGAAGTTGGGGAATGTGTTTTGGGGTGCCATTTTACATATAACCATGCTGGGTGAGAGAAATATCTTGGCAAAAGATAACTTTTCCCATTTTTTTATACAAAGTTGGCATTTGACCAAGATATTTATCTCACCCAGCATGGGTATATGTAAAATGACACCCCAAAACACATTGCCCAACTTCTCCTGAGTACGGCGATACCACATGTGTGACACTTTTTTGCAGCCTAGATGCGCAAAGGGGCCCAAATTCCTTTTAGGAGGGCATTTTTAGACATTTGGATCCCAGACTTCTTCTCACACTTTCGGGCCCCTAAAAAGCCAGGGCAGTATAAATACCCCACATGTGACCCCACTTTGGAAAGAAGACACCCCAAGGTATTCAATGAGGGGCCTGGCGAGTTCCTAGAATTTTTTTTTTTTTTGCATAAGTTAGCGGATATTGATTTTTTTTGTTTTTTTCTCACAAAGTCTCACTTTCCGCTAACTTAGGACAAAAATTTCAATCTTTCATGGACTCAATATGCCCCTCACGGAATACCTTGGGGTGTCTTCTTTCCGAAATGGGGTCACATGTGGGGTATTTATACTGCCCTTGCTTTTTAGGGGCCCTAAAGCGTGAGAAGAAGTCTGGGATATAAATGTCTAAAAATGTTTACGCATTTGGATTCCGTGAGGGGTATGGTGAGTTCATGTGAGATTTTATTTTTTGACACAAGTTAGTGGAATATGAGACTTAGTAATAAAAAACAAAAACAAAAACAAACAAAAAATTTCCGCTAACTTGTGCCAAAAAAAATGTCTGAATGGAGCCTTACCAGGGGGGTGATCAATGACAGGGGGGTGATCAATGACAGGGGGGTGATCACCCATATAGACTCCCTGATCACCCCCCTGTCATTGATCACCCCCCTGTAAGGCTCCATTCAGACGTCCGTATGATTTTTACGGATCCATGGATACATGGATCGGATCCACAAAACACATGCGGACGTCTGAATGGAGCCTTACAGGGGGGTGATCAATGACAGGGGGTGATCAGGGTGATCACCCCCCTGTCACTGATCACCCCCCCTGTAAGGCTCCATTCAGACGTCCGCATGATTTTTACGGATCCATGGATACATGGATCGGATCCACAAAACACATGCGGACGTCTGAATGGAGCCTTACAGGGGGGTGATCAATGACAGGGGGTGATCAGGGTGATCACCCCCCTGTCACTGATCACCCCCCCTGTAAGGCTCCATTCAGACATCCGCATGATTTTTACGGATCCATGGATACATGGATCGGATCCACAAAACACATGCGGACGTCTGAATGGAGCCTTACAGGGGGGTGATCAATGACAGGGGGTGATCAGGGTGATCACCCCCCTGTCACTGATCACCCCCCCTGTAAGGCTCCATTCAGACGTCCGCATGATTTTTACGGATCCATGGATACATGGATCGGATCCACAAAACACATGCGGACGTCTGAATGGAGCCTTACAGGGGGGTGATCAATGACAGGGGGTGATCAGGGTGATCACCCCCCTGTCACTGATCACCCCCCCTGTAAGGCTCCATTCAGACGTCCGCATGATTTTTACGGATCCATGGATACATGGATCGGATCCACAAAACACATGCGGAAGTCTGAATGGAGCCTTACAGGGGGATGATCAATGACAGGGGGGTGATCAGGGAGTGTATATGGGTGATCACCCGCCTGTCATTGATCACCCCCTGTAAGGCTCCATTCAGACGTCCGCATGTGTTTTGCGGATCCGATCCATGTATCCATGGATCCGTTAAAAATCATGCGGACGTCTGAATGGAGCCTTACAGGGGGGTGATCAATGACAGGGGGGTGATCAATGACAGGGGGTGATCAGGGAGTGTATATGGGTGATCACCCGCCTGTCATTGATCACCCCCCTGTAAGGCTCCATTCAGACGTCCGCATGTGTTTTGCGGATCCGATCCATGTATCCGTGGATCCGTAAAAATCATACGGACGTCTGAACGGAGCCTGACAGGGGGGTGATCAATGACAGGGGGGTGATCAATGACAGGGGGGTGATCAATGACAGGGGGGTGATCAGGGAGTTTATATGGGGTGATCAGGGGTTCATAAAGGGTTAATAAGTGACGGGGGGGTGTAGTGTAGTGTTTGGTGCGACTTTACTGACCTACCTGTGTCCTCTGGTGGTCGATCCTAACAAAAGGGACCACCAGAGGACCAGGTAGGAGGTATATTAGACGCTGTTATAAAAACAGCATCTAATATACCTGTTAGGGGTTAAAAAATTCGGATCTCCAGCCTGCCAGCGAGCGATCGCCGCTGGCAGGCTGGAGATCCACTCGCTTACCTTCCGTTCCTGTGAGCGCGCGTTCACAGGAAATCCCGGCCCTCGCGAGATGACGCATATATGCGTGACTCTGCGCAGGGCTGCCAGCTCCGGACCGCACATCTGCGTTAGGCGGTCCGGAGGTGGTTAAATCTATCCCTAAAAGGGTATATAAGATTCAAGGTGCACATAGGGTCATTCTCAATAACTTCACACACACGCTACTGTGCATATCCCAGTCTAATTCTGTCTGTAAACGTATACCTGTCACCCAGCGCCTAAATAATAGGCCTCAAATTTATAGTCAGCAAAATCTGTGGTTATTGCTGTGGCTGGGCAAGTTATTTAGTGTCCGTCAAAGCACAGTTTTTGTTCTGGGTTGAAATACAATTCCCAATTTAGCAATTCTCTAAATTAGTGGTTTCTGCTGTAACAGGCCTACTTTCAATTTATCCCTAAAAGGGTATATAAGATTCAAGGTGCAGATAGGGTCATTCTCAATAACTTCACACACACGCTACTGTGCATATCCCAGTCTAATTCTGTCCGTAAATGTATACCTGTCACCCAGCGCCTAAATAATAGGCTTTAAATTTATATTCCTCCAAATCTGTCATTATTGCTGTAGCTGGTCAAGTTATTTAGTGTCCGTCAAAGCACAGTTTTTGTTCTGGGTTGAAATACAATTCCCAATTTTGCAATTTCCTAATTTAGTGGTTTCTGCTGTATCAGACCTACTTTAAATCTATCCCTAAAAGGGTATATAAGATTCAAGGTGCACATAGAGTCATTCTCAATAAGTTCACACACACGCTACTGCATATCCCAGTCTAATTCTGTCTATAAACGTATACCTGTCACCCAGCGCCTAAATAATAGGCCTCAAATTTATAGTCAGCTAAATCTGTGGTTATTGCTGTGGCTGGGCAAGTTATTTAGTGTCCGTCAAAGCACAGTTTTTGCTCTGGGTTGAAATACAATTCCCAATTTAGCAATTCTCTAAATTAGTGGTTTCTGCTGTATCAGGCCTACTTTAAATTTATCCCTAAAAGGGTATATTAGATTCAAGGTGCAGATAGGGTCATTCTCAATAACTTCACACACACGCTACTGTGCATATCCCAGTCTAATTCTGTCCGTAAACGTATACCTGTCACCCAGCGCCTAAATAATAGGCCTCAAATTTATAGTCAGCTAAATCTGTGGTTATTGCTGTAGCTGGGCAAGTTATTTAGTGTCCGTCAAAGCACAATTTTTGTTCTGGGTTGAAATACAATTCCCAATTTAGCAATTCTCTAAATTAGTGGTTTCTGCTGTATCAGGCCTACTTTAAATCTATCCCTAAAAGGGTAAATAAGATTCAAGGTGCACATAGGGTCATTCTCAATAACTTCACACACACGCTACTGTGCATATCCCAGTCTAATTCTGTCCGTAAACGTATACCTGTCACCCAGCGCCTAAATAATAGGCCTCAAATTTATATTCATCCAAATCTGTCATTATTGCTGTACCTGGTCAAGTTATTTAGTGTCCGACAAAGCACAGTTTTTGTTCTGGGTTGAAATACAATTCCCAATTTTGCAATTTCCTAATTTAGTGGTTTCTGCTGTATCAGACCTACTTTAAATCTATCCCTAAAAATTGTAAATAAGATTCAAGGTGCACATAGGGTCATTCTCAATAACTTCACACACACGCTACTGTGCATATCCCAGTCTAATTCTGTCTGTAAACATATACCTGTCACCCAGCGCCTAAATAATAGGCCTCAAATTTATAGTCAGCTAAATCTGTGGTTACTGCTGTGCCTGTATTAGTGTAATACGGTTCCTAAATAGATAGCCAGATAGTGTTAGGTGTCTGTAAAAAAAGGCCTGAATTTGAATTCAATACATTGGGCCAAATAATATTTCAGTTGTTGTGGTGAACGATAACAATGAGGAAAACATCTAGTAAAGGACGCGGACGCGGACATGGTCGTGGTGGTGTTAGTGGACCCTCTGGTGCTGGAAGAGGACGTGGCCGTTCTGCCACAGCCACACGTCCTAGTGTACCAACTACCTCAGGTCCCAGTAGCCGCCATAATTTACAGCGATATTTGGTGGGGCCCAATGCCGTTCTAAGGATGGTAAGGCCTGAGCAGGTACAGGCATTAGTCAATTGGGTGGCCGACAGTGGATCCAGCACGTTCACATTATCTCCCACCCAGTCTTCTGCAGAAAGCGCACAGATGGCGCCTGAAAACCAAGCCCATCAGTCTGTCACATCACCCCCATGCATACCAGGGAAACTGTCTCAGCCTCAAGTTATGCAGCAGTCTCTTATGCTGTTTGAAGACTCCGCTGGCAGGGTTTCCCAAGGGCATCCACCTAGCCCTTCCCCAGCGGTGGAAGACATAGAATGCACTGACGCACAACCACTTATGTTTCCTGATGATGAGGACATGGGAATACCCCCTCAGCATGTCTCTGATGATGACGAAACACAGGTGCCAACTGCTGCTTCTTTCTGCAGTGTGCAGACTGAACAGGAGGTCAGGGGGGAAGACTGGGTGGAAGACGATGCAGGGGACGATGAGGTCCTAGACCCCACATGGAATGAAGGTCGTGCCACTGACTTTCACAGTTCAGAGGAAGAGGCAGTGGTGAGACCGAGCCAACAGCGTAGCAAAAGAGGGAGCAGTGGGCAAAAGCAGAACACCCGCCACCAAGAGACTCCGCCTGCTACTGACCGCCGCCATCTGGGACCGAGCACCCCAAAGGCAGCTTCAAGGAGTTCCCTGGCATGGCACTTCTTCAAACAATGTGCTGACGACAAGACCCGAGTGGTTTGCACGCTGTGCCATCAGAGCCTGAAGCGAGGCATTAACGTTCTGAACCTTAGCACAACCTGCATGACCAGGCACCTGCATGCAAAGCATGAACTGCAGTGGAGTAAACACCTTAAAAACAAGGAAGTCACTCAGGCTCCCCCTGCTACCTCTTCTGCTGCTGCCGCATCGGCCTCTTCTGCTGCTGCCGCCTTGGCTTCTTCTGCTGCTGCCGCCTCGGCCTCTTCCTCCGCCTCTGGAGGAACGTTGGCACCTGCCGCCCAGCAAACAGGGGATTTACCACCAACACCACCACCTCCGTCACCAAGGATCTCAACCATGTCACACGGCAGCGTTGAGCTCTCCATCTCACAAACATTTGAGAGAAAGTGTAAATTCCTACCTAGCCACCCTCGATCCCTGGCCCTGAATGCCAGCATTTCTAAACTACTGGCCTATGAAATGCTGTCATTTAGGCTGGTGGACACAGACAGCTTCAAACAGCTCATGTCGCTTGCTGTCCCACAGTATGTTGTTCCCAGCCGGCACTACTTCTCCAAGAGAGCCGTGCCTTCCCTGCACAACCAAGTATCCGATAAAATCAAGTGTGCACTGCGCAACGCCATCTGTGGCAAGGTCCACCTAACCACAGATACGTGGACCAGTAAGCACGGCCAGGGACGCTATATCTCCCTAACTGCACACTGGGTAAATGTAGTGGCAGCTGGGCCCCAGGCGGAGAGCTGTTTGGCGCACGTCCTTCCGCCGCCAAGGATCGCAGGGCAACATTCTTTGCCTCCTGTAGCCACCTCCTCCTACTCAGCTTTCTCCTCCTCTTCTTCCACCTGCTCATCCAGTCAGACACACACCTTCACCACCAACTTCAGCACAGCCTGGGGTAAACGTCAGCAGGCCATTCTGAAACTCATATGTTTGGGGGACAGGCCCCACACCGCACAGGAGTTGTGGCGGGGTATAGAACAACAGACCGACGAGTGGTTGCTGCCGGTGAGCCTCAAGCCCGGCCTGGTGGTGTGCGATAATGGGCGAAATCTCATTGCAGCTCTGGGACTAGCCGGTTTGACGCACCTCCCTTGCTTGGCGCATGTGCTGAATTTGGTGGTGCAGAAGTTCATTCACAACTACCCCGACATGTCAGAGCTGCTGCATAAAGTGCAGGCCGTCTGTTCGCGCTTCCGGTGTTCACATCCTGCCGCTGCTCGCCTGTCTGCGCTACAGCGTAACTTCGGCCTTCCCGCTCACCGCCTCATATGCGACGTGCCCACCAGGTGGAACTCCACCTTGCACATGCTGGACAGACTGTGCGAGCAGCAGCAGGCCATAGTGGAGTTTCAGCTGCAGCACGCACCGGTCAGTCGCACTGCGGAACAGCACCACTTCACCACCAATGACTGGGCCTCCATGCGAGACCTGTGTGCCCTGTTGCGCTGTTTCGAGTACTCCACCAACATGGCCAGTGGTGATGACGCCGTTATCAGCGTTACAATACCACTTCTATGTCTCCTTGAGAAAACACTTAGGGCGATGATGGAAGAGGAGGTGGCCCAGGAGGAGGAGGAGGAGGAGGAGGAAGAGGGGTCATTTTTAGCACTTTTCCAGGCCAGTCTCTTCGAAGTGACTCAGAGGGAGGTTTTTTGCAACAGCAGAGGCCAGGTACAAATGGCCATGTTAACAGGCCGAACTGGATGGACAAATGTCTTTTTTCGGACTTATGTACTATGTTAAATGTGGCCAGCCAGGGCCCACTACTGGAGGACGAGGAGGACGAGGAGGACGAGGATGAGGAGGAGGTGGAGGAGGATGAGGATGAAGCATGGTCACAGCGGGGTGGCACCAAGCGCAGCTCGGGCCCATCACTGGTGCGTGGCTGGGGGGAAACTCAGGACGATGACGATACGCCTCCCACAGAGGACAGCTTGTCCTTACCCCTGGGCAGCCTGGCACACATGAGCGACTACATGCTGCAGTGCCTGCGCAACGACAGCAGAGTTGCCCACATTTTAACGTGTGCGGACTACTGGGTTGCCACCCTGCTGGATCCACGGTACAAAGACAATGTGCCCACCTTACTTCCTGCACTGGAGCGTGATAGGAAGATGCTCGAGTACAAGCGCACGTTGGTAGACGCGCTACTGAGAGCATTCCGAAATGTCACAGGGGAACAAGTGGAAGCCCAAGGCCAAGGCAGAGGAGGAGCAAGAGGTCGCCAAGGCAGCTGTGTCACAGCCAGCTCCTCTGAGGGCAGGGTTAGCATGGCAGAGATGTGGAAAAGTTTTGTCAACACGCCACAGCTAACTGCACCACCACCTGATACGCAACGTGTTAGCAGGAGGCAACATTTCACTAACATGGTGGAACAGTACGTGTGCACACCCCTCCACGTACTGACTGATGGTTCGGCCCCATTCAACTTCTGGGTCTCTAAATTGTCCACGTGGCCAGAGCTAGCCTTTTATGCCTTGGAGGTGCTGGCCTGCCCGGCGGCCAGCGTTTTGTCTGAACGTGAATTCAGCACGGCCGGGGGCATCATTACAGACAAACGCAGCCGCCTGTCTACAGCCAATGTGGACAAGCTGACGTTCATAAAAATGAACCAGGCATGGATCCCACAGGACCTGTCCATCCCTTGTGCAGATTAGACATTAACTACCTCCCCTTAACCATATATTATTGTACTCCAGGGCACTTCCTCATTCAATCCTATTTTTATTTTCATTTTACCATTATATTGCGAGGCAACCCAAATTTGAATGAACCTCTCCTCTGTCTGGGTGCCGGGGCCTACATATATGACAATAGACTGTTCCAATGTTGGGTGACGTGAAGCATGATTCTCTGCTATGACATGCAGACTGATTCTCTGCTGACATGAAGCCAGATTCTCTGTTACGGGACCTCTCTCCTCTCTCTGGGTGCCTGGGCCTAAATATATGACAATGGACTGTTGCACTGGTGGCTGACGTGAAGCCTGATTCTCTGCTTTGACATGCAGACTGATTCTCTGCTGACATGAAGCCAGATTCTATTTTACGGGACCTCTCTTCTCTGCCTGGGTGCCTGGGCCTAAATATATGACAATGGACTGTTACAGTGGTGGCTGACGTGAAGCCTGATTCTCTGCTATGACATGCAGACTGATTCTCTGCTGACATGAAGCCAGATTCTCTGTTATGGGACCTCTCTCCTCTGCCTGGGTGCTGGGCCTAAATATATGACAATGGACTGTTACAGTGGTGGCTGACGTGAAGCCTGATTTTCTGCTATGACATGCAGACTGATTCTCTGCTGACATGAAGCCAGATTCTCTGTTACGGGACCTCTCTCCTCTGCCTGGGTGCCTGGGCCTAAATATATGACAATGGACTGTTACAGTGGTGGTTGACGTGAAGCTTGATTCTCTGCTATGACATGCAGACTGATTCTCTGCTGACATGAAGCCAGATTCTCTTTTACGGGACCTCTCTCCTCTGCCTGGGTGCCTGGGCCTAAATATATGACAATGGACTGTTACAGTGGTGGCTGACGTGAAGCCTGATTCTCTGCTATGACATGCAGACTGATTCTCTGCTAACATGAAGCCAGATTCTCTGTTACGGGATCTCTCTCCTCTGCCTGGGTGCTGGGCCTAAATATATGACAATGGACTGTTACAGTGGTGGGTGACGTGAAGCCTGATTTTCTGCTATGACATGCAGACTGATTCTCTGCTGACATGAAGCCAGATTCTCTGTTACGGGACCGCTCTCCTCTGCCTGGGTGCCTGGGCCTAAATATATGACAATGGACTGTTACAGTGGTGGTTGACGTGAAGCTTGATTCTCTGCTATGACATGCAGACTGATTCTCTGCTGACATGAAGCCAGATTCTCTGTTACGGGACCTCTCTCCTCTGCCTGGGTGCCTGGGCCTAAATATATGACAATGGACTGTTACAGTGGTGGCTGACGTGAAGCCTGATTCTCTGCTATGACATGCAGACTGATTCTCTGCTGACATGAAGCCAGATTCTCTGTTATGGGACCTCTCTCCTCTGCCTGGGTGCCTGGGCCTAAATATATGACAATGGACTGTTACAGTGGTGGCTGACGTGAAGCCTGATTCTCTGCTATGACATGCAGACTGATTCTCTGCTGACATGAAGCCAGATTCTCTGTTAAGGGACCTCTCTCCTCTGCCTGGGTGCCTGGGACTAAATATCTGACAATGGACTGTTACAGTGGTGGGTGACGTGAAGCCAGATTCTCTGCTATGGGACCTCTCTCCAATTGATATTGGTTAATTTTTATTTATTTTATTTTTATTTTTATTTATTTCCCTATCCACATTTGTTTGCAGGGGATTTACCTACATGTTGCTGCCTTTTGCAGCCCTCTAGCTCTTTCCTGGGCTGTTTTACAGCCTTTTTAGTGCCGAAAAGTTCGGGTCCCCATTGACTTCAATGGGGTTCGGGTTCGGGACGAAGTTCGGGTCGGGTTCGGATCCCGAACCCGAACATTTCCAGGAAGTTCGGCCGAACTTATCGAACCCGAACATCCAGGTGTTCGCTCAACTCTACTTATTACCTATTTGCACCTCACAGTGCTGGCGTCACGAACACCAGGGACCCTGCCTCCACGGCACCTTAAACTCACAGTACCAAAGGCATCTCAACCACCATCTGGTGGGAGTCCCTGGACAACAGAGAGTATACCCCGGAGGAACTGGTGTTGTGTTTCCATTCACTGGGAGTGCTACTTACCGTGAGTAAAACAGCTACTACCCCATCGGCCCACCATCACTCACACATATTGCCCCTGCGGCCCGGTCATTGCAATATTTTGGCATCATATGAACAGGATTTATGTGTGTGTCCTTGTACCACAAAGTCTATTAAAAACACAATCTACTTTTGCGCCTGGAAGGCCCCCTATATCTGTAAAAACCCCTACAAGAGACTTTATAGCATCTACTTACTGCTGGAGAGTATTAATCTGCATCAGTTGCAGCACTGTGGCAAAATTGTGGTTAATCAGCCATCTTGGATTTGTTCTTCACATACTGAGGCAAAAGATTGTTCCAACCAGCAGAGGGGCAGGAAACAAACATCCCACCTCCACAGAGGAACCATCTTTGCAGCAGAAGGAACTAAAGTGCTCAGTACAAGTTCCCAGGAGGACAAAGAAACCAACTGTACCCGCTACAGGAAGTGAAGTGGTAGCCATTTTAGAAAAAGGGAAAATGCAGTTCCTTCTTCCCTGGATCCTGAGAAGCAATGTCCAGAGGTCTGAGTGAGTACTGCTGGGGAAAATAACCTTGCTAGAGACTGTTAGGGGCTATAATATGCCTGCCAGAGCATCATACTTCCCAAAATTGAGCAGTTGCAGCGACTCTTAATGGAGCTATGCACCAATTCTGCCCATAGCAACGCAACACAAAAAGTGTGTAAAACTGTATATAACTTGCATTATATTGAAAGACTGTCATTGCCATGTCTGAACAAGGAGATAGTGAGTAGCCTGACCTTAGCAGGTCCCCTGCAGCAGCCGCAGCTAGCGCATCAACCGCCGCTGCAGCACCAAGCATGCCCTTAACAATGCCTTATTTTTTCGGAGCACCCTGGTTCCCACGATATGCTGGGGAAGCTCATACTTTAAGAGAATTTAAAGAATTTTTTTGGGCTGTATTCAGATTGTACTTTATGTCAGCAGAACAGCAAATGGAAATTGCACAATTGGAAGGTGCTGCCCTCAGAGAAGTAAAATCCTGGCCAAGCTCAGAGAAAATATATATCTCTGCCCTCAGATATTTGACCCACTCTACGTTACTTTTGAACCCAGGATTGTGTCAGAGGTCAAGATGAGATTCTTCATTAAGAAACAGCAGCCTGGTGAGTCACTCAGAGACTTTGCATTATCCTTACAGGAAGCCCTGTGAGCTGTTATACAGGTAGACACCCGTGAAGCAGAGGATCAAGATAAAACATTTAGAGAACAATTCATTGCCTTCAAGTCTACTTGGTTGAGACATAAGGGTACATTTAAATGCGGTCACCGTATCTGCACATGTTGCAATTTTATACAAATGGGCTCTTCGATATATCCTATGGCTACACATAACACTTTCGATCTTAATATGTCAATTGCAATACTAGCCATGAGGTGTATTGCATTACTTGCTCAATATGCAGCCTCCAATATGTCGGCTATACTATCAATAGCTTAAAAGTGAGAATATGCAGACACTTTTCAGATATCCCATACACAAAAGCAAGAAATGTCTCAGCGGTCAGTCTTTATTTTGCGGTTTCACATCAGGGCAATACCGCAGGATTCCAGGTTAATCCTCCCACTAGAGGTGGAGATTACAAGCGGAAACTTCTGAACAGGGAATCCTACTGGATTTTTTGCATGGGTTCCCGTGTTCCAACAGGATTGAATCGCAAACATGATTTAATCCTGCACTACTAATTATTTTCTATATATTTTTGTTTATTGAAGATTTTAGATTTATAATGCATTTTTTGTGCGCCCAACTTTTTATCTGTGATTGGCACCTGAGTAGGGGGTGTGGTTTGTGTTTTTTCCTGTTGATCGCAGTCACCTGTGATCTGCAGGATTTCAGCTATTTAAAATCCTAGCTAGTCAGCAACAAACTTGTCATGAGTAAGGATCAGTATTAGAGGATCAGAAACGCATAGACCCGGTTGCTATGTTGGATTTGTAATGTTCATGTTTGTATTGGAATAAAGAACGTCATTTTTTGGGAAGCTGGACCCCTTTTTCATTTTCAAGTTACCAAGGAAATGTTTCCCCCCTGATGACAAATAGACTTATCCCAGAAACCCTGGTTGACGACCCACTGACCACTTTAACGAGCAAAAGCGACCCATTTGTAGATACTGTCACAAGCCAGGCCATACAGAATGGATGTGCTGGCAGTTTAAAAGGTCGACCCCTGAGACCAAGGACCGCTCCTCGGGAGGTAGAGCAGTAGGTCCAGAAGATCACAGCTGGATGCCCAGATATGTGGGACCTCGACCAGAAGTGGTTCTCCGAATCAATGGGGTTCCCTTTGTTGCCTTATTGGACACCGGGTCTCAAGGCTTAACTATCCAACAGACTGCATTTGAGGAATACTGGGACCACAACCAGCTGACACAGCCACCAGAATCCTGGCTAAGCATTATAGTCAGTAATGGCAAACCTATGCCAGTGCATGGGTACTGGGAGCCAACTCTTCAAGTGGGAGAATCTACGCTACCCGAACAAGGTATTATTGTTATGCAAGTCAGGGAAGATAACAACCCTCCAGTAGTCCTAGGAATGAATGTCCTAGGAACTGTTATACTGAAATGCTTGAAGCTTTACACAAGGCCATGCTTACTGCTTCAACTACCTCCAAAAAGGTGATACAACAGACCATCCGTGTATTAAGTGCAGAACAGAAATTTGTTAATCAGAAAGGAGAGATTTGCTGTGCTTGTATAAAAGGTAACCAACCAGTGATCCTGAAACTCAATACTGAAACACTCCTATGGTGCCGAGCCGCTCCCGGAATCCAAGGTCAAGACTACCAAGCTCTAGTAGAACCTATCACTCTGGAAGACTATCCTCTAGTCCGAGCTGCAAGAAGCCTAGTGACTGTTTCCCAAGGTAAAGTGGCAGTTCATCTCCTGAACTTAGGTAGTAGCAGTATAACCTTGACCAAGCACTAATACCCTGTTGCTCAACTGATTCAAGTCACGTTTCAAGATGTTATCATGTACCAGCAGCTACGATTGAACAGTCTACTCAGAAGCTGAATACTCAAGATCATACTCCAAATACATTATGGTGGAAATAACTCCATGTGGGAGATACTTCTACACCTGAGGAACAAATTGAAGCAGTCTTAAAAGTCGTGAAGGAACATCATCAAGCCTTCAGTAAATATCCTTCAGATTATGGAGAGGTCAGTGTAATCAAGCACACCATCCCTACCGGTTCACACCCTCCAATTAAAGAAAGGTACAGGCCTATACCACCAACTATGTACCAATCTGTGAAAAAGATGATCCAGGAGATGAAGGATTCCAAAATCATAAAAGACAGCCATAGTCCATGGGCTGCACCTCTAGTCCTTGTCTGAAAGAAAGATGGTAACATTCGGTTCTGTGTCGACTACAGGAAGATTAACAGCATAACCCACAAGGATGCCTATTCTTTGCCAAGAATCAAGGAGTTCTTGACAGCATTAGGATCCTAAGCTTACTTTTCTATTCTGGATTTAACCAGTGGCTACTAGCAGGTACCCATGGCTCCTGAAGACCGTGAAAAAACTGCATTTACTACCCCTATGGGCCTATTTTAATTTAACTACATGCCCTTTGGACTTTGCAATGCACCTGGAACTTTCCAAAGACTAATGGAACTCTGTTTAGGCCGCAAAAACTTTTAAACTGTCTTGTTATACCTAAATGATGTCATCATCTACTCTAAATCCTATGAAGACCACTTAAAAGATCTTGCAGAAGTTTTTCAAGTCCTCATCAAGCACGTACCCAAGATTAAACCCTCTAAGTACTACCTACTAAAACCAGATGTCAAGTACCTGGGACATGTTGTTAGTTCTGAAGTTGTCAAGCCAGATCCAGAGAACATAGCTGCAGTCTAGAATTGGCCTACTCCTACCACAGTAAAAGAGTTGAGAAGTTTTCTTAGTTTTGCAGGATGCTACAGACGTTTCACCCCTCACTTTGCCCAGATTGTCGAACCAATACAAGAACTCCTGAGAGGACATACCAAGAAGTACCAGAAAGCCCAGATACCAATCGAATGGAATGAAGACAGAGATGCAGCTTTCCAACTCCTGAAGAAGAAGTTGACCGAACCACCTGTCTTAGGCTATCCAGATTACCAACAGTCATTCCATCTCTACACTGATGCCAGTAAGAAAGGCCTGGGAGCTGTCCTGTCTCAACTGCAAGAAGGTAGGGAGAGAGTAATTGCTTATGCCAGCAGATCTCTTAAAGGTGCCGAGAGAAATGACTAGAACTACAGTTTCTTCAAGCTGGAATTCCTCGCACTCATGTGGGCTGTCACTAAAAAAAATTTAAGACTGCCTTATCCCGTCTGCCTACCAGAGAAGACCCTACTGAACAGCAAGACATATGGGAAGAAGTAGAGATGCCGGCTTTCTACAAACAATTTGCCCAACAAGATGTTATCACTATCAAAAGCCAAGATAAAGAAGTCCTCAACTTCCAACAGCATAGAAATCCAGAACCGCAAGTTGAGAAGGAAAGGTGGATAAAATTGCAAGCCAAGAGTCGAGTATTAGGCGAGCTACAAGATTTCTTCACTAGTGGAAGAACACCAGAAAGATTCTGCAGAAAGAATGCAGATCCAGAGCTACTTAAGCTATGGAGACACAGAAAGCAACTCTTCATGCAGAAAGGACTAATGTTAAGAAGTCAAATTATAGTACCACGCTGAGATGCCAGAATCGTCAAACAGCCAAAACCACTGCAAACGTTTTCTGGAAGAATTTCCTGTTGCCCTATGAATGCACTGAAAAGATTCTCGCAGACCAAGGATCTGCCTTTCAATCCCAACTCTTCCATGAACTATGTTCACTTCACAATTGTCAGAAGATGAGAACAACAGCTCACCATCCTCAAGGTAACAGACTTTGTGAGAAAATGAACCAAACCTTGATTGAAATGTTGAGAGCTGTGCCACCTGCTAAAAGAATTGATTGGCCAGCTCCACTACCTCAACTGATGTATCTTTACAACAATACCATCCATTGTTTTACTGGATACATCCCATATTACCTTATGTTTGGCTGTCAAGGCAGATTACCTGCATATCTCACCTTTGATGTACAAGTTCCAGATTCCATCAATCCTTTACCACAAACAGATTGGGTGAGTGAACATCAAAATCGTCTAGCTGATGCCCAAGAGATAGTCTAGATCAGCATGGGGAATGCACACTAAAAGCAACAGAAAGACTATGATTCGTCTGCAAAAGCAGAACGCTTCAAAATTGGTAACCATGTGTGGCTGAAAAATAATCATCGTATTAGAAAGCTGGATAGTAAATGGGAAAGAGGACCCTACACCATAACAGCTATTCCTAATCCTGAGACTGATATCTACGAAATCCCCCAAAGAGAACAGAGCACCACAAATAGTGCATCGCAACCGTCTCCATCCACAGAACAATTGTCTGAAAAGTCACCTGATCCAGTGGAGCCAACACCGTCTTTTGGAAAACTTTTATTAGACCCAGATCCCCTACAGTGGTTCCTTACACTGTGGCTTAACTTTCTTGTTCTCGCAAAGACTAATACAACCCCACTTCAGTCAAAAGAACTACTTAGTGAAGGATCCTCGGTAGCTCAAGATGAACCAAGTTGCCTAGAGCCAAGGCCTGTAGAGTCACAGCCACTTCGGAAATCCGACCGGCCTACCAAGGGAAAACCACCTGCCCGATACCAGGATTAACTGTTATTGCATTCCCACATCATTTGGAGCGACAGAGCCGGGGTAAGAGACTTATTGTCTTGACTATTTGCCTTACTCTAAGGACTCTCTAAAGACTCCTTTGCCCTTGTTTTGCAACATTCAAGTCACGTGCCTGTAGATGGACTTTGACGTACTAAAGCCATCTGTGATGTTCTACAACCATCATGCATCATTCCCAGGGAATGGACTCATGCCCTGTAAGCCTCCTGAGAAATTTACTTTTTGTTTAAATTATGGACTATCCTGGTCTTTACCGTTCGCTGTTCCAGGTCAGCGCCCCCAGATCCCCAGTTACAAGAGAAACTACGGCCCTTGTCATCCATGCTATATTGTGATGTTCCTGTTTTATATGCCTAACCCAATTCTCTTATAGCCAAAGAAGAGAGGACACAATAATGGGATAATGGTACTATGTATATGCATGCATGCTCTTTTTATATTTTTCAGGTGATGCATCGTCATGGCAAGAGTGTGCTGAGGGCAGCTTACATTAAAGTAGGGGGAAATGAAGTGTCCTGAAACACACTGCTTAATACAGAGAGTGCAGAATTATTAGGCAAATGAGTATTTTGACCACATCATCCTCTTTATGCATGTTGTCTTACTCCAAGCTGTATAGGCTCGAAAGCCTACTACCAATTAAGCATATTAGGTGATGTGCATCTCTGTAATGAGAAGGGGTGTGGTCTAATGACATCAACACCCTATATCAGGTGTGCATAATTATTAGGCAACTTCCTTTCCTTTGGCAAAATGGGTCAAAAGAAGGACTTGACAGGCTCAGAAAAGTCAAAAATAGTGAGATATCTTGCAGAGGGATGCAGCACTCTTAAAATTGCAAAGCTTCTGAAGCGTGATCATCGAACAATCAAGCGTTTCATTCAAAATAGTCAACAGGGTCGCAAGAAGCGTGTGGGAAAACCAAGGCGCAAAATAACTGCCCATGAACTGAGAAAAGTCAAGCGTGCAGCTGCCAAGATGCCACTTGCCACCAGTTTGGCCATATTTCAGAGCTGCAACATCACTGGAGTTCCCAAAAGCACAAGGTGTGCAATACTCAGAGACATGGCCAAGGTAAGAAAGGCTGAAAGACGACCACCACTGAACAAGACACACAAGCTGAAACGTCAAGACTGGGCCAAGAAATATCTCAGTTCTAAGGTTTTATGGACTGATGAAATGAGAGTGAGTCTTGATGGGCCAGATGGATGGGCCCGTGGCTGGATTGGTAAAGGGCAGAGAGCTCCAGTCCGACTCAGACGCCAGCAAGGTGGAGGTGGAGTACTGATTTGGGCTGGTATCATCAAAGATGAGCTTGTGGGGCCTTTTTGGGTTGAGGATGGAGTCAAGCTCAACTCCCAGTCCTACTGCCAGTTTCTGGAAGACACCTTCTTCAAGCAGTGGTACAGGAAGAAGTCTGCATCCTTCAAGAAAAACATGATTTTCATGCAGGACTATGCTCCATCACACGCGTCCAAGTACTCCACAGCATGGCTGGCAAAAAAGGGTATTAAAGAAGAAAAACTAATGACATGGCCTCCTTGTTCACCTGATCTGAACCCCATTGAGAACCTGTGGTCCATCATCAAATGTGAGATTTACAAGGAGGGAAAACAGTACACCTCTCTGAACAGTGTCTGGGAGGCTGTGGTTGCTGCTGCACGCAATGTTGATGGTGAACAGATCAAAACACTGACAGAATCCATGGATGGCAGGTTTTTGAGTGTCCTTGCAAAGAAAGGTGGCTATATTGGTCACTGATTTGTTTTTCTTTTGTTTTTGAATGTCAGAAATGTATATTTGTGAATGTTGAGATGTTATATTGGTTTCACTGGTAAAAATAAATAATTGAAATGGGTATATATTTGTTTTTTGTTAAGTTGCCTAATAATTATGCACAGTAATAGTCACCTGCACACACAGATATCCCCCTAAAATAGCTAAAACTAAAAACAAACTAAAAACTACTTCCAAAAATATTCAGCTTTGATATTAATGAGTTTTTTGGGTTCATTGAGAACATGGTTGTTGTTCAATAATAAAATTAATCCTCAAAAATACAACTTGCCTAATAATTCTGCACTCCCTGTACTGTGATTGTGTTTCATAAAAATGTGCTTGTGCCTGAGTTCCCATAAAGTTGCACAGGGAGGGGGAGGTTCTAACAAGCCTCCCAGGGCTGACTCTGCCCTGCTCTCTGGAGAGGAGAAGAAGAAGAGTGTGATGTATGTGGGAAAAGCTGCGCCTCAGCAGCCATTTTAGAGAGTTATCAAAACTCTAGAGTTAGTTCCATGTACCATCCCATAGAAGGAAAAGATTACAGAAGATCCAGGCAAGCCAGAGAGGGAGTAAGAATATTGTCAAAGGAAGGTAATTGTCGTTTATCAGGCTCTAGTCTACTTTGCATTTGGTGGAGAGATTCTAAGCTACCATCTGCCCACCATAACCAAAGACAGAAAGGCCACCTGTCAGGAGATAGTATTCCTAGAGAGGATACAGAAGCACATTTATATGACTATACATTACAGCAGAGATAGTACATCCGTCCACCCTGGAGAAACAAGGGAGAAAAATTGAGTGCTATAGAGTAAAACTACCCCTTATGCAGCTTTTGAGAACTAATCTGAGCTATTGTAGAAGCTGCCTTGCTGTAAATGACTTTTGCACACATTGATGACCTTTGGATTAGCTTCAGTAAAGTACTGGGAATTTGTTAAGAGAACTGGTCTACTTATTGTGCGAACTTATCACCTATTTGCACCTTACGGTGCTAGCATCACGAACACCAGGGACCCTGCCTCCACGGCACCTTAAAATCACACCATCAAGGGCACTTGAAACACCATCTGGTGGGAGTCCTTGGACAGTAGAGTGTGCCCCGAAGGAACTGGTGCTGTCCTTCCATTCACTACATGCCGGCCCGTTCGTTGCACCTGCTCCTGCTCCTCACCAATCACTTACAAATCCCTGATTCTCTTATTGGTCTTTTTATTCCCAACTGTTAACTTCCATAAGGATGGGGTCATGTGTGCCGCTGAAGCCCTTGACTGGCCTCAGCAGTGATATGTCCCAAGTGACAAAGACACATCACCACTGAGGCTAGTTATTGGCACATGTGACCCTGTCATTGTGGAAGTCGCCAAACAGGGAAGGAAAGACCAGTGAATAGAGACAGGGAGCTGGAATGGAGTGGCGGAGGGATGGACGTCTGGTGAGTATGGATTTTTTCACAAATATAGCTGGCTGGGGAGCAAATAAAAAAAAAAATCTGGACAACACCTTTAAGGATCACAATTATGGTTGTTGGCATGGTATTAGCAAAGTTTCTTGGTTATATAAGAGCCATATTTTTTGACCATAAGAATACAGCAGTGTCATATAGTTGATTTTTCTAACTATCTTCCAGTTAATACAAAACATAACACAAGTTATAATAACATAAAAAAAAAAAAAACATTTTCTGTTTTTAATTAGAAAAATAGCTTTATGTGCGGGTTAGAAAATCTGTAAAGTAAAAAGAAATTATCTACAAATAAATAACTTAGTTTGGGAATCAGCAATCACATGCCGTTCTAGGCAGTAAGTCCTTTATCCAGAATCTATGCTTAAAGTGCAATCCCATCATGCACTTGGAGATAGTGATGCTCAATGCTGATTCCCTGGAAGTCAGACAGTTTATAGGCACAAGTCTTTACAGGCCGTGATAGAAGCCAGGTAAGTGAGTGTTTTTGGTTCAAGTTCTTCTATTTACATGGAATATTGGCTCCACTTTCAGTCAGTTGCCATGATTCATGGGTTTCTACATTCTTCTTCGAAAAAAAAAGAAAGTTCATCTGTGCATTGTTGCTTTGGAGTAGTTGACTGAACAAATAAAACACAAGATACAATGCAAATACATCACAAGGAATTCCAATTATCAGTGATTTGACTAACAAATTATAAAGCTAGTCTGGAGTGACTCCATCTTAAATATTACTATTACTAGCAATTGGAGGTAGATACATATAAATATTGCATAACTGGGGGTGACTGTATGGGCCATTGTTTGGAAACCATTAGTCATTTTATAACTATATGGACCATATGGTGGTGGTAGTGCATGAAGTGATTAGTCATTATAGCTGGTGAGACATGGAGTGCCCAGGTTCAGTAGAGGCACTAAAGTAGGGTGATTAAATGGGTCATTGGTGTATTTATACAGTAGGTCCCTAAATGGCAGTGTATGTTGGGAAAGTAGTTGTAGCTGCTGGGGTTTAGACTGTTCAGGTCTAGTAGAGAAAGGCAACTATATAGCTGGGGTAAACTGTATGGGAAACAGCAATCATTGGTTATTTTATTAAGGCCTCATGCACATGACCGGATCACATATGGACCCATTCATTTCTATGGGTCCACAAAAAATGCGGACAGCAAAAAGATGTCATCCATGTGCTTTTCGTATCCGTCTGGCCATTCCGCAAATTATAGAACATGTCCTATACTTGTCTGCATTGCGCACAAGAATAGCCAGTTCTAGTACAAAAATTCAGCATGCATATGGCCATTATCCGCATTTTGTAGATCTGTGGGGTGGAGACTGCAAAATGGAAATGGTCATGTGCATTAGGCCTAAAGGGGTTTTCCCTGTATTTTATAAAGATTACCTTTCCTCAGGATAGGTCACCAGTATATGATCAGTAGGGGTCCTACAGTTCACAACCCCGCTGATCAACTGAAGAGGCTGCGGCACCAGTCAGCATCAGGGTCTCCTCACAGCTTACCAGGCACAGAGCTGTCCATTGAATAGGGGCCATGCTTAGTATTGCAGCTTAGCAATGGGAATAAGCTATGCCTAGGCCATATGACTGATGAAGGTGACATCGCTGGCCTAGAAAGAGGCCGTGGTGCTCATCGAAGTGCCACAGCCTCTTCAAACCGCTGATCGGCAAGGGTGCCAGGAGTATCCTGTGGATAGGTCATCACTCTTAAACACTTGGACAAGCCCTTTAATTGTCTGGACTAGTGCAACGACGGTAGTGCATGTAAAGTAGTTGCTCAAGCCCAGTAGAGTAAGGGCGGTCATTCACCTTCAACAGATGCTAGTTCAGCAGACAGGTATTTCTTCCAACTCCCCATAATGATGCATGTTAGGCTTATTTGAGGATGCATGTGTTATTAATATGGAGTAGAGAATAAGCTGCTTCTGGACACCTATGCAGTGGTTTATCTCCCGTTCGCTTGAGAACAAAAGGATTGGACATATTATGATTAGGGATGAGCGAATCGACTTTGGATGCTTAATCCGAAGTTTATTCGCTTATCCCTAATTATGATCCAACATGCCCGACCTTCCCCTATCTGCTATTAGGGGAAAATGAGGACTCCACTCATACACATTAGAAGGTCGGCTGGTCCCACTGAATTGGGAGGTATGGCCTACATTGAGCATTGCACATGTGGGGTGACTGTATTAGATATTGGATGTTTCTTAGCTGTATGGACCAGCATTGGTCCCTGACTGGAAGTGCATGTTGAGAAAGTAGATGTAGCTGGTGGTTCATAGTCTACCCTGGTCCACTGGAGGGTTTACTCATGGTTTATATCTATTAGTAGCAGCTAATATAGCGGGCAGATGAGATGCTTCGATGAAAATGTGAATAGGTCACAGTGCTCTTAGTATAATCTGACAACCAATACAATGGCCCATCTCTGTCACTGAGGTACTAAGCCACAAAAGGCTTTTTGATGTATATATTATTCAGAGATTTTCTTTGCTTTTTGCACTATGCAGTGTCTGTCTGGGTCTGTTTACTCTTGGATCCATTAGTAGAATGAATATGGCAGTGAGGTTCAGTCCTTTATGTAGCCTGGAGCAAGAGAAAGCTCTCAGCAAACAGTGCCTTTTCAGATCCATAAAAAGAGATGGGGATTTCAGTATACAATAGGTCTCTCTTAAAAGCCCTTTTCCAGAGGTGGATTTGTGATCCCTCTGAGTTAGAATCAAAGAGCGTGTAGCAAACCCAAAGCCTCATCAATAGGAGCTTACCACTCACCCCTCAACATGCCCAAAATACTGATTTTACCAAACATATGACCCTCCTAAATACAAAAGGTCCAAAGAGAGCAAAAATACATATCTATCTACAAAGTCCCATATAAATAACGGTCTCCACATAATATTCCATGAAACTTTTCCTGTCCCGATAAGAAATATTGTTGCAAGAATTTTTTTCAAAGCCGGATCCCACCATTGACCTAAAGGACAGAGAAGAAAAAAGTCAATGTAGATAGCAAAGTATATTAAAAAAAAGTCTAAAATAAAAACAATAGATAACCACCATGGACGGCATATTTTTTCAATCCCCTTTATTGAACATCCTGTTTTCAGTGTTCTTGGAAAGGTGGGAAGCAAACAATAAGGCCACTATTATAGCTCCCTTAGGGCCCCAACACAATATGGCTCTGTACAATTTTACAAATGCCTTCAATTTCTTGGACGCATACAGAGTTAGATTTTTTTAACAAATGCTCATATGTGGCAATGATACCAAATTTGGATAAGGGTATAGCCACCTGAACATGTGACTGCACCTTTCACCATGTATGATCCAACACAGAGATAGGACAGGTGGTGAGAAATGGGTGACCATAGACCAGTTACTCCCAACCTTATTACCATACACATTTTCCCCAAAAATTCCAAAGGGCCAGACTCTTCCTACCTCAAGGAGGCTTGGTGTAGGGGTCGGTGAAGCTTTCTAGAATTCCTGCTTAGCACTGTACTCAGCCTTATGTGGGTTGACTGTTTAGTCAAGCATAAATGAGCAGGCTGAGATCAGTTTGTCATCTTCTCTGTATGGGGATTTTCACACATGACGGATTTGTTAAAGAAATTCCTGTGACTGCCCCATTGATCTGAATAGGGCTTGCAGAAATCCATAAACGTGCTGCAGAAATCACCCCCATTCAAATGTGAGAAACTGATTTTCGACTTGCAGAATTTTCTGTAGTCATTCAGCCACGTGTGAACATGGACCAAACAGTGTTAGGTCTTGTGGCTTTTGTGTCCTGGGGAAACACTGCAAATGAAGTAGAAGCTAATGCTTTCTGCCTGCTTGATTCCTGTGTAAGCAATTTTCATACCCATGATCAGGCTCTATAAAATAAGACATTTCTACATTTCTGTGTAAATATTTTGTCGACATATGGACTGCATAGGTGGGGTGGGGGGTCTCTTGTTTGGAACCACCTTCTACGAGTCAGAAAGAAGGGGGAAATAGGACATAATTGTATTACATGTAAGGCCATTCGTCTGAAATTCCTGGCCGAAAAAAATCTACTTTCATTCTGTAGAGACAACCCCTTTAAGAAAATGAGGTTATGGATAGCTAGATATTAGGAATAAAGTGGGTTTAGTTGAAATGAAAGGTCCCAATGAAATTCTCAAAACTTCAGAGATAGAAAAGAACCTGAGATTCACAAAGGAAGATAAAGAAAACAGTGAAATTCTTAGTCACGAGGGATAAAGTCAGCAAATAATGCTACTCTTAAGAATGAAGACCTGGTGCATTAGACTCTGAGAAGAAAGGAGCTTGGTAAACAGAAGCAGACTTCCAATGAAAGGAAAAGAGTGTCAGCAAACAGACTGGACCTCAGGGCACGGTCTGCCATGAGACCTAGCTCTTCTGATGCTAAGAAGAGGCACCAGTCTGTGGATGCCTCAGTAGTCAGTACCCAATATCCCTACGCCTGCAATTTATTTCTTATATAAATCAAGTGTTAGCAAGACAAAGTGATAAAAAGAGTACTAAAAGAATAATTAAAGGGAACCTTCTTCTTTAAAGTGCTTCCGTCAGTATTTAATCAGGCAAACAGCATGGTAGGGTTGATCATGCTGATAAAAACAATACCTTTATTATGAAAGGCTCCATTGCTGAGAAAAACACATATTTATTTATATGCTAATGACCTAACAGGGGCACTGAGGGGCTGGCCAAAGCTCTTGGAGCAACAGTTTGTTGCAGCCTCTTCACATTCAGTCCCTCCCTCTTCCCCTGGAATGACAGTGCTGTGTCAAACTATATTTCCTGGTCTCAGAGTTTAGTCTGCAGCAGGAGATACACTGATCAAGCGCTGAGACTGGGGGATACAGCGCAGGCCCAGATGTCAGTTCTCAGCACTTGGAGAGCGACAGAAGAACTCCGAAAAAACACTGAGAAAGAGAGAGCAGGCACAGGCACAAGTAAACATGGCTATACCCAATGTCTAGAACTGTCAATCCAGGGGAGGGAGCAGGGACAGAAGGTGAAGGGGCTCCAACAAACTGTTGCTATGAGGACTTTGGCCAGCCCCTTGGTGCTCCAGTTAGGTCATTGGAATGTAAATAAAAATGTGTAAAAAATGTAAATAAAATTCTCAGCAATGGCGCCTATGGATATTCATAATGAAAATATTGGGGGTCATTTACTAACTGATATACACCATATCTGTTGCAGATTGTGGTGCAAAGGTTATTTGCGCCGCAACCTGTGACATTTCCCTTTCCATGCCAGGTCTAAAAAAGGGGCGTGATGTGGGCGGGCCACCAGACCCGTCTCATTTATCATTTTCTAAGCCTGATTTAGGCATAGAAAATGTTCTAAATCTACGCCAGCAAGGAAGCAGGCAAAGATTTAGACTGGCGGTGGATGCGCCGAAGTTATGTAGTGGCCGGAGCCTCCACATAACTCTGGCGGATCCACTGCCAGCACAGGGGTTATTAAGATCGGCACAGAAAACGCCAGTCTTGAGAAATGAACCCCATAGATTTTATCAGCATGATCAACCCTACCAGGCTGTATGCCTGGTTTGATAGGGTTCATCATGTTGATATAGATTCTTTAATTGTGGGTCCCTTTACCTTTTGAGGCACAATTAGATCCAGCAGGAAGAAGAAGTAGAAGTCCTTGCTTCATACTTCTCATTCCTTTCCAACTAACTTTCTACTTTGACTCAAAAAGTGAATAAAAAAACTGCCACAAAAACCTATGTATGACACTAGCCTTGGGGCACCTTTCACAGCCCCTAACATAAAGGGACCTGTCCTGCTAACAGGGTTCCTTTAACATGCCTCTGCTGTCCTTTGTAGGTGCCCAGGTCAGAGTGGTAGCTTGGCTGTCTATACCTGGGGTAAAGATTCAGCTTGCTGGACTTTGGTTACCTAATCCTTGTTTATGATCAGCTTTTCACCTCTCCTGCCTTCCACTAATGATGCCAGTGGATTAACAAGTGAAAGTATATGTGGGATAAATGTGTAGGGTTCCAGTAGGGTTCATTAGAGTCAGCTTTTCAGAGTAGCCCTGAGTGCTCTACCAGAGGTCATTGTAGAATAACCCCAAGTGTAGGTGTATTTTTTCCTAGCATTACTACAAAAGGAAAACTAGATGCCTTGCTGCCATCATGTGTCTTTGTAGGTAACACCATGGTATAGGTGAGTCTGGCCCAGTGTATGCTCTACAGGAATTTTTCAGCAGCAATTGCCCCAAGCCCCTGTACCTGGCACTCAGTGCCCCCATTCTAGCTATAGCCCACTTCTATTGTAACCATGGCATTAAACCATCGCAACTGCTGACTTTAAAGGGGTTCCCTGAGATTTTTAATATTGATGACCTAGTAAATTATTTGATTCCCCGTGAAATAACAATTCTGGAGATGTTTCTTATTTCTTTTGTTATTCCTCCCAAAAATGTATAAATAAGTTGACAACTTGGTGTTACCAGTTGGGGGTGTTCTCCTGCACACTCTGTCACCATCAAATCAGTGCTGATAGTGTTAGATTGCACATACTGTATATACACCCTTTTGACAAGAAGAATGGTAAGACCTAGTTGTCAAAATATTCATAAATTTATAGGAGGAATAATAGAGGCATGGAATAATTCATAGTTCTAAGAAAAGAAGCTTGGGAATTCTATAAGTACTTACTAAAACAGACGTGTCAGGAGAGTCCCTCTTAATAGTGTCAGCCATAAGAAGATTACCAATGTGGACCCTCTTTATTTTCTGTTGGCCAAAGCAGAGAGTCAATGCAAAGAGCATTGTTGATGTGGGCCACTGCCATTTGCACATTACACAGATGTCTATTGATCTCAAAGTAGTGTAGTGTTTCCCATGCTGTAAAGGACGTGATCAGATGGCAGAGACTTTCCCTCTGAAATAAAAAAGCACAACAGCCCCCTCACCCCACCCCAATAGACAGCGGTGAGCACATTACAGTGTCTGCTAGTGAGATGCCACCAATACCTATTACCATCTATTAGCGATAAAGAACATATTAATAAAAAATATTATCTTCACACTTTTATTTCATCTATGAAAGTCATCCATAAATATGTCCTTGAGTCTTCTTCTTATGGATAAAAGTTCTGTGCTTCTTAATTAGATCTGTATCTGGTAAAGCTGGATGCCAATATTGGTCACCATCCTATATCCCAAGGTGGTTGTCACCCATTCCTGGCTGGCAAATGTATGCAACAATGTGGTTTGCCATTCAGGGCCCATGGAAAGCTGGGTCACAACCCATGCACTTCACATCCAAATTGCTATCTTTCTCGACAAGGGTCAAGACTAATGGAGCTTGTTAAAGTATGCTGGGATTTATAATCCTCTACTGATTGGCAAATTGTCATTACAATACTTCCTATCCGGCTTTGAAATGTCATTGACAAACATCTACAGACACGTTCAGGTACACAATCTGTATTCAGTGGGTGCATTCATATGCAAGGGTGTAACTACCTAGTATGGACCATAATACTGGCAGTAGTTCCCAATAGCTAAGGAAGCATCGGAGGTGAGGGACCTGAGCTGCTGCCATTAGAAATGCTGAGGTATCTAGCTGACGGTGGTGTAAGATTAATTACGTATTCAGGAGAAGATGAGGTCATGCACAAGGTCCAGGCACCAGAGTGGTGACCATCATAATCAAAAGCCTTTCATTTTCTCATGGCATAGTGAGGTAAAATATTTCATTTTGCTATGGGACCCCTTGGTAACTTGATATCCCCTTTGCTTCAAGGACATGTAGGGATTTGTGGTACTGAAACACCTGTAAAGCCACAGTTTGAGGACCACAGATCTAGAGCAATCCAGATTACATAGATGATGAATGGGCTGTGAGCATGTTGGGTTCCTATACGTCTTATACACACGATGTATACATAGGAACAGAGGTTTGAAGTATCTGTGGGTGTCATGAACCTAGCATCTGCAGTGTGGTGCCATTGTTGCATGTTCCTTGTACAGGTCCACATTTGTCCAATAATATACCTTATGCAGGACTGTACTTAGTGTACGGTAGGGGATTTTATAATGCATCTTTACATGGCCCAAACTACTTGTAAACACACTAAGTGCAATTTATCTGATACTTCTTCTGGATCTTCTAGAAATCTCTCCCTGTGTATGACCAACATAAAGTGACCAATGAAGCTGCTGATGGAGATGGATGCTGTAGGTGCCCACACATTATGATTCATACTATACAGCAATTCTGGTCCTGAGGAGTAGATATTGGGGACACTCGGCCACCGGAGCTTACTGTGCTTGTTTGGACCAAGCATGTCAGAGAGTACATAATGAACATGTGCTCTTGTAAGTTCAATAAACTTTCTTTGTAATTTTCTTTTAACAGCTAACTCTGCCTCTTATATCCTTACCTAACACCTTAACTACCATGCTGCCATAGGTAAGTGCTTAGTTTGCCTGCTTGGTAAATTATGTTATTACAGGTGCACCTACCTCATTGTGAAGCTATCACCAGCCATGCAATGTCATGAACAAGTCTGCATCTGACACACTGCTGTCTTCCTGGGAACACTCTTCTGACGTATATGGGGAACAAGACCCTGGTGACAGAGGCATGGACCCTGAGTCCACTGAGCAGGTGCTTCCACATGGGGATAGTCCATCAGAGCTTGGTCCTCCTTGTGTCTCCATCCCTGATTTTCTATCCAGAAGAAGGCTTTGTAAAGCACTTATATACTCTACAGCAGACCGCAGGGTCTCCACTTTGCTCATCTTCTTATTTGGACCCTGAGCTTGGGGTACATGCTGTTTGAGTTTAGCAAAGCCAAGATTGACCAACTTCACCCTGTTCCTCTCCCTCTCATTGCGTCTTTCTGAAGTAGAGGAGATGATGCTCTTGGTGGTGCAGGAACCACTGCGTCGTTGACACCTCAGTCTTTGAGGAGATCCTGAATGTGTACCACTTTTGTGCATAGTCCTTGGTTGCCTCTCTGGGCGTCTCTGCTCTTCTAAGGTTTCCATAGATGTGAGGTGGAACAGGTGCTTTGCTCTTCAAGAAGGTTATCACAAAGGGTGTGAGACCACTGACTGCGTCCCTTGAAATGATCTGATTTGTTGCTTTGCCACCTGTACTGAGTCGTATCCTGCAATAAGCCAAGATCTGCAGAGAAGAGGTAACACCCCTCTCAGCCGGTCATGGCATGTCCCTGTTCATTTCTCTCATTCACTTCCTTGTGCACCACAGTGTATATCTCACTCCCAGCTCAATAACACCCCCTCCCTCCAATTACCATATACTACTTTCACTAGAGATCTCTTTTCACTGACTGATCCCTCCTTCCTTTAAACTGTTTCAAGAAATCCTGAGAAGGGAGGGAAGAGAGAAAAAAAAAGTCCTGCCTGTTGTAGTCAGTGATGGACAGCAGTGTTTTCTGCTGTGTATGTTACAGTCTCTGTGCTAGTTGTACAGTGGAACATCTGCTGTACCAAAAATCATACTTATATTATGCGCATAAAATATTTGTCTCACGACTGGTGCAAATCAGAGAGCAAGCAATCACCAATAGCCCAAGAGTGGCCCCTTTTCTCTATATAGCCACCAATACAGCCACTATTGCAGCTTCCACATGGTGCAGCTTTCTTAGGATCCTGAACTGTTCTATTTAAGACAAACAAGTATTTTGACTCTAGTAGTTTTATTACCACAGCTACAAGGTTGATTGATTTTGGGATCTTATCACTGTGGGTCCGATTCTTTATATCCCCCTACAAACAGCTGACGTTGCTGAAGGGAAGTCAGCCAATACAGTATTACATGTGGCTATTCAAATGAACGGGTTTCCAGGTTGGCCTACTAGACTAAGAGTTGTTGTTCACCACTCTGATTGATAGAAGGATACCTACTCTCTATGACTTTCATCATATGGCCTAACAAGTCGGAAAATGTACTAGGACTTCTTAATTTTTTTCTTCTTAGGCCTCGTTCACATCAGCGTTCAGCCTATCCGTTCTCCTGCTACGTTATAGGAGCAGGAGAACGGAAAGGACGGATTGGGCACATAACCGAGGCGAGCGGAGCCTACGGACCCCATAGACTATAATGGGGTCCTTTAGGTTTACGCTCAGAAAATGATTTTGGAGCGGAGACAAAAGTCCTGCATGCAGGACTTTTGTCTCCGCTCCAAAATCATTTTCTGAGCGTAAACCTAACGTACCCCATTATAGTCTATGGAGTCCGTAGGCTCCGCTCGCCTCAGTTATGTGCCCAATCCGTCCTTTCCGTTCTCCTGCTCCTATAACGGAGCAGGAGAACGGAAAGGCTGAACGCTGGTGTGAACTCAGCCTTAGTTATTCTGGGAGACTTTGACAATAATCATCCGAGAACAATCTATTTAGATTAATGCAAATATTATATCTGAACTCCAACAGCTTCCACATTTGAAAGTGTACCTTGGACTGTGAAACGGAACATTTAGGCCCTGATGTATCAAGACCATCGCGTGCTGTGCCAGTCTTGTTAAGACCTGCGCTGCTGGAGACAGCATATCATTTATGATAAAGGTATAGGCCTTGTCATAAATGACATGACCTCTCTGTGCACCAAACTGAAATCTACAGCAGTCATTATTTATGCCAGTTCCTAGTTTCTTCAGTTTCAGTCTTTATTTAAGCCAATGGCCCCACTCACACCCCGCCCCCTTTTTGTAAGCCTGGTAAGGACGTAAGCCTGGCAAGGACATAAAATGTCACTTAAAAAAAAAATTGCAGTGACATTTGCTATACCAAAGTTTTGTGACTTTTTTTATGAGAAAACACACGCAAGGGAAGGGTTATCGAAGAGATAATAAGACCTCCAGACGTGGCAGACCCGCACAGTTGATGATATTCACCTGGTCTGTATAGTTGGATTTGGTCTGCATAGCTCCGGCACTGCTATCTCCACTCGCCTCTGCACCAGCATCACAGGCCGCAGCGGTGACCCGCTCCCCTTGTGTCACAGACCGAATCCAGCGGCGGGGACTAGGTGAATATCTTTGACTGTGCGGGTCTGCTACATCTGGAGGTCTGATTATCTCTTGGATAACCTCTTTAATTCTAATTACCACTGCTGCTAGTTTTCACACAACCACATCCTAATGGAACGGATGCATCCTGATGTGCAAAATCAAAACAGATCCATTTCATTCCAAGAGTGAAAGTAGCCTTAACTGATTGCAGGGTGTCCGACCACTGGGACCATAACCGATCCTGAGAATGGAGTTCCCGTTCCCCAAATATGATAGAGTAGTAAGTGGTGCATGTGCATTGCCGCTCGATTCATTATCTATGGGAGTGCCGGAGTACAGCGCTCCACTATTTCTGGTGGTCCCATAGAGAATGAATGGAGTATCAGTGTGCATGCTCGACCTGCTGCTCCCTCAGATCAGGGAAACAGGACCCTCGTTCTTGGGATCGTGGGTGTAGCAGCGGTCTGACACCCCCCTGCGATTAGTTAGTTATTCACTATCCTGTGGAAAGGGGATAACTTCCAAACCTGGCACAACTCCTTTAATTCCAATGCCTGCTCTTTCTCTACCCCCATTTTCTTCTGTTGGGGGAAGAGTTCCGAGGCCCCCCGTCTTTGCTAGATTATCAGCCATCCTGTGGGTTCTGCTGAAATAGTGTAATGTGTGTGGGGACCTTTACTTCACCAAAGTGATATAGGTTAAGAGTTGAGAGAAGGACTGGAAACAAAGGTCAGAGTGGCAGGTGCTTTAAGGTACCCTTTCATATACTACAAACCCCATCATGCAATGCAGAAATATAGTAATGTATTTTAGATCTGTGGATATAGCATTATAGGATGATTCCATACAGGACAATAGCACGCTTGTATTGAACTGATTAATAGAGAATTGAAAGGGTTAGCAAGTATAGACAACCTGGAAAGTAGAAGGAGCACCCCCTGAGTATGAATTGAGTAGGAGGGTCTCCCCGGGGGATTCTCACATTACCTAGTAAATAATGCCCTCTGGCACTCTGATACTGCAGGGACAGATTCCAATTAGATAACTGTGAATCGTTTCATGCAGAATGAACATTTGTAGAACATTAGAATTCCTATGTAGCTGATAAACAGTCAATTGTTCCTTCTTGTGGAAAAGAAATATACAGGGGTATAGCTATAGAGGGCGCAGAGGTAGCAGTCACTCCCAGGCCATGGTGCCCGAGTATGGTAGCCACTTGCTAAACCCCAAAAAGGAGGACACCTGAAACAATGCTCCTAACTTCGCTAAGCCACAACCCCTCTCCCAGTATTAGTGCCAGGCAAGAAGACAAAAAAGGGGGGGGAGACCTTAAGGTGAGCTGTGTGGGGCCGGAGTGCTTCTCTCACCTTCAGTCACAGAGCGACATGTTGGCCGGCTCAAGTGACTAACTGGGGGTGAAAGAAAGCCGTAGTTTGTAGCTGTAGCACATGCTGCATAGTGCAATGCTGCGATCTGAGTGTGGAGCTACAGAAAAGGAGGAAAGGAGGACATCCGAGTGTCTTCCCGGCCTTGCGCCGGATGGAAGACAGACAGCCATTAAAAAGTGGACCGTCAGGCCTAAATTCAGACATCTGACCACCCGAGGCCTGAGAGGGCCAAAGGCCACATAAAAAGATTTATCAGACTTTATAAATGGCACATGGGGGATTCCTTTTAGAGATTTAGAATTGGGGCTCAGGAGTTTCAAGTCATATTTATTGACACAAACACTCCATGCTTATGACTATTACTGCCAAGTGAATGACAACAGCTTTGTAATGTCCCCTTAACCTTAAGAGACGCTTTCTCAAGTAGATGAAATAGATGAAAACATAGTTGGTTACTGGATTTTCACCAGATCAATAAAGATGAATATTGTGTCACCAGCCTTGACAACTAAACCACTGCATCATTGAAGGTTTTGACTAACCCTAAATCCTCTTGAAGCTGTAAGATGAGTGAAGGTCACTGGATTATTAAAGGGGTTGTCCACTACTTTTATATTGGTGACCTATCCTCAGGATAAGCCATCAATATCTGATCAGTGGAGGTCCGATACCATGTACTTATGGTGATCAGCTGCTCAGAAGTAGCTATGATGCTGGAAATAGGTGCCAGAACTATGCATTACATGCACTTTCATTATACTGTATACTGGACAAAGCTGGTTACTGCAGGGCTGCCCACATCAAAGTGACCTGTGTATCTCTGGTGCTTATTTCCAGAGCTTTTCTGGAATAGCTGATTGGCAAGGGTATAGGGTATTGGAACCCTGCCAAACAGATATTGATGGCCTATCCTGGGGATAGGCTATCAATATAAAATGAGTGACCAACCCCTTTAAGGATAGACATTAAATTACTGCATAACCAGTATGTACACTAAATCATCAGTGGATTACAAACAACAGTACACTTCATGACTGGGTCAACCGGGACTGGCCAGTGATTGGACTGGAACTTTAATTGCAATTGGTCTGATTTTGAGTATCATTACATCCGGTTTACCTCTAAGGCCTCACTTGTATAGGTGACGCAGAACCCCGATTTAGCTGGATTTACACTGGCCGACTGAGCGGCCGATAGTTGAGAAGGAAGCGTTTCTTCCTGACAGTCGGCTGCTCGTTCAGTAAAGGAGACCGCTGCATTTACATTTTACTACTGCAATCCCTTGTCATACAGAATCAGTATCGAGCTGGGGTACCTAGGGCCCACCAGTTAAATTTATTTTGGGGGCCCACTGTATGGATACATTCAAATATAATGAATAATTTAACAAGTTTTTTTATATGAACATAGGCTGGTTGAGGTGCTGTACATTGAATATATGTATGTAGTGCAGTAAGTCTACTGTGTTATGTGCCACTTGTGTAAGGGGTGGGGAGACTCGGGGCCCACCTTGTTCACAGGCCCACCGGGGTATTCCCCAGTACCCCTGTGGGCGAGTCCGAGCCTGTAAAGAATCATGGTTTCTGAGCAGCAGATCCCTGTTTAAACCACACGATCTGCTGCCCAGAAGCCATGATCGGTGGTGTCTGCATGAACGACAGGATAACCCAATGAACAAGCGTTTCGGCACATTTACATGGCCAGATTGTTGGGAACGACCGTTTGCAATAATCTGCTCGATTATCAGGCCATGTAAATGCACCTTAAGACTTAAAAAAATTCTAAAGAAAACTGGTCCACTCCTGAAAGTCACAGACTTAATTATATAATCTCACAGGAGATTTGGGGAGGAGAGGGACTGAGTGGCACCTACTAGCATAGTGCTATTAAGACAGCTGATAGATGTCCCTATTACAACATTCACTAGATGTAATGGTCATGTTAGGTTAGTTAATAATAAGTCGCTGTTCGCTGATTTTGTACGACTGGACCATCAAAAAAACTGAATATCCTATAGTGGGCACAGAATTGGACAAACAATGGGACCGTAATTGCTATAAAACAATATAATAAAACACAATGGTTGTTCACAACATAATGTATAGCATGGATGACCTAACCTAAAAGATTCTTAAGGACATCAGCAGTGACCAGACCATCAATCTATGTCTCATCTTCTCCCTGACACTGCTGTACTTAAATGTATGGGGACATACTGCTCAAATGCACATGGAAAGACAAGACCACCATGCTGTGAGGAGACACAAGAGTTAACAATAAGAAAGCGGGTGACAGGCCAGCAGGATACATCCTGTGTGGAGCTAATATGACAATAAGACCCCTCATGACCACTTATAAATCCCCCATGAGAAACTCCTAAAAATTCCACAGCTGTAAATTGGGTCCTCATACAATGCCCAATGTATGTGATCTGATCATGAAATAAACCTTTAAAATGGGTCTACATAAAAAAAAATATGTACAGCCTACAAACACTTGCTTGTCTCAAGTGTAAACCACCTTTAAATGAGGACATCTTTAAATTGTGTGGAACCGAAGATATAATGTTGGTAAGATCATGGAGATCAAAATGTATTTGAATTTCAGTTTGTGTGTCTCCCTAGGGTTGGACAAGGTATACTTATACAAGAGGTGGACTGGTCTTCAGCCATGGTTTGATGAAACCTGGCATTCTGGATTTACTGTAGGCATTCTTCACTTACTGTGTGTGACCTGGCTTCTGCTCCTGTGCTTCTGACCACATCATATATGACCTTCTCTCCTTCCGGTCCTTAGTTTTTGCTCTTATTTCTGAAAACAAGTTCAAATCCATGTCTTTTTTTAGCAAGATGTAAAAGCATAACTTGAAACTTCTGGGCCCCAATACCAAATACATAACAAGGTCCCTACCAATCTTATACCATTTATAATAGTGGTGTCTCCTTATGTGGTAGAAGAGCCTTGTACTGCAGGATGCAACTGCTACTTGTCCAGACCCAATCTTGTGGAGGCCTGGAGAGGTTCCTGCTCCGTCCCAGCATCATTTTGGCAGCACAAATTTGCTCTGAATGTTCAAATGGAAGTCTTTTTGTCAAATCAAAGGATTCTGAAAGTGAAAAAGTGAATCATGGTGTTTGAGGTTGGTTTTGATATTTTGAGATTGGTCGTGCAAAACACAGATTTCAGAGTCAACAGCCTTTCATGACCATTGACAGAGGTTCTCTGCTAGAAACAGTGTCCTGGGCCTTGTGCACGGTACATATGATGTCATACAGGCACCTTGCACTGCCGTACTGGCCCTGTGTCTTGCCTAAAAGGGTCCATGTGCTGGTGTTTAGGCTTCCTTACAACACTGTGCAAAGTCCGACGAAGTATGATGCAATAGTTTTATTGACAGATTCACACAGAATTATTGTATAAAGCATTCATTATAAAAACCTAGCACAAGTGTCACACTGAGACATTGCTCCATCTCATTCATTATCAGCAGTGTTATTAAGGAATAAGGCCTTCATTAAAGTGTGCATTGTGATTATTCTATTTCTGCTCAAAATTACTAGTGTGTGTTCTTTCTTATCTTAGTACACCAGACCCTTGACCTATGTAATTAGTGTCCCTGTTCTCCACCCTGCTGTGCCCTTAGGTCTCCCGTTGCTAAGGAGGCATTGAGGGCCCCAGAAGCTAACAGCTGGAGTTCTGCCTTTTGCAAAGACTTCCAGCCTAATTGTTTTAATGAAGGTGGTCCCAGAGCTTTGTTCACAGTGCCAGCACCAGACTGATACATGGTGCCTTCCACCGTGTACAGCTATTTTTCAAGCACGGTTCATTTATCATTTTAAATGTGAGCCCTTCTTCTCCCAAGGAAGAAAATAGAGCTGGTGCGCATTAATCGGATGCATACGGTCCCACCCTCCCCTTCTGTTCCATGTGTGGACACGCTGAGCAGACTGTAGAGACCATATTGGTCCAAGCAGAAGTTGTCCTGGCTGTATTGTGGCTGATGTAAAGCTTGAATTCACATGAACACTTCATCATTTCTACATAAAGGGACCAATGTATACTGTGCAACTGTAGCATGCAAATAGAAACACAATGAAGGGGCCTAAATGCCCAATTTACATATTATTGCTAAGATATAACAATACATGTAAAGATATAGGCTGGGGAAGAGGACATATTTACATGAAGCAGAGTCAGTGGGGATGGATATTTTCTAGTGGTTGAACAAGTTAAACTGGTCTGGGTGATATGGAATTTTCCGATAAATCCTACTTTATTTGTGACCCCTGGCTACAATTTAAGCTGCTTTGCAGGTGGAGTGTAATTGGTTTTATCAGGGTTGGGTCTAAAATAAGGCAAACTATGGTCTTGTCCTTAATATTATAATGTAAGACCTCTGAATGGAACAGGGGATTCATTTCATTTGCAAATAAATATACAGCCAGTTATGTTTTGGGGAAAATTGAAAGCTTATTTGTGTTTTCTTATAGGCTTGAAGAGCAAATCTGCAGTTTACAGAGCTTTTGATGAGACTGGGTACAACAGTAGCAAATTCTAAGCTGTCAGAAATATTGGGGTACTTTTACATGGTACATTTTGTGTGAAGGTACCCCTGGGTTCTCTATGCCTTCTCTATAAGCAATAATCACAGTTGACAACTTCCAGAAAAAGAGATCTCCTGGAAAAATGGTACATCTCCTATGTGCCCATCCCCTATGTGGGTTCTGTGTACAGCAGGGTTCTGGTCTCGGGTCTTCACAAAAGGGAGATGGCCTGGAGTATGCATACAAGGGGTCCTAGCCCGGGGTCTGTATACAGTGAGTTTGTATACAGGGAGTTCTGGCTTGGAGTTCATATACAGGGCTGTGCTTGGGACTGTATAAAGGGTGGTCTGTGTCAACTTGGGGGTCTGTATCTTTACTCAGGAGGTCTAGAGTGTTGTATGTATTTATTTGGGGATCTGCTGATGGGGTCTTTGTGTTGGGAGTGTGTCCTAAGTAAATAGGTGGGAAATAAGGAAAAATATATTCTGCATTTTTTGCTCCCATCTTTAGATTGTCATTGATGTCATTGGCAAGTAGGACAATCATGCCTCCTTGCACTAATAGCAAGTTGAGTTGCTAGAAAGCTATATTAATGTTAATCATGCAATGATAAAATAAAAACCCTGGACAAGCTCTATAGTGACATGATGGCATTGTACAGTGCATTCAGAAAGTCTTCAGACCCTTTTACTTTTTTCACATTTTGCAGTCTTGTGCTAAAATGAAAAAAAAAAAAATCATGTTTTTTCCCATCAATATGAACTCAATATCCCATAATGACAAAGTAAAAATGGAATGCCTGAAATCTTTCCTAATTTATTGAAAAGAAAAAACTTAAATCTTGCATTGACCTAAGTATTCAGAACCTTTATTCAGTACTTAGTTGAAGCACCTTTGGCAGTTATTACAGCCTTCAGTCTTCTTGGGTATGATGCCACAAGTTTTGCACACATGGATTTGGGGATTTTGAGCTCTTCTTCTCTGAAGATCCTCTCAAGCTCTGTCAGGTTGGGTGGGGACCATTGGTGGACAGCCATTTTCAGCTCTCTCCAGAGATGTTTGGGTCCAAGTCAGGGCTCTTGCTGTGCCACTCAAGGACATCCACATAGTTGTCCCTAAAACACATGTTTTTGATCAAAAATATATCTTTACTTTGCTCCATTCAGCTTTCCCTCAACTCTGACCAGTCTCCCTCTCCCACCTGCTGAAAAACACCTCCACAACATGATGCTGCCACCGCTATGCTTCACTGTAGGGTTAGTATTGGGTAGGTCATGAGCAGTGTCTGGTTTCCTTCAAACATGATGCTTAGAAGTGAGGCCAAAATCTTGGTTTCATCAGATCAGAGAATCTTGTTTCTCACAGTCTTAGGGCAGTTCACACAATGTTTTTTGGTGCTGTTTTTCACACCTTTTCCCAAAACACCTCTAAAAAGCATCCCATTCATTTCAATGAATAAAACCTCAAAAAAACTGCATGGAAAAAAGAAGCAGCATGCTTTATCTTGGAGCGGAACCCGCACTGTTATTTTTATTTTCATTGAAAGCTGGGTAATGATTACCAATTTGATTTTCATTACAGATGAAAAACAATGAATGTCACCCAGACTCCTGAATTGCATGCATAATCAGGGAGTGGTACAAGATCCAAAGCTGTTATATCACATATTTTCAGCTTGGGAAAGTCTAAAAGGTTCAAACTTTTTAGACTTTCATAAGTAGCTGGTTCATAAGTAGTAATGAGCAGCAGGGACTATATTTTAATTCGCGATATTTCACAAATACTTTGTAAAATATTCGCCATATATTCACAACTTTTGTGAATTTGAGATTGTTCTATTGAATGCGAAAAATCGGCAATGTAAAAATCGCGTAATTCGTAACGCGAAATACAGGCGTGGGTCACTTTGGCTAAATTTTTCAAGCTGGCATAAGTGTCCTGAGACTGGAGAAAATGGTTGGCACAGCAGAACATTAGAATAGCTTTATATGCAGACAGAGTCAAGTGCTCCAATATATTCGCAATTGCGCTAATTGGGAGCGATTAGAATATTTTTTATATGTGCAACTTCACATTTTAGCAGGTTTGACTACAGATTACTGATTGGTGTATGGTTGTGAACTTGACATTGCTTCCTTCTCATTGTCCCACAAGCAAAAAGCAGAGAGGAATCATGTGTTCAGATGGAAAAAAAATGCTGAATATTTGATATATCGAATATATAGCACTATATTCTGAATATTTGTGAATTCACAAAGTGGCGATATTCGCGATAAAAATTCGCTATTCGAAAATATTCGTGCTCAACACTATTCATAAGTAGGTTTTGTGGCAATCTTTTTTTTAAGCCAAAGTAAGAAGTTGACTGGAAGCTGAAGGGAATGAGAAATACAAGGGAAAGATTTATATTTCTTCTTCCTGCTATATCCATATATGGCCTGGGCTTTAAAAACTGCTGTAAAAGCTGTGTGTGACACCACCCTATGGCCAGGGTCAAACTTGACTGAATAGCTGCGGATTTGTCGTTGCGGAGTTTCGCTTGGCAAATTTGAAGAGTTGTACACTACCAGCAACGTGGATGAATATTTCTGAATTTAGCGAAAAAGCTGCGGTATTGCGGATTTGAAATCCACAGGATGTCAACTTCTGCGGCAGATTTCTCTTGTAGGTTTTACCATTTGCAATGAAGAGGGTGAAATCTGATGTCTTTTCCTTCGCATAAATTGCACGTAATACATGCCGTTTTGTTGCATTTTTTTGTCACGGCAGCTGATTTTTTCCCTGGATTTTCAGTCACTTGTAAACCCAGCCAAAGGGTAACTGCACACAATGTGGATTATTTCGGAGTGAATTTTCTTGTGGAAAAAAAATAAACGTAATACAGTACCAGCAAAGTGAATGAGATTAGACAAATTTTCCCCTTAGGTGCAGAAATTGTCCTGCCGTGTGCATTTTAAAATCTGCAGCATGTCAATTGTTTGTGCATTTCTGCACATTCTGTAGAGTGGTTTTCATCCACAGACTTCAATGAGGTTGTTAACATAAACAGCAAATCCGCATCAAAAAATACAACAAAAGCTTCATAAAAACGCACAAAAAAATGCACCAAAGCTGCGATAAATAGTGAATAAAAATGCTCGTGTGACATTGAAAAAGATGCAAAAAGGGGTCATGCAATTATTTTGACTCCTAAAACTGGTGTAGAAATCTTCATAAATGTCCTCCAAAGACTGGTGACTTATTTTTTTTATTTCTAGGCCCAGTGGTTAGCACTGGTGCCTTGCAGCGCTGGGGTCCTAGGTTCGAATACAACTAAGCACAACACATGGAGTTTGTATGTTCTCCCCGTGTTTGCGTGGGTTTCCTCCGGGTTCTCCGGTTTCCTCCCACACTCCAAAGACATACTATTAGGGAACTTAGATTGTGACCCCCATTGGGGACAGTTGGATGCTAATGTCTGTAAAGCGCCGTGGAATATAGCAGTGCTATATAAGTGCATAAAATAAATAAATAAAAACTTTCTAGTTAAAAAAAAAGTGCAATGAAAGTTTTCTAACCAGTGAAATTCCTTTGATGATGAGACCAGAGATAAACGGGACCACACTAGTTGGTAATTGGCTAATCAGATCATTAAATGTCAGTAAAGGCACATAATATCACTGGTAAACAGTAGTACAAAAGTGGAGCTAATCTAATAAGTTCCAGCGGCCTCATCCTGCCTGCTATTCATAGGGCTGCTCTGCATTGAAATGAATGGGATTCTCAGCGGTAACTGCAGAGACAGACGGCTTCCCGGACATCTCTTTGTTCTAGGTGACAAGTGCAGCGCAGCATGGCGGTATGCTACCAGTCCTGCTCTCAAAAACATGGATGACTTATTAAATGCTCCTGACTACAGCAAACCTATAAAATGGCAGGTGGCTCATACAGCACTTTTCCACTCATACTCTTTAAGATTCTATAAAGTTAAAAATGAATTGCTACAGCAGCAGCCAAAGAGGCGTAACTACCATAGCGGCAGACCATGCGACTGCTATGGGGCCCAGAGCAAGAGGAGGCCCAGTTGGGATCATTCCCTCTTCTACTAGGGGTGAAAACTTGGTCAGGACTCTACCCTATAAAGCAGGGGTGCGGAACCTTTTTGCTGCCGAGGGCCATTTGGATATTTGTAACATCATTCGCAGGCCATACAAAATTTAAAACCTAAAAATTTGACTGCTATATTTGGTCAAACATATAATTGACTTTGGGGTAAGTTACAGAAATTGCGCTTCAATTAAAAAAATTCTAGAGCGCTGTATTTTTGCAGCACAGAATGGCGCATTCACTATATATATTACATATAGTATAGGCGTCAAGTTAAGACTGTTACATATTTAGTTCTTTATTTGGTATTTATGGCAGCCAAGCTCATCCCAGTGGGGTCCAGAGAGGGGTTCACCCAGCTTTTAATCTCCCTGCCTCTTTCTCCCTGTCTTTGTCCCTTTCTCAGCCTCAGATCTGCCCCTCACCTCCATCAGCCTCAAATCAGACTCCTATCAGACCCCCAGCCTACAACAGCCTCAGATCAGACTCCTATCAGACCTCCCAGCCTCATATTAGACCCCAATTAGACCCTCCCTAGCTTCAGACCAGACTCCCATCAGACCCCCAGCCTCAGATCAGACCCCCATAAGACCCTTAGCCTCAGATCAGCCCCCCAGCCTCACACTAGACCCAGATCAGACCCTCCAGCCTCAGATCAGACCCTCCCCAGCCTTAGATCAGACTCCCAGCCTCAGATCAGACTCCATCAGACCATCCTTAGCCTCAGATCAGCCCATCATCAGACCATACCTAGCCTTAGATCAGCCCCATCAGACCTCCCAGCCTTAGATCAGCACCCATCAGACCCCCCAGTCTCAGATCAGCCCCATCAAACCCCCAGCCTCAGATCAGCCCCATCAGACCCCCAGCCTCAGATCAGCCCCCATCATGGAAGCGGTCATTGGCATTTTCAGAATATGTTCTGGCAGGGGGCCGGGGGCCACATGAAATTATCCCACGGGCAGGAGGTTCACCACCCCTGCTCAAAAGGAACAACTTTTAGAAAATGAAGCAGTGGAAAATGGCCCAAGGGTCATTCAAAGGGTTTAGGCAGAAACCCTTCTGTCCTGTGAGGGGGCCTGGTTTGATCCTTGCTATGGGGCCCTTACTTCTCTATGTACGCCACTGGCACAGTACCTGCACAGTAAATGAGATCTGACAAATCTCATGTACTGTACAATTCTCTTTATTTTTGTACTGCAAATCTACAGTGCTGTGTTGTACATTACCAGCAAAGTGGATGAGATTTTAATAAATACAGAAAATGCTGTATAAATTGACTTACAGGCAGTGCAGATTTGAAGTCTTCAGCCTGTCAGTTTATGCTGCAGATCTCCCCAGTGGATTTCACTCTTTGCAATGGAGAGAGTGAAGTCCACAGCCTTTTCCACAGGAGAAGCTGCATGTAATACAAGTGTTTTTTCTGGCAGTCTTTAATGTAGAACCACAGCAAAAAGTGCTGCAGACTTCTGGGGTCGGCAAATGTGCAGTCGCACTGCCACCCCATTCATTTCTACGCTAGCACTGCTACACTGCCATCCTTGGGCACGACAACTGTTGCACAACCAAGATCAACGTGTGACCGAACCTTAAATATGGTTTCACGTAACCACAGAAGGTCTCGATGTCTTAAGAATTTTGTCTGGAGTTTTTTTTTTTTTTTTACCACTGAAAGACCACCTGAGAAACCTCTTGGTGGTTTTTATGCAATTTTTTTTTGCACTTTTTTTTTTCTAAAGAACTGTGTGAGCCATGTTTTTTTTTTTACAGCTGTTTCTTTTTCTCTATTGAGGAGTTGTCAAAATGGCAGAAAAAAATAAAATACACCAACTAGTCCACAAAAACACCCTTGGCAAAAAGAACAAAAACCCTTGTATGTGAATTTCGTATTTCCCATAGACTTTCAACTAAAATCTAGAGCTGGAATTTTACCAGAAATTAACACACCAAATTTGGCAGGGGCAAAAACACCTTCAAAACCGCATAAGTACAGAAAAACAAAACATTAAAAACCTATCTGTTAACCCACCCTAATGCAGCTCATATTAAATCCATCAGAAAGCAGCCTTACATAAAACATCTGTCAGCAGTCACATGGCAGAATAGGTGTGTGAGTAGGGAAGTTCGGGTGAATTCATATATGGCAGATTTGCTGCAGAAATTTCTGTGATATGGATTTCTGTAGACCCCATTCAGATTAATAAGACAGTTGCCGAAATGTCCACAGTAAATCTCCTTCATGTGAATACAGCCTATTGTAAGTTAAGGGGAAGGGGGATGTTATTTACTAACAGACCCATTTTGTCACATGGGCACTTTTACACCATCCTCGACACTTTGGAGTGGTGGGGGCATGGTAGGGCCCAGGACATAGGTCCCGGGAAGTATAGGCTTGTTTACGCTCAAGGAACATGGACTGCCAGAAGTGTACCTAATTTATGGCAAGGCCTCTGCCTCGTCATAAATTAAGCGTGTCCTCCTCAGTACAGGGGCTATCAAAGACCAGTGTAAAAAGCCATTCTTTGATAATTGACCCACAGTCTCTTTTTCCTATTTTGTAGTCTGGGAAGTATGAGAAAGGAAGAAACCTAGCCCACATAATCAGCCCAATCTCATGTATTATATCCTGAGCCATACAAGGAATTCTGTAATAAGCTGTTAATAGATCACAATATTGGATCCCAGAATCAGTTATCCTATAATCCCTTTACAGTATGGTGGTTTACTGTATTTAGAACATTCTTGGGTTGTAATAGGGGAAGGTGTGGTGAGAAGAGCAGATTAAGGAAATTAATACTACTGAGTGACTGGGAGGGAGGACATCCCAATACATGATACTGGGACAATCCTCTTAAGCTGTCTGGGCACACTGGATAGCCAAAATAAGGCTAGTGTTACATGATGATCTTGGGCAGGACAGGAGTCACATGACCAAGGATCGCAGAGTATAAGGGCATCCAAAGAAATTAATGGGGTCGAATTGCGACTAACACGTTTACTGCTGCTGGATTTTTTTCAATTCTGTTTTTGCATTCAAGCTAGCTGCGCTGCCACCCCATTAATTTCTATGGATACCTTACTACACTGTGATCCTTGGTTGTGCAACACTTTTCATGCCCAAGATCGCTGTGTAGCCCTAGGCTAAGGAGCTCTTGACATGGGCCGAGAATCCGCCAGATAAACACCGACGAGTCTTCCTATAAACGCTTGTTAGCGATTATCTAGTGGTGTAAAGGTGCCGCTGATTACCCAGTGTTGGTAATTTGATCATTTGTGTAGGCATCTAAATCATCATTTGTTGGCAGCAGATTGTGCTGTGTAAACAGTTTCTGCTGCCGGCAAGCAATGAGTCTGTATGTGGAAGAGCGATGGCATTACCGATCATTCCTCCTTATACTATGGAGGAGATTGCTGCATGTACATACAGTGGTCCCTTCACTGAGGAGCAGACTTGCCGGGAAGGAACGCTTCTTTCCCAACAATGACCTGCTGTATCGGCCTGTCTAAAGGGAACTTAAGAATACATGCACATGGGGGGTGGATTTATCATTGTAGCTGTATTTGGGGTTAGCCTAGGCGTGCGCACAAGGTGTGCCAGGTGTGCCTGGGCACACCCTAATAGTCACCTCCGTGCTCACTGCCCCCCGCTGATTCCCCTGTCTGTTATGCTGGCTGCCGCCGCCCGCCGCACTGTAAATTAATTTACAATACCTGGCTGTGGGCGGGTGGCGGGCGGTGGCTAGTATTCACATAAGGGGTGGAGTCCAGGACCCAGCGGAGGCAGAGAGGGTGTGCTGTGCGGCGCAGGCTGAGTTAACGTGACGTGACGTCATACTGCATCTGTGTGTACCTAGCGTGCCTGCAAGTTGGTGAGGTGAGGTGGGGGTGAGGGCTGAGGGCATATAAAAAAAGAAGTATGTACCTTTGTAACCCCCTGTCCCACAGTGCTACACCTCCTCTGTTGTGCCACCCCCCATTTTTGACTGTGGTATCTTATGTGCCCCCCCCCCCCTATATATTGTTCCTAGGCGCAGAGGCGGAGTCACGCCAACGCTAGGGTGAGGCCCAGCCTGTGTGTGTGTATGTATGTATGTATATATATATATATATATATATACACATACACACACATGTGGGCATGTGTGTTTGTACTTTAGGCTGCATACCCTAATGCAATAGGCTGCGCACGCCTATGGGGGTTAGTTTTTAGATTACAGTTGCTCTGTGCACGATTCACCAAATTTATGAATGTGGTGCATGGTAATAATTAATTTGGTGCAAGTACAACATGGTTTTGCCTATTTCAGTAGAAGAACATCTGGGGGATGCCTATGGTGGAGTTGTAACATCTTATTTCAGAAATGTGATACAAAAGAGAATTATGCCTTTTGCCCACGAACGTAAGGGCTCCGTGCGGTCTGCAATGCATAGGGACCGACTGTGGGGCAGGCGCATGCGGATCGCGGACCCAAGTTCTATTTTTTAGCGCAACGGGAGCATGGAACGGAACACCATGGAAGCACTCTGTAGTGCTTTCTTGGGGTTCCGTTCCATGCTTCCATTCCGTGGGCATGGAGCCCTTACATTCGTGGACAAGAGGCCTTACTCTGTAATCCAAATTTTGACTCCACGTCTGTAGGTGGTGCTGGAAGGCGTAGTGCTCAAAAAGTTGTCAAATTTTGACCTAAAAAAGTCACAAAGTCCCTACTTGTGACTTTCTGGGGTGAAAATCCTGGTGTGCAGGGTGCTAAATTCCCCCCTGTATAAAATGTGCTTATTTCCCTAGGTAAATTTCAATGGCTTCATGCACACGATTACACCACCTCTACCTGCTCTCAAAATCCTCACAAAGACATGACATCCAAAGTCAACAAGGAAGGGCCGTGTTTATTTAACAGACGTGCAGCCTGTGCAGACACACCTTCAGTCCATCATACATCTGTGTCATGGCAAGTACATCAGAAGCTGAGTCATTAGAAAGCACAACAATGACTACGTTTAGCTTCATTTTCCCTTCCTTAATTTTTAAAAAATGAGAACTGATCCTAAAGGGGTTGTCTCACTTTAGCAAATGGCATTTATTATGTAGAGAACGTTACTACAAGGCACTTCCTAATGTATTGTGCATGTTGTGCATATTGGGGCACATTTACTAAGATTGTCTTTTTACGCCTGTCTTAATTTCCACTTGCGCTATTAAAAGATTTATCTAATTTATGATGAGACAAGTGGCCATGCGACTAAATATTGTCACACCACCAGTTAAAAAAGGGACTTCCGACTATTTTTTAACTAAAATAGTCGCAACTTTCTTAATAAATGACCCCATTGCGTCCTTTGCTGGCTTGGTTCATTTTTTCATCACATAATACACTACTCGTATGCAGGGGTTATGACCACCCTGCAATCCAGCAGTGGTGGCCATGCTTGAACTTTATGGCCTCTTTCACATGCTCAGTATTTGGTCAGTATTTTTGCATCAGTATTTGTAAGCCAAATCCAGGAGTGGGTCAAAAACACAGATGAGGCACAAATATTTCTATTATACCTTTTCTCTGTAGGTTCCACTGATGCAAAATACTGACCAAATACTGATCGTGTGAAAGAGGCCTATAGGAAAAAGTGCTGGCCCCTCTGGTAGCAGGAACCGTGGGAACGCACATAGGCATGCATAACAGCTAGCATCCGGGCTACCTCGTATCTGCGCTGCAGCGGTGGCAGTAACCCCTGGACACAAGCAGTGTATTATGTGATGGAAAAATGAATCCAGACAGCAAGGGAGGCAATATGGATAATAACAATATATTAGTAAGTGCCTTGAATTAACTTTATCTATATAATAAATGCTATTTGCTGAAGTGAGACAACCCCTTTAAGGCCTCTGTGTTCAGTACGAATACCATGTACCAAATCCTGAATCATTCATTTTAACGGGTCTGTGGATGCGAGTATCGTTTATCACTGGTCATCTCTGCGTTCAGGAAAAATCGCAGCATGTTCTATATTGTATTTTTCACACAGCCCTGGCTCTTTAGAAGTGATTGAGGCTTGCGTGAAAAACGGAAGGCATCTGGATGCAATGCGTTTTCACTGATGGGTGCTAGGAGATGTAGATTCTTATACATGTGTGAAAAACACATCAAAAACTGATTGCCTCCGCATGGAAAAACCGAAACACTGAACGCAACTGTAGACAAAACTAGTTAAACTTGCCTGCAAAACTATCAGTTTTTCGCTGAACAGATCCTATCACAATCTGTATTGCTTGTGTGAAAGAGGCCTTAGACTTGGGCTACATGGCAGTCATGGCCACAACACCCGTCACACAGCCAAAAATTGCTGAGTGGTACTGCAGCCACTGAACTCAATATGCATTGTGACTCGCAAGTTGACAGTGGCAGACTGATTAGGTTACCAGGTTGATGGACTTAGGCCACCACCTGGTTAGTTGAGTCTTGGCGGAGCAGAGCTACTGACAAGACCTACATGTGCAAGCTCCTGCAGACTAGTCCAGAGAACCTTTCTCTCTGAGGCTACAACTGCCAGAGAAGATACCCCTTGAGGAAAGAGACCTGCCATCTTAAAAGGCCCATAACCATCAAGGCTGTGCAAAATAACGCCAGTAAGGTACCGATCATTTATGGCAAAATACTTTACTATTGTGGAAAGGGTTTATTGCCTCCAGCACCCTGTGAGAAGACCATCTGGATCTACATCTGCATCCATCAGCCTGGGGATTGCGGGAGTTAACAAGAACAGAACAGGCTGTACTTGCTTGTAGAGACAGTAAAGTGTCCTTAGAAGGAGAGTCAACGAGCGCTACTATTATTATCATTGTTGCTGCCCATACACAACTATTAGCAGGAGATGATATTGTGATATACTCTGGAGCATTTTTTTTTTTTTTTTTTGCTCCTGTACGTACTAGTACTCCCACCAAACATTTATTAAATAAATACTTTATTGCAAGCGGCAGGCCTGATCATTGATTCTATCATCCATCCACTACTCCCTGCACCCTATCAAATATTTACCATTAAGGGCATCCCAACTACTGCAGCGACTAAACAAGAAGGCACACCCTGATCTTGAAAGTTCACCAGGGACTGGAGTACATTTCAAAGTAGGTGCACAGACTGACGGAGGATGTGCCTAATTTAAAAAATAAGTACAAGTCTCCTTATAAAATAGGCGCATCCTCCGACATCGCAGGGGCTATCAAAGACAGTCATTAAGCACAGTCTTTACAGTTAGCATATGCAAGTTCTCAAGGTTGTGTATAGGGGCATTTGATAGTATACACGTGCAACTCAATAAATTTGAATTTCATTGAAAAGTTAATTTATTTCACTAATTCAGTTCAATGTTGAGTGTTGTTCAGTGGTCCAAAGCCCTGTTTTCAGATGAAAGTAAATTTTGCATTTCATTTGAAAATCAAGGTCCCAGAGTCTGGAAGAAGGGTGGAAAGACCCACAATCCAAGTTGCCTGAGGTCCAGTGTGAAGTTCCCACAGTCAGTGATGGTTTGGGGAGCCATGTCATCTGCTGGTGTTGGTCCACTGTGTTATATAAAGTCTAAAGTCAACGCAGCCGTCTACCAGGAAATTTTAGAGCACTTCATGCTTCCGTCTGCTGACAAGCTTTAGTCTGATAAAGCTTTATTTTCCAGCAGGACTTGGCACCTGCCCACACTGCCAAAAGTACCAATACATAATTTAATAACCATGGTATCACTGTGCTTGATTGACCAGCATACTCTCCTGACCTAAACCCCATAGAGAATCTACGGAGTATTGTCAAGATGAGACCCCAGACCCAACAATGCAGAGGAGCTGAAGGCCTCCATCAAGGCAACCTGGCCTTTTATAACATCTCAGCAGTGCCAAAGGCTGATCGCCTCCATGCCACACCAAATTGATGCAGTAATTCATGCAAAAGGAGCCCCGACCAAGTAGTAAGTGCATATACTGTACATATTTTTCTCTAGGCCAATAATTCTGTATTAATATAATATAATATTCTAATTCTTGAGATACTGACTTTTGGGTTTTCATTAGCTATAAGCCAATAGATCACTTTGCGTGTAATATATAATTTAAGAGTTTCACTTTTTGAATTGAATTACTGAAATAAATTAACTTGTCAATGATATTCTAATTTATTGAGATGCATCTGTAAATGTCCTCTCTGGGTTCCTCTCTATGTAACCTGCACAATCTTCTCAAACTCGACCAAGGGGTGCAATTTGTCTCTCTCTCAACAATTTTGTTTCTTTGCTCACAAATATGGCACTACAATACCCAGCTCTATTTCAGTGTATTCAATAAGGATTTCTGTGACTTCCACAGCAGGGGCAGAGGATTAAAGGGGTTGTCTCATGACAGACAATGGGGGCATATCGCTAGGATATGCCCCCATTGTCTTATAGGTGCGGGTCCCACCGCTGGGACCCGCACCTATATCGAGAACGGAGCCTCAAAAGTGAAGGAGGGCACATCGCTAATGTCAGCTAGCTTAATAGGGTAAAATCTGGTGACAGAATCCCTTTAAGGCTCCATTCACACGTCCGCAATGTCGTTCCGCATTTTGCAGAACGGAATTGCGGACCCATTAATTCTATGCTGCCCGGATCCGCACTTCCGTGTCCACACTTCCGTTCCGCAAAAAAATAGAACATGATGGGTTATTGGTTATTCCCTCAGGGCCTACCATAACCTCCCCATTTTTCCCCCCAACCAAGTACCATCCCAATAAGACACCACACACTTCTGCTTGGATTAAATCGGCCACAGCAGCCGTTTATTAATAAAATAAATACATCCATAAATAATAATAATAACATTATAATTAACAATAACCCCTGACGAGGGAGATCGTAGAAGCCACAAAATGCTACCATCCACCATAAGCCAACCTGGCAACTCCATCTTGCCTCTAGCCGTAAGCACCAGCTCGAAGACACCAGCTGATGGATGCCTTCTCCAATTAACCAAGTACCTAAACTATGAGAGTCCAGCCCCACCATTGAGGCCCTCCCATTTCCACTACCGTCATAAACCACCAGCTTCTATGATCTCCCACCGCCAACAACGCGCAGCTTGAACCCAACACACTCCCTCAAGCCTGCGCGTTCCGCCACAAACGCAAAGCACGTTCGATTCCCCCTTGCAAGCCCAAAGCCCACAGATCAATGCCCACCGCATTCAGGTGAACACCATCCGCCCTCCAAAAACCACCACTCCCCGCTTCCAAGTCCGTATGCCGAACCGCCACCGCACCATTCCGTGCCACAAACCTCCCAATAGCCCTATTCACCTTCACCCTAGCCTTGTTGACCCGCTCAACCGACCGCGCCTCCCTCCACTTTTTCCTGGCCACAATGTCTGACCAGACCGTCACCATACCTGGAAACAAAGACCACAGCCTCAACAGATCAAACTTAATATCCTTAATAAGTTCCCTACACGGCCTAACCCCCAAATCATTACCCCCGACATGCAACACCAACACATCGGGGGCACGATCCAGCCTCACAAAACGATGCACCTCCCTCAATACACTGCCCCACAACATACCCCTACACCCCAACCAACGCAGCACCGCCTCGTCCCTGCTAAAACCAAGCTGACGCCCCTCCGGCCGCACATCCGCCCGCAGCGCACCCCAGAAAACAAAGGAGTGCCCCAGAATCCACACCAACACCGCACCTGCAACACAAACAAAAGAAAATTAATGCCAACAACTCAAATACCCCCCAACCGCACGTAAGACCGAAAACGAGAAGACTCCCATCTCCCTATCTTCTTAATCACCTCCTCGCTCAATCCCAATCTCGCCGCCTCTGTAGCAGCCCCAATCCTAAAGGAATGACCCGTAAAAAGCTTAGAGTCCATTCCCAACGCCTCCAAACACCTCTTAAACACTGCCACGAACTGAAAACGCGACAGAAACGAACCATCCTCATGCCGCAACAGGGGCCCCCTGGCCCCAAAACTCGCCCCCTCCCGATACTGCCGCAAGCAACGCACCGGGCACAACCCGCACCCCGGAATCTCAAACAACGACACACTGCACCCCCTGCCCTCCCTATCCGTTTTCGACACCCGAATCCGCACCACCACCCGGTCACCATACAAATCCACATCACCCCAACACAAACTCCCCTCCCTAGAAACACTAGGACACACCAACTCACCTAGCCGAAAAGCCCCGAAAAATGCCAACGAGAAAGCCAAACCAAACAATCGCACCTCACTCTCGGACCGACAAACCAGACCAAGCCGCTCCCCCAACCGTAACAACAGAGCAAAGGAAACAGGGCGTCTCCGATCCGCAACACGCTTCCCCCTCTTACACCCCTTCAACACCTGCCGAACCAAAAAGGTCTTGGTACAATCGGGTAAGCCCCTAAGCTTGAAACCAAACGCCAACCCCGCCATGACCCGATTCACCTGCGCCACCGACCTCCCCATCTCCGCCAAATTCCCCACAAACAACACCAACGGAACCTCACCCCCATCAACCCCCACCCCCAACTCAGCACACCACCCCTCCCACTCACTCCACGCCTTACCGTACGCCACCCAGGTGCCAGCACTCAGAGACTCCCTCAACAACCCAGCTACCGTACCTCCAAGAGCTCCCAGAGGGACTCCGGACACACCAACCCGACTGCCTCCGCCTCCGGGGCGAGCTGCCGAAAACGCTCCCACTGCAAACGAGAAAGAGAGTCAGCAACACCGTTCTCAACCCCTGGCACATGCACCGCCACAATCCAAGCATTAATCTCCAAGCAACACAACACCAAATGCTGCAACAATTTCACCACCGGGGGGGAAGAGGCCGTCAAACCATTAATCGCCTGTACCACCCCGAGGTTGTCGCAGTGAAACCTAACCTTCCTATCGCGGAACCTATCCCTCCATAGCACCACTGCCAAGACAATCGGAAACAATTCAAGCAATGCCACGTTACGAACCCAACCCCTCAACACCCAGGACTCCGGCCACGGACCCGCACACCACTGTCCACCACAGAACACCCCGTAACCTATCCCCCCAGCCGCATCCGAATACAAATCAAAATCAAAACTGTCCACCACCTCACCCAGCACCAACGCCCGGCCGTTAAAATGCCTCAAAAACTGGTCCCAAACCAACAAATCACCCTTTAACTCCCGACCCAAGCGAATAAAATGGTGCGGGGCAACCACCCCGCCGGTAGCAGCCGCCAACCTTCTACAAAAAATTCGCCCCATCGGCATGATCCGACACGCAAAATTCAACTTACCCAACAGCGACTGCAAATCCCTCAAACGAATCTTCTGCGCCCTCACCGCGCTCCCCACCGCTCCCCTCAAATCCCTAACCTTCTCCTCAGGCAACCTACACTCCATCCGAACCGTATCAATAACTATGCCCAAAAAACTCAACTCCGTCACGGGCCCCACCGTCTTTTCCACCGCCAACGGCACTCCGAACGACTCAAAAACACACTGCAACGTAGACAATAACAAGGAACAAACCCGGGACTCCGCCGAACCCAAGCACAAAAAGTCATCAAGATAGTGAATCAGCGACCCACACCCTGACACATCCTTGACCACCCACTCCAAGAAGGAACTGAAGGTCTCAAAATAAGCACAAGACACCGAGCACCCCATCGGCAGACACCGATCCACAAAATACCCGCCATCCCAAAAACAACCCAACAAGTGCAAACTATCAGGATGCACGGGCAACAACCGAAACGCCGCTTCGATGTCCGTCTTAGCCAACAAGGCCCCCGGCCCCAACCTACGCACCCAACCTACCGCCGCGTCAAAGGAGGTATAAACCACTGAACAAAGCTCAGGGTCAATACCATCGTTGACCGACGCCCTCTTTGGGAAAGACAAGTGATGAATGAGCCGAAACTTGTTCGGCTCCTTCTTGGGCACCACCCCCAAAGGAGAAACCCTCAAATCCTCCCAAGGCCGTTCAGAAAACGGCCCATCCATCCTACCCAGCGCCACCTCCTTGGCCAGCTTCTCCGACACCACCTCCCTGTGCTCCAACGCCGACCTCAAGTTCCTACCAACCCCAAACCCCCTCTCCACCGAGCGAGACGGAATGCTAAACCCCTCCGCAAATCCCTTCCGCAAAAATTCCGCCGCCCCCCTGTCCGGGTACCTATCGAGGAACCCCGCCATCACGTCCACCCGCACCGGCGTCCTGCCCTTTTCCACCAGCCTCGCCCCCTTTCTGCCTCGCCCCTTTGAAACAACGGCTGGCCCCGTGACCTGCCCCCCCGCACAAAGAACACTCGTGCTTAAACTTGCACTTGGGGCCGAACTTGCAACTCCCTTCGTTGAAAAGGAAACACAATCCCTTGGCCGCTGCCGTTGCAAAGCCCGACTGACCTGATCCCCCCTGCTCCCCCCGAAAGGGCTGCCCAGACCTCACCGGCGCCATCACTTTCATCCACAACCCTATATCCTTGTGGTCCCACCGCATACTCCGGCGGACCGCCTTCCGCTGACGAAACTGTTCGTCATACCTCAACCACCCGGAACCCCCATACACCCTATACGCTTCCCCAATCGCGTCCAAGTAGCAGAACAGCCCCGAACAGCTGTCAGGCGCCCTCTCCCCAATCACGCTAGCCAAAATAGCGAACGCCTGCAGCCAATTCGCAAACGTGCGCGGTATCAGCCTATAACGCCGCTTTTCATCCTCCTCCCTCTTCGACCCGTCCCACCTCGCCACGTCCAGATTAAAACGCTCCAGGGGGAGCAGTGAAAAAATATCCACGTACTCCCCCTGCCAAATCCGATCCCTGACCTCCTGCTTCAAGTGCGCACCCAGCGGGCCCTCAAAGCACACATAAACCTCCCCACGGGCAGCATCATCCACCCGCGGCCGTTCCTCGTCGCCGCCAGCCTGCGTCTGCACCGACACAGAAGCCGCCGCCTCGACACCCAAGCCCCCCGGCCCTACGCCCCCCGGCCCTACGCCCACACCAGACCCAACCCCCCACGCCTGCAAAGGGCCCCCCCCGGACACACTACCCCCCGACTCCACACCAGCCAGCCCACACAATAACCGCCCCAAACTCGCAAGCATATCAACCTGCCCCCCACCGACACCCCCCAGCCCCGACCCCTGCGCTAGCGCAAGAAAAGCACCCAACGCCGCCTCACCTGGCTGCCGGGGCGCTGTGAACCCCGCAGCTGGCAGTCCTGAATCCTGACAATGCGACCCCGTCACCGGAACGACCACGCCGGACGCCACTCTGCCACTCGGACCGGGCATCCCAGCCTCCTCCACGCTGGACGCGCTGTGCGCCGAAAACGAGCCTTCCTCCTCTTCTTCCTGATGAGCAGGACCAGCGGCCTGCTGTCCGTCACCTTGCAAAGGCCTGTGCACCACGCCACCATCCCGGTGCACAGCCTCGTGTCCCCTGCCGCCACTGCCGCCTCTCCCACGCCGAGCAGCTCTCCCCCCCCCCCTCCTGGAGAGGGGAGCCTGCAGTACCAGCTCCGGCCACCACGCTGCAAGCTGCTGGAGACGGAGCACTTGCCGCCCCGCCTCCCACTGGGCCCCGCCGACCACATGGATTCCTCCCACGCCGGGAGGACCTGGAGGGAGTCTGAACAACGGCCCCCCGGCGCGGAGGGTCCCCGGAGGGGCTCCTGACCCGGCGCCGGACCCGGGGGGTATCCTCAGGGCTCAGGCGCGCCGGCGTCCGGACCCGCCGCGGCCGTGTGACGCCCGGTGGCGAGCTAACAGCACCCGCCGCCACCCCGCTCAGCAGACCGGCTACCTGACCCTGTAGCCATTCCGGACCTCGGACCGCCGCCTCCGCCCACAGCTGCTGCAAAAGATCCTCCACGGCCGACATGGTAAGCCGCAGCACCTCGCCTCCAGATTTCTCCTTCCTAAAAATGGCGCCGGCTAACTGCCGGTCACCCCTATTTAACCCCCTAAACTCCACCCCACTCATCACCCTAACTCCCCCCCCCCCCCCCACGGTTAACTAATTCCCACCCGGCCCTTCCTACCAAAACCCATCATGGCGCCCTCCCCTTACCTTCGTCCAGGTCCGGCCTCTCTTGTCCTATTCTTGTCCCCAATTGCGGACAAGAACAGGCATATTCTATTAGTGCCAGCAAGGTGCGGTCCGCAAAATGCGGAACGCACATTGCCGCTTTCCGTGTTTTGCGGATCCGCAAAACACGTTGCGGACGTGTGAATGGAGCCTAACAGTGACCTCCACAGCATCCCGCCCTCTTAACTGTGACCTCCACAGCGGCCTACTCCCTGTGACCTCCACAGCGGCCTACTCCCTTAACAGTGGCCCCCTCACACTGCCCCACACCTTTAACAGTGAACTCTACAGCACCCTGCCCCCTTAACACTAACCTCCACAGCCCCCCACCCCTTAACACTAACCCCCCAGAGTGCCCCACCTCCTTAAAATGTGACCTCCGCAGGATCCCACCCCCTTAACTTTGACCATTACAGCAGCCCGCTCCTTTAACATTGACTTCCACAACACCCCACCTGCCCCCCTAACCAAGACCTCCACAGAGGGGCATTATTGTATTTAATTGACAGTATAAAAAAAACCACAGAATTAGTATACACTTAAGGTCATGTGAGTTACATCAGCCTCTACAACAAAGTTGACTAAGCGTCGCAATTGAAATCACATAAGCTGTCTTATACTAAGAATATCCTTTGTTGCCTATAGCAACCAATCAGAGCTCATCTTAATGACCTGCAGCAAAATAGAAGCTGAACTGTGATTGGTTGCTATATGCAACCTGATGAATATCCAGGCTAACTGCCAAAACAGCCAACAGACAATGGGCCAGATTTATCATGACTCTGACAGCTCACTCCACTTTAACATATGGCTAAAGTCAGTTTTAGCCAAGTCAGATTTATGATCGGCCCTTTAAGACTGTAATAAATGTGGTTTGACGGTAGCAGTTTATCCGTCAGTTAGTAGCTTTACAAAAGTCGCACGTTTTTATGAAAAAGTCGCATGTTCTATTAAAAAGTCTCATAAGATAAGCATGGTCCTCACTGGAGTGAAATTGCGACTTTTTTGCCACTTTTTAAATAGTCCCAATAGTAAATCTGTCTAGAGATTCATTTACATAAGAAAACACGCCCACTTTCAGAAAACTGGCGAGCATAGTGCAGAGCAGAAAAAAGTCTCAAATTTGTGCGCAGTTTTAGCGTTTGGGACTTTTTGGGGGACTTTTTCACTCCATTATTCTGACCTGAGCTAATGATAAATCTGGCCCAATGACTCCTGTAGTTTGGCGGTTAGGTTACTAAGCATATTTTTTGGCAAATAATTGGAAAGCGCGGGGTGAACATTTCCAGTCAAAACATAGGCTATGACGTTTCCCGAGTCACAGGAGGCGGCTGTGCAAAATTTCGTGATTGTAAATGTGACGGTGCGGATTCCTTTAGCGGACATACATACATACACTCAGCTTTATATATTAGATTGCAGCATGCTCTGACTGTGGCTTTTTTCAGATGTGTTCACATAGATCTCTCTATAGGAAAAAAGAAAACCTGCAAAAGATGTGTGAGACAAAAAAAATAAAAAAATGACATTCCTAAAAACGATATAGTGTGGCTGCACCCTGAGAGGCACAAGTTACTCTACACAAGACCATTCCTCCCTTCACATGCAAAAGTCATTGACCCTCCCTGTGAATTCTTGTCTCACCAGTGTCCTATGAGGGACATAATCTCTTTATGCTGCTTTCGAGAGAAGAACTTGAGCAGTAAAAGGCTTCCTGGGTGCTGGAATGTCACTGTCTGACACAAGCCATTCTTGTCCTCAAGGGAAGGGATCAGAAATTGTCAAGACAAAGCGGTAGGGGGCTTTATCCAGCATTGCACTACAGAATCCAGGCTACAAAAAGGGCTTTTTGGGCTTCTGTGCACAAAAATTTGCAACTTTTGGTACTTTTACATAATTCACTCCAGTTTTTAAAAATGTGCATGGTTATCTATGTTAATGAGTGTAAGCCAAATTTATGGGTATGACCCCACATGGCGTGGTTGTGGCATTTTTTTTTTTAAAGCCAGAGGAGTGTGCTTTCACCACCCGTGCAACAAAATCATGCAGAGTGCCACACAAAAATGTGCACTAGGTTGAGGTCTATCGAAGGCCCTCTCCGTAAGAGAAGGCCCCCTCCCATAAACCTTTACCAGTTCCTCTGTGCCAGAAGGCACCTGCAAGGGACTGAGACAAAAAGGCAATCCCCAGCCGAAGCCAGGAATATGCCATGGCAACCCTCCGCCGGAGCCGGGAGTACTCCAAGCTGTGCTCTGGCCTTCACCTAGGCTGCCACCCCAGGTGTTGGCACGGAGCTCAACAATACTAGGTCTGGACTCTCCCCGAAGGGAGAGTCCAAGAGATTTTGCAGGGAGGTGAGGAACCTGAAGGCCAAACACACCCCCTCTTGGCCTCAGGGGGTAACCCCATAAGGGCACAGCAACCCTGAAAATCCTAGTTACAAACAAACGTGGAAAAGTGAACACACAGTGAACAGAAAAAAGTGAATGTGTGCTGATAAACAGCCAAGACATCCGGCCCGAAGTATAAAAAATTATCTTCCTTATGCCAGTGGGCTCCCAACCCCAGTGAGTTGAGGCACCTCAGGATCACCACTCCGGGGGCACTTCTGCACCTCGGGCTTTCAAACACATCTCAGCCCCTGGCTTAGATCCGGCAGGGCCCTTTGTCACCTACTATATGGCACTGATGGCCAAAGGCATACACTCTAGGGATTCTCTGTTCTACAACCTGGCGATGGCTCTGGACCACCAGGACCTGATAAGAACAGATGCTACATTTGATCTTAGCCAAAAAATTGAGATGGCTGCATTGTGGTTGAGTACTGCGTGGCTGCATGAGCCGCATTGGGCTCCATTTAACTTTAGGAACACACTGTTTAGTTGGTCTGCATTGTTAATGGCTACATGGTATTGCGGGTCCAGACTGGCCATTAACCATACCTCCCAACTTTGTAATGAACAAAGAGGGACACAAATTTTTTCCGCACTAGGCCTCGCCTCTAACTCTGCCCAAAACATAACTATACACCTAATCCCACCCAGTCCCCTTAATGCCCCACCTAGTAATTATTGCCCCTTCATGCCACCGCACAGTATTTATGCCCACATTGTGCCTCCTTCACAGAATTATGCCTAGCTATGCTCCCAGTAATATGCCCAGTTATGTTCCCCCAGTAATATGCCCAGCTGTACCCCCAGTAATATGCCCACATTGTGCTCCGTAGTAATATGCCCACATTGTGCCCCCAGTAATATGCCCACATTGTGCCCCTCAGTAATATGCCCACATTGTTCCCCCAGTAATATGCCCACATTGTTCCCCCAGTAATATGCCCACATTGTGCCCCCCAGTAATATGCCCACATTGTGCCCCCCAATAATATGCCCACCTTGTACCCCCCAGTAATATGCCCACATTGTTCCCCCAGTAATATGCCCACATTGTGCCCCCCAGTAATATGCCCACATTGTGCCCCCCAGTAATATGCCCACATTGTGCCCCCCAGTAATACGGCCACATTGTGCCCCTCAGTAATACGGCCACATTGTGCCCCCCAGTAATATGGTCACTTTGTGCCCCAGTAATATGCCCACATTGTGCCTCACAGTAATATGCCCACATTGTGTCCCCCAGTGATATGCCCACATTGTGCCCCCCAGTAATATGCCCACACTGTGCCCCCCAGTAATATGCCCACATTGTGCCCCTCACAGAATGTAAAAAAAATGAACACCACATACTTACCTTGTTCCTAGCAGCAGCAGGACATTTGGCTGCTCTAGTCTGTGAAGGAGGCGGAGCCAAGGCTAACTGCCGGCTGGACCCGCCCCTCGCACAGACAAGAGGTGTGGAGAGCCAGCAGAAATGATAAAGCGGGCAGCTGATGCCGGCGACTGCTCTCTGCTTCATTTTGGCAACTGTCTCTGCTTCCTATGGGCGCAGAGACAGCTGCCAGAAAGCGGGGCATACCTCCCCCGTACCGGGACAGCGGGACAGCCACTGCAATCCGTGAAGGTTGGGAGGTAAGTATTAACAATGCAGACTGACTAAACAGTTATCCTAATTGGTTACTTGGAGCCCACTGCTAGCTCTAGCTAGGAAGGGAGTATCATAAAAAGTGGAATAACATTCTAGACATATTTAGTGATGAACCTAAGACTCAAGCAAAACTGACTTCAAAAATACCCCTCATGATAAATTCCCCCAAAGTGTTTAGTACAATTCCTGACATATAGACTAGGGCTCAGGCTAAGCACTACATGGTCGGCGAGGGAGATATCAGATTTACAGTAACCGTGGTCAGACGCATGAATGGGGAACTTTCAGGATAAACAGCTCAAATACTGTGTAGTTCATGCAAATCATGAGGTGTGGCGGTTACTTCCAGTAATGCGTCCTGGTGTTTACGTTTCACAGGCAGCTATTACGCAAGAGAGCGCAGCATGTATTATCTTCAATTTACACAGAAATTCTACTATATTCACAGTAATGCCTATATCACAATCCCTCAAATATGGGATCTGCACTCCAATGTAGTAGTCTGGGTGCTTGTGAGAGAGGAATCATCTAAGAGTAGGAATATCCACCGCACTCCAGTTCAAATATATGCAATTATTTTAATAATCAAGGAAAAGTTAACATCACTTATATTTCCATACAGTATAGTGCATATCCAGGAATAGAAACATTGTTATAGCCACATTATCTTCCCGGACGTTTCCGTCTGTAATTAGACCTTTTTCAGCAGGATCTGAAATAAACATATCGCATCTTAAGTTTGGACTGGTATATGATGTACGGTAAATAAGTGAGAAAAATTTTTGAAAAAAAAGGGAACCGCATATGTAAAAGTCCACAATGGGGGCTAATGTGGCGCCACCCTACGCCAATGCTTATATGATCCATTTTGAAGAAAATTACATGTATACTCATACAACCCATTATTCACACACCACGTCAAAATCTGGCTCAGATTTATAGAGAACATTTTTTCCTCTCGGAGGACCCCGAATCCAGCATACACACATTCTACAATGATTTGAACAATGTATATCCTGAACTAGGATTTACTATACACATAAATAACTCTGAGGTTAGTTTTTTGGACACAATGGTACAGAAGGACCCATTAGCCATCTACAATTTGACTTAGGCCTCCTTTTTTCCTGTTTGCGGGCCGGTTTTTGCGGGCCGTATACGGTCCATATACGAAACCATTAATTTCAATGGTTTCACAAAAAAAAACTGAATTTACTCCATATGCATTCAGTTTCCGTTTTTCCATTCCGTTAAAAGATAGAACATGTACTTTTATTGCCCGCAAATCATGTTCCGTGGCTTCCATTCAAGTCAATGGGTCCCCCCAAAAAAACTGAACACATACGAAAATGCATCCGTATGTCTTCCCTATCCGTTCCGTTTTTGCAGAACCATCTATTGAAAATTTTATGCCCAGCCCAATATTTTCTATGTAATTACTTTATACTGTATATTCCATACGGAAAAACGGAACGGAAAAATGGAACCAAAACGGAAACGCAACGGAAACAAAAAACAGATCCAGGAAAAAACGGCCTGGAAAACACTGAAAAAGCCATATGGTCGTCTTGCAGGAGGCCTTATACAGTAAACCCTCCGATAGAAACAGTTTATTGCATTACACTAGCTGCCACTCCAACTTCTATTCCTGGATATGCACTATACTGTATGGAAATATAAGTCACTCATTATCTCGTAGCACCCATCAGTGAAAAACACATTGCCCCGAGACGCCTTCCATTTTTCACACAAGCCCAATTCACTTCTATGGGTCCAGGGCTGAGTCAAAAACACACAATATAGAACATGCTGCGATTTTTCCTGAACACAGGGATGATGGGACAGGATTCAGTCCAGATGCTGTGCGTTCATTACAGGCATCAGAATATAAAACTTAGTGTAGTTCAGATTTTTTGTGCAGATTTCCAAACAGAAATCCATATGTGTTAGGCCTCATGCACACGACAGTTGTTTTTCTCGTCCTCCGTTCCGTTTTTTTTGCTGATGGAACAGAACGGAGCAAAAAAAAAAAGCAAAAAAAATAGTGCATGTCCTACTTTTTTCACATTTGCGGACAAGGATAGGCATTTTATTACAAGGGATCTGTGGAAAAAAATGGATCCTCCCCAAAAAATGGATTCCGCATCCATTTTTTTGAGTGGGCGCACAATTTGCAGACGCATAAAACAACTGTCGTGTGCATGAGGCCTTACTAGCAGATTTTGATGAGTATTTGTCCCATATCTCACCCTTTGCATTGCAAAGGGTAAAATCTGCAATGAACATCGGCACAATTGACATGCTGCATATCTCCAGATACACAACATAGGTCATTTTCCACTTGGAAAATTTCTGCACCGTATACATGAGATTCTGAAAATCTCATTGCGGTCCCCAATGCATGGCAACATCCGTGCAGCGGCCGCAGACAGAGCCAGCCCCATTCAACCCATGTAAGCACTCCGTAGTGCTTCTGTGGGCTTCCGTTCCGTGCCTCCGTTCCGCATCTCCCAGATTGGGGACCCATTGAAGTGAATGGGTCACCGATCCGTGATGCGGGATACACACGGCCGGTGCCTGTGTATTGCAGACCCGCCGTATGCGGGCCGCAATCCGGCCACGGGCAGCACACAGTCGTGTGCATGAGCCCTTACGCTGTGGATTTTCTGTGCGCAATATGGACCATTTGCCTGTGACCTTAAGGTGGTTGCACACACATAGATTTTTAGAAAAAATAATTTTTGGAGACGTTGTCCAGATGTTTTTCCAGATTATTATTTTTTTGCGAGGAACTGCAGCCAGATGTTTGCCGAAAGCTAAAAGTGAAATATAAAATTTAATACAAACTATATATTTTTTTGTCTTTGTCCATGGTATTTTTCAAAGTGCAGTATGCTCAAAGGGTAGCATTTTTCCCAGGGTTTTCTTTAGTACTTGAAAAATGCCTGAAAAAAACGTAAAAAATTGTCTGAATTAGCAAAGAAAAAGCCGCTCAAAAACACTTGTAAAACATACAAAAAGACCTCAAAAACTTGTTGTGAAAGGTATTGTTGCTCTATGCTAGTTATTTTTATGTAGAAAAGCTCCAAAATTTGCTGATTTCTCTTTTCTGACACTTTTACAAAAAGTGGTCAAGAGGAGGCAGGACGTCCATAGCACATTTAAAATGTGTTAGGTCATCAGAATCTGATTAGTGCTGGTCCACAAGGGCAGATTGGCCAAATTTCCCGGTGGGCCTGTAATACCCCAGAGTGGCATTACTACTTCTTTTGCAATCCCACTATCTGCATTGTGTGATCCTGTGTCATCTTACATATATATTTCCATTTCCTGCAATGTGTGTGTGTATGTATTTCCTTGCAAACTAATGTTTAAATGTAATGTGCCTGGTTCACCAGCAGGTGGCAACAAATCTGCGCAGAGATAGTTTCCCTGTAGAGGAACCTTCTAATTCCCTTCTAGCCCTCTCTAGAGAGGGAGGAGTTAGTTAGTGTTAGTCAGTCTAGCCTACCCCCCTCCTGGGAAAAGGTTGTGTGTTGGCTAGCAGAGCACCGTCTGCTCTGCTAGGCCCAGAGCCGGCCCTGCCTCTGAAATCTACATGGTTGCTTGTCCCCTCCTGGGCTTGCATTGCCTAATACCCAAGCTAAGTAAGCTTGAAGCCAGGAAGAAGTTCCTAGGACTAAAAGATAAAGTAAGAGACAGACTCCAGACCAGCTAAACTAAGTTCCAGCAGAAGAGGAAAGTTCCTGTTTAACCCAGCTAACATAGCAGAGCTGAAAAAGCTACAGATATATCAGAGATGAGATTGTTGCAGAAGTGTTTGCCTGTCAGAATAAGCCAATACCTGCTGATGATCAAGATACAGTTTAGAAACTTTGGAAAACCGTTTATGGCAAGTAAAGTTGTGTTCTACGTTAATACAAAGTCTGACTCCACTTATTCTACTTATTCTTCAACCAAGTTCTACTACCCCCTTTTGCACTTGCTTCGGATTACACCACGTCTGGATTCCAAGAATATCCAGGTAGGAGCACCGTGACATATGCATACAACATCTACATTGAAGGACACTACACCACTCTGGTAATCCTACCTTGGGTACCAACACTACCATCTACAAAGGGAACTCCATTAGAGATGGCCTTGTGGTTCGCCCGGCGGTCATTTTGCAGCGAACTTTGCTCGTTCACGGTTCGCCGAATGGGTGAACATATGGCGATGTCTGCCAGCGCTATATTCTTTCACATTGTGAAGAGCTTTGACCCATGATACATCCATCAGGTGGTACAGGACAGCCAATTGAGATGTTTCAGCACATGGACATACCCCCTACCTTATAAATAAACCCGATCTGGCTGCCATTTTATATTCAGTCTTTTGCCACTGTAGGGAGAGGTTGCTTTGTGGAGCAGGGACAGACACCAAACGCTAGCTAATAGAGCCACAAAAGTCCTTTTAAGGACTGGTATAGGTGCGCTATCGATAGGTGTTGCTTACTGAGGGGTGTGATATACTTATAATATACTTTCTAACATAGAAAGTATATTATAGTGCATTTGCATTGTGCAGCAGTTGTGTGTGTTTCTGCTGCGATACTGCACAGTGACAAATGCTATTGGAACAAATAATTTCTACTGGTGTGATTTACCAGTTGCCCCCCAAAAAACAGTTTGAAGCAGTGGTGCTATATACCAATAATATACTTTCTATACAGGGAGTGCAGAATTATTAGGCAAATGAGTATTTTGACCACATCATCCTCTTATGCATGTTGTCTTACTCCAAGCTGTATAGGCTTAAAAGCCTACTACCAATTAAGCATATTAGGTGATGTGCATCTCTGTAATGAGAAGGGGTGTGGTCTAATGACATCAACACCCTATATCAGGTGTGCATAATTATTAGGCAACTTCCTTTCCTTTGGCAAAATGGGTCAAAAGGAGGACTTGACAGGCTCAGAAAAGTCAAAAATAGTGAGATATCTTGCAGAGGGATGCAGCACTCTTAAAATTGCAAAGCTTCTGAAGCGTGATCATCGAACAATCAAGCGTTTCATTCAAAATAGTCAACAGGGTCGCAAGAAGCGTGTGGAAAAACCAAGGCGTAAAATAACTGCCCATGAACTGAGAAAAGTCAAGCGTGCAGCTGCCAAGATGCCACTTGCCACCAGTTTGGCCATATTTCAGAGCTGCAACATCACTGGAGTGCCCAAAAGCACAAGGTGTGCAATACTCAGAGACATGGCCAAGGTAAGAAAGGCTGAAAGACGACCACCACTGAACGTCAAGACTGGGCCAAGAAATATCTCAAGACTGATTTTTCAAAGTTTTTATGGACTGATGAAATGAGAGTGAGTCTTGATGGGCCAGATGGATGGGCCCGTGGCTGGATTGGTAAAGGGCAGAGAGCTCCAGTCCGACTCAGACGCCAGCAAGGTGGAGGTGAAGTACTGGTTTGGGCTGGTATCATCAAAGATGAGCTTGTGGGGCCTTTTTGGGTTGAGGATGGAGTCAAGCTCAACTCCCAGTCCTACTGCCAGTTTCTGGAAGACACCTTCTTCAAGCAGTGGTACAGGAAGAAGTCTGCATCCTTCAAGAAAAACATGATTTTCATGCAGGACAATGCTCCATCACACGCGTCCAAGTACTCCACAGCGTGGCTGGCAAGAAAGGGTATAAAAGAAGAAAATCTAATGACATGGCCTCCTTGTTCACCTGATCTGAACCCCGTTGAGAACCTGTGGTCCATCATCAAATGTGAGATTTACAAGGAGGGAAAACAGTACACCTCTCTGAACAGTGTCTGGGAGGCTGTGGTTGCTGCTGCACGCAATGTTGATGGTGAACAGATCAAAACACTGACAGAATCCATGGATGGCAGGTTTTTGAGTGTCCTTGCAAAGAAAGGTGGCTATATTGGTCACTGATTTGTTTTTGTTTTGTTTTTGAATGTCAGAAATGTATATTTGTGAATGTTGAGATGTTATATTGGTTTCACTGGTAAAAATAAATAATTGAAATGGGTATATAATTGTTTTTTGTTAAGTTGCCTAATAATTATGCACAGTAATAGTCACCTGCACACACAGATATCCCCCTAAAATAGCTAAAACTAAAAACAAACTAAAAACTACTTCCAAAAATATTCAGCTTTGATATTAATTAGTTTTTTGGGTTCATTGAGAACATGGTTGTTGTTCAATAATAAAATTAATCCTCAAAAATACAACTTGCCTAATAATTCTGCACTCCCTGTATAGTGCATTTAGGTAGTGCAGTATTTGTTTGCGGTTTTGCTGTGTTACCGCAGCTACACAGAGTGACAAACGCTATTGGAACTAATAATTTCAACTGATGTGATATACCAATTGCCCCCCAAAAAACTGATTGAATCAGGGGTGTTATATACCAATAATATGCTTTCTATATAGTGCATTTAGGTAGTGCAGCATTTGTTTGCGGTTTTGCTGCGTTACCACAGCTACACAGAGTGACAAACGCTATTGGAACAAATAATTTCTACTAATGTGATATACCAGTTGCCCCCCCCCAAAACAAGTGATTGAGGCAGGGGTGTTGTATACCAATAATATACTTTTTATATAGTGCATTTGGGTAGTGCAGCACTTGTTTGCGGTTTTGCTGCGTTACCGCATCTACACAGAGTGGCAAATGCTACTGGAACAAATCATTTCACCTGGTGTGATATGCCAGTTGCCCCCCCAAAAACTGATTGAAGCAGGGGTGCTATATACCAATAATATACTTTCTATATAGTGCATTTGGGTAGTGCAGCATTTGTTTGAAGTTTTGCTGCGTTACAGCAAGCTACACAGAGGGACAAACACTATTGGAACAAATAATTTCTACTGGTGTGATATACCAGTTGCCCCCCAAAACAAATGATTGATGCAGGGGTGTGATATACCTTCTTCCACAAATACTGCTCTTCTATAGGGACTTTTGTCACAGGGTCATTTTGAAAATGACAGGCAGAGGAAGAGGCAGGCCATTCCGCACGAGTGGTAGGGTTCGGGCAGGTGCGCCAGGCTGGAGCCTAAGTGGGAAGCTGCAGAAGGTGCGTGCGATTACATCAAAGGACGCACCATAGTTGGTTGAGTGGCTCACTCAGCTTTCCACTTCTGCACACTCTTCACTCTCTGCTGTGTGCACCCCCAAAGACACCACCACCACTATATCTCCACCGCTCGAGTCAGATCAATTATTTTCCCATCCATTCCAAGACCTTACCGATGCGCAGCCATTCTTGGCATCAGATCAGGAAGAGGAGGTATCAACGGTCGCCACCCAGCAGTCTGACGACAGTACCCAGATCAACCCAAGGAAGTTGGTCCACGCTGTTGCTGCCTACTCAGAGATCTCTAATGTCAGTGGTGGTGAAGGTGACGATGATGACATATTTTGTGATGCACTGTAGTATTTGGCTTTGTTGGGATGGTATAATGTGCCACAATATGGTATTGCTGGCCTTGCCTTCTATCAATTTGGACCCGTTTTGCAATTTTTTCCAGGCCACTTTAAGTTCCCAATCCGCCCCTGCTGGTCCAGCTCCCGGCACATCTGCTAATCAGGTGTTTGAAGATGTCATGTGCTGTGTCCTCCTCACAGTATACCAAGCACAGCGCCATCTATTGTAAGGTGGATGTGCAGGGGAGATGTTGGCATGGGATAATATGAATATCATTTCTCAATCCTTTTGTTTCCATGGAAGTTAGCTGCTTCCAGCAGTGGTTGGCAGCTGCTTTAGGGCTGTTTCACACGAGCGGATGCCGTGCGTGGCATCCGCTCCGTGAAAGACAGCCAAAACCCTGATGCAGACTTCAGAGGCACGGAGCATTAACATGACTGATAATGCTCCGTGCCTCTCTGTGATCTCTTTACTACGAAATCACAGTGACAACTGTGATTTCATAGTAAAGAGATCACAGAGAGGCACGGAGCATTATCAGTCATGGTAATGCTCCGTGCCTCTGAAGTCTGCATCGGGTTTTGGCTGTCTTTCACGGAGCGGATGACACGCACGGCATCCGCTCGTGTGAAACAGCCCTTATTCTTTCTCACCACTGACAGCATGTTCAGTCAGAGGGTGTATGTGTATAGGGGAGTCAGGAGCGATAGCTGTTGGCTGAAAGAGCATTCGGCTGACAGCTATTTAAGATCCATGGATTTTTCAGATGTGCTCCCAGGGCCTGAACAGCTTCCCCACACTGAGATCGGTAAAGCATTTTATCGGTTATGAAAAGCCAGAGCTTGTGCGAGGCAACCAGTCCTATGATGTATATATTCCTTTGGAAGCCTGCTGGTGGCATTGCTCCATAGGAATACAGTAAGTTCCCATTCATTACTGCATTAAAGCACAATTGTGTATGGGAAAAGCAATCTTAATGAGGGCTTAAAATGCATTAAAAAACAAAGTTTTTTAAAACTGTAAAAAATAAAGAACCAAATCACCCTTTCCCCAGATTAAAAATAATCAATGCAAAAATAAAGATAATTTGCACCGCTGTGTCCCAAAATGCCCATAATATTAAAATTTTATTGTATTTATCCTATATGGTGAAAGCAGTAATGGAAAAAAATTAAAATGGCCGATTTCATCTCCCAAAAAAATGCATAAAAAAAGTTATAAAAAATAGGATCAATGAAAACTACAGATCGCTCTGCAAGAAAATAAGCTCCACTCAGCTTGGTAGGTGGAAATATATGGGGTTCAGAATACGGCCATGCCAAGATAAAAAATACTTTTTGCCATGGTATGCAATATTAAATGGTGCCATTAAAAATTGCAACTCATGCAGCAAAAAATAAGCCCTCATACAGCTATGTTAATGGAAACATTAAAAAGTTATGGCTCTGGGAAGACAGGAAGAGAAGAGCAAAAACACAAAAATTGAAAATTGCTCCAGATATAGCCGAGTGCTGGAGTTGGCTATCTCCGGAACTCCCATAGAAATGAATAGAGCAGCCACGAGCATGTGTGACCAGCCACTCCGATCACTTCAGGGGTGCTGCAGGGACTACAGGGCCCCCATTCTTGTGATCGGTGGGGATCCCAGTGGTAGGACCCCCACATATCTAATAGTTATTCCCTATCCTGTGGACAGGGGGATAACGTCAACCACTTGAAATACCCCTTTAAGTGATAGTTTATATGAATGGTATTGCAAATGTAAAGGAACATTTCATTTAAAACGTATTTTCTGTGGTATGCCCAGTGTAGGGCTTGAGGAAGGAGCATGACACGGGGAATGCCAAAAGAAAATCCCTTTGCCATGTACTTTCCCATCAGGTCTCACTCTATACATAACGTACTGTGGCAGATTTACTAAGACTGGCCTAGTAAAAGGGGTTGTCTGAGAGGCTGTTAAAACATACTTAGGCCTCTTTCACACGACCGTTTTTTTTTTCCCCGTTTGCGAGCCGTTTTTTGCGTTCCGTATATGGTCCGTATACGGAACCATTAATTTCAATGGTTTCGCCCAAAAAAACGGAATGTACTCCGTATGCATTCCGTTTCCGTATTTCCGTTCCGTTGAAAGATAGAACCTGTCCAATTATTGCCCGCAAATCACGTTCCGTGGCTCCATTCAAGTCAATGGGGCCGCAAAAAAAAAATAATTGAACACATACAGAATGTACTCTGTATGTCTTCCGTATCCGTTCCCTTTTTGTGGAACCATCCATTGAAAATGTTATGCCCAGCCCAATTCTTTTCTATGTAATTACTGTATACTGTATATTCCATACGTAAAAACGGAACGGAAACACAAAAAGCCATACGGTCGTGTGAAAGAGGCTTTAAAAATTATATTCCTCATTCCTCCCCCTCCAATCCAACGCTGCTGCTCTAATTCTCCATATACGGTACATACTACATGTGACTTGCTGCAGCCAATCACTGGCCCCAGCAGTCTTGTGCCGTACACCAAGGAGGCTAGTAAATTGCTGTAGTGGTCACATGCAGTATACAGGAAGTCTTCATGGCAGCCAAGAATATGACGTCAATGGCCAAGGGAATCAGAACAGTGCAGCTAGAGCAAAAAGGTTTCGGAAAGGGGAGAATAATATTTTTTGTTTCAACAACCTTCCTGCCTGTTTTTTTTTTCTTTTCTTTTTTTTTAACTTGGAAACTCTTTAAGAAAAATGTGTTGGGGTGGAATAAGACCTTTCCCTTCTGCTAAGGACTGTCCAAAAATAATAAATAAATACAAATTTGTGATTGTGACAGTTTTTTCTCATTTCTGTCATGCTAGAGAAAGCTGGCACAAGGCTTTTATAGGTTCCCCAGAAGAAATCCATTAAATGGACTTGTCAGTTAATGGTATAAATATATTTCCAGATGACATGTTACTTATGTAGTCTCTTTCAGTGAAAGGGTTAACAGTTGCAGTCGCTCAGGAGTGGGAACAGATCCTGTAAAAAATGACATGCAAAGCTATGCAAATCATGCAAATGAGAATGACCTGGTGAATTTGAATGAAAAAAAAATCTATCCTTCAAATAGATTTTAAACCGTTCGGAAACCTGATCTACTCCACCCACGTCAGGCTGTGACTGCATTGGGAAAGAATCCAGCTACCACAGAACAAGAAAGACAAACTTAAAGCATCACTGAATTTTCAAATAACTTTTGATATATCATAGTGACATATGAAAGGTTTTGATCAGGTGGTGGTCTGAGTGCCGAGACCCCCACCGATCGTAGAATGAGAAGAGAGAAGCGCTCATATAGCATGCTACAGGAGACAGACTCAAAAGAAAAGTCCATGGGCCTGTCTTGATTCCGTCTCCTGCAGTGAGGACACAGAGTGTGATATCACCTCTCTCTCCTCGTTCTAGTGATCGATGGGGTTCTCAGCGCTCACACCCCACCTAAGGCTACTTTCACACTAGCGTTTTAGTTTTCCGGTATTGAGATCGCTTCCGTTTTGTCCCCGTTTATTGTTAATGGGGACAAAATGCAACTGAACAGAATGGAATGCTCCAAAATGCATTCTGTTCCGTTCCCATACCGGAGAGCAAACCACAGCATGACTTTCCATGGTGTTCATGACGGATCCGTCTTGGGTATGCTAAAGATAATACAACCGGATCTGTTCATAACGAATGCAGATGGTTGTATTATCAGTAACAGAAGCGTTTTTGCTGAACCCTGCCGGATCCAGCAAAAACGCTAGTGTGAAAGTAGCCTTGATAAGTCGCTATTACATATCAAAAGTGTGAAAGGCTAGTGATCCTTTAAGCCTCTGAGCGGCTCCCCTGTGTATAACCTCCATTCCCCAGTTATTGCAGATACAAAAAGGGGTTTGTTTCTGTCCTTGTTTGATAAGGCCAGATTCATAGTTTGCTGTCAGGATGTTCATAGATGGTTTTTGGGTGGATTACAGATATTTTGTTACACGAAAGTCCTTCCTAGAGCACAGAAATGATTAGTTGCTATGGGCCACTAATCCAGTACTACTTTACACCAGTTTGATAAATCGCCCCCTAATTTCTGGTATAAATGCTTAATTAATATGTTGCATAGCAGATTAGAATAAAATATACTTAAAAAATTGTGTAGATACATTATAAATGCAGGTCATTTTATCAGATTTGCCTGGAGTGTTCCTCTTTTAGGCCCCTTTCACACGGTGTCACGAGGGTGTCAAGAACCACGCCTGACTCTGTTATACCCGGGGTCAGGAAGTCGCAGCGGTTGGCTGCGCGCTCTATGTAGTAAGATAGGGCTGTTTCCTTATGGTAGCTTTCTGGGTTTGCTTTGCAACCCTTTTTGGCTCACTCAGGGATCTGTAGCTCCTTCTCCTCAGCTGTTCCTTGTCCAGCACTCCCAACCTCCTTATATTCCCCTCTCCCACTTCTCTGGTTGCCAGATATAGAGCTTCCTGCCTGGACTTCTATACTGACCCACTGGAGCTGTGTTGCTGCGTTCCCTGGTTGTTGTTCCAGAACGTTACCCTCCGGATCCCTGTTGGACCTTTGTGGTCTGCTGTGGTCGCCCACCTGGGTTTATGTGTTTGTCTGTATTGTCTGTCCTCTCCTTGGTGTTTTCCACTTAGTGTCAGTGGTGCCGACTAGCGATCCCACCGGCCCGTTCACTACCTAGGGCTCATTTTAGGGAAAGCCAGGGTTTAGGCACGTGATCGGCGCACGGGTGAGGAACCCGTCTAGGGACGTCCGGGCAGTCAGGTGCCAGCCGCAAGGTGAGTCAGGGGTCACCACCTTTTCCCTCTCGCTTGGGCAGGGCTTTCCCTTTTCCCTCCCTGTGCGTGACGCCGGTCATTACACACGGGCGAGTTTTCCGTGCACCCGCACTGAATCCTGAACCATTCATTTCTATGGGGCTGTGCACATGAGCGGTGATTTTCACGCATCACTTGTGCGTTGAGTGAAAATCGCAGCATGCTCTATATTGTGCGATTTTTATTTATTTATTTTTTTATTTTTTTTCACGCGACGCAGGCCCCATAGAAGTGAATGGGGTGCGTGGAAATCGCATAGCATCAGCAAGCAAGTGTGGATGTGGTGCGATTTTCACGCATGGTTGCTAGGTGACAGTCTATTCACTGTATTATTTTCCCTTATAACATGTTTATAAGGGAAAATAATAGCATTCTGAATACAGAATGCATAGTATAATAGTGCTTGAGGGGTTAAAAAAAATAAATAAAAAAAGTTAACTCACCTTCTCCTCTTGATCGCATAGTTCCCGGTCTCTTTACTTCTTGAATGATGAGCTGTGGGCTAAAGGACCTGTGGTGACATCAGATCACATGCTCCATCACCACGGTGATGGACCATGTGATTGGAGCATGTGATCTGACGTCACCACAGGTCATTTAGCCCACAGCTCATCATTAAAGAAGTAAAGAGACTGGGAACTATGCGATCAAGAGGAGAAGGTGAGTTAACTTTTTTTTTTTTTTTTTTTTTTCCTCCAGCACTATTATACTATGCATTCTGTATTCAGAATGCTATTATTTTCCCTTATAAACATGTTATAAGGGAAAAAAAAAACAATCTTCAGAACATCAATCCCAAGCCTGAACTTCTGTGAAGAAGTTCAGGTTTGGGTACCAAACCTGCGCGATTTTTCTCACGCGAGTGCAAAACCCATGACAATGTTTTGCACTCGCACGGAAAAATCGCGCATTTTCCCGCAACGCACCCGCCTCTTATCCGGGCCAAAAATAAGACGCCCGTGTAAAAGAGGTCCATTCGCAAGACTGTATTTCTGGGTCCACATCCGTTCCCCAATTTTGCAGTATGAGTGCAGACCCATTCATTTTAATGTGTCCACAAAAGATGCAAACACCACACCATGTGCTGTCCGCAATCGTCGTTCCGTTCTGCAGCCCCGCAAAAAAGATAGAGCATGTTGTATTCTTCTCTGCAATCGGGGACAAGAATAGGTATTTCGATCATAAGGCTGGCCGTATGCCTTCTGCAAAATGAGGAACGCACACAGTTGGTACCCGTGTTTTGTGGATCCGCAACTTGCGGACCGCAAAACTCTTACGGTCGTGTGAATGGATCCTTAATAAAATAATTATTGCGGGCAGATGTAAAAGTAGCACATGCCGCCACTTCTTGACCCCAGTGGGCATTTGGCGGTTGAGGGTGCCGAAGTCAAATGGCCTCTCAAGGTGCCTAGATGTGGTAGCCAATATCCCCCAAAAAAGTTTCTTGCTAAATTTGAGCTTTTTGTTGTAGTCAAATGAGCAGAAAAATGCAAAAAACTGAGTTCCAGATCTGTTACCAGTAACACCCAGCAGATCTCATTGACTTATGGGGTCTGCTGGGTACCACCGCGGTTTCCATAATTTGGATGGGAAGAGTAGTGCTGTGTACTGCAGATTTAGTAACATTTACACTTGTAAACAAGCATATATGTTGGCGAAAAAGTACACCAGCCAGGAGCTGGAGCAGTTTATATACCAGGCACAAGGACTGCCATATATGTGCATCATTTATGATGAGGCGCACGCGTCGTCATAAATTAGATGAATCTTATGGCAATGCAAAGAGGAAACTAAAACCACATAAAAAGATGGTCTTAGTAAATGTGCCACTGTGTTCCTGACTGGCTAAAAAAGAGGAAGGGGCTTCACAGAAAAAGCGGGTTGTCACAATTCTGGTGTAAAATTCTGCTTCAAATGAATCCAACCACTAGTTGGTCTAGAGTCAGAGAAAAGTGTCTGTCCCTGCACCAGATGCATCATCCATGAGCCCCTGTGATAAATCTGGTGCAGGTCTAGACGGCCGGTCTAAGCTTACACTGTCTATAGGATTAGTAAATCTGGGCCATTGATTTTCCTTTAAAAGCTTTCTTTTGAGAGCCTTAGGCCGCCAGCACACAATGCGATTGATCGCATATAAGATCCGCACAAATTTCCGTTCAGATTTAATGTGCGTTTCTGCACCATATCCGCACCAAAATCTACCATTTCTAACTGCGGATTTCCTGCGGTTTTGCCGCAGATCTCAACCTTCAATGGAAAAGGGTGAAATCCACAGCTAAAACCACAAACATAATGGACATGCTGTGCATTTGGAAATCCATGCGGCAGGTCAATTTCTGCACAGAAAAAATCTGCAAAGTATACATGAGCTCTCATCGACTTTTTGTGGCACTGTTCTACGCTGCGGTTTTTCCGCACAGGAATCCACACAGAAAAAACATGCATATTTTGCACCATGTACAGGTGGCCTATGGTGCATTCACACCACAGTATGTATTTTGCAGTCCACAAAATGCGGATCCCCAAAAATACGGATGACATCCTGTGTTTCATATGTTGTTTTTTTTTGCAGACCCGATTGCTACAATGTCTATTCTTATCTGCAAAATGGACAAGAATAGACTGCGGAACTGACATACTGATGCAGACAGGACACTATGCACTGTCCGTTTTTTTTTTTGTAGACACATAGAAATGAACGTGTCCACATCCGATCAGCAAAAAATGCAGATCGGATGGGGACCAAATATACGGTAATGTGTATGGACATTAGGTTGATTTGACACGAGCAATGTTTCTGTCCTGATTCTATCTATTTCCACAATGGACATCATCTGGACTGAACACTGACACATTAAATGCAATGGGGGTCATTTATCAAACACTGTCTTTTTACGCTGGTCTTTGATAGCCCTTGTGCTGCGGGAGGAAGGGCTTAATTTATGATGAGGCTCAGGCCTCGTCATAAATAAGGCGTCCCTCTGGCACGTGTGCCTGGACAGAAAACTACCCCAGCCCGTGACATCGGTAGTTTTCACTGCTCTTTTATGCTTGTTTCCAGGTTCCCACCACTCCCGAGTGGCGAGAATAGCGTAAAAACGCCTGTGCAACAAAATATTGTCGCATGTGTGTTTAAAAGGTCACACAAAGGGTTCTTGCTGACTTTTTTAATGCTAAAAACTGGTGTTAGTAAATGACCCCCCAATAAGTTCATTCGTGTTAGACAAAAACTAATGTAGAGAACACGGACAGCACAAATCTGTGATTAACTGAAGTGTGAACGAGGCCTTAGAAAAAAATCGCAGACTGTATCACTTGCGTGAAAAAGGACTAAGCAGTCTATATTTCTCTTTCAGAAAATAAATATTATTCTATACATAATGCGAAGTTATACAATGTGCTAAATTATTTGCCGTATCAGTATCTCACAGATTTCAAGATCACTGCTTGCTGTAAATCAATGGGCAGGTACGTTGCTTATTTCTTACTTTCAAATGACATTAAAGGGGTTGTCTCATCTCAACATTACCAAGGCGAGATGAGCCTAAACTCCGCCCCACGTGGCTTAGACCAGCGCAACGCTGTCCAGTGCAGTGCATTGAAAGCTACAGAACACAGCATAGCCAGCAAGTTAGGCCGAATGCCCTGTTGTGTTCGCGGAGGGAGCGGTATTGGTAACACGGCCTGGCACCTGATTGAAGAGCAGGAGCGCACGGCGTCATTGGTGCTATGACGCCGGCGCTTTCATGCCGCGATAGGACTACAGTAATACACTAAGATAGTGTATTACTGTAGGTCCAGCGGCGGCATGAAGCGCACTGGCGCCTACTAGCAACCAATGACGCCGTAGCTCCTGCTTCTCCAACAGGATGCCAGGCCGTGTTACCACGGACCGCTCCCGGCCGCGGAACACGGCCGTGTGCATTCAGCCTTATACTGCTCCTGAGTTAGGCTACATGCACACAACCGTATGCGTTTTTGTGGTCCACAAATTGCGGATCCGCAAAGAAAAACAGATGACGTCCGTATGTCATCTGTTTTTTTGGTGGATCCATTGTAACAATGCCTATCCTTGTCCACAAAATGGACAAGAATAGGACATGTTCTATTTTTTTTGCATGGCTACGGATAGTAGATACTGATGCGGACAGCACATGGTGTGCTATCCGCATTTTTTGCGGACCCATTGAAATGAATGGGTCTGCAACCTATCCGCCCAAAAAAAACGGAAGTAACGGAAAGAAATACGTTTGTGTGCATGTAGCCTTAGGGAAACAACTTAGCTTGCTGTGCTGCGCCTACCCACTCTCTATTTTTTCCCAGCCACGTGGTGGTCAGGGTTTAGTCTCATCTCACCTTTGTAACGCTGAGATAAGACAACCTCTTTAACATATTTCAGTTGCAAAATAACAAAAGCAGATCTCACATTCTGTGTAATTCCACAGAACAATGCTCTTTCAAATGGCTTCATTCTTGATTATATTAATTCTGCCAAAAATGGCAAGACCTAATCCTTGCAGACTTCGCAGGTTTAGCCTTCTTGTGTATCTATGCAAAATATATTGAGAAGACGTCCCCTCTTCCTGTGTATAATGCAAATAAACCTACTTACAGGTAAAATGGCCTTTGTCTCATGACAACAATCCCCTTCTACATAACCTATTAGGATATATGGCCGTCATAGAATGGGGTCCCCATGGCGGGATAACCCACTCGAGTAACAAATTAGAATTTGTAGAATATAAGCCATATAGACATATAATAGGACAAGGTAGGTTTCCGTAAATGCAGAAATTCAAGGTCAGGAGGTGTTTCCTGGTGAAATCCCTTTATGTACTTTTGGCTTTAGTGCCATCTAGTGGACACTTACATATACAGTATATCGTGCCATTTTAGACCGAGATTCCAGGGATGTTTTATCTCCTTAAGATATGCACCTGATTTCATGTAATGGGGGCCATTAGCATTATCTAGAACTGTAAACGGGAGTAATTCTATGTATCCTAATACTGGCTGCATGTCAAAGAGCATGTCGTCTGTGTAGTTCTGCATACAGTTAGATTCTGTAGGTCCTCTGTGTTGCTGTACAGGCTCTGAGCACACAGCATAACCACTTCCCTACCGCCATACGACTTTATTTTTCAGTGGTAGGGACCCCTACCTCCCAACTTGAAAGTCAGAAAGAGGGACAACAGTAGTGGAGTGCGGTACATTTTTTAATGCTAAGTCACATCCCTAACTCTTCCCAATGTCTATGTATGCATGTCCAATCCCACCCAGTCCCCTTAGTGCCATCACACAGTAGTGTACCAGCAGTCATGGTAGGTGGAGCGTCCTTAAAAAATGATTTCAGGACATGGGTCACAAGCTCAGGGCAAGGACATCAAAAGTAGTATTTTCTGAAATACTACCAGTACCACGAGCCACACCAGAAGCGCAGCAGTATATTAGGGAGGTAAGTAGCTCAAGGGCTGGTGTAAGAAGGAAGGGTTTAGTCTCCTGGAGAACTAGGCCGACTTCTCTGTCGGCTACAGGCTCTATTGTAGGGATGGGCTGCACCTCAATCGGGAAGGTGCAGCTGTGTTGGGGGAAAAGATGGCTAGAAGGTTGGAGGAGTATTTAAACTAGGGACTGGGGGGTGGGTAATTACGTTATAGGATGGGAAGATAGTGTAGATAGAGACCGAGGCAAGGTAAAGGGAGTGGGGGAGGAATGGTGGGAGGGACTAGAACAGTTCATATGGAAAGGTGTAGGGCAAAATATCCAAAAACCTCTTAATTGTATGTATACTAATGCTAGAAGCCTGACTAATAAAAACTGGTCAACTGGAATTAGTGATGTGTAAGGCTCCATTCACACGTCCGTAGTGTGTTTTGCGGATCCGCGGATCTGCAAAACACGGACAGCGGCAATGTGCATTTACACATTTTGCGGATCGCACATCGTCGGCACTAATAGAATATGCCCATTCTTGCCTGCAATTGCGGACAAGAATAGGACATGTTCTATTTTTTGCACGAACGAAGTGCGGGTCCACAATTCCGTATCTGTGTGCGGCCCCATATAAATGAATGGGTCCACAATTCCATTCTGCAGAATGCTGCCTAATGAATGGGGCCTAGGGAGGACTATGACATGGTGGGAATTACTGAGACATGGCTGGATGATAGCTATGACTGGGCGGTTAACATACAGGGTTACAGTCTGTTTAGAAAGGATCGTGAAAACCAGACAGTGGGAGGGGTCTGCCTTTATGTAAAGTCCTGTCTAAAGCCCACACTCCGGGTAGGTATAAGTGAGCGAAAGTGAGTCCACAGAAAATCTGCTACTCAGGCCTCATGCACACGACCGTTGTGTGCATCCGTTGCCGTTGTGCCTTTTTCAGTTTTTTTTCGCGGACCCATTGACTTCCAATGGGTCCGTGGAAAAATCGGAAAATGCACCGTTTGGCAGCCGCATCCGTGATCCGTGTTTCCTGGCCGTGAAAAAAATATGACCTGTCCTATTTTTTTCACGGCCAACGGTTCACGGACCCATTCAAGAAAAATCACGGATGCACACAAGATTGTCATCCGCGTCCGTGATCCGTGTCCGTTTTTTCCTATCCTTTCAATGGCAAACTTGACTTAGATTTTTTTTTCATTTTTCATGTCCGTGGATCCTCCAAAAATCAAGGAAGACCCACGGAGGAAAAAACGGTCACGGATCACGGACCTACGGACCCCGTTTTTGCGGACCTTAAAAAAAAAAGGTTGTGTGCATGAGGCCTCAGGGAAATAGATGAGGTGGCAAATCACAATGAGCTTGTTCTTATAGGGCACTTAAACTTCCCAGATATAGATTGGGAAGCTGAAACCTCTATATCTTGTACAGTAAACAGTCTCTTGGCAATAACCAAAGATTATTACTAGAGTGGAGCGAACACCTGGATGTTCGGGTTCGAGAAGTTCGGCCGAACTTCCCAGAAATGTTCGGGTTCGGGATCTGAACCCGACCCGAACTTCATCCCGAACCCGAACCCCATTGAAGTCAATGTGGACCCGAACTTTTCGGCACTAAAAAGGCTGTAAAACAGCCCAGGAAAGGGCTACAGGGCTGCAAAAGGCAGCAAAATGTAGTTAAATCCCCTGCAAACAAATGTGGATAGGGTAATGAATAAAAATAAAAATAAAATAAAGAAAAATTAACCAATATCAATTGGAGAGAGGTCCCATAGCAGAGAATCTGGCTTCACGTCACCCACCACTGGAACAGTCCATTCACAGATATTTAGGCCCAGGCACCCAGGCAGAGGAGAGAGGTCCCGTAACAGAGAATCTGGCTTCATGTCAGCAGAGAATCAGGCTTCACGTCACCCACCACTGTAACAGTCCATTGTCAGATATTTAGGCCCAGCACCCAGGCAGAGGAGAGAGGTCCCATAGCAGAGAATCTGGCTTCATGTCAGCAGAGAATCAGTCTTCATGTCATAGCAGAGAATCATGCTTCACGTCACCCAACACTGGAACAGTCCATTGTCAGATATTTAGGCCCCGGCACCCAGGCAGAGGAGAGAGGTCCCATAACAGAGATTCAGGCTTCATGTCAGCAGAGAATCAGTCTTCATGTCATAGCAGAGAATCAGGCTTCACGTCACCCACCACTGGAACAGTCCATTGTCAGATATTTAGGCCCCAGCACCCAGGCAGAGGAGAGAGGTCCCATAACAGAGATTCAGGCTTCATGTCAGCAGAGAATCAGTCTTCATGTCATAGCAGAGAATCATGCTTCATGTCACCCACCACTGGAACAGTCCATTGTCAGATATTTAGGCCCCGGCACCCAGACAGAGGAGAGAGGTCCCATAACAGAGATTCAGGCTTCATGTCATAGCAGAGTATCATGCTTCACGTCACCCAACACTGGAACAGGCCACTGTCAGATATTTTTAGGCCCCAGCACCCAGACAGAGGAGAGGTTCATTCAACTTTGGGTTGCCCCGCAATATAGTGGTAAAATGAAAATAAAAATAGGATTGAATGAGGTGCCCTGGAGTACAATAATATATGGTTAAGGGGAGGTAGTTAATGTCTAATCTGCACAAGGGATGGACAGGTCCTGTGGGATCCATGCCTGGTTCATTTTTATGAACGTCAGCTTGTCCACATTGGCTGTAGACAGGCGGCTGCGTTTGTCTGTAATGACGCCCCCTGCCGTGCTGAATACACGTGCAGACAAAACGCTGGCTGCCGGGCAGGCCAGCACCTCCAAGGCATAAAAGGCTAGCTCTGACCACGTGGACAATTTGGAGACCCAGAAGTTGAATGGGGCTGAACCATCAGTAAGTACGTGGAGGGGTGTGCACACATACTGTTCCACCATGTTAGTGAAATGTTGCCTCCTGCTAACACGTTCCGTATCAGGTGGTGGTGCAGTTAGCTGTGGCGTGTTGACAAAACTTTTCCACATCTCTGCCATGCTAACCCTGCCCTCAGAGGAGCTGGCCGTGACACAGCTGCCTTGGCGACCTCTTGCTCCTCCTCTGCCTTGGCCTTGGGCTTCCACTTGTTCCCCTGTGACATTTGGGAATGCTCTCAGTAGCGCGTCTACCAACGCGCGCTTGTACTCGCGCATCTTCCTATCACGCTCCAGTGCAGGAAGTAAGGTTGGTGCAATGTCATTGTACCGTGGATCCAGCAGGGTGGCAACCCAGTAGTCCGCACACGTTAAAATGTGGGCAACTCTGCTGTCGTTGCGCAGGCACTGCAGCATGTAGTCGCTCATGTGTGCCAGGCTGCCCAGCGGTAAGGACAAGCTGTCCTCTGTGGGAGGCGTATCGTCATCGTCCTGCGTTTCCCCCCAGCCACGCACCAGTGATGGGCCTGAACTGCGTTGGATGCCACCCAGCTGTGAACATGCTTCATCCTCATCCTCCTCCACCTCCTCCTCATCCTCGTCCTCCTTGTCCTCCAGTAGTGGGCCCTGTCTGGCCACATTTGTACCTGGCCTCTGCTGTTGCAAAAAACCTCCCTCTGAGTCACTTCGAAGAGACTGGCCTGAAAGTGCTAAAAATGACCCCTCTTCCTCCTCCTCCTCCTCCTCCTCCTGAGCCACCTCCTCTTCCATCATCGCCCTAAGTGTTTTCTCAAGGAGACATAGAAGTGGGATTGTAACGCTGATAACGGCGTCATCGCCACTGGCCATGTTGGTGGAGTACTCGAAACAGCGCAACAGGGCACACAGGTCTCGCATGGAGGCCCAGTCATTGGTGGTGAAGTGGTGATGTTCCGCAGTGCGACTTACCCGTGCGTGCTGCAGCTGAAACTCCACTATGGCCTGCTGCTGCTCGCACAGTCTGTCCAGCATGTGCAAGGTGGAGTTCCACCTGGTGGGCACGTCGCATATGAGGCAGTGAGCGGGAAGGCCGAAGTTACACTGTAGCGCAGACAGGCGAGCAGCGGCAGGATGTGAACGCCGGAAGCGCGAACAGACGGCCCGCACTTTATGCAGCAGCTCTGACATGTCGGGGTAGTTGTGAATGAACTTCTGCACCACCAAATTCAGCACATGCGCCAGGCAAGGGATGTGCGTCAAACCGGCTAGTCCCAGAGCTGCAACGAAATTTCGCCCATTATCGCACACTACCAGGCCGGGCTTGAGGCTCACCGGCAGAAACCACTCGTCGGTCTGTTGTTCTATACCCCGCCACAACTCCTGTGCGGTGTGGGGCCTGTCCCCCAAACATATGAGTTTCAGAATGGCCTGCTGAAGTTTACCCCGGGCTGTGCTGAAGTTGGTGGTAAAGGTGTGTGGCTGACTGGATGAGCAGGTGGAAGAAGAGGAGGAGGAAGCCGAGTAGGAGGAGGAGGCAACAGGAGGCAAAGAATGTTGCCCTGCGATCCTTGGCGGCGGAAGGATGTGCGCCAAACAGCTATCTGCCCGGGGCCCAGCCTCCACTACATTTACCCAGTGTGCAGTTAGGGAGATATAGCGTCCCTGGCCGTGCTTACTGGTCCACGTATCTGTGGTTAGGTGGACCTTGCCACAGATGGCGTTGCGCAGTGCACACTTGATTTTATCGGATACTTGGTTGTGCAGGGAAGGCACGGCTCTCTTGGAGAAGTAGTGCCGGCTGGGAACAACATACTGTGGGACAGCAAGCGACATGAGCTGTTTGAAGCTGTCTGTGTCCACCAGCCTAAATGACAGCATTTCATAGGCCAGTAGTTTAGAAATGCTGGCATTCAGGGCCAGGGATCGAGGGTGGCTAGGTGGGAATTTACGCTTTCTCTCAAATGTTTGTGAGATGGAGAGCTAAACGCTGCCGTGTGACACGGTTGAGATGCTTGGTGACGAAGGTGTGTTGGTGGTACATCCCCTGTTTGCTTGGCGGCAGGTGCCAACGTTCCTCCAGAGGCGGAGGAAGAGGCCGACGCGGCTGCAGCAGAAGAGGCCGAGGCGGCAGCAGCAGAAGAGGTAGCAGGGGGAGCCTGAGTGACTTCCTTGTTTTTAAGGTGTTTACTCCACTGCAGTTCATGCTTTGCATGCAGGTGCCTGGTCATGCAGGTTGTGCTAAGGTTCAGAACGTTAATGCCTCGCTTGAGGCTCTGATGGCACAGCGTGCAAACCACTCGGGTCTTGTGGTCAGCACATTGTTTGAAGAAATGCCATGCCAGGGAACTCCTTGAAGCTGCCTTTGGGGTGCTCGGTCCCAGATGGCGGCAGTCAGTAGCAGGCGGAGTCTCTTGGCGGCGGGTGTTCTGCTTTTGCCCACTGCTCCCTCTTTTGCTACGCTGTTGGCTCGGTCTCACCACTGCCTCTTCCTCCGAACTGTGAAAGTCAGTGGCACGACCTTCATTCCATGTAGGGTCTAGGACCTCATCGTCCCCTGCATCGTCTTCCACCCAGTCTTGATCCCTGACCTCCTGTTCAGTCTGCACACTGCAGAAAGACGCAGCAGTTGGCACCTGTGTTTCGTCATCATCAGAGACGTGCTGAGGTGGTATTCCCATGTCCTCATCATCAGGAAACATAAGTGGTTGTGCGTCAGTGCATTCTATATCTTCCACCGCTGGGGAAGGGCTAGGTGGATGCCCTTGGGAAACCCTTCCAGCAGAGTCTTCAAACAGCATAAGAGACTGCTGCATAACTTGAGGCTCAGACAGTTTCCCTGGTATGCATGGGGGTGATGTGACAGACTGATGGGCTTGGTTTTCAGGCACCATCTGTGCACTTTCTGCAGAAGACTGGATGGGAGATAATGTGAACGTGCTGGATCCACTGTCGGCCACCCAATTGACTAATGCCTGTACCTGCTCAGGCCTTACCATTCTTAGAATGGCATTGGGCCCCACCAAATATCGCTGTAAATTCTGGCGGCTACTGGGACCTGAGGTAGTTGGTACACTAGGACGTGTGGCTGTGGCAGAACGGCCACGTCCTCTCCCAGCACCAGAGGGTCCACTAACACCACCACGACCATGTCCGCGTCCCTTACTAGATGTTTTCCTCATTGTTACCGTTCACCACAATAACAAAAATATTATTTGGCCCAATGTATTGAATTCAAATTCAGGCCTTTTTTTACAGACACCCAACACTATCTGGCTATCTATTTAGGTACCGTATTACATTAATACAGGCACAGCAGTAACGACAGATTTAGCTGAATATAAATTGTAGGCCTAGTATTTAGGCGCTGGATGACAGGTATACGTTTACAGACAGAATTAGACTTGGAAATGCACAGTAGCGTGTGTGAAGTTATTGAGAATGACCCTATCAGCACCTTGAATCTAATATACCCTTTTATGGATAGATTTAAAGTAGGCCTGATACAGCAGAAACCACTAATTTAGGAAATTGCTAAGTTGGGAATTGTATTTCAACCCAGAACAAAAACTGTGCTTTGACGGACACAAAATAACTTGACCAGCTACAGCAATAACCACAGATTTAGCTGAATATAAATTTGAGGCCTATTATTTAGGCGCTGGGTGACAGGTATATGTTTAGACAGAATTAGACTTGGAAATGCACGGTAACGTGTGTGAAGTTATTGAGAATGACCCTATCAGCACCTTGAATCTAATATACCCTTTTATGGATAGATTTAAAGTAGGCCTGATACAGCAGAAACCACTAATTTAGGAAATTGCTTAGTTGGGAATTGTATTTCAACCCAGAACAAAAATATATCCTTTGCCAGATAGCAGACAGTATTACAATTGGCTGGCCACAGCTGAAACACCAGATTTAGGGTACTGCTATTTTCGCAATTGTATTTCACCCTTCAATAAAATAGCAAGCACAGCCAAGCCCCCGATGTAGGATATAGCCAAAAAATAACCACACTATTGATGGTTAAATGGACTTAGTGGCAGCTTGCCCCTGATGTAGGATATAGCAAAAAAATAACCACACTATTGATGGTTAAATGGACTTGGTGACAGCTTGCCCCTGATGTAGGATATAGCAAAAAAATAACCACACTATTGGTGGTTAAATGGACTTGGTGGCAGCTTGCCCCTGATGTAGGATATAGTGAAAAAATAACCACACTATTGATGGTTAAATGGACTTGGTGGCAGCTTGCCCCTGATGTAGGATATAGCCAAAAAATAACCACACTATTGATGGTTAAATGGACTTGGTGGCAGCTTGCACCTGATATAGGATATAGCCAAAAAATAACCACACTATTGATGGTTAAATGGACTTGGTGGCAGCTTGTGCTGGCGCACCACAAGACACAAAATGGCCGCCGATCACCCCAGAAAAAAGTGACTGAAAAACGATCTGGGCCTAAAAACAGTGAGCAATTGAATAGCAGCAGTTCAATGATCCACAGCTGTAGATCGATCACTGACTTAAGTGTTTTGGAGGAGTTAATCACTGCCTAATCTCGCCCTAACAGTCGCAGCTGCAACCTCTCCCTACACTGATCAGAGCAGAGTGACGTGCGGCGCTACGTGACTCCAGCTTAAATAGAGGCTGGGTCACATGCTGCACTGGCCAATCACAGCCATGCCAATAGTAGGCATGGCTGTGACGGCCTCTTGGGGCAAGTAGTATGACGCTTGTTGATTGGCTGCTTCGCAGCCTTTCAAAAAGCGCCAAGAAAACGACGAACACCGAACCCGAACCCGGACTTTTACGAAAATGTTCGGGTTCGGGTCCGTGTCACGGACACCCCAAAATTTGGTACGAACCCGAACTATACAGTTCGGGTTCGCTCATCCCTAATTATTACCTTTTCCAACTAGTTCAAGATCTGACGAAGGGGACGGCCATACTTGACTTAGTATTAACCAATAGATCTGATAGAACAACAGACAAGCTGGTTAGTGGACACCTGGGTAAAAGTGACCAATCCTAATCTCTAATTGTGAGAGGTACATACCTTAGGGATTAAAAGGGTGAGGAACAAGAAAAAAAAACACCAATGTGGATAAATAGAAATGTAAAAGGGGCAATAAATGACCGGCAGCACGCTTCTTCTCTGTGCGGCCGGCGTCCCCCGTCCCAATAGCCACACTCAAAGGGGCTGAGTGCCGAGCTGGCCACTCTGCGCTCGGCTACACACAGGGGGGAGGTCATGTGAGATTGTGAATAAGCTCTGCCTGTATAAGGTTTAAGTTTAAAGTGTACTTAAACTGTAATTTGGCATTCTGGGCCCTAGAGGCCACTGTTTTGCAGCTACAACCAGCACACACTGATATTTGCATATGTAAAGTAGGTGATGACTCATGCTGCTTGTGAGTGAACCAGGAAGTGTTGATATGACATGGTGGAAGGATTCTGCTGTGAGGGACTGAATCCGATTCCATCCTGGCATGCAGATGTCCGGCAGTGAATGGACACTCAAAGGAAGGTGAGTAGCTTTCGTCTCCTTACTGAATCCAGCTCTTTGAAGAGAGGTTGTCCCAGGAAGACCTGTTTCAGTGTGTGGACAGAAAGCCTCATCATCAAGCAAGGCCGCACGGTTCCTGAGAGCTTGGTGGCCATCCTGGGTAAGCGGCATCCTAGGACCCAGAACGGACAAAGGTCAGTATACCCGTTTACTCCAAGCTTTACACTAGTGGCGCCTGAAAAACAGAGACTAAGCCTAGGCCTGAAACTAGATGGCTAGTTAGGGTTGTGTTATTGTCAGGTTGTTCGGGACTGTTCTGCAGCGCAGTATTGACGTTGCAGGCTCTGCTGTGTCCGCCATCGGCTAGGTCAGTCCTCTGTAGCGGCACAGCATGACTTGCAGGCTCTGCTGTGTCCGCCATCGGCTAGACCTGTCTAGTGGGCAGGGACATTTCCTGTGAGTCTGGGCTATAGTGTTTTCTATGCGTATTTGTATTGTTTTGGTTATGCCTGTGTTATTACTTTTTGCCTAAGTAAAGTTTCTGTTCTTGCATATTAAGCTGGTGTCAGTGTCGCTTTCCTTGTCTGTGACTTCGCTGTATCCTGGGGAGCCCACCTCGGTACACGGCTTATAAGTTGGCGTAGTCGGCCGGATACAGCGACCGGTATGGACGGGAACGCGTCGGGAGATCGTCCCCCAGCGCCAGTGGTGCCGGATCAGGACCCAGCCCAGGGTGCCCAGGCGCAAGTCCAGTTTGCCCCCAACAATATGGCTACCACACTAGGGTACATCCCTGTAGAGGCGCTGCTGCGTCATCTGCCAAAGTATGACGGTAACAACATGACATTGCAGGACTGGACTGAAAGGGTGCGAAGTGCGATTAAAATGTGTAACCTGACCCCCGAACTGCGGGCCGAGGTTGCGTTGGGAGCCCTAGAGGGTGACGTCAGGCGGACATTGATGGTAAGGCTTGACTCCAAGAGAGAGGCCTCCAGAGACCAAACTGCAGAGTCGGCCGCCGAAGCTGTCTGTAAATACTTTATACAGGTGTTCGGGTGTCCATGGAGTATATATTCTGACCAGGGAAAATGCATTCAGGGTACTCTAATGAATGAACTGTGCCAACTGTATGGGATTGAACGCTCCCGAACCACTCCATATCACCCACAAGGAAACGGGGCGTACGAACGCTTCAATCGCACCTTGCTTCCGATGCTGTGGACTCTGGAAGACAGTCAGAAAGCCCAGTGGCCCGCGTACCTACCTGAGTTGATGTGGGCCTATAACAACAGAGTACACAGTACCATCGGATACTCTCCATATATGCTCATGTTTGGACGAGCCAGGCGGGAGATTGAAGATTTCCACATGCCTACCCCGATGGAGCCCCCACCGAGAAGTACCACCACTTGGGTGCAGGAGCACCGCCGCCGGATGAGAGCGGTCCACAAGGTTGTGGGGGAGCGCCTGGGACAGGTGGTGCACTCTAACCCAAGACGAGTGCAGAAGGATGGATATGTCCCTGGTGATCGGGTGATGGTCAAAGCCAAACGTCCGTCAGGGAAGTTGGATGGACGGTGGGAGGCAGTTCCATACACGGTGAAGAGAAGAGTAGACCCCGCTATTCCGGTCTATGAGGTAGAGCCAGAAGGGACAGGGGGACCCTCACGGAACTTACACCGTAATATGTTGAGACGTTGCAATTTTGATGAACCGCTGTGCGTAGAGGGGCTGCCTCCTCACGCTCAGGGTATGGAGGAAAGTCCCTCAGATGCGGAAGAGGAGGAATGGTGGGTCGTCCCTGCCCAATTGTCCACAGAGGTTCCGGCCGTGGTAAATAGAGATGTCACGAACATAAAATTTTCTGTTCGCAAATGGCGAACGCGAATTTCCGCAAATGTTCGCGAACGTGCGAACCGCAATAGACTTCAATAGGAAGGCGAATTTGAAAACCCACAGGGACTCTTTGTGGCCACAATAGTGATGTAAAAGTTGTTTCAAGGGGACTAACACCTGGACTGTGGCATGCCGGAGGGGGTTCCATGGCAAAACTACCATGGAAAATTACATAGTTGACGCAGAGTGTGGTAAGCTGAAATCGCAATGCGATTTATAGAACTTGAATTAATCGCATTGCGATTTCAACTTTCTCAAATCCGACAGTACGTTCTAGCATGGAGTTGTTCCCATGGTGATGGGGACGCTCCATGAGCACGGAAGTCGGCAGAAGTTCTAAGTTGTAATCGCAATGCGATTAATGCAGGTTACATTAATCGCATTGCGAATTCAACTTAGAACTGCTGGGTTCCTAATGGTTGTATTGCTAGTATATAACTAAGATTATAGCAATACAACCATTAGGAACTTAGCTCTAAGTTGAATTCGCAATGCGATTAATATAACCTGCATTATTCGCATTGCGATTACAACTTAGATCTGAGTTCATAATGGTTGTATTGCTAGAATTGACAACAAATATAGCACTATATTCTCAATCTTCATTATATTCTATCAATATAACCATTAGGAACCCAGCTCTAAGTTGTAATCGCAATGCGATTAATATAACCTGTATTAATCACATTGCGATTACAACTTTGTGACACTGCAGCTTCAGAATTAATCTAAGATGGATGCTGTCTTTGCTTTTTGATAGGTGGTGGGAGGGTCTGGGAGGGAGGGTATGCTGATTGGCTGGAATGTGTCTGCTGACTGTGAGGTACAGGGTCAAAGTTTGCTCAATGATGACGTATAGGAGGCGGACCGAACATTGCGATATTCGCCGGGAACTGTTCGCCGGCGAATAGTTCGGGACATCTCTAGTGGCAGGTTTGCCACCCAGATGCAATGCTGAGCAATCAACAGCTCCTCTCTTGTCAAATATGCCTGATGTCCCCAGTGTTTCTGAAACCCCCAATCTGAGAAGGTCAGCGAGGCCCAATGCTGGTGTGCCTCCACAGCGCTATGCCCAGGATGAGTTTGTATAGGGAGAGTTGCCGAGGGTGACAACTTCTAGTGGGGTGGCATGTGAGATTGTGAATAAGCTCTGCCTGTATAAGGTTTAAGTTTAAAGTGTACTTAAACTGTCATTTGGCATTCCGGGCATAGAAGCCATTGTTTTGCAGCTACAACCAGCACACTCTGGTATTTGCATATGTAAAGTAGGTGATGACTCAGGCTGCTTGTGAGTGAACCAAGAAGTGTTGATCTGACATGGTGGAAGGATTGTGCTGTGAGGGACTGAATCCGATTCCATCCCGGCTTGCAAATGTCCGGCAGTGAATGGACACTCAAAGGAAGGTGAGTAGCTGTCGTCTCCTTACTGAATCCAGCTCTTTGAAAGAGAGGTTGTCCCAGGAAGACCAGTTTCAGTGTGTGGACAGAAAGCCTCATCATCAAGCAACGCCGCACGGTTGCTAAAAGCTTGGTGGCCATCCCGGGTAAGCAACATCCTAGGGCCCAGAACGGACGAAGGTCAGTACACCTGTTTACTCCATGCTTACACTAGTGGCGCCTGAAAAACAAAGACTAAGCCAAGGCCTGAAACTAGATAGCTAGTTAGGGTTGTGTTATTGCCAGGTTGTTCAGGACTGTTCTGTGGTGCAGTATTGACGTTGCAGGCTCTGCTGTGTCCGCCATCGGCTAGGTCAGTCCTCTGTAGCGGCACAGCATGACTTGCAGGCTCTGCTGTGTCCACCATCGGCTAGGCCTGTCCAGTGGCAGGGACATTGCCTGTGAGTCCAGGATATAGCGTATTTCTATGCGTATTTGTATTTTGGTTATGCCTGTGTTATTACTTTTTGCTTAAGTAAAGTTTCTGTTCTTGCATATTAAGCTGGTGTCAGTGTAGCTTTCCTTGTCTGTGACTTCGCTGTATCCTGGGGAGCCCACCCCGGTACACGGCTTACAGTCATGTGGCACTGGCCACGTCACATGACCTCTGCTCTTCACTATTTAAACAGGCAGCTTGCTAGCCACAGGTTGCCTGTGATTCATAGTCCAAGGCTAGTTGTTACTTTGTTCCCAGTGCTATTTGTATTTTGACCTGTGCCCGTTTTCGACCCGCTACTGTTTGCTCCTTAGTTCTTAGACGTGACCTCTTGGCTTGACCTTTGGCTTGTGACCTGACCTGTTCGTGTTTATTCCTCCGGTACTGATTTACTCTCCTGGTATTTGACCTCGGCTTCCCCTGACTATTCGCTGCTTTCTCCATTTGTACTTCGTCGCCCTCTCGGTATTGACTCGGTCCATTTACTATCCGTTGTTTGTCTTGTCTGTCCTCCCAGCACGTATTTTAAGCTAGGGACTGCTGTCCAGTTGTCCCCTGTCATCAGGACTTGTGTGGCAAGTAGGCAGGGCCAGGGGTGAGGGTGGAGCGAAGTGGTCACTACCCTTCCCCCCTTTGTGTGCGTGAACGTGACAGTGACAGAAAGCATTCGAATCACTAAAACAGGAAGGTAGCAAGCACTGAAAAACTGAAGACAGACAGACTCATTGCCAAAGAGAGTACAACTAACCCTAAAATGTTCTTCAATTATATAAATGATAAAAAGTTTAACCTGTTTAGGACATAGGGTGTACAGGTACGCCCTGATGTCCCGGTACTTAAGGACCGTGCGTCCTATGTATTTCCGATCACCTCCGCTCTGTGGGCGATGATCGGAACTGGGTGTCTGCTCAAATCATTGAGCAGGCACCTGGGGTCAATTAACACCTGCGGTTTGCGGCTTTTACATGTTGCGGGGGGGCGGTGCCATCGGGTCCCCGTGGGGCTGTAGGGGGAACCAGATGGCATGAAAGGCAGCGTGATGCCTTCCTGAGGCATCGGTGCTGCCTTCCTGTGATGAGCCTGTGAGATCCAGCCCCCTGGATCTCACAGGCCGGAAGCTGTATGAGTAATACACACTGTATTACTCATACAGCTAATGCATTCCAATACAGAAGTATTGGAATGCATTGTAAAGGGGATTAGACCACCAAAAGTTGAAGTCCCAAAGTGGGAAAATAAAGTGAATAAAAGTTGAAAAACTAGGTTTTCCCCCCAAAAATTAAAAGTTTCAAGTAAAAAATAAATAAAAAGTCATTTTCCCCTAATAAAAAAATTGGTAAAAAATAGGGAAAAAAATAAAAAGTTCACATATTAGGTATCGCCGCATCCGTATCAACCGGCTCTATAAACATATCACATGAATACCGTAAACAAAAACAAACAAAACTATGCTAAATAAACAATTTTTGTCATCACAATAAGTACAACAGTAAGCGATCAAAAAGGCGTTTGCCCATCAAAATAGTACCAATCTAACCGTCACCTCATCCCGCAAAAAATGAGCCCCTACCTAAGACAATCGCCCAAAAAAAAAATAATATGGCTCAAAATATGGAGACACTAAAACATATTTTTTTTGTTTTAAAAAAGCTGTTATTGTGTAAAAGTAAATTGAGAAATTTAACATATTTGGTATCGCTGCGTCCGTAATAAGCTGCTCTATAAAAATATCACATGACCTAACCCCTCAGATGAACACCGTAAAAAAAAACGGTGTAAAAAAAGCTATTTTTTGTCACCTTACACCACAAAATGTATAATAGCAAGCGATCAAAAATTCATTCGCACCCCAAAATAGTGCCAATCTAACCGTCATCTCATCCCGCAAAAATCATACCCTACCTAAGATAATCGCCCAAAAACTGAAAAAACTATGGCTCTCAGACTATAGAAACACTAAAACATGTTTTTTTTTGTTTAAAAAATGAAATCATTGTGTAAAATTTACATAAATAAAAAGAATTGTATACATATTAGGTATCGCCGCGTCCGTGACAACCTGCTATATAAAAATACTACATGATCTAACCTGTGCCAAAACAGCTATTTCTTGTTACCTTGCCTCACAAAAAGTGTAATATAAAGCAACCAAAAATCATATGTACCCTAAACTAGTACCAACAAAACTTTTACCCTATACCGTAGTTTCTAAAATGAGGTCACTTTTTTGTAGTTTCTACTCTAGGGGTGAATCAGGGGGGCTTCAAATGGGACATGGTATCAAAAAACCAGTCCAGCAAAATCCGCCTTCCAAAAACCGTATGGCATTCCTTTCCTTCTGTGCCCTGCCGTGTGCCCGTACAGCAGTTTACGACCACATATAGGGTGTTTCTGTAAACTAAAGAATCAGGGCCATAAATATTGAGTTTTGTTTGGCTGTTAACCCTTGCTTTGTAACTGGAAAAAAATATTAAAATGGAAAATCTGCCCAAAAAGTGGAATTGTGAAATTGTAGCTCTATTTTCCATTAATTCTTGTGGAACACCTAAAGGGTTAAAAAAGTTTGTAAAATCAGTTTTGGATACCTTGAGGGGTATAGTTTCTAGAATGGGGTCATTTTTGAGTGGTTTCTATTATGTAAGCCTCACAAAGTGACTTCAGACCTGAACTGGTCCTTAAAAAGTGGGTTTTTGAAAATTTCTGAAAAATCCCCCAAAAATAAAATATCATTCCCAAAATGATCCAAACATGAAGTAGACATATGGGGAATGTTAAGTAATAACTTTATTTTGAGGTATTACTATGTATTATAGAAGTAGAGAAATTGTAACTTTTTTTGACTCAGTTTTAACAGTCATGAAGTACAATATGTGACGGAAAAACAATCTCAGAATGGCCTGGATAAGTCAAAGCGTTTTAAAGTTATCACCACATAAAGTGACACTGGTCAGATTTGCAAAAAATGCCCTGGCCCTTAAGGTGAAAATGAGCCCGGTCCCTAAGGGGTTAAACTGGAAAGTGTTGGCCTTTTAAGGAGTGATAAGGGAGAAGTTGTAGAGCATAATCAGGAGAAAGTGAATCTATAAAAAAAATTCACCACTGTATTCACTGATGAAAATGAAATGTGAGATGAAATGCAGAGTGTCAAAGTAAACTTCCCATTAAATGTGGCTTGTCTGACTCATGAAGAATTGCAGCTGCGTCTTAAAAAGATTAACCCCTTAAGGACTCAGCCCTATTTCAGACTTGGCCATTTTTTGCAAATTTGACCAGTGTCACTTTAAGTGCTGATAACTTTAAAACGCTTTGACTTACCCAGGCCATTCTGTGATTGTTTTTTCATCACATATTGTACTTCATGACACTGCTAAAATTGGGTAAAAAAAAGTAAATTTTTTGGCACAAAATAATACCAACTTTACCCAAATTTTTGAAACATTTCAAAGTTTTATTTTCTCTACTTCTGTAACACATAGTAATACCCCCAAAAATTGTGATGACTTTACATTCCCCATATGTCTACTTCATGTTTATATTATTTTGGGAATGCCATTTTATTTTTTGGGGATGTTACATAGCTTAGAAGTTTAGAAAGAAATTTTTTAATTTTTCTGAAATTTTCCAAATCCCACTTTTTATGGACCAGTCCAGGTCTGAAGCCACTTTGTGAGGCTTACGTAATAGAAAACACCCAAAAATGACCCCATTTTAGAAACTACACCCTCAAGGTTTTCAAAACTGATTTTACAAACTTTGTTAAGTTTAGGTCTTCCACAAGACTTCATGGCAAATGGACATAAAATTTAAGAATTTTGATTTTTTTGGGGAAAATTTTCCAATATAATAAAAAAATTTCCAGGAACAAAGCAAGGGTTAACTGCCAAACAAAACTCAATATGGGTTGCCCTGATTCTGTAGTTTGCAAAAACACCCCATATGTGGTCCTAAACTACTGTTTGCCAAACGGGAGGACATAGAAGGAGGGGAACGCCATATGGGTTTTGGAAGGCAGATTTTGCAGGACTGGTTTTGTTTATACCATGTCCGATTTCAAGCCCCCGTTGCACCCCTAGAATAGAAATTCCAAAAAAGTGACTCCATCTAAGAAAGTACACCCCTCAAGGTATGCAAAACTGGGTTTACAATTTTTTTTTAACCCTTTAGGTGTTCCACAAGAGTTAATGGCAGATGGAGTAACAATTTTGGAATTTCTATTTTTTTGAAAATTTTCCATTTTAACCCTTACTTTATTACTGGAAAAAATGGGTTAACAGCCAAACAAAATTCAATATGGGTTGCCCTGATTCTGTATTTTGAAGAAACACCCCATATGTGGTCGTAAACTACTATTTGGCTAAACGGCAGGACATAGAAGAAGGGGAACGCCATATGGTTTTTGGAAGGCAGATTTTGCTGGACTGGATTATTTACACTATGTACCCTTTCAAGCCCCCCTGTTTTGGGACTATTTTAGGGTAAATATGATTTTTGTTTGCTCTATATTACACTTTTTTGAGGCAAGGTAACAAAAAATTTAAATTCTAAAATTGTTTCTACATTCGTTATTAGGTTTTGTGGCACACCTAAAGGGTTAACAAAGTTTGTAAAGTAACTTTTGAATACCTTGAGGGGTGTAGTTTCTTTGATGGGGTCACTTTTTTGGAGTTTCTAGTCTAGCCGCCTCCGGACCGCCTAACGCAGGATTGCGGTCCGGAGGCGGTCGATTTCTTCCTCCTTGACGCGCCGGCGCGCCATCTCGCGAGACGCGAGATTTCTGGTGAACGCGCGCACACAGGAGCACGCGTTCACAGAAACAGGAGGTAAACGAGTGCATCTACAACCTGCTAGCGGCGATCATTCGCTGGCAGGCTGTAGATGCGATTTTTTTTAACCCTTGAAAGGTATATCAGATGCTGTTTTGTTAACAGCGTCTGATATACCTGCTACCTGGTCCTCTGGTGGTCCCTTTTGCTTGAATCGACCACCAGAGGACACAGGTAGCTCTGTAAGTAGCACCAAACACCACTACACTACACCCCCCACCCCCTGTCACTTATGAACCCCTTATTAACCCCTGATCACCCCATATAGACTCCCTGATCACCCCCCTGTCATTGATCACCCCCTGTAAGGCTCCATTCAGACGTCCATATGTGTTTTGCGGATCCGCAAAACATGGATACCGCGGATCTGCAAAACACGGACACCGGCAATGTGCTTTCCACATTTTGCGGATCCGCATATTGCCAGAACTATATAGAAAATGCCTTTTCTTGTCCGCTATTGCGGACAAGAATAGGACATGTTCTATAGGCTCTACAAAAAACGCAGTGTTCGCCCGATCAGGCCTGATCTTGTGCGCACACTTGCGTTCAGTCCGCTCCACCGCAGTGAATTTTTTTTTCTGATCACTGCAAAAACACTGTCAAATCGCTGCAACGCTATAAAAAGATCACTTTTGAGGGGCATGGTAAGTTCATAGAAAAAAAAATTTTGGGGGCACAATTTAGCTGATTTTTTTTTAGTTTTTTTAGTTTTTTCTTACAAAGTCTCATATTCCACTAACTTGTGACAAAAAATAAAATCTCACATGAACTCACCATACCCCTCACAGAATCCAAATGCGTAAACATTTTTAGACATTTATATTCCAGACTTCTTCTCACGCTTTAGGGCCCCTAAAATGCCAGGGCAGTAAAAATTCCTCACAAGTGACCCCATTTTGGAAAGAAGACACCCCAAGGTATTCCGTGAGGGGCATGGTGAGTTCCTAGAATATATATAATTTTTTGCACAAGTTAGCGGAAAATGATATATATTTTTTTCCCTCATTTTCCACTAACTTGTGCCAAAAAAATATATATTCTAGGAACTCGCCATGCCTCTCACTGAATAGCTTGGGGGGTCTTCTTTCCAAAATGGGGTCACATGTGGGGTATTTATACTGCCCTGGCATTTTAGGGGCCCTAAAGCGTGAGAAGAAGTCTGGAATCCAAATGCCTAAAAATGCCCTCCTAAAAGGTACTCATTGGAATTTGGGCCCCTTTGGGCACCTAGGCTGCAAAAAAGTGTCACAAATGTGGTATCGCCGTACTCAGAAGTAGGGCAATGTGTTTTGGGGTGTCTTTTTACTTATACCCATGCTGGGTGAGAGAAATATCTCTGTCAAATGACAACTTTGTATAAAAAAAATGGGAAAAGTTGTATTTTAGAGAGATATTTATCTTACCCAGCATGGGTATATGTAAAAATACACCCCAAAACACATTGCCCTACTTCTTCTGAGTACGGCGATACCACATGTGTGACATTTTTTTGCAGCCTAGGTGGGCAAAGGGGCCCAAAATCTAAAGAGCACCTTTAGGATTTCACAGGGCATTTTTTACACATTTGGATTTCAAACTACTTCTCACGCATTATGGCCCCTAAAATGCCAGGGCAGTATAAATACCCCACAAGTGACCCCATTTTGGAAAGAAGACATCCCAAGGTATTTCGTGATGGGCATAGTGAGTTCATGGAAGTTTTTATTTTTTGTCACAAGTTAGTGGAATATGAGACTTAGTAAGAAAAAAAAAATCATAATTTTCCGCTAACTTGTGACAAAAAATAAAAACTTCTATGAACTCACTATGCCCATCAGCGAATATCTTAGGGTGTCTACTTTCCGAAATTGGGTCATTTGTGGGGTGTTTCTACTGTCTGGGCATTGTAGAACCTCAGGAAACATGACAGGTGCTCAGAAAGTCAAAGTGCGTAAATTCACATTTTTGCACCATAGTTTGTAAATGCTATAACTTTTACCCAAACCAATAAATATACACTTATTGCATTTTTTTTATCAAAGACATGTAGAAAAATACATTTAGTGAAAAATTTATATAGAAATGTAGTTTTAATTGAAAAATTTTACAACCGAAAGTGAAAAATTTCGTTTTTTTGCAAAAATTTGGGTCAATTTCGATTAATATAAAAAATGTCAGCAGCAATGAAATACCACCAAATGAAAGCTCTATTAGTGAGAAGAAAAGGAGGTAAAATTCATTTGGGTAGTAAGTTGTATGACCGAGCAATAAACCGTGAAAGTAGTGTAGTGCAGAATTGTAAAAAGTGGTCTGGTCATTAAGGGGGTTTAAGCTAGGGGAGCTGAGGTGGTTAAAGTTAGGCATAAACAATACATGCACGGGAACAGAGGGAACAGATTGATGTCGGCCCTTATTAAAAAGAGAAATGAACAATCCTATATAGCCAAAATGGTAGTGATAACGGAGACTTAGTTAGTGTTGTATACTCAAAGCATAGCCAAGATATTTAATTCATACTATGCCACTCTATATAACATCCGTAAGAATGACCTCCCCAATTCCAGACAGGACAGGAGTACTCTTACCAATAGCTTTCTATCATCCCTTAATTTACCAACATTATCGCAGGCAGACAGTGAATCCCTGACCTCTCCTATCACCCTTGTAGAAGCCCAAAAAATTATTAATTCAATTTATCAAAGACATGTAGAAAAATACATTTAGTGAAAAATTTATATAGAAATGTAGTTTTAATTGAAAAATTTTACAACCGAAAGTGAAAAATTTCGTTTTTTTGCAAAAATTTGGGTCAATTTCGATTAATATAAAAAATGTAAAAATGTCAGCAGCAATGAAATACCACCAAATGAAAGCTCTATTAGTGAGAAGAAAAGGAGGTAAAATTCATTTGGGTAGTAAGTTGTATGACCGAGCAATAAACCGTGAAAGTAGTGTAGTGCAGAATTGTAAAAAGTGGTCTGGTCATTAAGGGGGTTTAAGCTAGGGGAGCTGAGGTGGCTAGGCTACATCAGGGGGGCTTCTAATGGGACATGGTGTAAATAAACCAGTCCATCAAAATCTGCCTTCCAGAAACCATATGGCGTTCCCCTCGTTCTATGCCCTGCCGTGTGGCTATATAGCCATTTACGACCACATATGGGGTGTTTCTGCAAACTACAGAATCAGGGCAATAAATATTTAGTTTTGTTTGGCTGTTAACCCTTTCTTTATTACCGGAAAAAAAGTATTCAAATGGAAATTTTGCCAAAAAATGGGTGTTTTGGCACCGTTTTTATTTAATATTTTTAACGCTGTTCATCCGAGGAGTTTTATCAAATGTAATTTTTATAGGGCAGATTCTTACAGATGCAGCGATACCTAATATGTCTACATTTTAAAATCTATTTCGATTTTACACTATATTATCATTTTAGGAACCCCCAAAAATTATTTTAGTATCTCCATAGCCTGGGAGCTACATTTTTTTTTTTTTTTTGTTGGGCAACTATCTAATGTAGGGGCTCATTTTTTGCGAGATGAGATGGCGGTTTTATTTGCACTAATTGGGGGTGCATATGACATTTTGATCGCTCGCTATTACACTTTTTGTGATGTTAGGTGACAAAAAATGGCAGGGGGGGGGGGTCTAGGGTCTCACAGCTAGAAAACAATTAATCCAATAAAGCTTTTTTTTTTTCTCCCCCTAACTACAGCCAGGTCCATAAATATTGGGACAGCTACACAATTCTAACATTTTTGGCTCTATACACCACCACAATGGATTTGAAATGAAACAAACAAGATGTGCTTTAACTGCAGACTGTCAGCTTTAATTTGAGGGTATTTACATCCAAATTAGGTGAACGGTGTAGGAATTGCAACAGTTTGCTTATGTGCCTCCCACTTGTTAAGGGACCAAAAGTAATGGGACATCAGTGCAGCAAGCCATTATTAGGCTAAAAAAATAAAACAAACCCATCAGAGAGATAGCAAAGGCATTAGACGTGGCCAAAACAACTGTTTGGAACATTCTTGAAAAGAAGGAACACACCGGTGAGCTCACCAACACGAAAAGACCCGGAAGACCACGGAAAACAACTGTGGTGGATGACTGAAGAATTATTTCCCTGGTGAAGAAAACACCATTCACAACAGTTGGCCAGATCAAGAACACTCCCAGAGTGAATACAGAGGGTTCACCACAAGATGTAAACCATTGGTGAGCCTCAAAAACAGGAAGGCCAGATTAGAGTTTGCCAAACAACATCTAAAAAACCTTCACAGTTCTGGACAACATCCTATGGACAGATGAGACCAAGATCAACTTGTACCAGAGTGATGGGAAGACAAGAGTATGGAGAAGGAAAGGAGCAGCTCATGATACTAAGCATACCACCTCATCAGTGAAGCATGGGGGTGGTAGTGTCATGGTGTGGGCATGTATGGCTGTCAATGGAACTGGTTCTCTTGTATTTATTGATGATGTGACTGCTGACAAAAGCAGCATGATGAATTCTGAAGTGTTTTGGGCAATATTATCTGCTCATATTCAGCCAAATGCTTCAGAACTCATAGGACGGCACTTCACAGTGCAGATGGACAATGACCCAAAGCATACTGCAAAAGCAATCAAAGAGTTTTTTAAGTGGAATGTTATGCAATGGCCAAGTCAATCACCTGACCTGAATCCAATTGAGCATGCATTTCACTTGCTGAAGACAAAACTGAAGGGAAAATGCCCCAAGAACAAGCAGGAACTGAAGACAGTTGCAGTAGAGGCCTGGCAGAGCATCACCAGGGATGACACCCAGCGTCTGGTGATGTCTATGCATTCCAGCCTTCAGGCTGTAATTGACTGCAAAGGATTTGCAACCAAGTATTAAAAAGTGAAAGTTTGATTTATGATTATTATTCTGTCCCATTACTTTTGGTCCCAGGCCCGTCGCTAACAGACAGGCAAAACAAGCAATTGCTTGGGGCCCAGAGCTGGCCCGGGGCCCCAAGCAGAGATGGCGCTTGTCGCTCTAAAGAATCCTGCCTGCTGTGTTCGCTCTATGCTGTTGTTAATGTAGCGTGGCCGAGCTCTGTTCGGTCTGCGGTACAGGAGCTTTTGTTTCCTGTACCCGGCCGGACTGACAGGAAGTGCTCACTTAGTGTGCACTTCCTGTCAGTCCGGCCGGGTACAGGAAACAAATGCTCCTGTACCGCGGACCGAACAGAGCTCGGCCACGCTACACTAGAGGTGGGGGTAGAATGAGAGTGACGGGGGGGGGGTGGAATAATGAGAGTGACAAAGGGGGGGTGGAATAATGAGAGTGACAAGGGAAGTGGGGGATAATGAGAGTGACAAGGGAGGGGGGGTGATAATGAGAGTGACAAGGGAGGGGGGTGGAATAATGACAGTGACAAGGGAGGGGGGATAATGAGAGTGACAAGGGAGGGGGGAAATAATGAGAGTGACAAGGGAGGGGGGGAATAATGAGAGTGACAAGGGAGGAGGGGAATAATGAGAGTGACAAGGGAGGGGGGAATAATGAGAGTGACAAGGGAGGGGGGGAATAATGAGAGTGACAAGGGAGGGGGGGATAATGAGAGTGACAAGGGAGGGGGGGAATAATGACAGTGACAAGGGAGGGGGGGAATAATGAGAGTGACAAGGGAGGGGGGAAATAATGAGAGTGACAAGGGAGGGGGGAGAACAGAATGACAAGGGGGGGGGGGGGAGAAGAGAGTGACAAAGGAGTCCCCAGAGCCAGACCAAGAGCCAGAGACCAGATCATCATTATTGTCCTGGTGGTAAGTAGACAATGCAATGTGTTTATTATGTAATTGTTTAGTTATTAATAGTACATTGGAAACAAATTTTTAGGGTACATTCACACATCCATGTGTGTTTTACGGATCCACAAAACACGGACAGCGGCAATGTGCGTTCCGCATTTTGCGGACCGCACATTGCCGGCACTAAGAATATGCCTATTCTTGTCCGATATTGCAGACAAGAATAGGACATATTCTATTTTTTTCAGGATCGGAATTCCGGATCCGGGTCTGCAATTCTGAAATGTATGGGTCTGCAATTCTGTTCCGCAAAAAGAGACAGCTACAAGAAGCTGGATTAACCCTAAGGGAAACATAGCAGTTCTTTTAATTTAAAAGCTGAGAAAGGGGTGGAACATGATATGGGCAGATCATCTGATAAGGCGGGGGGGGGGGGCGGCAATTTTTATCTTGCCTAGGGCGGCAAAAATCCTTGCACCGGCCCTGTCTGTGCTGACTACTGCTCTGTAGCGTGGCCGAGCTCTCCTCCTCTACCTCCTGGCTGTCACTCAGTCCGGCCAGGTACCGCGCGGTACAGGAACAGGGGATTCAGTTTCCTGTTCCCGGCCGGACTGACAGGAAGTGTACAATGAGTGAGTGCTCCCTTCCTTTTAGTCCGGCCGCGGCCGGGAACAGGAAACTGAATCTCCTGACCTGTACCACGCGGTTCCCGGCCGGACTGAGTGACAGCCAGGAGGTAGAGGAGGAGAGCTCGGTAGAGGAGGTAGAGAAGGACACACAGGTTTGTAAGAACTGAAAAATGTTAATGTGTGTGTTTTAAGTATGTTGGATTTAGTTATTGTGCACTTTTTTAATGTATATTGGATTGTATGGTACAGTGGTGTTTTTTGCAAATGTTCATTTGTTGAAAATGTTCCAATTTCATGCACATTAAAAGCAACAGCAGTATTTGCCCTGTAAACCTCCTTTTTTATTTATATAAAGTGTGGGTGAACTTAAACTGTATGGCTATACTGTGGTTCCTGTAGGCTTTGCGTGCGTAAGGTGTGGAGGGGGGGGCCTCCATGTCTATTTTGCTTGGGGCCCCCAAATTCCTTCAAACAGCCCTGTTTGGTCCCTTAACAAGTGGGAGGCACATATGCAAACTGTTGTAATTCCTACACCGTTCACCTGATTTTGATGTAAATACCCTCAAATTAAAGCTGAAAGTCTGCAGTTAAAGCACATCCTGTTTGTTTCATTTTAAATCCATTGTCGTGATGTATATAGCCAAAAATGTTAGAATTGTGTTGATGTCCCAATATTTATGGACCTGACTGTAACTTTTCTTTTCTATCCCTGCCTAATGGTGCCTCTCCCTCACTGACCCTAACCTACCTGGAGGGTGATGGATGCAGGAGGGTGATGGGTGCCAACGACGGGGGGATTGCAGGAGCTGGTGAGGACGGTGCTGGACGGTGCAGGTGCAGCAACAGGAAGAGGAGGGGAGAGAGGAGTGCTGGGAGTTTGAATCTCCCGCCTCTCTCCAGGACCAATCAGCACCATGGACAGCAGCCATCAGCACCACGGCCAGCACCGCCTCTCCCAAATGCTCGGACTGTGATTGGTGGTGTGTAATCACACCACCGATCACAGTCCTTTTCCGGTTCATCTGGTCACCGGAGACCCGAATGGACTGGAAACGCAGCAAACCGCAGGTCTGAATTGACCTGCGGTTGGCTGTGATCGCCGATGCGGGGGTCACATGACCCCCCAAGCGTTGTGACAGGATGCCCGCTGAATGATTTCAGCGGACATCCTGTTTCGATTAACCCCCGCTGCGCCGCAATTGCGTTTTAAAGTTAGGATGTACCGGTACGTCCTGAGTCCTTAAGGACTCGGCAAAGCAAACGTGGCTACCGGTACGTCCTAAGTCCCTAAGGGGTTAAAAAAGACAAATCACTGGCTCCAAATGGCACACAGCACCATATCCTAAGAGAATAGTAACATAGTAACATAGTATATAAGGCCGAAAAAAGACATTTGTCCATCCATGAGGTACAAGCCAATTTTCCCCACTTAAGGGAGAAAAATTCCTTCCTGATTCCAATTAGGCAATCATAATAACTCCCTGGATCAACGACCCCTAGCTACCAGCTACAGCCTGTAATATTTTTTTATTTGCTAGTTTATTAGAGTTAGTCTGTAAATTATTGTCAAAAGATCTGCAATTATCTTATAACAACAGCTTTCATTAATGTCCTCTGTCCCTTTCCACTGCTCCCTTAAAAGACAGTTGCAATGGTTCATCTGTCTCTGGCTAAGAAGACAGGAAGACGGAGGAGCAGTCCTTCACACTGCATGCCAGCATTAGGCTTCAGAGTGAGCAGGCACTTTGTGAGGAGGAATTTTAGTGAACAGCAAACTACTGTAGCAACCAGTGTCAGACTGCTACTGCCAAGGCCAATAAGATAATGGGTAGCATCAAAAGGGGCATAGGTACATGCGATGAGAAGATAATCCTGCCACTTTACAAATCACTAGTCAGACCACACATGGAGTACTGTGTACAGTTCTGGGCTCCTGTGAACAAGACAGACATTGTAGAGCTAGAGAGGGTTCAGAGGAGGGCAACTAAAGTAATAACTGGAACAGGTGAACTACAGTACCTAGAAAGATTATCAAAATTGCGGTTATTTAGAAAAAAGACAACTGTGGGGCGATCTAATAGCTATATATAATTATTTCAGGAGCAGTACAGAGATCTATCCTATCATCTATTTATTCCCAGGACTGTGACTGTGACAGAGAGAGAAGAGGAAAGAAGGTTTTTTTCTACACAAACACAGAAGAGGATTCTTTACGGTAAGAGCAGTGAGACTATGGAACTCTCTGCCTGAGGAGGTGGTGATGGTGAATTCACTAAAATAGTTCAAGAGAGGCCTGGATGTATTTCTGGAGTGTACTAATATTACACATTATAGTTTCTAGAATTCTGAAGAAGGGTCGCTGATCCAGGGAGCATTCTGCCTGATTGGAGTCAGCAAAGAGTTTTCTCCCCTAAATAGGGAAAATTGACTTCTACCTGAAGTTTTTTTTTTACCTTCCTCTGGATCAACTTGCAGAATAATTGGCTGAACTGTCTTTTTTAGCCTTACTATCACATCTCATATGGCAGGTAACAGACGTGTGGCGCAGAGGGGAGGGAAGGAGAGTACCCTTCCACTAGGGAGAGGGAGGAGTGGTGAACCCTAACTCACTAGCACTGGCACCTGGCTATCCTGACGTCCCTAGACGGGCTGCTAACTCATACGGTGATCACATGCCTCGTCCTTGGCTTACCCTGAAATAAGCCCTAGGTAGTGAATACGACGGTGGGAGCACTAGTCCTCACCACTGACACCTAGGGTAACAACAGGGAAAGGACAAACACCACAAACAATCCTCAAAGGGAGACAACAAACAGGAGACAACAACAGGAGAGAAAACAGACATCCAACAGCTGCAGTTCCAACACCTCCACATCAACTTTACCAGAGGTCAGAATAGAAGATCTGGAAAGAAGGTCTATATCTGCCAACCAGGGAAGCAGAAAGGGAGAATATATAGTAGCTGGGAGTGGCTGACAGAGAACAGCTGAAAGAAAAAGCTACAGATTCCTAAATGGGACAAAAAGGATCGCAAACCAAAGCAGGAAAACCTGGACCGGAATCCAATCCCACCACTAGGTCATGGAGCAATCTTTTGAAACTGAGTGAGTAGCCACCCACTGCGACCTTGTGACCCCAGGCACAACAGGGTCAGTTATAGATTGTGACACCCTCTTGACACTTGCAAACTATGTTACTATGCTACTATTTTAATTTGCAGTACCCCACAGTATACAGCATATAGTATAACTGTCACATTTTCCATATGTTATCGCCACATAAAAATGATGGAAAAATTTCTCCTACAGCAACACTCCTCCTGGAGGAGAAAGGACCTGTGATGACATCATCACCATGTGAACAGTAACATCACAGGTCCTTTCTCCTAGAAGCATCACATTATCCTTCCTTGTAATGGGCGTTTTGAGCGGCAGTGGGCCCCACAGAAACATCGGGTCCGGGGCTACCGACTCAAACCCCATATTATAATCTGCCATTGGTTCTGATTGAAGGAGAGAGGGAGCTTTCACTGTCTAACCTCTCAGATGCTGCGATCGATATTGACCATAGCATCCGAGGAGTTAAATTGCTGGGATTAGAGTTAATTCTGATCCTAACAGTGACACCAGGGTGCCACCTATAAAATACTGACATTTTTATAAATCAGCTCTTTGGGAAGGCCTTCTCGCAGCTTGGCTCACTATGGCTGACGACCTTCAGTAGGTCCTCTAAGGACTCCCTGGTAATCTGCGGTGTGCACTGCACGGTTTACCTGCTGGCCTCTGTCCCTGTTGTTAAACCAGCCTCGGAATCTCCTATTCCAGCTTTTAGCCAAGCCTGCTTTTTGGCTAACAGAGCCAGAGCTCCTTGAACCTGCTCATTCGGAAGCTCAGCTCCCACAGCCTCACACAGCAAACATCTACCTCACTCCCCTGGGTCCTGGCTTCCTACAGGTTACTGTATATATACATGTCACACAGCTCCCTCTGCTGGCTTGGGTGTAATCCTGAGGCATTACACCTTACTCCTGGCTTAAGGGTTGTCGTCCCGGCAACTTCAGTGCACAAGACAAGGTCTTCGGATCTGGCTGGCATTCTTCCAAAGTTAGTGTGCTGCAAACAACGCAAAGCCATGGGGACCTCAGCCTCTGTTATGGACTACTAAAACAGTATGGATACTTGCTTGTTCTATATACACTTGCGTTACACTGATCAGACACCGCTTAGTAGAAAAATCCTGCTTCCTGGATGTACCAGGCGCACACAGCTTTTCCACTATCTTGAAGATGGGAGGGGGAAGGAGCGCATTCCTAGGTATAGTGCGGGGGTTGGGGAACTGCGCTCATAGCTGATATCTTGGGCCAGCCTAATGGAAAAGAAGTGTAATATTAACTCATTAAATGCTTGCTATTGCTTCCCAGTAACCAATAAAATGCACCACATTTAGTCACCTCCCACCGGGGTAGGTGGTATATTCTGTGTGAACACTCATAATAAACTAGAGATTTTGCTTTGACCCCAGCGTGTGTCCTCCGTGCACGTAAAGACAATATCAATAGGGTTGAGCGAATCCGAACTATAGGATTTTTGCACCCCGGACCCGAACCTGAACTTTTCCATAAAAATTTGGGTTCGGTGTTCGGCACTTTCTTGGCGCTTTTTGAAAGGCTGCACAGCAGCCAATCAACAAGCGGTTAACTGTCTGACCTTAGAAGTCATCACAGCCATGCCTACTAATGGCATGGCTGTGATTGGCCAGAGCAGCATGTGACCCAGGCACTATATAAGCTGGAGATACATAGCGCCGCACGTCACTCTGCTGTTACAAGTGTAGGAAGAGGATGCTGATGGACTTGTGATTTCAGGGAGAGAATAGGAGAGAATCTAACTCAGCGATCTACAGAGAAATAGTTGTGTGGGTGCAGGGCACAATCGTTTCACCCTGCCCTGAGGCCATTGACCAAAAAAAAAAAACTTTTATAATTCTGTTAGTTAGGAGGGTGGTGGCCACGGCGACCATTTTATGCAAGCTCAGTGCACCAGCACTGCATCTGAGATTTTGGGACATTGCAAATCACAATTTTTTTGGGGCAAACTACAAAATCTGAATTAGTCAGTGTGCAATTTAACCGCCTCCGGACCGCCTAACGCAGATCTGCGGTCCGGAGGCGGCAGCTCTGCGCAGAGTGACGCATATACGCATCATTTTGCGAGAGCCGTGACTTCCTGTGAACGCGCGCACACAGGCGCGCGCGTTCACAGGAACGGAAGGTAAGAGACAGGATCTCCAGCCTGCCAGCGGCGATCGTTCGCTGGCAGGCTGGAGATGCGATTTTTTTAACCCCTAACAGGTATATTAGACTCTGTTTTGATAACAGCGTCTAATATACCTCCTACCTGGTCCTCTGGTGGTCCCTTTTGTTTGGATCGACCACCAGAGGACACAGGCAGCTAAGTAAAGTACCACAAAACACCACTACACTACACTACACCCCCCCCTGTCACTTATTAACCCTTTATGAACCCCTGATTACCCCATATAGACTCCCTGATCACCCCCCTGTCATTGATCACCCCCCTTCCAGGCTCCGTTCAGACGTCTGTATGATTTTTACGGATCCACGGATACATGGATCGGATCCGCAAAACACATACGGACGTCTGAATGGAGCCTTACAGGGGGGTGATCAATGACAGGGGGGTGATCACCCATATAGATTCCCTGATCACCCCCCTGTCATTGATCACCCCCCTGTCATTGATCACCCCCCTGTAAGGCTCCATTCAGACGTCCGTATGATTTTTACAGATCCACGGATACATGGATCGGATCCGCAAAACACATACGGACGTCTGAATGGAGCCTTACAGGGGGTGATCAATAACAGGGGGGTGATCACCCATATAGATTCCCTGATCACCCCCCTGTTATTGATCACCCCCCTGTCATTGATCACCCCCCTGTAAGGCTCCATTCGGACGTCCGTATGATTTTTACAGATCCACGGATACATGGATCGGATCCGCAAAACACATACGGACGTCTGAATGGAGCCTTACAGGGGGGTGATCAATGACAGGGGGGTGATCCCATACAGACTCCCTGATCACCCCCCTGTCATTGATCACCCCCTGTAAGGCTCCATTTAGAAAAAAATGTGGGCACAAGTTAGCGGAAATAGATATTTTATTTTATTTTATTTTTCTTACAAAGTCTCATATTCCACTAACTTGTGTCAAAAAATAAAATCTCACATGAACTCACCATAACCCTCACGGAATCCAAATGCATAAAATTTTTTAGACATTTATATTCCAGACTTCTTCTCATGCTTTCGGGCCCCTAAAATGCCAGGGCAGTATAAATACCCCACATGTGACCCCATTTCGGAAAGAAGACACCCCAAGGTATTCCGTGAGGGGCATATTGAGTCCATGAAAGATTGAAATTTTTGTCCCAAGTTAGCGGAAAGGGAGACTTTGTGAGAAAATACCCAAAAAAATCAATTTCCGCTAACTTGTGCCAAAAAAAAAAAATTCTATGAACTCGCCATGCCCCTCATTGAATACCTTGGGGTGTCTTCTTTCCAAAATGGGGTCACATGTGGGGTATTTATACTGCCCTGGGATTTTAGGGGCCCGAAAGCGTGAGAAGTCTGGGATCCAAATGTCTAAAAATGCCCTTCTAAAAGGAATTTGGGCCGCTTTGCGCATCTAGGCTGCAAAAATGTGTCACACATCTGGTATCGCCGTACTCAGGAGAAGTTGGGCAATGTGTTTTGGGGTGTCATTTTACATATACCCATGCTGGGTGAGATAAATATCTTGGTCAAATGCCAACTTTGTATAAAAAAATGGGAAAAGTTGTCTTTTGCCAAGATATTTCTCTCACCCAGCATGGGTATATGTAAAATGACACCCCAAAATACATTCCCCAACTTCTCCTGAGTACGGCGATACCACATGTGTGACACTTTTTTGCCGCCTAAGTGGGCAAAGGGGCACACATTCCAAAGAGCACCTTTAGGATTTCACAGGTCATTTTTTACACATTTTGATTTCAAACTACTTACCACACATTAGGGCCCCTAGAATGCCAGGGCAGTATAACTACCCCACAAGTGATCCCATTTTGGAAAGAAGACACCCCAAGGTATTCCGTGAGGGGCATGGCGAGTTCCTAGAATTTTTTATTTTTTGTCACAAGTTTTTTTTTTCTTACAAAGTCTCATATTCCACTAACTTGTGACAAAAAATAAAAAATTCTAGAAACTCGCCATGCCCCTCACGGAATACCTTGGGGTGTCTTCTTTCCAAAATGGGGTCACTTGTGGGGTAGTTATACTGCCCTGGCAATTTAGGGGCCCTAATGTGTGCGAAGTAGTTTGAAATCAAAATCTGTAAAAAATGGCCGGTGAAATCCTAAAGGTGCTCTTTGGAATGTGTGCCCCTTTATCCACCTAGGCTGAAAAAAAGTGTCACACATCTGGTATCGCCGTACTCAGGAGAAGTTGGGCAATGTGTTTTGGGGTGTCATTTTACATATTTGTAAATTTCACCGGTCATTTTTTACAGATTTTGATTTCAAACTACTTCTCACGCATCTGGGCCCCTAAAATGCCAGGGCAGTATAACTACCCCACAAGTGACCCCATTTTGGAAAGAAGACACCCCAAGGTATTTTGTGATGGGCATAGTGAGTTCATGGAAGTTTTTATTTTTTGTCACAAGTTAGTGGTATATGAGACTTTGTAAGAAAAAAAAAAATCATAATTTTCCGCTAACTTGTGACAAAAAATAAAAGTTCGATGAACTCACTATGCCCATCAGTGAATACCTTAGGGTGTCTACTTTCCGAAATGGGGTCATTTGTGTGGTGTTTGTACTGTCTGGGCATTGTAGAACCTCAGGAAACATGACAGGTGCTCAGAAAGTCAGAGCAGCTTCAAAAATTGGAAATTCCCATTTTTGTACCATAGTTTGTAAACACTATTTTTTTTTTTATCAAAGACATGTAGAACAATACATTTAGCGAAAAATTTATATATGGATGTCGTTTTTTTTGCAAAATTTTACAACTGAAAGTGAAAAATGTCGTTTTTTTTGCAAAAAAATCGCTACATTTTGATTAATAACATAAAAAGTTAAAATGTCAGCAGCAATGAAATACCACCAAATGAAAGCTCTATTAGTGAGAAGAAAAGGAGGTAAAATTCATTTGGGTGGTAAGTTGCATGACCGAGCAATACACGGTGAAATTAGTGTAGTGCAGAAGTGTAAAAAGTGGCCTGGTCATTAACCCCATAGGGACACAGCCTTATTTCACCTTAAGGACCAGGCCATTTTTTGCAAATCTGACCAGTGTCACTTTAAGTGCACATAACTTTAAAACGCTTTGACTTATCCAGGCCGTTCTGAGATTGTTTTTTCGTCACATATTGTACTTCATGACAGTGGTAAAATGAAGTCAAAAAAATTATTTTTTTTGCACAAAATAATACCTAATTTACCCCAAAATTGCAAAAATTAGCAAATTTCAAAGTTTCAGTTTCTCTACTTCTGTAATACATAGTAATACCCCCAAAAATTGTGATGACTTTACATTCCCCATATGTCTACTTCATGTTTGTAGCATTTTGGGAATGATATTTTATTTTTTGGGGATGTTACAAGGCTTAGAAGTTTAGAAGCAAATTTTGAAATTTTTCAGAAATCTTCAAAATCCCACTTTTTATGGACCAGTTCAGGTTTGAAGTCATATTGTGAGGCTTAGATAATAGAAACCTCCCAAAAATGACCCCATCTAAGAAACTACACCCCTCAAGGTATTCAAAACTGATTTTACATACGTCGTTAACCCTTTAGGTGTTGCACAAGAGTTATTGGCAAATGGGGAAGAAATTTGAGAATTTCATTTTTTTGTCTAATTTTCCATTTTAACCCATTTTTTCCACTAACAAAGCAAGGGTTAACAGCCAAACAAGACTGTATCTTTATTGCCCTGACTCTGCCGTTTACAGAAACACCCAATATGTGGCCGTAAACTACTGTACGGCCACACAGCGGGGCGTAGAGTGAAAGGTGCGCCGTATGGTTTTTGGAAGGCTGATTTTTATGGACTGGTTTATTTACACCATGTCCCATTTGAAGCCCCCTGATGCACCCCTAGAGCAGAAACTCCCTAAAAGTGACCCCATCTAAGAAAGTACACCCCTCAAGGTATTCAAAACTGATTTTACATACGTCGTTAACCCTTTAGGCGTTGCGCAAGAGTTATTGACAAATGGGGATGAAATTTGAGAATTAGATTTTTTTGTCTAATTTTCCATTTTAACCCATTTTTTCCACTAACAAAGCAAGGGTTAACAGCCAAACAAGACTGTATCTTTATTGCCCTGACTCTGCCGTTTACAGAAACACCCAATATGTGGCCGTAAACTACTGTACGGCCACACAGCGGGGCGTAGAGTGAAAGGTGCGCCGTTTGGTTTTTGGAGGGCTGATTTTTATGGACCGGTTTATTTACACCGTGTCCTGTTTCAACCCCCCTGATGCACCCCTGGAGTAGAAACTCCCTAAAAGTGACCCCATCTAAGAAAGTACACCCCTCAAGGTATTCAAAACTGATTTTATATACGTCGTTAACCCTTTAGGTGTTGCGCAAGAGTTATTGACAAATGGGGATGAAATTTGAGAATTAGATTTTTTTGTCTAATTTTCCATTTTAACCCATTTTTTCCACTAACAAAGCAAGGGTTAACAGCCAAACAAGACTGTATCTTTATTGCCCTGACTCTGCCGTTTACAGAAACACCCAATATGTGGCCGTAAACTACTGTACGGCCACACAGCGGGGCGTAGAGTGAAAGGTGCGCCGTATGGTTTTTGGAAGGCTGATTTTTATGGACTGGTTTATTTACACCATGTCCCATTTGAAGCCCCCTGATGCACCCCTAGAGCAGAAACTCCCTAAAAGTGACCCCATCTAAGAAAGTACACCCCTCAAGGTATTCAAAACTGATTTTACATACGTCGTTAACCCTTTAGGCGTTGCGCAAGAGTTATTGACAAATGGGGATGAAATTTGAGAATTAGATTTTTTTGTCTAATTTTCCATTTTAACCCATTTTTTCCACTAACAAAGCAAGGGTTAACAGCCAAACAAGACTGTATCTTTATTGCCCTGACTCTGCCGTTTACAGAAACACCCAATATGTGGCCGTAAACTACTGTACGGCCACACAGCGGGGCGTAGAGTGAAAGGTGCGCCGTTTGGTTTTTGGAGGGCTGATTTTTATGGACCGGTTTATTTACACCGTGTCCTGTTTCAACCCCCCTGATGCACCCCTGGAGTAGAAACTCCCTAAAAGTGACCCCATCTAAGAAAGTACACCCCTCAAGGTATTCAAAACTGATTTTATATACGTCGTTAACCCTTTAGGTGTTGCGCAAGAGTTATTGACAAATGGGGATGAAATTTGAGAATTAGATTTTTTTGTCTAATTTTCCATTTTAACCCATTTTTTCCACTAACAAAGCAAGGGTTAACAGCCAAACAAGACTGTATCTTTATTGCCCTGACTCTGCCGTTTACAGAAACACCCAATATGTGGCCGTAAACTACTGTACGGCCACACAGCGGGGCGTAGAGGGAAAGGTGCGCCGTTTGGTTTTTGGAGGGCTGATTTTTATGGACCGGTTTATTTACACCGTGTCCTGTTTCAACCCCCCTGATGCACCCCTGGAGTAGAAACTCCCTAAAAGTGACCCCATTTTGGAAACTATGGGATAAGGTGGCATTATTTGGGGGACTATTTTTAGGGTACATATGATTTTTGGTTGCTCTATATTACATTTTTGTGAGGCAAGGTTACCAAAAATTGAGATTCTGAAATTTCATCTCCATTTGCCATTAACTGTTGAGGAACACCTAAAGGGTTAATAAAGTTTGTATAATCAGTTTTGAATACCTTGAGGGGTGTAGTTTCTTAGATGGGGTCACTTTTAGGGAGTTTTTACTCTAGGGGGGCATCAGGGGGGCTTCAAAAGGGACATGGTGTCAATAAAAAAGGCCATCAAAATCGGCCTTCCAGAAACCATGTCGGTCCTTTCCTTTTGCGGCCTCCCTTTTACTGATACAGCAGTTTACGACCACAAATATGGCATTTCTGTAAACTGCAGTATCAGGGTAATAAATATTAACTTTTGTTTGGTTGTTAACCCTTGTTTTGTTACCGAAAAAAACGGATTGAAATGAAAAAGTGCCAAAAATGGAGTTTTTGGCACCGTTTTCATTTTTTTTTTTTAACCGTGTTAATCTGGGGGGTTGGGTCATGGGATATTTTTATAGAGGAGATTCTTACGGACGCGGCGATACCTAATAAGTCTACTTTTTTTATAATTATTTAGGTTTTTGACTATATTATCCTTTTTGATACCCAAACATTTTTTTGGTATCTCTAAAGTCTAGGTGTCATTTTTTTTATTTATTTTTTATCTGATTATCTTATGTGGGGGCTCATTTTTTGCGGGACGAGCGGACGGTTTTTCTGGCACTATTTTGGGGGCTATATGACTTTTTGATCGCTTGCTATTAAATTTTTTGTTATGTTTGGTGACAAAAAAAAATCTTTTTTTGCACTTTTTTTTTTTTTTTTGGACCGTGTTAATCTGGGGGGGTTGGATCATGGGGTATTTTTATAGAGGAGATTATTACCGACGCGGCGATACCTAATATGTCTACTTTTAATAAATTATAGTTTTTTTGGGTGTCTCAAGTCTGAGAACCATTTTTTTTTTTATCCCATGTCAGTCCTAAATTGGGATATAAATTTAGTACTCCATGGAAGTGTGATACTCCCTGAAGCAACCAATAATGCAGAGGCCCGGATGATCGGGGCACGTGTCACATTGAGTTGTGGTGTCCTTCCGTATCCCCCTCCTGTGACACACTCTGCACCTTTTTTGGGTTCGTCCCTTCTTTCCAGTATGGGGGACCACACCTGGAAAGTGTTGGCCAGGGACGATCCGGGCGCCTACAGTTCCCGAGGTACTCCGGCCTGCTCTTTCCCGGTCCGAAAAGATCAGGGCCTTGAGGACTGCCTCATAGAACTGGAGGAATGTCCCTGTGCTGCCAGCGCTTCGGGATAGTACAAAAGAGTTGTACATGGCAACCTGCACCAAGTAGACCGCAACTTTTTTGTACCATGCCCGGGTTTTGCGCATGGCGTTATATGGCTTGAGGACTTGATCAGAGAGATCAACTCCTCCCATATACCGATTGTAGGCGACGATACAATCGGGCTTGAGGACCGTTGCCGCGGTACCTCGCACAGGGACAGGGGTGATGCCGTTACCATGAATTGTGGACAGCATAAGGACATCCCTCTTGTCCTTATACCTGACCAGCAACAGGTTTCCAGTGGTAAGGGCACGGGTCTCACCCCTGGGGATAGGTACCTGGAGGGGGAGGGCAGGGAGGCCGCGTTGATTTTTCCGCACGGTCCCACAAGCGAACGTGGATCTGGCGGCAAGGGACTGGAACAAGGGGATACTGGTATAAAAGTTATCCACGTAAAGGTGGTAACCCTTATCCAGCAGTGGGAACATAAGGTCCCACACAAGTTTCCCGGTAACACCCAGAGTGGGGGGACATTCTGGGGGTTGAATCCGGGAATCTCGCCCCTCGTATATACGAAATTTGTAAGTGTACCCTGAGGTACTCTCACAAATTTTGTATAGCTTCACGCCATACCTCGCTCGCTTGGTGGGCACATACTGGCGGAAAATGAGTCTCCCCTTGAACGCAATGAGAGACTCATCAACCGCGACCTCTCTTCCAGGTACATAGGCCTCCATGAATTTGGCCCCAAAGTGATCGATGACCGGCCGTATCTTGTACAGACGGTCATGGGCAGGATCACCTCGGGGGGGACATGCTGCATTATCGGAATAATGCAGACATTTCCGGATGGCCTCAAACCGGGAGCGTGTCATGGCTGTACTGTAAAGTGGGGTCTGGTATAGGACGTCCCCACTCCAGTACAGCCTGACACTGGGTTTCTTGACCAGGCCCATATGCAGCACGAGGCCCCAAAATGTCCTCATTTCGGCTGCACTGACCGGCGTCCAGCCACCGGGCCTGGCCAAAAAGGAGCCCGGGTGTTGAGCGACGAACTGTTGGGCGTACAGATTCGTCTGCTCCACCATCAGATTTACCAGTGGGTCACTGAAAAAATGACGAAAAAAGTCATATTCAGTGTAGCCCACTGTGGAAATCTGGATTCCTGATTGGCCTACAAAATCAGGAATCACGGGCTCGTATCGCTCTGGGCTACACCAGACAAATTCACCGGCAGGGTGCTCCGGTGGATTTAACTGGTGGGCCGGGAAACCAGTACGAGCCCCAGAGCTGCTCGTACTAGGCTGGGCCACAGGGTCCCTAACATGGCGGTCCCCTTGCTCCGCCTGGCGGCGTCTCCGCCGCCTTGGGGGCTCATCATCATCGCTAGATGATGAGGAGGATGCGGATGACAACAGGAATGTGGGCTCATCCTCACTGGGACTCTCGGATTCGGAGGCAAGCTGGGCGTATGCCTCCTCGGCCGAGAACGTCCGGCGGGCCATAGGGGAGTGTATGTCTGCGTGTATATGTGGGTGTGTGTAACTCTTTATTTTGTGTGCGTGTGTGTGGGGGCACGGGTGTTCACGAACTCACCCTAAAACTAAAAAAATAAAAAAATAAACTGACAAAAAAAAGGCCAAAAAATGTGGAAAAAAAATTCAAAACCGCTGATCAACCGTCCGAAGTTGATCAGCGGTGGGGTGTGCGATGCGCTAACAGTGGCCGGACACTAAGAGTGCCGGCCACAGTCAGCGTACACAAAAAATAAAAATAAAAATCCTGCACCCCAAAAAAGTGGGGGGGGGGGGGGGCAAGTGGCAGCACCCCTGGGGGGTCTAGGGTCACACAGCTGTGCTGTGGACCCCAGACACCCTAACTAGGGTGATGCAATGAAAAGTAAAAAAAACTAACTTTCCCTTTTTTTCCCTGCCTAACCCAAACTTTCCCTAGCTGTCCCTATGTACCTGATGGGGGGTGCTGGTGGCAGAGATCGGGTCCTGGGGGCACAGATCGGGTGCAGGCAGCGGCAGCAGACACGTGCAGGCAGCTCCTCTCTCCTCCGGCTCCGGAACACAAAAGGAGGAGGAGAGGAGCGCCTGCCTCTTTTGAATCTGCCGCCGGACCGCCCACTGACCAATCAGAAAGCGATCCTGAGTGGTGATGTCACCATCACCACTCAGGATCGCTGGATGGTGATTGGTGGAGTGAAATCACACCACCATCACCATCCTGTTCCGGGTTATCGGGTCTTCAGAGACCCGAATAACCCGGAAACGCATAAAACCGCAGGTCTGAATTGACCTGCGGTTTTCTGCGATCGCCGACATGGGGGGGTCACAGGACCCCCCGGCGCATTTGCCCCAGGTGCCTGCTCAATGATTTGAGCAGGCACCGGGTTCCGATCACCGCCCGCCGAGCGGCGGTGATCGGAACCATTCATGACGTACCGGTACGTCATGTGTCCTTAAGTACCAGGACATCATGACGTACCGGTACGTCATGTGTCCTTAAGAGGTTAAGGGTGTTTCAGCTAGGGGGGTTGAAGTGGTTAAAGGGAGTCTTTCACCTAAAATGACCATTACACAACACAAACATCATGATAACCATTACATTCCCCATATTATAATCTTACCTTTCATATTGCTGTCCGTCGCCTATTCTCTCTTAAAAACGCTTTTAATCCATATGCTAATCAGGTTCTGAAGGTGCCCAGGGGCGGCGTTTATGCGGCCGGTGCCCAGGCTCCACGGCGCTGTTCAAATCAAACCCCTCCCCTTTCACCCTTCTGGCCCGCCCTCGGTGGTTCGTCAGATACCATCCTCCAGTTAATGACAAATCCGGCGCCTGCGCACTCCATTACCCACTAGGGCGGAGGCAGCAGAGCGTTTAATGCGCATGCGCCGGCCCGTACATCCCGATATTTTGGTAGTTTACTTCCTCCGGCTAGATCGGGCCGGCGCATGTGCATTAAACGCTCTGCTGCCTCTGCCCTAGTGGGTAATGGAGTGCGCAGGCGCAGGCGCCGGATTCGTCATTAACTGGAGGATGGTATCTGACGAACCGAGGGCGGGCCAGAGGGGTGAAAGGGGAGGGGTTTGATTTGAACAGCGCCGTGGAGCCTGGGCACCGGCCGCATAAACGCCGCCCCTGGGCACCTTCAGAACCTGATTAGCATATGGATTAAAAGCGTTTTTAAGAGAGAATAGGTGACGGACAGCAATATGAAAGGTAAGATTATAATATGGGGAATGTAATGGTTATCATGATGTTTGTGTTGTGTAATGGTCATTTTAGGTGAAAGACTCCCTTTAAGGTAGAAATACACCCATCATTTTCTGGGGTTTTAAAAACACACAATTTTTTTTTCAAAAAACAGTATTTTCCAGATCTGCAAGTGTTAAATTCAAGTTTAATATATACAGCTTTCATATTCTGTTACCAAAAAAAGACTTTTTTTGGCAATCTACAACATCTGGATTAGTCAGTGTGCAATTTAAGCTAGAAATACACCCATCATTTTCTGGGGTTTGAAAAACACACTTTTTTCTCTCCAAAAAACAGTATTTTCCAGATCTGCAAGTGTTACATTAAAGTTCAATATATACAGCTTTCATATTCTGTTGCCAAAAAAAATAAGTTTTGGGCAATTTACAACATCTGTATTAGTCAGTGTGCAATTTAAGCTAGAAATACACCCATCATTTTCTGTGGTTTGAAAAACACACATTTTTTTTCAAAAAACAGTAATTTCCAGATCTGCAAGTGCTACATTAAAGTTCAATATATACAGCTTTCATATTCTGTTGCCAAAAAAACACTTTTTTGGCAATCTACAACATCTTGATTAGTCAGTGTGCAATTAAGGCTGAGTTCACACCTGAGCGTATTCGATAAGCGCTGTTTACAGGCATTTTTATCGGGCGTTTTTGAGGCATATTTTGGGGCGTTTTTTTATTTTGGAAACGCGCGTTCTTGCTATTGACCACAGAGGCGTACAATGAAAAACAGAGGTTTTACGCGTGACAATACGGCCCAAAGAAGCTCCTGTACTTCTTGGGGCGTGGGGCGTTTTACAGCGTGTTCGTACGTGCTATAAAACGCTCAGGTGAGAACCATGCCCATAGGGAAACATTGGTTTTTGCCTGTTGAGCATTTTACAGCGCGTAGGAACGCGCTGTAAAACGCTCAGGTGTAAACCTAGCCTTAAAAAGCTAGAAATACACCCATCATTTTCTGGTGTTTGAAAACACACTATTCAAAAAACAGTATTTTCCATATCTGCAAGTGTTAAATTCAAGTTTAATATGTACAGCTTTCATATTCTGTTACCAAAAAAAGACTTTTCTGGCAATCTACAACATCTGTATTAGTCAGTGTGCAATTTAAGCTAGAAATACACCCATCATTTTCTGAGGTTTGAAAAACACACTTTTTTGACAAAAAACACTATTTTCAGGCCTTGCAGCATCAGCACCTGTGAAATTACAGGCTTATATACTGCTGTCAAATTCAGTTGTTAAACAAACACTCTTTTGGGCATAAAAAATTTAGTTGGCAGCCTTTGATGCAGATGTCATTGTGAGATACACCCTTAATACGTTTGGGTTACATTCAGAGATTTTAAATACCGCAATTTGGTGCGCCCATATTGAATTCAGGCCTACACTGGTTCAGGCCCTGTGAGATACTCCCTCTACATACAGGGATTTGAAATACAGCCATTTTAAACACAGCCATTTTGGGCAAATAAATATTTACTTCAGGCCTACAGTGGTTCAGACCGTGTGAGATACACCCTCTACATACAGGGGTTTGATTCAGGGATTTGAAATACAGCCATTTGAAATACAGCCATTTTGGGCAAAGAAATATTTAATTCAGGCCTACACTGGTTCATGCCTTGTGAGATACACCATCTACATACAGGGGTTTGATTCAGGGATTTGAAATATAGCCATTTGAAATACAGCCATTTTGGGCAAAGGAATATTTACTTCAGGCCTACACTGGTTCAGACCGTGTGAGATACCTCCTCTACATACAGAGGTTTAAATCAGACATATAAATACAGCCATTTGAAATACAGCCATTTTGTGCAAATAAATATTTACTTCAGGCCTACACTGGTTCAGACCGTGTGAGATACCCCCTCTACATACAGGGGTTTGATTCAGGCATTTGAAATACAGCCATTTTGGGAAAATAAATATTTACTTCAGGCCTACACTGGTTCAGGCCCTGTGAGATACCCCCTCTACATACACGGGTTTGATTCAGGCATTTGAAATACAACCATTTGAAATACAGCCATTTTGTGCAAATAAATATTTACTTCAGGCCTACACTGGTTCAGGCCCTGTGAGATACTCCCTCTACATACAGGGGTTTGATTCAGGGATTTGAAATACAGCTATTTGAAATACAGCCATTTTGTACAAAGAAATATTCACTTCAGGCCTACACTGGTTCAGACCGTGTGACATACCCCCTCTACATACAGGGGTTTGATTCAGGGATTTGAAATACAGCCATTTGAAATATAGCCATTTTGGGCAAAGAAATATTTACTTCAGGCCTACACTGGTTCAGACCGTGTGAGATACCCCCTCTACATACAGGGGTTTGAATCAGGCATTTGAAATACAGCCATTTGAAATACAGCCATTTTGTGCAAAGAAATATTTAGTTCAGGCCTACACTGGTTCAGGCCCTGTTAAATACTCCCTCTACATACAGGGGTTTGATTCAGGGATTTGAAATACAGCCATTTGAAATACAGCCATTTTGTGCAAAAAAATATTTACTTCCGGCCTACACTGGATCAGGCACTGTGAGATACTCCCTCTACATACAGGGGTTTGATTCAGGGATTTAAAATACAGCTATTTTGGGCAAAGAAATACTTACTTCAGGCCTACACTGGTTCAGACCGTGTGAGATATCCCCCTCTACATACCGGGGTTTGATTCAGGGATTGTCACGGCTGGGGATGGGGAAAACCCTCAGCCGTGCGATGCCAGAAGACGGATGGTCAATGCAAGGCCAGGATAGGAATCAGGGTGCAGGTCATCTCCTATCAATCCCTAATTCTGTCTCCTAGCGGTATGAGTCGACCCTGATGGTAGGAGGGCTCATACTCCGGAACCTGATATTCCTGCTAGCCCTCAGGGTGGCCCTGGACTAGGAGCAGGGTAAGACTACCTGTTCCTTCTAGATACGGACGAACAGGAGTCTCACTGGCCAAGCTAAATAAAGAAAGGGGAAACATAAACAGACATATGGCAATGGCAGGTAAGTGAAACTAGTACCACACCTACCTGCCACAGACACACAACCTGGAACCCAGCTACACGCAAAATGAAACCCCTTCCTCAGGTGCGAGTAGGCGACAAAACCTGCAGCGGTATTTGGTCGGGCCTAATGCTGCTCTACGAATGGTGAGGCCTGAACAAGTACAGGCGATAGTAGATTGGGTTGCTGACAGTGGATCCAGTTCCTTCACATTGTCTCCCACCCAGTCTCCTGCTGAAAGACCACAGTTGGCACCTGCAGCCGATGTCCATCAGCCCTATGCAAATCAGTCAAGCAGTCTGAGCCCCAAGTCATGCAGCAGTCTCTTCTGCTTTTTGATGACTCTGTTATCAGGGTTTCCCAGGGCCATCCACCTATCCCTGCCCCAGAAGTGGAAGAGATTGAGTGCACCGATGCCCAACCACTTATCTTTCAAGATGGGTATATGGGAGAACCATCGCAGCACGTCTCGGATGATGACGAAACACAGGTGCCAACTGCTGAGGCTTTCGAAAGTGTGCAGACCGACAAGGAGGGCAGGGGTGAAGTTTGGGTGGAAGATGATGTGGAGGACGATGAGGTCCTCGACCCCACATGGAATCAAGGTCATGCGAGGGACCTATGTAGTTCGGGGGAAGAGGCGGTGGTCGCACAGAGCCACCAGCACAGCAGAAGAGGGAGCAGGGTGCAAAAGTACTGTCCTCTAGACAGTACGCCTCCTACTGCCAACCGCAGCAAGGGACCAAGCACACCAAAGCCAGCTCCAAGGAGTTCCCTGGCGTGGCAATTCTTCAGACAATGTGCTGACGACAAGACAGCAAGTGGTTTGCACGCTGTGCAATCAGAGCCTGAAGCGAGTCATAAACGTTCTCAACCTGAGCACAACCTGCATGACCAGGCATTTAAGTGCAAAGCACAAGCTGCAGTGGAGTAGACACCTCAAAAACCAAGAAAGGTCTCTGGCTCCTCCTGCTTCCTCTTCTGCTGCCTCTTCATCCACCTCTGGAGTGACAGTGCCACCTGCCACCCCGCAAACAGAGGATCTGCCAGCAACACTAACACCTGGGTCACCAAGCATCTCCACAATGTCCCACGGAAGCGTTCAGCTCTCGATCTCCCAAACGCTGTAGAGTAAGTACCCCCCTTACCCACCCCGCGATCCCTATCCCTAAATGCCAGCATTTCTAAATTACTGGCCTTCGAAATGCTGTAATTCCGTCTGGTGGAGACGGATAGTTATAAAGGCATTATGGCGGTGGCTGTCCCACAGTACATCATGCCCAGCCGCCACTACTTTTCAAGGCGAGCCATCCCTTCCCTGCACAACCAAGTAGGGGACAAAATCAGGTGTGCACTGCGCAATGCCATCTGTGGCAAGGTGCACCTGACTACGGATACGTGGAGCAGTAAGCACGGTCAGGGCCGTCTCCATAACAGCACACTGGGTAAATGCAGTGGTGGCTGGGCCTGAGGCGGATAGCAGTTTGGCGCATGTCCTTCCACCACCGAGGATTGCAGGGTGCTTCAGTTTGCCTCCTGTTGCTTCCTCCTCCTACTCTGCTTCCTCATCCTCTACCAGCTCCTCATCCGGTCAGCATAACACCTTCACCACCAACTTCAGCACAGCCAGGGGTAAATGACAGCAGGCAGTTTTAAAACGTATCTGTTTGGGGGACAAACCCCACACCGAACAGGAGCTATGGATGGGCCATGAACAACAGACCGATGAATGGTTTGTGCCAGTCAGCCTCAAGCCTGGCCTGGTGGTGTGCGATAATGGGCAAAATCTCGTAGCAGCTCTGGGACTAGCCGGTTTGACGCACATCCCTTGCCTGTGCTGAATTTGGCGGTGCAAAGATTCCTTAAAAATTACCCCGACATGTCAAAGCTGCTGCATAAAGTGCGGGCCATCTGTGCACGCTTTCGGTGTTATTACCCTGCTGCTGCTAGCCTGTCAGCGCTGCAGCGTAACTTCGGCCTTCCCGCTCACCACCTCATATGCGATGTGCCCACAAGGTGGAACTCCACCTTGCACATGCTGGCCAGACTATGTGAACAGCAGCAGGCGATAGTGGAGTTTCAGCTGCAGCACGCACGGGTGAGTCACTCTGCATAACAGCACCACTTCACCACCAATGACTGGGCCTTCATGCGAGACCTGTGTTCATTGTTGCGCTGTTTTGAGTACTCCACCAACATGGCCAGTGCCGATAACGCCGTTCTCAGCGTTACTATCCCACTTCTATGCCTCCTTGAAAAAACGCTCCTGGTGATGATGGAAGAGGATGTGGCACAGGAGGAGGAGGAGGAAGAGGGATCATTTCGTAGGGTTTCCGGCCAGTCATTCCCAAGTGGCTCAGAGGTTGGGTTCCTGCACCCACAAACCCAAGGTACACAATTGTCCAGCCAGGGCACAGTTCAGGAGGATGACGAGGTGGAGGGTGAGGAGGAGGAGGAGGAGGAAACATGTTCACAGCAGGGTGGCACCCAGACCAGCTCACGGCCATCACTGGTGCGTGGATGGGGGGATACAGAGGACACAGACGATACACCTCCCACATAGGACAGCTTTTCGTTGGCTCTGGGCAGCCTGGCACACATGAGCGATTACATGCTGCAGTGTCTCTGGAACAACCGCCGAGTTGCCCACATTCTAACTTGTGCTGATTATTGGGTGGCCACGCTGCTGGATCCCCGTTACAAGGACAACGTACCATCCTTAATTCTGTCACTGGAGCGTGATCGTAAGATGCGGGAGTACAAGCGCACGCTGGTAGACGCGCTGCTAGTGGCATTCCCACCTGACAGCGGGGGCACAAGGCGAAGGCAGAGGACAAGGAAGAGGTCGCCAATGCAGCTGGGACACCGCCAGCACCTCAGAAGGCAGGGTTAGCATGGCCGAAATGTGGAAAAGCTTTGTCAGCATGCCACAACAACCAGCACCACCAGCTGATATGGAACGTCTTAGCAGGAGGCAGCATTTCACCAACATGGTGGAGCAGTATGTGTGCACACGCCTACACGTACTGAATGACGGGTATGCCCCCTTCAACTTCTGGGTCTCCAAATTGGGCACATGGCCTGAGCCTGCCCTTTACGCCTTGGAGGTGCTGGCCTGCCCTGCAGCCAGTGTATTATCTGAACGTGTGTTTAGCACGGCAGGGGCGTCATCACAGACAAGCGCAGCTGCCTGTCCACAGCCAATGTGGACAATCTCACGTTCATTAAATTGAACCAGGCATTGATCCCTCAGGACTTGTCCGTACCTTGTGCAGAATAGACATGTATACCGGCACTAAGCAGCCATTGTTATACTGCAGCGCAATTGCTCATGTTTGTATTTTGGATATTTCACACTCTTTTGGAGTGTACCTAAATTTTACAAAATTAAATTAAAACCAAAAACCTGTGTTGGCTATTTCTCCCTCCTCCACTGCCGCTTCCACCTCCTCTGCTACGTCCACCACCTCCTCAAACTCCTACTCCATATGGATCGCCACCTCATAAATCCATATTATTATTTTTTTTGTACGTGTTTTATTTTATATCATTTCACTAATTTGTCATTTACATTTTTGGGTGAAATTCACAAATTTTTGGGTGTATAGTACCACTGCTATACCTAGTAGACCGGTAAAAAAAAATAAAAAAATTTGTCATGTTACATTTTATGGTGACATTAACAAATTTTTTGAGTGTACAGTCGTGGCCAAAAGTTTTGAGAATGATACAAATATTAGTTTTCACAAAGTCTGCTGCTAAACTGCTTTTAGATCTTTGTTTCAGTTGTTTCTATGATGTAGTGAAATATAATTACATGCACTTCATGCGTTTCAAAGGCTTTTATCGACAATTACATGACATTTATGCAAAGAGTCGGTATTTGCAGTGTTAGCCCTTCTTTCAGGGCCTCTGCAATTCGACTGGGCATGCTCTCAATCAACTTCTGGGCCAATTCTGGACTGATAGCAACCCATTCTTTCATAATCACTTCTTGGAGTTTGTCAGAATTAGTGGGTTTTTGTTTGTCCACCCGCCTCTTGAGGATTGACCACAAGTTCTCAATGGGATTAAGATCTGGGGAGTTTCCAGGTCATGGACCCAAAATGTCAACGTTTTGGTCCCCGTGCCTTATGGCACGGTGCTCCATCGTGCTGGAAAATGCATTGTTCTTCACCAAACTGTTGTTGGAAGAAGTTGCTGTTGGAGGGTATTTTGGTACCATTCTTTATTCATGGCTGTGTTTTTGGGCAAAATTGTAAGTGAGCCCACTCCCTTGGATGAGAAGCAACCCCACACATGAATGGTCTCAGGATACTTTACTGTTGGCATGACACAGGACTGATGGTAGCGCTCACCTTTTCTTCTATGGACAAGCCTTTTTCCTGATGCCCCGAACAATCGGAAAGAGGCTTCATGGAGAGAAGTGGCTTCTTTGCTGCCCTTCTTGACACCAGGCCAACTTCCAAAAGTCTTCGCCTCACTGTGCGTGCAGATGCGCTCACAGCTGCCTTCTGCCATTCCTGAGCAAGCTCTGCACTGGTGGCACTCCGATCCTGCAGCTGAATCCTCTTTAGGAGACAATCCTAGCGCTTGCTGGACTTTCTTGGATGCTCTGAAGCTTTCTTAACAAGAATTAAACCTCTTTCCTTGAAGTTCTTGGTGATCCTATAAATTGTTGATAGAGTCTTAGTAGCCACAATATCCTTGCCTGTGAAGCCATTTTTATGCAACGCAATAATGGCTGCACGCGTTTCTTTGCAGGTCACCATGGTAAACAATGGTAGAACAATGATTTCAAGCATCACCCTCCTTTTAACAGGTCAAGTCTGCCATTTTAACCCAATCAGCCTGACATAATGATCTCCAGCCTTGTGCTCGTCAACATTCTCACCTGAGTTAACAAGATGATTACTGAAATGATCTCAGCAGGTCCTTTAATGACAGCAATGAAATGCAGTGGAAAGTTTTTTTGGGGATTACGTTAATTTTCATGGCAAAGAAGGACTATGCAATTCATCTGATCACTCTTCATAACATTCTGGAGTATATGCAAATTGCTATTATAAAAACTTAAGCAGCAACTTTTCCAATTTCCAATATTTATGTAATTCTCAAAACTTTTGGCTCCGACTGTATAGTACCACTGCTATACCTAGTAGACAGGTTAAACAAAAATAAAAAAAATTGTCATTTACTTTTTGGGGTTAAATTAACCAATTTTTGGGTATATAGTACCACTTCTATACCTAGTAGACAGGTTAAAAAAATTAAATTGTCATTTACATTTTAGTGTGAAATTCACCAATTTTGGTGTGTATAGTACCACTGCTATACCTAGTGGAACGGTAAAAAAATAAAATAAAATTGTCAGTTACATTTTTGGGTGAAATTGACCAATTTTTGTGTGTTATATACCCCTCCTCTACCTAGTTGACAGCTTAATAAATTTCAATAATTTTTCTGTTACATTCTTGGGTTGACATTAAACAATTTTAGACATGAATAAACACCTGTTATGCATAGGTGACAGGGAATAAAATGTAATAAAATATTCAGTAATTAATGCGCACCACATCCTTTCATTCAATGCTTAAACTTTGAAAACTTGTCACACTTTTATGTTTTAATAATTTCTCCCATATTTCAACTCTAATTTTAAATTTGAAAAAATGAATCCTCCCTTGGATGTGGTTTCTCTTTCTCACGCTCCCTCTCTGGCCTGGAACCCTGATTCCCCGCCACCCGTGATCACCATGGTAGGCGCATAAAAGAAAATCGAAAGTTGATAGATCAGATATCAAATTGGATCGTGAACATCACGGGGAATTGCGACATGGTGGGGCAGTAAGTGTGCACACACCTACACAAACTGACTGACAGGGGTCAGCCCCTGCAACTTCTGGGTCTCCAAATTGGGCACATGGCCTGAGCTTGCCCTTTATCCCTTGGAGGTGCTGGCCTGCCCTGCAACCAGTGTATTGTCTGAACATGTGTTTAGCATGACTGGAGGGGGTTATCACAGGTTATATTTCCCAATGTTTTGGGGTGTACCCTAATTTTAAAAATAAAATGTAAAACCAAAAAACAGTGTAGGCTACCTCCTCCTCCACCTCCGCTTCCACCTACACCGCCACATCCACAGCCTCCTCAACCTCCTACTCCATATGGACCTGGTCCTCCTAGATCAATATTATTATTTTTTATTTTTACGTATTTTATATTATTTAAAGTCATTTCCCTATCCACATTTGTTTGCAGAGCACTTGCCATGGTCTTAACCACATTGACGCCATTTCCAGCCTTCTAGCCCTTTCCATGACATTTTTACAGCCATTTTAGTGCTTAAAATTTCGGGTCCCCATTGACTTTAATGGGGTTTGGGTTTGGGGTCAAGTTCGGGTCCCGAACTCAAACCTTTTTCCGAAGTTCGACCGAACCCGAACATCCAGGTGCCCGTTCAACTCTAATTGCAACCCCTCCACATCCTCTCCAGCAACCTCCAACGCAGCTTGAAATTTGTTCACATGTTGCAAAATGCTCACTTTTAGGGCCCTTGTGGTCATCCCAATATATATTAAATTACAAGGGCAGGTAATCATATAAATAACTGTTTCCGCATTACAGGTGATGTTGTGGAAAATGTTGTATTCTTTCCCCCTAGAAAAGTCCCAAAAGGTGGTGGAACGGATGATAAATTTACAGGCCGCACACATTCCACATAAAAAGGATCCCTATTTCGGGCCTTTACTTCCAAATAGCCCTTTTGATGTGTGTGCTACATAATGGCTATTTGTCAAAACATCATGCTAATTTTTCGATCGTTTCCATATCATCTGTGTGTATGGTTATAAGAAGGAGGACAAATTTCTATCTGTTTGTAGTACCGCCCAGTGTTTCCTCATGATATTCTGGATGGTGCATCATTCATTATTAAATGGAGTAATAAATCTTACCACAAAATATTTGATCCCCTTCTTTCTTTGATTCACCAACAATGCATCGCGGGATAGCCCTTTTGCTCTCTCATATCCATCCTTTATTGTTTTGAATTGGTAGCCTCTTTCCAAGAAGCGTCTTGTTAGGTGGAAACTTTGTCGTTAAAAATTTTCATCTTCAGAATAGATCCGTCGCATTCTCAGAAATTGTCCAACCGGAATTGCTTAAATAACCTTTGGGTAGTGGGAGGAGGTCGCATGTAAAAAGGAATTGACTTCTGTTGTTTTCTTAAAGACATCAGTGGAAATAATCCCATCAGATCTCTTCTTGATCATAATATCAAAAAATTCCACTTCGATTTGACTGTATTTCAAAATTAACTTAATGTTGAATTAATTTCTATTGAGATCACTCAAAAAGTTCTCCAGCTGGAGTACGGGGCCCTGCCAAATAAAAAACACGTAGTCTATATACTGTAGGAAGGCGCAAGGGTCCGTCATTGATGGAAGGTACGTGTCATCGAGGTTCCTGGCCTCGGTGAGATAACCAGTAATTTTGTGTGTCAGCGGCAGCTAGCGCTCGCTGACACTGTTTACTTAGTGTGGCTGTAATCCCGAGCTTGGGAAAAAGTATTAATAGTAGATGGCGAACCGCAACAACCAGGGGCAGAGTCGGTGTTCCCCCGTTTTGTGGTTCATCAGGATATGTTGTATCGGGTAAATCAGCTGCGAGGTGAATCCATTGAACAGTTGGTGGTGCCCCAGGCTTATTGCAAACTCGTGTTAGAATTATCCCACCACCATGTTCTCGGGGGTCATCTGGGAATGCAGAAAACACAGGACTGGATACAACAACTGTTTTACTGGCCCAGTGTGTTTAAGGAGGTGGACGAGTTCTGTAAGTCTTGCCCAACCTGCCAGGCAACTAGCCCCCAGCACCTTTTTCACAGTCCCTTGGTGCCTCTCCAGATCATCGAGGTACCGTTTGAGCGAATCGCCATGGACCTAGGAGGCCCAGTACAGAAGTCCGCTAGGTGACATCAACACATCTTGGCTGTCCTTTTTTTATTTAGCAACTTTATTAGTATACAAAGGAGTAAAAGTACACAAATCAAAATTAGCATTTAGTGTAATTAACTTACTCCATTTTCTCCCTCAATCCCATTTTTTACTCTCCCACCCCCACCTGCGATGCGTCCACTGTCCTCCCTCCCCTCCCCCCTCGAGCAGAGTAGGGGAAGGGAAGAGAGAAGAGTAGGAGGAATGAAAAAAAAATAAGGAAATAGCACATTACTAAATTCAGCATAGAAGCCTATCAGAACTTCCAACCTTCCCATATCCTATTCAATTTTTCTAATCCGCCTCTGTGCTTATACAGAATCTGTTCATTGTTTTTGATCTTATTAACCACATTTATCCAGTTATTTACTTCTGGAGCATGGCGTGCAAACCTAACTACTACTAACTACTACCTAACTACTACTGGCCAGATCAATAATCTGGCCAGTAGTAGTATCCTACCCAATAGAATCTTTTGGTATTTATGGATAGTTAATGTGGACAGATCATTCAGTAAAAACAATTGTGGGTCAGGAGATATACATATTTTTAATTTGTGGGTAAGGAGGTTTTTAATACCATTCCAGTATACTACCGGACCTGGGCAGAGCCACATCATGTGCAGATTGTCCGCTCCTACATTATCACAACGAGGGCACTTGGAGGTATCTCTTAATCCACACTTTTTTAACCATGTGGGAGTAACATAAAGTCTATGATAAATATTAAACTGTGTTAAAACGTGATTAAAATTGCGAGAAAGTACATCTGGATTAGTAAAGATACTCCCCCATCCCACCAGCTTTATATTTGGACAATCCGTCTCCCAGGCCCTTTGTCCTGGTGATTGTGTCTCGGAAAAACGTGACTTAATTAGTAGTTTACATATATATTTGAAATATTCCTTCCTAGTGATATCTTCCCTAACCATTAATTTAGTGGGGACAAAGTATCTATTTCCAATAGTGATTTATCATCCAAGCTAGAAAGTGCCGACCGAAGTTGAAAGTACCTAAACCATGAAAGGTTCTGTACACTATGTGATAGTTCCGCAAACGTCTTAATTTCTTTATTCTTAACAACCTGTGCCACATATAAAAGCCCATTCTTTTGCCAGAATTGATCAGTTGCTATACCATCTAAAGTCTGTAAGTGCTTATTGTGCCAAAGAAGCGTGAATCTAAGTGATCCCTTTACCCCCAGCCATCATCTAGTAATAGCCCACGTTTTCAGAAGTGATTTTATAGTCTCTTTATAGCCCCACTCTTTATTAGTTATTAGCCCGGATTCTAACAGAGTAAATATATTATTGTGTGTTGAGGCTCTTACTAGGCCGCTCAGAAATGTACTTTTTAACCATTCATTGCACGTCCATAACTGAGCTGCTATAAAATAGCCTTTGAAGTATGGGAGGTTTAGGCCCCCACACTCCAGAAGCTTATATAGATATTCCAGTTTGAGTCTCACTCATTTTCTTCCCCAGACTAAATCATTAATTTTTCTTTCCAGAAGTTTAAAATATTTGTCCTCTATCCAAATAGGTATATTTCTAAGAACATAGAGAAATTGAGGTATAATTACCATCTTAACCAGCGAGACTCGATCAGCTCTAGATAAAGGGAGTCTCAACCAGATCCCTACTCATGCCCTAGTTTTCGTTAGCAATGGAATCAGATTAAGTTCTACAAGGTTTTCAACCTTGGGGGATATCATCATGCCCAAATATTGAAAGGTGTCGACAACATCTAACTGAGTTAGAAGGGCCTCTTTTTGCGGCAGTGGATCTATTGGCATCAGGGTTGTCTTTGACCAATTTATATCTAGTCCTGATACCTCACCGAATAGTTTAACCAAACAAATAATTCTTGGGACATTTATTTCTGTATCATCTATAAAAAAAAAGGAAATCGTCCGCATATAGCGAAATACGATCTTCCTCTCTTAATGTTCCAAACCCTTTAATTTGAGCATCTTGTCTAATGGCCAATGCCAGGGGCTCAATATAAATATTAAATAGGGGAGGGGAGGGGAGATAGGGGGCAACCGAGATAATGCGTAAGCACTCTCCCAGGGTATACTGCTCTGTGACAGGAAATATGCAAAAATAATAAGGGGCAGTAACGTATTAAAACCTAAAGTTTATTTGGACTGTTAAGATCCCTAATGGGTAAGAAAAGCCCCTACCAGACAAACTAAACAGACAACAGACAACAGACCCTAATAAATGAAGCCTAGTTAGCCCTATAGGGACAAAGGAATTGGCCCCTATTGGTGATGGTAACTACCAGGGTAAAGGTGAACTAGTATGGTGGATATATTCGAGGTCCCTACGCGTTTCGTTTATTTGGGAATATATCAAAACTATAAGGGATGCCTCCACTTCACAAGAAAAGAGACCCCCTAACTCTTCAGGGGACAGGGGTCGTAAGTGGAGGAGAATGTCTCTACTCCTAACGCAATGTGGTAATTATCTCGGTTAGGGGGAGCAATGGAAAGGGAAAGCCACACAAATGACACACAAATCTACCTTTCTGGTCCAGACATCACCACAATGTCTATCTTCTATATCATCCTTCTTCGCCTATCGCTTTCTTAAACTTAACATGGATAAGACAGAATTCATAATCTTTCCCCCATCTTGTTCAACCCCCCCAACAGACCTATCTATCACGATCAATGGCTGCACATTATCCCCAGTCAAAAAAAAACCACTGCCTTGGAGTGACCTTAGATTCTGCCCTTTCCTTCCAACAGCACATCCAAGCCCTTTCCACTACCTGCCGCCTCCAACTCAAAAACATCTCCCGCATCCGTGCTTTCCTTAACTTCAAATCTGCGAAAATGCTCGTACATGCCCTCATTATCTCCCGCCTAGACTACTGCAACATTCTCCTCTGTGGCCTTCCATCTAGCACCCTCGCACCCCTCCAATCTATCATCATCTCCGCTGCCCGACTAATCCACCTCTCACCTTATTACTCCTCTGCCAATCCCTTCACTGGCTCCCCATTGCCCAACGAATCCACTTCAAAGTACTGATAAACACATACAAGGCCGTCCATAACCTGTCCCCTCCCTACATCTCTGAGCTACTTTCCCGATACATCCCCACACGCACTCTCCGATCCTCACAAGACCTCCTTCTCTCCTCTCCTCTTATCGCCTCTTCCCACAATCGACTCCAAGATTTCTCCCGTGCATCCCCCATACTCTGGAACTCGCTACCCCAACATATCAGACTCTCACCTACAGTGGAATCCTTCAAAAGAAACCTGAAAACCCACCTCTTCAGACAAGCCTACAACCAATGACCCTGCTGCCTCTATACCGCCATGACCAACTCAACCCGCACCTACTGTGTCCTTCTCCCATACCATGTAGATTGTAAGCCCTCACGGGCAGGGCCCTCTCTCCTTCTGTAGCAGTTTGTAACTCATCTTGTTTATGATTAGTACAATTGTCTGTGTTATGTATGTGCACCGCTTATCATATGTACAGCGCTATGGAATGAATGGCGCTTAAATAATAAATAATAATAATAATAAAGGTTGCGCAGACCTGACTAGACCAGTGTGGTCCAAATCAGCCCGGATACCTGTGGATAGCAAAATAACAGAACAAAATCCGTTCAGATACCGAACCTAACAGCAGCCTTTACAAATATGGCATATAATTAGTTAGTTTACTTACTGTTCAGATCATGGAGCGCGTGTGGCATGTACCATGAGAGGCGGCAGCGCAATTTCGCTTGCCGCCTATGTATCGGCGTCTGTCAGCGCTGCTGTGGGCGCCAATCAGTTTAAATGGATGGAGCTGGCTGATGGTGCGCCTGCGTGAGGAGTGCGGCCGCCGTAACGTGACTATGCATATGTCAGCTGACACGGCGGTCCGCCTCCTTCCCGACGCATGTGCACTCCTCCAGTGTGCAGCCCAGCTACCGCGCAGCTTCTGTGACGTAATGATAGGCGTCATATCGAAGGAACCTAATCCAGGACAGGGCGCGGCGTCAGCTGTATAATAAGGATAGCGGCGGTGGGAGGAGTCGCTGGATTAGTACAAGCAACTCCTACTACTTCACCTATGCTTATGTTGGCGGTGATTGGGAATGTCACCCACAACATGGGACCTCAAAAGGGGCATTAAATGACAGGCGGCACCCTTGGACCCAGACAGGGTGTAGTGGCCACAAAAAGACATTAAGACAATATAAACTTAAATGAATTAGACCGTTAGGGGATATTATCATCTGGGTGATACGGTCAGCCAGGATGTAATGACCACAAAAAGGCATTTAGACAATATAAACTTTGGATGAATTAGACCGTTAAAGGACATTATCATCTTGGTGGTAATACGGTCGTGAGACCAAGTAGCTCCTGCTGTTGGGAAACAAGAGCAAAGTCTTAGGACCAGGCGGACCACAGACACAAATGCAAGGACGACAGGGCAGAGCAATCAACAAGCTGATGCCAAATAAGATGCATATATATATACGTACATACACACATACAGTCATGTGAAAAAATTAGGACACCCTTTGAAAGCATGTGGTTTTTTGTAACATTTTTAATAAAAGGTTATTTCATCTCCGTTTCAACAATACAGAGAGATTAAAGTAATCCAACTAAACAAAGAAAACTGAAGAAAAGTCTTTTCAACATCTTCTGTAAATGTCATTCTACAAAAATGCCTATTCTAACTGAGGAAAAAGATAGGACACCCTCACATGTATTCCCTCTTAAATTAGCTCAGATCTCACACAGGTATATCACACCAGGTGAAAATGTTACAAAAAACCACATGCTTTCAAAGGGTGTCCTAATTTTTTCACATGACTGTACACGCATGCTCACACATACATACATACATACACGCATATGTGTTGGAGACTGGACTCAGTCACAAGAAGCAACCAAATTGTAGCTGGTCATTCAAACCATGGGGGTTGGTGGTCTTCAGCCTGAATATCCACCAACACTCCCTCTGGAGAATCCTCTTGTCCCAGTCCTTCCACGTGGTGGCTTCCTAATCGCCTCCAACCCTACAAACGTAACGCCTGACGACCGCCCCCATAATGTGCAGAGTGGATATGTCTCGCTACTGGAGTATCCCTATTATTGCAGATGTCACCCAAGTGCTCACCTATGCGCACCCGTAGCTCCCTACGGGTCTTACCGACATACCTAATGCCGCACTCACAGGTGAGGAGGTAAACCACTCCTGTGGTGCGGCAATTGATGAAATTCCGTATGCGGTGGTCGGGATCCGTGGGGCCAACCGCAACTGAATTGCCCTGGGTGACATACTTGCAAAAACTGCACCGGCCACGATTAAAGCATCCATTTATTGGTTTATCCAGCCATGTCCTCTTTTTGGGAGGATTGTAGTGGCTGTGCACAAATTGATCCCTCAAGTTGGTTCCTCTCCTAAAGGTCACTGATGGATAAGGGCTTACGGCATGTGTCAGATCCGGATCCATCAGGAGAGTATCCCAGTTGCGTGCTAGGATCTCCTTGATCTGTCTAGCCGCCGAATCAAATGTGCCAATGATGCGTAACTTTTGTTGTTGTTGTGGATCGGTTTTGGGACCCCCCCGTGGGATGTAGGAGTGTGGTACGTGTCTCCTGTCGGGCCCTTTCATAGGCCTTTCTCAGCGTATTGTCCGGGTAACCTCGTGCACGGAAACGCTGTCTTAGCTCATTTGCCTGTCGTGTGAATTCACGTGGTTCCGAACAGTTGCGCCTGAGTCTCAGATATTGGCCAACCGGAATCCCACGCTTCAATGGGACAGGATGACAACTGTCCCACCGAAGGAGTGAGTTGGTGGATGTTTCCTTGCGAAAAATAGTGGTCTGTAGGCCCCCCTTGGTATCTCTCGAGATGCAGATGTCTAGGAAGGGCAGGTTATTATGTACTGATCTCTGACGTGAATCTAAGATTAATGGTATTGGTGGTAAGTTCATCCACCAACTTCTTGAACTTGTCCTCTGGCCCGCTCCACAGAATGAAAATATCATCTATGTAGCGGGCCCAGAGGACGATGTACTCCGTGTACCAATTGGGTATGTCACCGAATACCAAGGTCTCCTCCCACCAGCCCAGGAGCAGATTAGCGTAAGATGGTGCACAAGAACTGCCCATCGCGGTGCCCCTGAGCTGGTGGTATATACGGCCGTCAAAGAGGAAACAGTTGCTCGTTAAAACAAAATTTTGTTGAAGAACTAGTTCGTTATGAGCGGCAAACTGAAGTCCCCTTGCTTTCAAAAAATGTGCTGTGGCTGTGAGACCTTTATCATGGGGGATTGAGGAGTACAGTGCCTCGACATCAATTGATGCCAGAAGCCAGTTAGGTTCAAGATTAATATTTTCTAATTTAGAGAGGAGGTCTCCCGTATCTTTCACATAAGATGGGAGAGATTGTACAAATGGGCCTAGTATACGGTCAACATATACCCCGCTGTTCTGTGGCAAGCTGCCTACTCCTGATACAATTGGCCAGCCCCTAAGGGGCACAGTGCCTTTATGGACCTTGGGTAGGCAGTAGAAGGTTGCCATAACCGGGTATGTTGGAAGAAGGAACTCAAACTTGTTACTGCTAATGAGGCCATCCGTCTTGGCTTTAGTCAAGATCTCTATCAGTTCTTGCTGGAGCCTAGGTGTAGGGTCAGATGGTAGTGTCTCATAACTTTGTTTTTCACCTAGTAATGTGAGACACATGACGCGATACGCAGAAGTATCCATGATGACCACATCACCCCCCCTTGTCGGAAGGCTTGATCATAATGTTGGCATCTGCGGATAGTTCCCTTATCGCCTGTCTCTCCTTACTATTACAGTTAGGCTTGGTTGAGGTGGGAGTTATCTTGGCAATTTCACAGGTAGTCTGTTTAAGGAAGACATCGATACAAGAGATGTCTCCTACCGGTGGCATTTTACTACTCCTGTTCTTGAGATCCGTGAAGGGACCTCTGCCATCTGGATTGTCTGGTGTACTGTCAAGATTAAACAGGAGGTGTACATCCCCAAGGATCTCCACCGGTATGCCCAACTCCCGACTTTCTTTTTTGTCCCTAAGCCTAAAGTGTTTATGCCACTTTAACTTTCGGGCAAACAGGTGGAGATCCTTGGTCCAACTAAATAGATCAAATGAGGTAGTGGGGACAAAGGATAGGCCGCGTCTCAAAACCCTGGTCTCCACTTCTGTGAGGGTACGGGATGATAGGTTAATTACCAGCCTATCCTCCGTATATCCTAACGGTTGGGTGGGGGTACCGTATTTCGGTTCCGTAAGGAGTAATGCATTGGTTGTTCTAAAAAAGAGGATACTGAGGGTAACTGTGAAGTAGATGGCGGTGGAGCAGGGGGTGCGCATTGTGTCTGATAATTTGCCTGGGTATTATTGTATCGGCCACCCCGGCGTCTTGGTCTATAACCACCAAGTCCCCGTTCCCTATTCTTAGGGTATCTATCCCTCTCGTTGTCAGAGGCGTCTGTTTCAGAGGTGGAGACGTCCGTTCTCTGTGGGTTATCAGGGTTAGTCAGAAACAGGTATGCTCTATTTTCCTTAAAGTCTTGAGAGTCCCTAGCAAACTGTCGATGCTTACGCTCCTTAAGATAATACTGATATTTTTCTATAGTATTCTGGAGCTGACTTTCTTTGACACTAAACTCTGCTTCCTGGTGAAATTTTTTGGTTATGTCAATTTGATCCGCAAGGTTACTCTCTACTCTTGCCAATAGCCCCTTTTCCTCTTCCAACAAAATCTGCATGAACCTGAGGGAGGTATTAGTGGCCTCCCTTTCCCACTTTTGTAGTAATTCCGGGTTCCTAATGCGGCTAGCTGGGGTGAGGGAAATGCGTAGACCTCTGGGTACAATTCCCTGTTTAATATAGTTTTCTAGGCCCTGGACCTCCCACCACGAACTAATGTGTTCTTTATAGATGCGGGTTAATTCAGCAAATACCCCATTGAGAGTAGGGGTAAACTTCTTTTGTGTAAAGATTTGTTCTGAGAATACTGTCTTTACTTCAGTAAGCCACACGTCCCTGTCTAGACCCGTGGAAAGAAAACCTGCCATGTCCCTATATGATACTACTGAAAGAGAAAAAAGAAGTAAGAAGTGGTCCCTAAGGGGACATAATGCGTAAGCACTCTCCCAGGGTATACTGCTCTGTGACAGGAAATATGCAAAAATACTAAGGGGCAGTAACGTATTAAAACCTAAAGTTTATTTGGACCATTAAGATCCCTAATGGGGAAGAAAAGCCCCTACCAGACAAACTAAACAGACAACAAACAATGATATGGGACCCACGTGGGTGAGTCGCCAATGGTCAAGTCCACTAGCAAACCGTACAGGGAAGCAGAACTGACCAACAAATAAACACTAAATAGAGTCTTTTGGCAAGGTGCCATAGACCTAAGGTAATGCCATAAGGCAGAAAAAAGGGTAGATCTTACCGGTTGTGCCAGTCAGGACCTTGTAGTCCAAAACACAGGAGGTGGAGGAGCTTCTCGGGTCTGAAAAAACGTCCTCTGTTCAGTTGTACCTGGTGCCGAGGGGCTACAGGGAAAAACTGTCCCTGTTGATGCCCTACTTGGACTGTGAATCCCTAGGTAACCTCCTAACACGGGGTCCTTTCCCCGCAAGGGGTGGCCCCATCCGGAACCTGACCCTAATAAATGAACCCTAATTAGCCCTATAGGGACAAAGGAATTGGCCCCTATTGGTGATGGTAACTACCAGGGTAAAGGTGAACTAGTATGGTGGATATATTCGAGGTCCCTACGCGTTTCGTTTATTTGGGAATATATCAAAACTATAAGGGATTCCTCCACTTCACAAGAAAAGAGACCCCCTAACTCTTCAGGGGACAGGGGTCGTAAGTGGAGGAGAATGTTTCTACTCCTAACGCAATGTGGTAATTATCTCGGTTAGGGGGAGCTATGGAAAGGGAAAGCCATAAAGGTTGCGCAGACCTGACTAGACCAGTGTGGTCCAAATCAGCCCGGATACCTGTGGATAGCAAAATAACAGAACAAAATCCGTTCAGATACCGAACCTAACAGCAGCCTTTACAAATATGGCATATAATTAGTTAGTTTACTTACTGTTCAGATCATGGAGCGCGTGTGGCATGTACCATGAGAGGTGGCAGTGCAATTTGGCTTGCCGCCTATGTATCGGCGTCTGTCAGCGCTGCTGTGGGCGCCAATCAGTTTAAATGGATGGAGCTGGCTGATGGTGCGCCTGCGTGAGGAGTGCGGCTGCCGTCACGTGACTATGCATATGTCAGCTGACACGGCGGTCCGCCTCCTTCCCGACGCATGCGCACTCCTCCAGTGTGCAGCCCAGCTACCGCGCAGCTTCTGTGACGTAATGATAGGCGTCATATCTAAGGAACCTAATCCAGGACAGGGCGCGGCGTCGGCTCTATAATGAGGATAGCGGCGGTGGGAGGAGTCGCTGGATTAGTACAAGCAACTCCTACTACTTCACATATGCTTATGTTGGCGGTGATTGGGAATGTCACCCACAACATGGGACCTCAAAAGGGGCATTAAATGACAGGCGGCCCCCTTGGACCCAGACTGGTCCAAGGGCGGCCGCCTTGGACTCCTTTCCCTCCCCCCTTTTTTTCCCTTTCCTTTTCCTTTTACCCCATCTCCTTTCCCCTTCCTCTCTTTCTCTCCCCCCTTTTTTTAAAATAAAAAAACAACATTAGTGTCCTTTAGATGGTTAGATGAATAGTTAGTTGGTTAGTTAGTTAGTTAGTGAGCAAAAAATACAGTAAAGGAACAATCTCACCAGGCTTTGTTTTCAGGCCTTTAATCAGCCCAACTGGGAGACACGGGGAGTGCGACCAGGGGGACCAGCAGGATTCAGGGAGCCGAAGGACCGTCCAGAGGGCTGCAGGAGATCGCCAAAAGAAACAGTCACCCAGGCTCTGCTATCAGCACGAAGCCCTCAGTACGCGGCAACAAGAACCATCCAAAGGGGAGGAACCAGCCCCGCTAACCACCGGCAGGCACAAGCAGCCACAGGCGGACCCAGGAGGGGCCAGGAAGCAGACACAGGAGGACGAAGTGACAGAGGACCCAGACCCAACGAACCACGCCACCTCCGGTCTCCACCAGCCAAGCAGACGAAGGGAGGAAGCCAAGATCACAGCCAGCCAGCGATCGGTTCTGGCCCAGGCAACAAAACTCCAGCGATCCCTCGGCGAGGCCAGACCACAGTCAAAACGGGGAAACAAGCGGGAGGGAGCCAAACGAGGAAGGCAGATGGAGGGAGCGGGTGGAGGGCGGAGAAACACCCAACCGCCAAGCCAGGAGGATCGATCAGCCGGAGAAGAGAGCAGAGGTGCCACAGTCAGGAGTCAGCGGTCAGTGGGGCGGCCGAGCAGTGGGAGGAGGGGAAAGCGTGACGTCTCACGTCACCCGAACTGGGGTATAGGGTGCATCTTGGCTGTCCATTAGCTCCTTAGCTTTCCATTAGCTCCTTAGCTATAAGTCTCGCCGATGTATGTTGCAGTGGCACTGCCTCCGGGTACCGAGTGGCGTAATCAAGGACATCTTGGCTGTCCTTGATTACGCCACTCGGTACCCGGAGGCAGTGCCACTGCGACATACATCGGCGGGACTTATAGCTAAGGAGCTAATGGAAATGTTCTCCCGAGTGGGGTTACCTAAAGAGGTCCTGACTGACCAGGGACCCCTTTTATGTCCAAGGTCATGAGGGAACTCTGTAAGTTACTGCATATTAAACAGTTACAGACATCCGTGTATCATCCACAAACGGACGGACTGGTTGAAAGGTTTAACAAAACTCTAAAAACCATGTTAAAAAGAGTGGTGTCCAAAGATGGAAAGGATTGGGACCTTCTTCTGCCCTATCTCATGTTCGCAGTGCGAGAAGTGCCCAGGCCTCTACCTTGTTTCTTGGAGACACAGAAACAATTTTTCTTTCCCCCAAAAATATTAGTTTTAGTGCAGGCATCCTCAAACTGCGGCCCTCCAGATGTTGTAAAACTATAACTTTTTTTTTGACACCATGTCCCATTAGAAGCCCCCCCCCCTGATGTAGCCTAGACTAGAAACTCCCAAAAAGTGACCCCATCTAAGAAACTACACCCCTCAAGGTATTCAAAAGTTACTTTACAAACTATGTTAACCCTTCAGGTGTTCCACAAAACTAAATAGCGAATGTAGAAACAATTTTAGAATTTAATTTTTTTGTTACATTGCCTCAAAAAAGAGTAATATGGAGCAACCAAAAATCAAATTTACCCCAAAAATAGTCCCAAAACAACAACCTTATCCCGTAGTTTCCTAGATGGGGTCACTTTTATGGAGTTTCTACTCTAGGGGTGCATCAGGGGGCTTGAAAGGGTACATGGTGTAAATAAACCAGTCCAGCAAAATCTGCCTTCCAAAAACCATATGACGTTTCCCTTCTTCTATGTCCTGCCGTTTAGCCAAATAGTAGTTTACGACCACATATGGGGTGTTTCTGCAAACTACAGAATCAGGGCAACCCATTTTGAGTGTTGTTTGGCAGTTAACCCTTGTTTTACTCCTGGAAAAAATTGATTATATTGGAAAATTTTCCAAAAAATAGAAATTTCAAAATTGTTTCTCCATCTGCCATTAACTCTTGTGGAACACCTAAAGGGTTAACAAAGTTTGTAAACCCAGTTTTGAATACCTTGAGGGGTGTACTTTCTTAGATGGAGTCACTTTTTTGAAATTTATATTCTAGGGGTGCAACAGGGGGCTTCAAATGGGACATGGTATAAACAAAACCAGTCCTGCAAAATCTGCCTTCCAAAACCCATATGGTGTTCCCCTCCTTCTATGTGCTACCGTTCGGCCAAACAGTAGTTTACGACCACATATGGGGTGTTTTTGCAAACTATAGAATCAGGGCAACCCATTTTGAGTGTTGTTTGGCAGTTAACCCTTGTTTTACTCCTGGAAAAAATTGATTATATTGGAAAATTTTCCAAAAAATAGAAATTTCTAAATTGTTTCTCCATCTGCCATTAACTCTTGTGGAACACCTAAAGGGTTAACAAAGTTTGTAAACCCAGTTTTGAATACCTTGAGGGGTGTACTTTCTTAGATGGAGTCACTTTTTTGAAATATCTATTCTAGGGGTGCAACAGGGGGCTTCAAATGGGACATGGTATAAACAAAACCAGTCCTGCAAAATCTGCATTCCAAAACCCATATGGTGTTCCCCTCCTTCTATGTGCTACCGTTCGGCCAAACAGTAGTTTACGACCACATATGGGGTGTTTTTGCAAACTATAGAATCAAGGCAACCCATTTTGAGTGTTGTTTGGCAGTTAAACCTTGTTTTACTCCTGGAAAAAATTGATTATATTGGAAAATTTTCCAAAAAATAGAAATTTCTAAATTGTTTCTCCATCTGCCATTAACTCTTGTGGGAGACCTAAAGGGTTAATAAAGTTTGAAAAAACAGTTTTGAATACCTTGAGGGGTGTAGTTTCTAGAATCTAAGCCTCACAATATGACTTCAAACTGAACTGGTCCATAAAAAGTGGGATTTTGAAGATTTCTGAAAAATTTCAAAATTTGCTTCTAAACTTCTAAGCCTTGTAACATCCCCAAAAAATAAAATATCATTCCCAAAATGCTACAAACATGAAGTAGACATATGGGGAATGTAAAGTCATCACAATTTTTGGGGGTATTACTATGTATTACAGAAGTAGAGAAACTGAAACTTTGAAATTTGCTAATTTTTCAAAAAATTTTGATTTTTTTTTTATTTTTATGCAAAAAAATTAACTTTTTTGACCCAATTTTAGCAGTGTCATGAAGTACAATATGTGACGAAAAAACAATCTCAGAACGGCCTGGGTAAGTCAAAGCGTTTTAAAGTTATGAGCCCTTAAAGTGACACTGATCAGATTTGCAAAAAATGGCCTGGTCCTTAAGGTGAGAATGAGCCTGGTCCTTAAGGGGTTAACCCGGGTGATCGGGTTTTGGTTCTGGTGCTGAACGTGGACAGTAACTTCCTAGCCAGGTGGCAGGGGCCCTATGAGGTATGTGAAAAAATTGGAGAGGTAAATTACAAAGCACACCAGCCGGGGAGGCGAAAACCAGAGCAGGTTTACCATGTTAATTTATTAAAACCTTGGAAGGATAGGGAAACCTGTACGGAAGACAGTCCACAGCCGTGCTTTCTAGGGCAAGAGATTCCGGCTCCTCTGTCTGATGCAAAGGAAGCGGTTGCACAATAAAAATTGCTGACAGCCTCTCCTATAAACAGGCTCAGGAAACCAGGAAGTTCGTTAGTCGGAACACGGATGTGTTCTCAGGCCTCCCTGGACGCACTTCCGTAATCCAACAATCCAAAATGACATTGTCACTGAGCCTCAGGCAAAAGTCCTGGTTAAAGCCATACTGGGTTCTCGGGGGAAGTGCAGCTCATGTTGCGGCTTGACGTCATTGAGGAGTCTAAAAGTGAGTGGGCCAGTCCTATAGTCTTAATTCCCAAGCCAGGCAGGACGTTACGATTTTGTAACGATTTTCATAAATAAAATAAAATATCTAAGTTCGATGCATATCCCATGCCTCGGGTAGATGAACTTATTGAGAGGTTAGGCCAAGCCAGGTATTTTTCTGTTTTGGACCTCACCAAAGGGTACTGGCAGGTACCCTTGATGGAGGCTGCCAAAGAGAAAACTGCCTTCATTACACCAGAGGGGCTGTATCAATATAAGGTGTTACCCTTTGGCCTGCATGGCGCCCCCACCACTTTCCAACGTCTAATGGATATTGTACTTCATCCACATCGGCGTACGCCTCTGCTTACCTGGACGATATTATCATTCACAGTACCGACTGGGAAAGTCACCTGCCCAAAGTACAGGCCGTAGTGGATTCCCTTCGAAAGGCTGGACTAAAAGCTAATCCAAAGAAATGTGCGATAGGGTTAGAGATGTCATTGGGCGCGGAGTTATCAAACCCCAAGTAAGCAAAATAGAGGCAATACGGAATTGGCCCCAACCTGCCACCACTAGACAAGTAAAGTAATTCCTGGAATGGTGGACTATTACATGAGGTTTGTCCCCCATTTTGCCACTTTAGTGGCTCCGTTGACAAGGCTCTTAAAGGGACGGAAGTCCGTGATAGTCCGCTGGAATGACCAGGCAGAAGAGGCTTTCACCGCTTTGAAGTTGGCCCTGTGTGGGTCCCCGGTTTTGGTGACGCCTGACTTCAAGAGGGAATTTGTGGTACAGACTGATGCCTCCGAAGTAGGCCTCGGTGCGGTACTGTCTCAGGAAGTCAACGGGGAGGAGCATCCCGTTGTCTTCCTCAGCCGTAAGCTCACTCCAGCGGAGACCTGGTACAGTATAGTGGAGAGAGAGTGCCTGGCCATCAAGTGGGCACTCGAGTCTCTCCGCTATTATCTGTTGGGGAGGAAGTTCCATCTGGTGACCAATCACTCCTCTCTCAAGTGGATGAGCCAGGCCAAAGAGAGGAATGCTCGGGTCACCAGGTGGTTCTTGTCTCTGCAAAACTTTAAGTTCACAGTAGAACCGGTTACAGGGAAACACGGATGCCCTGTCCCGAGTACACTGTCTGGCGTGTGTTCACCCCTTCAGGGTTGAACAAAGGGGGGAGGTATGTAGGAAGGTGCAAGGGTCCATCATTAATGGAAGGTATATGTCACCGAGGTTCCTGGCCTCGGTGAGATAAGAACCGGTAATTTTGTGTCAGCGGCAGCTAGTGCTCGCTGACACTGTTTTACTTAGAGTGGCTGTAAAGCCAATCCGGGACGATTCTTAGTGGGAGCAGCCAAAGAGCAGGGTCGGTGGCTGTTCCCCACATTAAGGCCAGGTTTTGGGCTGGGATTTAAAAACCCAGCCAGCAGCTCAGCTGGGTGTGGTATGATCCTCCAACTGATAGTGGAGATGTGGGAGCTCTGGGTCTTTGGGGAGCTGAGGAGATGCACCATACTGCAAGGCTGAGAGCTGCATTAAAGCCGCCTGCTGGGAGTCAGGCGCCCAGCCCTAAAGCCTGCTGTGGTCTGCCAGGTGATTTATGTTATTTTGGGAACTCTTCCTGTGTGAACTAACACCAGTACCCTGTAAAGCATTGTTTTTCTTTTCTGCCTTCTCTGTGTGAATAAACACTGGACTTTTGTTTTTTCAACCGTGGTCTTGCCTCTGTATTGCGTCTGCTTACCCTGCCTACCAGAGCAAATCCCTAAAATACCTAGCCCAGAGGAGCACAGCATCATATCCAGAAGTGCTTTGAACAATTTCTCTCTCCCACAGCCCCAGGAACAAATTAGCATATGAGGGCGCACAAGACTCCCCCATCGCAGTTCCCTGGAGCTGTAGGAAGAGACAATCTTTAAACAAAAAATAATTGTGTTAACGTAAATTCCAATAATGTTACAATCAATTCAGTTAAACCATTGTCTATATCAGTCATTGACAAAAAGAATCTTGATGCTCTTACTCCCTGGTCGTGGCGTATAGACGTGTACAAGGATTGAACATCGCAAGTGACTGAATACATCCCCTCTTCCAGGTGAATCCCGTTGACAAAAGAAGGAAGGGTCTTCACACATATTTTCAAAAAGAAATCAACAAACTTCCCAACATTCTCACAAAGCACACCAATCCCCGAGAGAATGGGACGTCCAGGAGGATTGGCGGCGTCCTTGTGAATCTTGGGAAGAAGATATAATGTGGGTATTTTCAGAAAATCAACTGTCAGGCCTTCCATCAATTTTCGACTGATTATATCTAAATCAACACTCTCTTGTAGTCTAGTTCTCTTTTAAAACGATCTGTAGGATTCCTGTCCAATCTTTTGTAACAGAGTGTGTCATTCAATTGTCTAAAGGCTTCTTTCTTGTACATCTGCACCGGCCAAACCACAATGTTGCCTCCCTTATCTGCTGGCTTTATAACAACTTCTTTTAGATTCTTCAATTCACCCAGTGCTTGTCTCTGCAGTCTAGTTAAATTGTCACCTTTCCTAGAAGTAACTAGTTTTCTCAAATCTTGTATTACCAGTCTAGAAAAGATATCTACTGCCGGACATAATGTCTTCGGGGGAAACATTGTGATCTCTGGTACAGATGTACTGGGCCCCCCTCACCACTAGACTCATATTGTTCTGCCAATAGGGATTCAAAATCACTCACGGCTTGTCGTTCTGCAGGGAACGATAAAGGTGTTATATCATGTCTCCTATTAATATGTCTTTTTAACTAATTAATTTCTGTAAAAAAAAAATCTAATCCTTAATTACCTCAAATAAGTCAAACCTCCCTGTCAGGGAAAAGGATAGCCCTTTCCTTAAAACTTGCTGTTGAGATGTAGTTATTGCGATATTAGACAAAATGATTACCTTCAATTCTTGGCTCTTTTCTCCCTGTCTTTCTTATTCCTGTTCTTTCTTTTTTGAGCTTAGGTACGAAGATTGTAATCCACTCTGTCTGAACCTGGTCCTCGCCAAGGTGTTGGGTGCCTGCATTAATAAGACGCCCCACATTCTTCTTCTGATGTCAAAGATGTAATGGATTGGCAACGCAGCCTAATATAATTTCTTTGCCACTTAAATATCTAATTCTGTTGATAATCACTTAAATCCATCTGAAGTTCTGTATTCGGTAAAACTGACCAGTTACCTTCATTCTCTGGGTCAATACATCTATATAGTTTTTCTTGTTTTAATAATGAAAAAAATTAACATTTTGGAAACAATTTTTTTTTTATCGCCATATTCTGACCCACATAACATCTACAGAGTTGTGCTAGTTAATGAAAAAAATCTGCATATTCCAATGCAGTGCTGCCGCTGCAGGCGTGCATTGGAATAAACTAGTAATAGACCTAGAAGTCGTACAGGCTTTGGCCTATTACTACTAAAGAACGCCTTACCCGATCTCAGCAAAGGGTATGTGTTCATCTCCGAGAAGCATGCGCTCCTGGGTTTTATAGCTCTCAGATGCCGTGGTCAAATATGGTTTTTCATATGTTTTTGACTTGTCATTTTCCATTAATTAAATAAAGGAATTTTTTGGATTAGTGCTGTAAATTTTCACTTTATACTTAGAATTCTACCAAACCTATGCCATGACTGCCCTCTCTATGATCTGGACGTACATCATCATGTTATAGGAGCTTAGCTTTGAGATAAACGTTTTATGCAGTGTGACTGTGACATCTTCTACGTCTAGAGGAAATAAGGTTTGTACACAAACCTAAAAGAGGATTCTTTACGGTAAGAGCAGTGAGACTATGGAGCTCTGAGGCCTGGATGTATTTCTGGAGTGTAAGAATATTACAGGTTATGGTTATCCTGTAATAGTTAACAGGTTATAGTTACTAGAGTGGGGTGGTTGATCCAGGGAGTTATTCTGACTGCCTGATTGGAGTCGGGAAGAATTCTTTTCTCCAAAAGTGAGGAAATTTGGCTTCTACCTTAGGAGTTTTTGCCTTCCTCTGGATCAACTTGCAGGATAACAGGCTGAATTAGATGGACAGATGTCTTTTTTCAGCCTTATAAACTATGTTTCCTATGAGTTTGGCTTGTTTAGCTCACATGCACCAGATTTATCACAGAATTTTATGCCAGAATTGTCTCGCAATTTTGGCTCAAACCACTGCATGTTAGGCCATGCCCTCTTTCCTATGAAGCTTCGGACTTCCCCCTAAACTCTACTTTATTTCGAAGCTCAAAACCTGCAGAAACCCTTGTTTGGCCAATTTCAATCCATTCTTAGACAGATACTAGACAGATTCTTTTTAGACAGGAGCATTTTTGAAAGTTTCATGAACTTTTTATTATGAAATGACCAGAGCTGCCCATACACCTTCATCAGCTGATGATGCAGTACGCAGACCTGCAGGGTATTGCGATGGTGAGGTCACAGGTTAATAGGCAAACGAGGGTTGCTCTTGGTTACTCACAGGTTTATGGGAGACCCTGGGCAGGCGTACAGCAGTGATGGAGAGGCTGGCACTTGGATCCTCTGGGGCACTCTCTGTATATAGGGACCAAGCCGGTGGTAGGTGAGGTGCCCTGGATGTTGCAGGTTTAAAGTGCCGGTGGCAAGATCCCTATAAGTTCGTGACGCCAGTGCCGGTAACGGTGGCACTACCGATTTATGATAGTAATAATTGAGGAACACGTTGTTATGGTGAACCAAAACTTCCTTTACTGGAAACAGTTAACTTTGTACAGTCTGGGTTCAGTTCCACATGGCAGCAGCAATTATAAGCAGGCTTTTACATCAATGGCAGGTACAATGTTCTTTGCAAGATACTCAGAGGGTTAAAACACTTACAGAACAGGCTTCACCTTTCCTCAGAAATCCTGTGCACTATTCCTAATCCTCAGAACTCCTGTCTGTCTTGATCCCAAGGCCCGTATGCCCTAATGCTGGCTTTATCCTTGGTAGAAAACATCCTCAGGTATATATCCTTGCTTTAAGTAAAGTCCTTCTGCCCTTCAGCCTTCAGGGTGGCTGGTTCCTCTTCTGCTCTGCTCTGCACTTTGCTTTGGGAACTGCAGGTTTCTCAGGAGGTAAACTCTTCCCCTGGTGATCAGCTAGAAGCCTGGGCTGTCTAGCTGCATGTCAGAGTCTACACCTCAGCTCCACTCTGGCTAAAGTGTCCTCTTGCTTCTGACTCTGCACACAGACTAAATCTTCACTGTCTGGGCCTAACTATATGTATTGGGGGTTCCCTAGCTCCCTCTAGTGTCTAGGAGGGGGAACTACACCCTAACAGGCCTGATACAAAGATAAACAGGGGAAATGAACATAAAAACATATAAAAGTACACTAAAATGGACTGTTAAATACAATGCCACTGTTCCACAGGAGGTGGAGAACAACGTGGCCCAATTGACCCTTGTGTAGTGCCCACATTTACCTAGTGGGACACTACAATGACTCCTCTAGTAAACATGGTGGTAAAGCTTGGTAAAGCTTGTATGTTTATGACCATGGAGAGGGATAAACCACTGGCAGACATAAAATGATCATGTGTGTTGAAATTAAACTTATCCACCATCTTTGTTTGCATTGGCAGAAAACGTCAGGCTCCACTCCATGCACTATAGATCCCACCAAGATCTTTTTTTTTTTTTTTGCAAAAATCATTACATCAATAGAAATTCAAAGCTAAAACAAATGACTAACAGCCTCCACCCCTCCCTCCCATTACTGCTGCTGGACCATTCCAGCTAATAAGTCTCACATGGGAGCCCGATCTTGAAAGGTGACTACGCTATACACCAGAGAAAAAATCATCTAGCCTCCTCATGGCACTGCTCACCAGCTATGTCCTCATAGATCTTTAAAGTATTAAGGACTTGCATTCTAGCAAGGTAATAGTTTTTTTTCAGATCCCCAATATTTCACTATAAGTGCCTTTGGTGCCATAAAATACCTTAGACAGATCTTTCTGGATTGAATGGGTAGATTTGTGGTAGAGAAATTCCCCAGAATTGCTTGCACTAAATTTGGTTCCAATCCGATATTATGGATTTTTCGCAAATCTGTATAGATCCTGCACCAGAGGTTCCTGGATCCCCTGAGCAGTACCACAATCGATGTGTAAATCCGGCCCCCTCTCTGCGGCACTTCCAACATCTGTTGTTCATTCCTATTTTCGCTAGGAGAGCTGGAGAATAGTAAAGTCTGTATTTATACGAGTATGATGCTAATTTAATATTCTTGTATATCGTTCCCCAATTCATATTACATTCTTCCCCCAGTTCCTCTCTCCATTTTAATCTACTCCTGAACTCTGTGACCCTGGTTAGAGCTTGTCGGATCTTATCATATATCTGTAAAGGAGAAATCCTGGACCCATAACATTTAAAACAGAAATCAACAAAAATATTTTCCCTAATATCCAATACTTTCTTATCTACTGTGTGAATAAATGTGTGATAGATTTGTGCATATCTGAACTTACTTATAAAAGATACTTCAGTGCCGTGTATTAATTTATCTAATGGTAATATTTTCCCATTCTACTATAATGTGAGAAAGTCTATTATTCCCCTCGATTCCAGTATTCATAATCAGAAAATATTAAAAATTATTTTAAGTTCATATTGGGCCACAAGGGCGTATGTTGAGTAGAATAAGTGATCCTCAAAATACTTTTAATTTTATTCCAAACCTTGTGAAGTGTATTACTTAAAATGCAGTGCTTCCCTTTATTCCCTAAAAATCCTGTATCCAAAATAGTGAAGATATCCCTATATGGTCCCGGAAAGTCTCTCAAAATAAACAAAAGATGGTGGTCACTCCCATCGTCCATACACCAACGTATCCGAAATGCCAAGTAATATCCTTGAAAGAAGGGAGGGATTAATCCTCCATCCTTCTCCGGTAGCCATTGAAATTTTTGCTTAATTCTCACCCTTTTCCTCCCCCAAATCAAATCCTTTATCGTTCTTTCCAAAAGGTGAAACAAAGAATCATCTATCCATACCGGGCAGGCTGTAATTGTATACAGAACCATTGGGAGGACCACCATCTTCACTAGTGCTATCCTTTCTGCTTGTAAGATAGGCAACTTCTGTCAAATACACGTTTTTTCTCTAATACCGTTAATCATCGGGACGGTATTCAAAACATTATATTGTGTTAGGTCGACACTGATTTTAATTCTGAAATACCTTATTGAGTCATCAGGGGTAAGGATTTTGATTTTGAAGATGCAGCTGGGGGGCGGCCGGACCAGAGGTAAAAATTCTGACTTACTCCAATTAACTTTATATCCTGATGCCGAACAGCATGTCAGTATGATACTCATCACTGAGGGGAGCACTCTCCATCACTCCCTCAAAAATAAGAGAACGTCTTCAGCATATAAACAGAGTTTGTCTCCCAATCCCTTCCCTCCAAAACCCTTAATATTGTCATTCTGTCTAAGATTACATGCTAAAGGTTCCAATGCTAAAGTAAACAACAAAGGGGAAAGGGGGCAGCCATGTCTAGTTCCCCGATAAAGGGAGAACTGCTCCGAATCTATCCCACCAAGATCTTTAAGATCTGTGGCCGGTATCAGACAACACAGAGACTCAAGTGTTAATACTGGGTGTGATATTTTAGTCTTTTCAAAGCACCACCTCGGGAACAATGTCAGTTCCATGTACAATATTTGCTGTGGCTATTTTTATCTAAAACAAATTTTGCTGTGTGTGCAGTTTGACCGTTACCTCGAATCTTTGTACTGACCTGTCTGAGTAAATAAACCCTCGGCAGATACAAAAATGGTCTCAACGCTTATATATGATGGATTTCAGTGGCCTCAATACCTCAGTGTGGAGAGGTGCAAGCTGCTACTGGTTCAGTCATCCCAACAATTAAGTCTAAAATCATGTAACAGGTTAAGCCCCACCCCTATTGCTTAAAATGAATGGTCCTGCCACTTTCAAGTCCCAGTTTAAATGAAAGTTCCACCAACAACAAACAAAGCAAAAAAAGGATTGTTGGGAGGTATGCAACTTTGCAATATCAGAAAATAGAAATTTACCATAGTCTGTCTCCAAATTCGTAAAAAGCATTTCCCCTTAAAATAAGAAAATCACCAGTAAACAGTAATGGGAAAGTGATCAAAACTTGTTCAAAGGAAAAAAGAGAAGAGACGTTCCTCAACCAGTAGATTCAAGTTTTCGTTTCTCAATGGTCCCTTATAAGAAGTAATATGTACAGAATGTACACAGTTTAAGCCTCTGGATGGAAAGAAGAAGGCACCCATTCACTTACATCAAATTCAAAATCTGAAAACCTCACCAATCCTACACTGCAGCCATTCTAGGTCCACGTTGCCCTACGTTTCCCGGTCCCGGCCCATTGGTTGAGGCGAGTCAATGGTATGAGCAGAGATTGGTTGAGCAGGCATATCATGCAACTTCTTGTGTGTTGATCTGGGACCATGAAATTGCAAGCAGCAGGGACTTTGCTGAATAGCAGGGGATTGGTCAGACTAGTAGTGCTTCTTTTTTTAACCATTCAATTCTATATGTCAAAAATGTAATCCCCCTGTTCAGGGGCACAGATCTGGGCTCCAAGGCTGGACAACCCCTTTAAGGCCAAGTTCAGATAACAAAATACTTGAATGTTGCAATTCCTAACACAGCTACTTTTTTTATTAAAAACAACAGGCTCCACAGCCCCTTTCATCTGAAGTCCTGGTGGTCAGACCCCCAGTGATCAGATGCTGATGTAATATTTTGTTAATGTCATCAATGTCATGCCACAAAAAACTTAAAAGTAAACCTTTTAAGTACTAAAGAGTAGTTGACAGTGGACAATGATGTACAGGACATAGACCCGCATAATAGCTGGGCAGACATGTTGCATCCCTCTACCGTTATCTTAGGTGACAGTCGTGACCTTGCTGGCGTCAGGCTTTTCAGAAAAGTTAAACACGCAAGGACAATGATTACATAATAAGGCTGCAAATCTAAAAATTCTGGCCGCTTTCCAAAGTGTGGTGTAAGGATCACAGGTCACTGGGAATATATTTTCTGATGTTACAGTGATGTCTAAATGACTTACAAAACTTATGTGGTATTGTTAAAAATATCCAAATTTTCAACAGCAGTAAAACATGACATGAGAAAAAATGTGCTAAAATTATAGTGGATGCTATGTTTCCCCACCGAGGACTCCAAGGTTGCTGCTAATGCAATACTCCATGAACACCTGTCAGACCACAATGCAACAGCATTCTGCAAACACTGAATATATAAACTAATGCTATACTCACTCGATAAATGAATATGAGGTACTTAGCAAATATGCCTGAGCATTCACTTCATTTTACAGGATGTGCTGACTTAGTATTTTGGTTTTTGTAGTGCATTTGAGGCCAGTTGGCACAAGGAGAGCTATCATATAGAATGTGTTCTGTGTGCATGTGGAGCCTGCTCTCCCTGAATTAATTTGAGGTTAGTGGCACAAGGAGAGGTATCACATAGAGTAGGTTCCCATCTAAAAAAGGTCACCTTGCTGTGGTGGATAGGCACAAATGATTTTGATCAAAATATTTTCTAAGTACTTCACATGCATTTATATAGTTGGAGTATAGCATTAGTCCATATATCCTACCTTTGTAGAGTGCTGTTGTATTGTGTTGTTTTGTATTTTCAGCCATTCGCCTGTGCATTAACGTCATTTTACAGGATGTGCTTACTATATTTTGCAATGACCACTTGTCAATGTATTACATAAAAATAGTCACTAAGTAGTATTGTGGCCAGTCAAACATTTCCCCTGCAGTGGTCACAGCAGGAAAACATTAAGTATTAAACAGTGGCTATGCATTTCATAGATGGGCTGGGTCCACCAGTGCAGGAAAACTCCTTTAAAGGGGTGATCCACATTATTTGGTTATTGCATTATCAGTAAGTTCCCAATATAAAAGGTGTATTAGACGATTCTCAGTCATATCAATTCACAGAAAAAGTAAATATTCTGCTGCACCTACCTGATATCATGTGTTAGCTTTCCACCCCCTGTCCAGGGGAAGGACAGTTTCCCTAAAGGTCTTCTCCTTTTGGGTTTTTTTCCTCTGCTGAGTTTTGAAGGGTGACACTGCGAGTCAGGGGTCAGCAATCAAGAGGGCTATCACCCCTGCAGATAAGGTTTTGGCTTGGCTATAGTCTAAGTTATGTCTCAATGCTTGTTTAAAAGGTCAAACATTGACCTTATAGCAGGGATGCTCAACCTGCGTCCCTCCAGCTGCTGTAAAACTACAACTCCCACCTATGCCCTGCTGTAGGGCTGATAGCTGTAGGCTGTCCGAGTATTCTGGGAGTTGTAGTTTTGCAACAGCTGGAGGGCCGCGAGTTGAGCATCCCTGCCTTGCGAAATGTGATGCCAAAGGTAGAGCTTTCTTTTGCCTTGTTTTTTGGAAAGATAATTAATTTGCATGAGCATTATAAATAATGAATCTTTGTAGAACTTCTAGAGGGTTGTGAAACATATGCACATAGGTTATATCTGTGAGACTGGTGCCCTGCAATGACCAATAAGCACTTTCCCTTACTAGCGGGGAAGGCGCTCATTGGTTCTTACTGCTACCTGTCTACAGTTTCATGTGAATGGGTTGATAATAGCGATGGTTTTGGTTGGTGTGGGTGTTTTTTTCTTTTATTTGTATTTAATTTTTTTACCATTTTTTTACAAACATCATTATTGAAGATTTTTAAACATTTTATATAAGTAAGAGCCAACAGAGAATATGACAAAGTGAACTAGTAATGTGTGGTAAGAACAATTCTGTCCATCAGAGTATAACTATGAGGAGATAAAATCTGAAGGCACTAACAGTGCATAATGTCTCTTCACACTATGCGGCCAATCGAAAATGGTCATTATGGCCAACTAATGAAGAATAATGAAAAGAAACATGGATAACCGACAAATGTGACAAACAGGGGAAGTAGACAAGAGAAAAACTGAAGGGGATGGGAGGGCCTTCTGTCGGATTGCAGTCACCATGACTGGTATTTGGTTGATTGTAAGTTACAGTTTGCAGTATTCCATCACATGGCTCAGCCAATGAACTAATAGCAAAACAGTACTGAGGTAGTAGAATTATAGGCCTGTGTCCTACCATTACCACTATTTAATCATATTGGGGTGGTGCTGGACAAGCTGCAGGGGAGGGAAAGGGATCTCCCACGGCGTGGCAGACTCAAGGTAGGCACTCACCAACATGTATAGGTAGACAGCAGAGGTCTGTTAGGAGGAGCAGAAAGAGTTTTCCACTGAAGGTGCCCATATTTTTAAGAATTGATCATGGTGATCAGCTAAAATGGAGGTCAACTTTTCATTGACCATACAAAAATCTAGTCTACGCTACACTTCAGAGAAGTCCAGAGAGGGTTTTTGCCCAGCCTATCCAAATGTTTGCTTGGTGGACTGGAAAAAGAAACCTAATACCCAGCAGGAGAGCGGGGGATTCTCAGGTCCTTTCAAATATTATATCCTGTTACTGAGTTAATGAGGTTCTGATCCAATTTTCACCCAAGGGCTTGCTCACCAGATATGCAGTACGTCACCTAGAGATTAACAACCCCTCAAAAAGTTGGGAGAGTAGCCCGGATTTTTCCTTTTTTAAATTACGCTTTTTTAACTAATTTTTTTAATATATTTTTGAGACATAATGTGTCCTCCAAGTGGTCAGTGAAAGATCTCTGGGGACACCCTTTTTTTGTATTTTGCACCATTTCTACTGCAACTGGGGCATCCAAATGAACAGCCCCCTGTGGGGGTTTTGTACAAGGCAGAGCTCATCAGGGTCTATTAAGACCCTGCAGCTCTGCACCCAAGACACCCCTGAATCACTTGATTGTCGGGTCCAATAGAAGAAGCAGCATAGTCAATTCCTCTTTTCACTGCATAGCACTCTTTGACTGCTGTGCACCTATCTGAGATGAATGCAGAAGCGATAATAAGCCACTTCTCCTCAGGCTCCTGGCTGTCACTGACCAGAGTGCAGGAGCAGGATTTTTATTCCAGTGCTGTGCAGCGCTCTGGTCAGGAACACAGCTGATTACATGATCAGCTGTGCTTCTGTCCAGCAGAATGGGGGCTGCAAGCTATGGCTCTGCAGGCCACACGCAAGTCACTGGTTGTACACCCCTGGATTAACGGGTGAAAACCAGAGGACTGCCAAAATAGCACACTTAGGATTAGCCCAAAGTCAAATTGGCTGGTTGATGCTGGTTCCACACCCACTGATCATTATTACAGCAATGTGGCACTTTATCTCCTGTTAGCTCTCCTCGACTATCTCCAGGTGGCTGATGAAGGCCATTCTAGTGTTTCACTGCAGTGACTGGCAAGGTTCACATGAATCAGACACCAACTAGTCAACACTGGTGGTATATCTTAGCAATATGCCACCGAGGTCTGTGGTTAGCCAACTTCTAAGTACATGGGTGGGTATCAGTTAATTTCAACAGAAAAAAATCAAACATAATTTATGGAAAACCTAAATTTAATGGGAGCAGTTAAATGTATTTTGGGAATAGAAAGATACTATGGCAGAGGTTAAGAAGGGAGGGGTTAAAAGGCAGTTGCACCTTACAACATGACAAAATAATGGAGAACAATATTCTATAGAAATTCCATATATTAAACTAGGACAGTATAAGGAAGAACAATATTCCATAGACATTACACATATTAAACTAGGAAGGAAGCCAAATTTTATATGGGCTAGCCTAATAACTGGGGCACAGCCTACACATCACAAGTCCGTAGCAGCATTCATTATATTCACAGCATGGCCAACACATCTTCATCACACGGGGTGGCACGGGCTCAGGAGAATTCTCTTTTCCCTTTATTTTGTGAGATTTTCTTCCCAGTTGTTTCCCATTTATTGCACTTATCCGTGGCAGCTACAAGTCCCTATAGACTGGATTTCCATGATCATTCCGGAATCAATGTCAAATGCAAGGAAAACCAATAGGTCTTTAAGATTTTTGTTCTGCAAAACAGTAAAATAAAAACAAAAAAATAAATTAATAGGATTTAATTGAAGTCGTCTTGCGTCATATTCTGTAGAAATGTTGAAGTAGTTGTTTCGATTTTCCAAAAGTGACAACCACTAATAGATGTCCATTCTTAAAAGGTTTACGGACTTAGAGCTCATTCACACGACCATATAAATAAGTCCACATCCGGACCCATTCATTTAAAAAAATGCAGACAGCACATCATGTGCTGTTGCATCCGTAGTTCTGTTCCGCGGCCCCACAAAAAATATAAAGCATGTCCTAATCTTGTTCGCAATTGCGGACAAGAATAGGCATTTTCTATGATAGAGGTGGCCATGTGCGGTCCGCAAATTGCAGAAAGCACACGGACCAGTATCCGTGTATTGCGGATCCGCAATTTGCAGATGTGCAAAACACTACAGTTGTGTGAATGTAGCCTTAACATGCTCAAAACTGATCAGATGACCATCAATCGAACTGTCTAGTTTCGGCAGGACCTGCTGCTCAGCACCCGATATGTCCCAACTGCAAATGTTGAGGGAAAGAAGAATGTAAGGTGTATGCCCACCTTTATATTACTGGTGGTGGCAAAACTTTATCTTTGAATATTATTTTACAAATAAGAACCAGAGCATAGATCGAACATTGTGCCTTTGGACAGCCTGAAAATTCATCATTTGGCACATAGTGTTCAAATATGCTGTATAAATAATTACTTTGGTTTAACTTGGCAAGAGGCAACTAATATGTTATTCTGATCCAGGTGCCAAAGAGCAAACAGGTCTCAAGTAAATATATAAGTATAAGTATTGTTCTGGTTGTGATGCCATATTGCCGCATATGGTGCTATTTTGTCCCGAAAACCTGGTCATGCTGCTCTAAAATAGAGATATCTGATATACAGTCTGGGAGATGACAAGGATAAATTTGTTCTTACTTGAGTGGACCTCTCCCATTGTCAGACTATAGTTTCCAGCTCCTACTAGAGTTGGGTTTCTTTATTGTGACAAGCCTGAGCTCACTAGAGAATCCTCTTGTACTCTGGAGGGCCAATCCATCCCTGAACTCACATCAGTTCAGGGTGAGCCTACCTCCATCAAATTCATTATGGGATTGTAAACTAACCTTCTTTATTAGTAGTATTAGAAATGGGAGCAGCACAGTACGATTCCAGTATAGCAAAATTACACCCACAGAAGCAACATTCCTCCACTATCCCAGGCCGGGATCTGCTGCGGACTGTACCAGGTCTACCTAAAAAAAATTAGAAGATAAAATTAAACATAAAGTAATCAAACACAAGAGGTCATACATTAATGGTACAGCCAAATATGATCAGAACAACCTCATTCATTTTCAAGGCAGCCATTTTGTGATTGAAGTAAAACATATGCAAAAGCTGCTTTTAAAGGGCAATTTTTTTATGTTTGAATTTTACTTATGTTGGGTTAAAAATCATTTTTTATTAACATCATCTTTATTAAAAATATTGAACTGTTCTGTCGCAAAGGCTTAACTGTTTGTCTTGCTGTGTGAATGGTACTATTATTTTGTGCCAAAACCTTTTCTCTAACTTACTAAAAGGTCATAAACACTTATTTAAGCCACTTCCTTATCAATAAGATAAGAATTCAGCTGTAATAAGTCTTTAGGAGGTCAGAGATAGGGAGTCATCAGCTGCCTGATGGAACAGAGTCAAAAAATACAAAGCCTGCTACTAGAGAAACTCAAGGCTGCACTGAGACAAGGGGGTCAACATTTTTAATAAAGACCAATTGAAAAAAATATTTTTAGCTCAAAATGTGTACAATGCAATAATAAAAAAAAAATACCCACAAAGGTGTACATAGCTTTTAAATGGGTTTTCTGGGATCTCAACATTGATAACCTTTTCTCAGGATACACTGATGAGCAAAAGGGTAACAATGTTTTGAACTTTTGACTTTCAGGCTCCATATCTCACCATCCACTACAGCTTCAAACATGAGACTACCATCATTTTATAGACAATCATCTTGGCTATCTCATATAAAAATTGCAACTATTTAGCATATGATTAGTTATTCAGATTCTTGTCTTGTAACTGCATTGTTACTGTTTTGCTCCTGGTGGTGTAACCACTTTTTCTTCTTATAACAAAACAGAAATAGAGGGCTCAACACCCTGTCTCTTCCATCATAGATGGTCATAGGAAATATGGATTTTGAGAGTCTTATTTGCATTGTGTCTCTTACCAATTAGGTGCTAGAGCCGAGTTTTTGGTAACCAATTTTTTTTCCTACCAGCAGTTTATTTTGTCTGTCTTTTTGGCTAATCTATTCTGATTATTTTAAATATCTATTTTATTATGTACTTTTATTGCGCTTTGATTTGATAGTATTGTGCCTTTTTATAGACCGATTCTGTACTAATAAATAGTGTTCTGATCCAATACCAGTTACGAAAGGTGGTGTACCTGCCCATGTGTACAGTACAGACCAAAAGTTTGGACACACCTTCTCATTCAAAGAGTTTTCTTTATTTTCATGACTATGAAAATTGTAGATTCACACTGGAGGCATCAAAACTATGAATTAACACATTTGGAATTATATACATAACAAAAAAGTGTGAAACAACTGAAAATATGTAATATTCTAGGTTCTTCAAAGTAGCCACCTTTTGCTTTGATTACTGCTTTGCACACTCTTGGCATTCTCTTGATGAGCTTCAAGAGGTAGTCACCTGAAATGGTTTTCACTTCACAGGTGTGCCCTGTCAGGTTTAATAAGTAGGATTTCTTGCCTTATAAATGGGGTTGGGACCATCAGTTGCGTTGTGGAGAAGTCAGGTGGATACACAGCTGATAGTCCTACTGAATAGACTGTTAGAATTTGTATTATGGCAAGAAAAAATCAGCTAAGTAAAGAAAAACGAGTGGCCATCATTACTTTAAGAAATGAAGGTCAGTCAGTCCGAAAAATTGGAAAAACTTTGAAAGTGTCCCCAAGTGCAGTCACAAAAACCATCAAGCGCTACAAAGAAACTGGCTCACTGTCACGGAAGGTGTACAGGAAACTAGAAGACACAAAATGAAGATCCGACTGACTGGATCCAAAACTAAGGAACAAAAGGGAGAGCCCTGCATCAGACCTGGCTCTCTCCCTAACTGCTCAGCCTATGCGAAAATCCCAATGGTAGATGATCGCATATCCTCGTACCTCGACTGTATAACACCTGAACACCCTATAATAGTGAGGGGACACGACCACCAGCTCCCTACACTTGATACGGAGGGAGTCAGGGTCACCTGGGATCCAGAAAACAGGAAAACACAAATGAACGAACAAAACTTATCTGTAGAAGACTCAGTAGTAGCATCAGCATGCACACACTCCAGGAAGTAATATAAAACGCAAAGTGATGCAGTATGGGAAGGGATTTAAAGGGATGCAATCAGTGCAACTACATGACAGCTGAGAGAGGCTAACTAGATGAGAAAATGAAAGCAAAACAAAAGGAACCTCAAGGAGGAGGTTCTGAAGGATGTCTGTCAGAGCTTCTCAGATGTCTGGTGGTGACACTCACGTGCGGACCGCCCCAGGAAAGGAAGACCAAGAGTCACCTCTGCTGCGGAGGATAAGTTCATCCGAGTCACCAGCCTCAGAAATCGCAGGTTAACAGCAGCTCAGATTAGAGACCAAGTCAATGCCACACAGAGTTCTAGCAGCAGACACATCTCTAGAACAACTGTTAAGAGGAGACTCTGTGAATCAGGCCTTCATGGTAGAATATCTGCTAGGAAACCACTGCTAAGGACAGGCAACAAGCAGAAGAGACTTGTTTGGGCTAAAGAACACAAGGAATCATATTCCATCCGGTTTGCGTTTAGTTGGACCATCATTTATTTTTCAACAGGACAATGACCCCAAACACACCTCCAGGCTGTGTAAGGGCTATTTGACCATGAAGGAGAGTGATGGGGTGCTGTGCCAGATGACCTGGCCTCCACAGTCACCGTACCTGAACCCAATCGAGATAGTTTCGGGGTGAGCTGGACTGCAGAGTGAAGGCAAAAGGGCCAACAAGTGCTAAGCATCTCTGGGAACTCCTTCAAGACTGTTGGAAGACCATTTCAGGTGACTACCTCTTAAAGCTCATCAAGAGAATGCCAAGAGTGTGCAAAGCAGTAATCAAAGCAAAAGGTGACTACTTTGAAGAACCTAGAATATGACATATTTTCAGTTTTCACACTTTTTTGTTATGTATATAATTCCACATGTGTTAATTCATAGTTTTGCTGCCTTCAGTGGGAATCTACAATTATGTATATAATTCCACATGTGTTAATGCATAGTTTTGATGCCTTCAGTGTGAATCTACAATTTTCATAGTTATGAAAATAAAGAAGACTCTTGGAATGAGAAGGTGTGTCCAAACTTTTGGTCTGTACTGTATATTTAACTTTTTCTTCTTGTATACTACAAATTACAACCTGTTTGCAACCTACCATGAAGAAGATTTCCCAAGAAAAGAGAGACAACATCATCCAGCTCATCGATAGTGGTATCTCAGCCCAAAAAATTGCCAAACTGCATCATGTGTGTGCCATGACAGTTGGAAGAATACAAAATGAAGTCCATCAATCCATTCCAAAGCCAAGAGGTGGACGTCCAGGCAAAATATCAGATTCAACAAGTCAGCTTATTAAAGGTCTATCAGTTCTGGATCAACAACAAGGCAGTGGAAGTGGCTTGTATGATTCGTAATACTGAGATCACAGACATCCATGCAAGCACCATGCGACGCGCATTACAAAAGTCTGGAATGGTGGCCCGAAATAAGGTGAAAAAAGGTGAAGGAGACTTGACTTCAATATCATTATAAGAAGCGTTAGCTCAAGTTTGGAAAAAAAAAGTACGAATAGTGGACAGTAGAAGATTGGAAACGTGTGATTTGGAGCAATGAGACAAAATTGAATAGACTCGGCTCTGATGGGTCTGGAAGAAACAAGGGAAAAGGGGGCTAATGGATCGAGAAATTTAAGGAACTACCAAGTTCAGTGAAGGAAGCCTGATGATATGGGGTTGTTTTCACAGCCAAAGGCGTTGGATACTTGACCAGGATCGATGGTGGTCTCAATGCTGAGCTTGATGTGAATATCCTAGAAGGCAAGTTACTTTGTACTATGAAAAGGACGACATAGTGTTCTAGCAGGACAACCACCCAAAGCATACGTCACAATTGGCAAAGAAATTATTCAATGACAATGAAGTAGAGGTGCTGGATTGGTCCCCACAGTCCCCAGACCCCAACTCAATCGAATACTTGTGAGTAGAGTTGAAGAGAAAGCTGTATTCATACCCAAGTGAGTCGACCAGTATGCACCTACATTGGGAACGCGTAGAAGAGACCTAGGGACAGATTTTAGTCAAGACATGCTTGAATATGATCCAGAGCATGACCAGAAGAATTTAGGCAAGGTTGAGAGCCAAAGTTGGATTTACAAAATACTAACAAAATAATAAAAAAATTAATTTAGCATTTTAGGAGCAAAATATGCATAACTAATCATATGCTCAGTAGTTACAGGTCGAGTTTATATATGATATAGCCAATATGATTGTCTATAAAATGATGGTAGTCTCACGTTCAAAACTGTAGTGGATGGTGAGATATGGAGCCTGAAAGTCAAAAGTTTAAAACATTGTTACTAGGGATCGACCGATATAGATTTTTTTTTTTTTAGAGCCGATACCGATAATCTGTGAACTTTCAGGCCGATAGCTAATAATTTATACCGATATTTTATATCTCATAATATAGATTATATTAGTTGGTAGTCACTGAGGTGGTGGAAATCTGCATTTGGCTCTAGTATATTATAAATTTTAATTATAAATCAATAAAGCCCTTAGTTGGTAGTCAATTTATAATTTACATTTATAATATACTAGTGCCAAATGTCAATTTCCATACCATCCCCCCTCCTCACTGACTTTATTAACCCCATATCAGACCTCAGATCAGATCTTTATTAACCCCTATCATACCTCAGATCAGGCCTTTATTAACCCCTATCAGATCTCAGATCAGACCTTTATTAGCCCCCATCAGACCTCAGATCAGACCTTTATTAACCCCCATCAGACCTCAGATCAGACCATTATTAAAGGGCTTCTGTCACCCCCCAACCCCCAATTTTCAGTTTTTGACTTATTATATTTGTTAATGTAACCAGATTCCATATATGCCCCTCTTACCTCGGGCAGTGCAGTAATTACAGTAAAAATCATACTTTTATTATATGTAAATTTCTTCACTACCAGCAAGTTGGGCGGACTTTCTGGTAGCCGCCGCATCCTCTGTTTGAAAAAACGCCCCCTTCTCCACTTGATTGACAGGGCCAGCGAGCGCTCTCCTCCTCTCGCTGGCCCTGCCTGCAGCCTCAAATCCCGTGCCAGCGCCGTACCTGTCATCATTCGGCGCAGGTGCTCTGACAGAAGGACGGCCGCTCCTTTCTCAGTGCGCCTGGGGTTTGAGGCTGCAGGTAGGGCCAGCAAGAAAACTACAACTCCCATCATTCCAGGACAGCCTACAGCTATCAGCCTACAGAAGGGCATAGTGGGTGTTGTAGTTTTACAACAGCTGGAAGGCTGCAGGTTAAGCATCCCTGATCTAAAGTGATCGTTCATTGTTAAATTCCAACCAACAATTGTTTCTTTTGGTTGAAATCATCTATTTTGATCAAAGTTAGATTAATGTGTATGGCCACCTTAAAGGGGTTGGCCACTTTCAGGTTGCTGTTGGCCAATGTGTTTGTACGATGATTATATGGCACTTGCTAATATAGTCTAGTGTTAAAATTATGCACCATTTTCTATATTTCATAAGGTATGCCCCCTTGTTTGTCATATCTTTTGTGCTGTCCACACAGAGCTCCTGTCCATAAAATGTCTGCTGATGGAGGGTCATGTGACCAGGCAAATCATCTCCATGTGATTTCTCCTCCATTCAAACACACAGCACCTGCACTAAACTCCGAACAGAATAAGTACAGATGGCAGGTGCAGTGTACTTAAATGGAGGAGACATCACATGGAGGTGATTTGCCTGGTCACATGACCTCCATCAGCAGACATTTTATGGACAGGAGCTCTGTGTGGACAGCACAAAAGATATGGCAAATAAGAGGCCATATGGCTATACTAGCAAATCCAATATAATCATCTCACAAATACATTGGTCAACGATAACCATAAAGTGGCCAACCCCTTTAAGACTATCACTGACTGATGGCAGCCACTTATCTCTGCAGGAACAAGGGATCAAGCATGCTGGCTACCTGCAGCTGCCACTAGAGGGAGTTTACTACATAAGCTTCCTCCCCTATACAAGATATAGTGAAAGCTCTTACAGATGCACACCCAATATTACACTACAAATAGTCTTCTGGGTGAGTGGTCTTCTGAAAGAAGATGGCGATGGCCAGTATGCATATAAATATGATGGAACTGAAGATGTGTTACAAAAAATCTGGTCTGGATTAGGGGATGTTCTCAAAGAGATGGTCTTTGGAGAGGTTTCACTGTATATTAAAAAATTAAACAGCATAAAATTGTGAACCTACAAACCGGATTCCCAAAAAGTTGGGACACTATACAAATCGTGAATAAAAACTGAATGCAATGATGTGGAGGTGCCAACTTTTAATATTTTATTCAGAATAAAACATAAATCACAGAACAAAAGTTTAAACTGAGAAAAAGTACAATTTTAAGGGAAAAATATGTTGAATCAGAATTTCATGGTGTCAACAAATCCCAAAGAAGTTGGGACAAGGCCATTTTCACCACTGTGTGGCATCTCCTCTTCTTCTTACAACACTCAACAGACGTCTGGGGACCGAGGAGACCAGTTTCTCAAGTTTAGAAATAGGGATGCTCTCCCATTCTTGTCTAATACAGGCCTCTAACTGTTCAATCGTCTTGGGCCTTCTTTGTTGCACCTTCCTCTTTATGATGCGCTAAATGTTCTCTATAGGTGAAAGATCTGGACTGCAGACTGGCCATTTCCTTACCCGGATCCTTCTCCTACGCAGCCATGATGTTGTGATTGATGCAGAATGTGGTCTGGCATTATCTTGTTGAAAAATGCAGAGTCTTCCCTGAAAGAGATGACGTCTGGATGGGAGCATATGTTGTTCTAGAACCTGAATATATTTTTCTGCATTGATGGTGCCTTTCCAGACATGCAAGCTGCCCATGCCACACGCACTCATGCAACCCTTATACCATCAGAGATGCAGGCTTCTGAACTGAGCGTTGATAACAACTTGGGTTGTCCTTGTCCTCTTTGGTCCGGATGACATGGTGTCTCAGATTTCCAAAAAGAACTTTGAATCGTGACTCATCTGACCACAGAACAGTCTTCCATTTTGCCACACTCCATTTTAAATGATCCCTGGCCCAGTGAAAATGCCTGAGCTTCTGTATCTTGCTTAGAAATGGCTTCTTCTTTGCACTGTAGAGTTTCAGCTGGCAACGGCGGATGGCACGGTGGATTGTGTTCACTGACAATGGTTTCTGGAAGTATTCCTGAGCCCATTCTGTGATTTCCTTTACAGTAGCATTCCTGTTTGTGGTGCAGTGTTGTTTAAGGGCCCGGAGATCACGGGCATCCAGTATGGTTATACGGCCTTGACCCTTACGCACAGAGATTGTTCCAGATTCTCGGAATCTTCGTCTGATGTTTTGCACAGTTGATGATAGATGCAAAGTCTTTGCAATTTTTCGCTGGGTAACACCTTTCTGATATTGCTCCACTATCTTTCTGCGCAACATTGTGGGAATTGGTGATCCTCTACCCATCTTCTGGAAGACACTGCCACTCTGAGAAGCTCTTTTTATACCCAATCACCTTGCCAATTGACCTAATTAGTGTTAATTGGTCTTCCAGCTCTTCGGTATGCTCAAATTTACTTTTTCCAGCCTCTTATTGCTACTTGTCCCAACTTTTTCGGGATTTGTTGACACCGTGAAAATTTGAATCAACGTATTTTCCCTTTAAAATTATACATTTACTCGGATTAAACGTTTGATCTGTCATCTACGTTCTATTACAAATAAAATATTGACATTTGCCATCTCCACATCATTGCATTCAGTTTTTATTCACAATTTATTTAGTGTCCCAACTTTTTTGGAATCCGGTTTGTACATCCATTTTAAGCAGTGCTATCTACCTGAATATAATTATATATGTGTGAAGGCTGTGTACAGCCTGTAATTGTGGGAGGGGCTGCCTCCTCTACTTATAGCCAGCGGACGGGAGTCAGGGGGCAGTCGTTCTGTGCATTAGGTTCCTTCCGGTTTTGATCCCCCAGCGTGCAGCCCGGCGGTGAGTAAGGATTGCGGTGTCTCCTGTCTGCACCAACCTCCCCGTAGCTAAACGGCTGCATCGTTCCCCAGCTGGTTCGAGTCCGCGGCAGGACTCTCTGCGGCCTGGCAGGGGGCTCCCGACGCTGGACAGTCCGTCCCGGTCCAGCGCTCCCAAATATATATATCGTGGTTGGTGGTGCCTAGCACTAATAGCTATGTGAAATCTGCTATACCTACCTGTCTCAACATCTATTTGGTCCCACAATGTATATCATTGCCTCTAGCCTAGGTTCGGTTGCTCCCATTCCGCAGCCATTCACCATACTATTGTAGTGCCACTTGCTTGTTTTCCTTTCAAGACTCCTTGAAATACTGGTATCATGCCCTCATGGGAGCTTTATAGGCAGTCGTGTTGTCATCCAGTGCCTTAAAATAGCTAACTTAGGGACTTTGTTAGTGCCACTTGTTATTTGCTTTTAGGGTAAAAGTACTTTTCCCCAGAGACCTCCTGCTGCATGTTTTTATATAGGGCACGTGTTCATCCATTATGATGCGACGCACGGAGTCGCTCAGGTCAGGGCCATTTGCATCGCCCAGGCGTTCAGGTCATCATTTAGGTGTAACGTTGACTATTGACGTTCTCAAATCACGTATTGTTGCCTGGATCCCCCAGGTTATCCGCCTTACAGGCCAACGCATTTGTTTGTTTCGCTCACATTTGTCTTCCGGCAGGGGTTTGGTGGTTCCTAATGCCATTCATGCCAGGTGTCGGTCATGTCTGTTGCCTGATGCACGCAGTTGCAGGTTTTAAATGTCACGTTGAATCCTGATTAGCTCAGGCTATATGCAGTTGCCTGAATCGCTCAGGTCTTTTTCTTACAGGGTGACGCAGGCTCCGGTGCTCTAAGGTCAGGTAACAATTCCTTTTTGGTTGTTCAAATTCGCTCAGGTGGTCTGTTTCATTTGGTACATTCATTCTGGAGTTTCTCAGGTTTTATGTAATTGCCTGAAGCACTCAGGTTTCATGTAAATGGACTGAATCGCTCAGGGTTATGTCCTTGCTTGAATCGCTCCGGTTTTGGTAACTTCCTGAATCGCTCAGGCCTATTTTTTCCCGCAATGCCCTGTTGGTTCCTGGTTAACCAAATTCATGTATCCTCATGTACAATTACCTGAATCGCTTCGGTGCCGGACGATTTCAAGTCAGGGGCCTTTTGTTAGTTTGTCATAGCACCCAGGCTGCATTCTGGTCTCTGTGGGGCTGGTTCGGTTCCGTCAGGCCGCGCATTGCTGGCTTGGTCTTCCTGATCCTCAGGCCATACGGTTATCTTCATACGGTCATTTCTGTTACTATGCTCGCCTCTCCAGGTCACGTGTCAATGCAGCTTGTTTTTGTTTAAGCAGGTCCCCAGGCCCGGAAATCCCGGTCCAGCTTCATTCATTTTCGCGATATTTCTCCATTACCGATCATTCCTCGGTGTCAGGTTCCAAGTAAGTTTAGAAACTAGGTTACGGCATGCGGTCTCACCACGGCTTAGGGGTCTTTCCCCCTTTTTTCATCGCGAGCTTTCATTTCTAGGTCTCCGGTCCCATCAAAGAAATTAGTCAGGGCTGACTGTTGGTCCGGGTAGGTTTGTTTCATTTCTATGCCTCGTTTTTCCTGTTTTCCTCACCACACCCGCCCGGTCATTCTGTCACAACTCAAAAAATATATATAATTGTTATAAAAGGGGAAAAAATTAAATATGTATGTATATGCTTACCTCTTTCCTATGCAGCCTGAAAGATGTCTCAAGCGTCAGACGTGGATAACAACATGTCATTACCTGGTTCTTCAATGTCAGGACACGCCAGTAACCAATCCCTTCGCAACTGGACAATACCGAAACTTATTTCGGAGCTTAATAGGAGAGGAATCCATCACCCGCATCAGCAAGGAAGGCGGAGCTTTACCGGCTCCTGATGACGGAGTCGGGGGTGCAAACGAACAGCCCTCTCTCTCTTCCATCCAGCTGTCCCTGTTGCAGATGCAGTCCACCATCGGCAGCTTGGCCGGGTCGGTGGCCAATATTCAGTCCAGAATGGGGGAGTTGGAGTCTCGGCCGCAGGTGGCGCCACTGTCACCATCCCCGCCGCCTATCCCGTCCACTTCCCGCGACGCAGCTCCAGGTACGGCCTGTGCCAGCCCCCAGATCGCTCCTTCACATTTTATCCCGGAGAACTTAAAAAGGAATATCCTAGCAGGAAAGGATGTTAATCTAGCATCCATTCTCATTGCGTCCCAGGACGTTTCAGAGAACAAAATTATCAATTGTGGGGAGGTTTCGGTTGTGCTCAGAGCCAAGGACGCTCGCCTGAACCGAAAGCTGTCAATTCCGGAATTTGTCCTGGCGTTTAGCCTGTACAGGGACACTATTTGCTTGGTACAACCCCACAGGCGCAAGGAGTTGGATTCATATTTGTACCGCATCACGGACTTGGGTTACAAGTACGGTGGCACAAATTTTTACGACTATCATAGGTCGTTCTCGGCCAAGGCAGCCGCAGCACTCTCCCAGTTCCAGTTTATTACTGACTGGGCGAACCTCAACATGGAGCTCTTCTGTCGGCATTTCGCCGGTCTGAGGGCTCCTGCTTGTGCTGCTTGCCAGTCAATCTTACATACAGCAGACTGGTGCCCCAACCTGCCTACCCTGGCTCGGGAAGGGTCCCTCCCAGGCCCCTCTAGCGCCCAGCGGTACCAGGCCTCCACAGATAAGCTGGGGAGACCAATCACTTATCTGGGTCAGGGTCAAATCTGCAACAATTTCAATGCAGGGGGTTGCGGATTCAACAGTTGCAAAGCGTTGCATATCTGCTCCCTCTGTTTCAGGGCCCACCCTCACGCTAGCTGTCCTGAAAAACAACACAGGACGCTATGACTAGCCGACATCAACATTGAACTTTTAGGCGTTCTGTTGCAGGACCACCCTGATCGCCAAATGGTTCAGTTCCTTCTCTCGGGCTCGAGAGGGGTTTCCACACGGGTTTCATTGCCCTCCCTCAAGTTTCCTGGGAGGGAAGGAACTTGCTGTCGGCTACTCAGGAGCCAGCTGCAGTAGATACCCTGCTGCAGGCGGAGGTCCAGAAGGGTTTCCTGTTGGGTCCGTTCCGGTCGATCCCCTTCACAAATTGGAGGGTGAACCCGATTGGTCTGGTAACCAAGCAGTCCTCCAATAAAAAAAGGATTGATTTACGACTTGTCTGCTCCTCACATGGCAGCCATTCCCAGCTTAAATTCGTTAATTCCATCCGAAGAATTCGCCATGAGGTACTCATCCATCAATGAGGCTATCCAGTATATCTTGCAAGCCGGGGAAGGGGCTTGGTTGGCTAAGGCCGACATAGCAGATGCGTTCAAGTTGCTCCCTATTCTTCCCCAGTTGTGGAAGTACTACGGCTTGCAGTGGGCGCATATGTATTACTTTGCCAACCGGCTCACTTTTGGATCCATGGCTGTTTGATCGTCTTGCGTGGGCCTTGCACTGGATCCTGGTTCACCATGGGGGGCTGGACATGGTCATCCATTATCTCGATGACTTTCTCATCATCGAGAGCCCCCAGGGTGAACCTACGGGTTTAGGAAGTTTGCTGCAACTTTTTGCCAAGCTAGAGGTTCCCGTGGCTACTGCAAAGACTGAGGGGTCAGGTACCAGGTTTACCTTCTTGGGCATCATCCTTGATTCTGTCTGCATGGAGGCCAGCCTCCCCGCAGCAAAGCTTTCCAAGATTCAGGCCGCTGTCTCCTCTGCGGCTTTGTCCAGGGTCCTGTCCAAGTGGGAGCTCCAGTCCCTGTTAGGTTCCCTGAATTTCGCTTTTAGGATCATGCCCCAGGGTAGATCTTTCACGTCCAGGCTCCTCAGTCTCCTCCCTTCTGCGGCGGATCAGGATTCCGCCATCCAACTGGACAATCACGCTGTGGCCAACTTACAAATGTGTCAATCATTCCTTTCTAGGTGGAAAGGCATTTCTCTGTTTGTGCCTTCCCCGGATTCGGAGTCACCCACTGTCTTTACCGACGCCGCAGCCTCTCGCGGGTTTGCGGCGATTTTCCATCCCCACTGGTTTCGTTGGCAGTTGGCCAGGTGGAATTCCTCTCCGACGCCGGTTCTCTGAGGTCATCCCCATTATTAGAGCTGTACCCGATCGTGGCAGCCGCCCAAGTCTGGGGCTCTCTCTGGGCCAATAAATCTGTGATATTTAGGACAGACAGCCAGGTATTGGTAGATGTCGTCACGAAAGGGAGGGCAAAGTCCCAGAAAATCATGTCCCTCTTGCGTAAGTTAGTCTGGCTTTCCTTGCAGTTTAATTTTCATTTCTTTGCATTTCACATTCAGGGGGCTAAGAATGTCGCGGCGGATGCATTGTCCCGTTTTAATTACGCCATCTTTTTCCAGGAACTACCAGACGCAGACCCTGTCGGTTCTCCAGCTCCACCGTTCAGCTCCCTACTGATGGACTAGGGTCCCTGGTAGCCTCTGCACGGATCTTAGTTCAGCATTCTTTAGCAGCTAATACTGCCAGGAACTACAAAGCAGGATTTAAGATCTTTCTTCAGTTTGTAGACACCCATCCACAGGGTGACTTGGACGAGGTCACCTTCCTCATGGCTTTCATAGCTTATTCCCATTCTCATCGCCACCTTTCTTTCAATACCATCAAGCTGTATCTCGCAGGGATTCAGCACCATAGGATGCTCAGGAACCCCTCTGGCAAGTCCACCATGGCAAACCAGGCCATCAAAGCCACACTTAGGGGTATTCAAAAGAATAGCGTAGGTGTTCAGGTCCGCAGGCAACAGGTCTCAAGCAAACTGTTTTGAAAGTTGTCTCTAGCCCTGGACGGTCTTCCTTTTGGGCACTCAGCCAGCATCACCATCAAGGAGGCCATGTACCTCTGGTTCTATGGGTTTCTTAGTCCTGGGGAGTTCACCTGTGGCTCTCTCAGCCGTACCACTCTCCTCAAGCGGCATCTCATCTGGCATGACAACCATTTCACGCTATACATTCCATCCACCAAAACTAACCAGACGGGTCCTCCCACTGAGGTCGAGTTTTTCACCACGGCCAATTGCTGGTGTCCTGTCAAGGTTCTCAAGGAACTTCTTTCCCTTCCTCAGTCAGCTGCCTTAGACGGCCCGTTGCTCCCGTTAGATGGCAGGCCCCTTTCCTCTGCCCATTTCATCACTAACGGCCGCATACTCGCGGCAGGTTTGGGCTACAATCCTAGCTCAATATCCGGGCATTCCTTCAGAATAGGATCGGCTTCCGCAGCTTCCAGGCATCAGGTTCCGGCCCATGTGATGCGTAAGATGGGTCGCTGGCGGTCGTCATGTTACGCACGATATATTCCCAATCCACAGGTTGAAATATACAGAGCCTTTTGTTCTTTAGCTTTCTAAATCTTATTTTGGTCAATAAATTATTTGCACCCTTCACAGTGCCGGCTATCATCTTTTTGCCCACATAGTTAGGCCTTACCTCGTACCTGGCTCCGGGCACACTCCAGCCAGATAGGTCAGGGCAGTGTACAGGCATGCCTCTTCTGTCCCGCTCTCAGCTCGTACCACAAATATAAATATATATATATATAAATATATATATATACAGACGTGGACAAAATTGTTGGTACCCTTTGGTCAATGAAAGAAAAAGTCACAATGGTCACAGAAATAACTTTAATCTGACAAAAGTAATAATAAATTAAAATTCTATAAATGTTAACCAATGAAAGTCAGACATTGTTTTTCAACCATGCTTCAACAGAATTATGTAAAAAAATAAACTCATGAAACAGGCATGGACAAAAATGATGGTACCCCTAGAAAACACAGAACATAATGTGACCAAAGGGACATGTTAATTCAAGGTGTGTCCACTAATTAGCATCACAGGTGTCTACAACCTTGTAATCAGCCATTGGGCCTATATATATGGCTCCAGGTAATCACTGTGTTGTTTGGTGATATGGTGTGTACCACACTCGACATGGACCAGAGGAAGCAAAGGAAAGAGCTGTCTCAAGAGATCAGAAAGAAAATTATAGACAAGCATGTTAAAGGTAAAGGCTATAAGACCATCTCCAAGCAACTAGATGTTCCTGTGAGTACAGTTGCACATATTATTCATAAGTTTAAGATCCATGGGACTGTAGCCAACCTCCCTGGACGTGGCCGCAGGAGGAAAATTGATGACAAATCTAAGAGACGGATAATCCGAATGGTAACAAAAGAGCCTAGAAAGACTTCTAAAGAGATTCAAGGTGAACTTCATGCTCAAGGAACATCAGTGTCAGATCGCACCATCCGTCGTTGTTTGAGCCAAAGTGGACTACATGGGAGACGACCAAGGAGGACACCATTGTTGAAAACGAATCATAAAAAAGCAAGACTGGAATATGCCAAACTACATGTTGACAAGCCACAAAGCTTCTGGGAGAATGTCCTGTGGACAGATGAGACAAAAATCGAAGTTTTTGCCAAGGCACATCAGCTGTATGTTCACAGACGAAAAAATGAAGCATATCAAGAAAAGAACACTGTCCCTACTGTGAAACATGGAGGAGGCTCTGTTATGTTCTGGGGCTGCTTTGCTGCGTCTGGCACAGGGTGTCTTGAATCTGTGCAGGGTACAATGAAATCTCAAGACTATCAAGGAATTCTAGAGAGAAATGTACTAGCCAGTGTCAGAAAGCTTGGTCTCAGTCGCAGGTCATGGGTCTTGCAACAGGACAATGACCCAAAACACACCGCTAAAAACACCCAAGAATGGCTAAGAGGAAAAAATTGGACTATTCTAAAGTGGCCTTCTATGAGCCCTGACCTCAATCCTATTGAGCATCTTTGGAAGGAGCTGAAACATGCAGTCTGGAAAAGGCACCCTTCAAACCGGACACAACTGGAGCAGTTTGCTCATGAGGAGTGGGCCAAAATACCTGCTGAGAGGTGCAGATGTCTCATTGACAGTTACAGGAAGCGTTTGATTGCAGTGATTGCCTCAAAAGGTTGCGCAACAAAATATTAAGTTAGGGGTACCATCATTTTTGTCCATGCCTGTTTCATGAGTTTATTTTTTTACATAATTCTGTTGAAGCATGGTTGAAAAACAATGTCTGACTTTCATTGGTTAACATTTATAGAATTTTAATTTATTATTACTTTTGTCAGATTAAAGTTATTTCTGTGACCATTGTGACTTTTTCTTTCATTGACCAAAGGGTACCAACAATTTTGTCCACGTCTGTATATATATATATATATATATATATATATATATATATATACAGGGGTCAAGTCCTGGGAAAAAAAGTGTGGGAACTCACCCAAGATCCACTGCAACCCCCCCCCCCCCCTCCAAAAAATAAAAAAGCACAGAAAATCTAGCATGCTGTAATTTGTGTCGCTGCGGACTAAAAAATAAATTAAAAAAATAGCACTTTTAGAAAAGTTTGTCCTGGGATTCGATCTCATGACCTCTACACAGCAGAAGCAAGGCATATGCCCTCACAGCTATGAAAGCTGTCTAGCTTGCTACTTAAAAAAAAATATATATAAGACTTCTACTGTAGGTAACTTTGCCCACTGTGTATGGATGTAGCAGAGCTGGGTGTGTTGGGGCAGCTGTCATGTGTATGGTTGTACACTAGGTATCAGTACACTAGGTATAAGTAGAAGTCTTAGTTTTTTTTTTTTAAGCAACTACCTCAACAGCTTTTATGGCTGTGAGGGTAAATGCCTTGCCTGTAATGTGTAGAGGTCATGAGTTCGAATCCCAGGACAAACTAAAAGTGTTTTTTTTTCTTTTTCTGATACTTCTACTGATACCTTGTGTACTGATACCTAGTGTACAACCATACACATGACAGCTGCCCCAACACACCCAGCTCTGCTACATCCATACACAGTGGGCAGCTGTCATGTGTATGGTTGTACACTAGATATCAGTACACTAGGTATAATTAGAAGTCTTATATTTTTTTTTTTTAAGCATTTACCTAGACGGCTTTCATGGCTGTGAGGGTAAATGCCTTCCTCTGATGTGTAGAGGTCGTGAGTTCGAATCCCAGGACAAACTTTTCTAAAAGACATTCTAAATGATCTCGTAGTGAAGGAGATGATGTCATTAGGGGGCGGGGCGCCATGAGAGGAGTCGCAGGCAGCGGCACCGCACAGACAGCTTCCTCTCAACTGAAGCCGCCCCTCCTCCCTTAACCTGCCCTGCACAGTGCGCTCCGTCTCCCCCTGTGAATCTGATTCAGCTGTGTTCTCCTGGCTTGAGGCTGAAAGGGAACGGCGTTCCTGCCATGAAAAAAGTGCAGGAACGCCGTTCCCATGCGTTCCCCCTCCACTCGACCCCTGTATATATATATATAATTGACGGTACCCTTCCGTTAAAGAAAGAAAAACTCACAATGGTCACTGAAATAACTTGAAACTGACAATTGTCACTAAACTAATTAAAATCACACATTGCCTTTGAATTGTGGTTCAGAATAACTTTTAAAAACAAACTAATGAAAGTGGCCTGGACAAAAACAATTGTATCCCTAGGAAAAAATTTAAAATAATTTGATCATAGAGACACGTTAAACTAAGGTGTGACATCACAGGTGTCTTCAAACTTGTAATCAGTCTGCATATTTAAAGGATAAAAATTAGTCAATGTGTTGTTCTATATCATGGTGGGTACCACGCTGAACATGGACCAAAGAAAGCTAAGGAGAGAGTTGTCTCAGTAGATAAAAAAGAAAATTATAAACAAATATGTTAAAGGTAAAGGCTATAAGACCATCTCCAAACAGCTTGATGTTCCTGATACTACATTTGCACATATTATTCAAATGTTTAAGGTCTACAGGACTGTAGCCAATCTCCCTGGATGTGGCCGCAAGAGGAAAATTGTTAACAAATTAAGGAGGCAGATGATATGAATAGTAACCAAAGAGCCCAGAACAACTTCAAAAAGAGATTAGAGGTGAACTCCAAGGTCAAGGTACATCAGTGTCAGATTGCACCATCCATATTGATAAACCACAAAGGAGAATGTCCTTTGAACAGAAGAGACAAAACTGGAGCTTTTTGGCAAGTATCATCAGCTCTATGTTCACAGATGCAAAAATAAACCATAGAAAGAAAAGAACATTGTACCGACTGTGAAACATGCAAGAGGCTTGGTTATGTTTTAGGGCTGCTATGCTGCATATGGCACAGGGCGTCTTGAATCTGTGCAGGGTACAATGAAATCTCAAAAATATCAAGGCATTCTGGAGCCAAATGTGCTGCCCAGTGTCAGAAAGCTTGGTCTCAGTATAATGACCCAATACAGCTAAAAACTCAAAGCATTGGACTATTCTGAAGTGGCCGTCTTTGAGCCCTAATCTAAATCTTATTAAACATCTGTGGAAGGATCTGAAACATGCAGTGTGGAGAAGGCCCCCTTCAAACCTGAGACAGGTGGAGCAGTTTGCTCACCTCGGAATGAGACAAAATACCTGTGGACAGGTATAGGAATCTCATTGAGAGTTACAGAAATCGCTTGATTGCAGTGATTGCCTTAAAGGGAGTCTGTCACCTCTATATGGCCATATACAGTGTTTATATTGTCCCATAGCACACCTGTACATGAATGTAATAGTACCTTTGTCTTTTTCTTTACACTTGGAGAAGCTGGAAAAAAGAAGTTTAACTTATATGCAAATGAGCACTCGAAAGTGCCCAGGGGCGGCGTTCACTGTGTTGCAGCACAGACTGCGCTGCCTTTTTCATGTTTCCCTCTGCCTATGCCCGCCCTCCTATTCCCTTGCGTCATCTTTCGGTCCGGCTGAGAACCTGGGGTGGGGAAACAATGAAAAAAGGCAGAGCAGCCTGGGCTCCAACACAGTGAATGCCGCACCTGGGCACTTGCAAGTTCCCATTTGCATACGAATTAAACGTCGTTTTTCCAGCTTCTGCAAGTGTAAAGAAAAAGACAAAGGTACTATTACATTTATATATAGGTGTGCTATAGGACAATGTAAGCACTGTATATGGCCATATGGAGGTGACAGACTCCCTTTAAAAGGTTGTGCAACAAAATATTAAGCTGAAGGTACCATAATTTTTGTCCATGCCAGTTTCATTAGTTTGTTTTATAAATTATTTTGTTGAACTACAATTCAAAATCAATTTCTGATTTGTATTAGTTGATTTTCAGTAAATGTTTTATTTATTATTACTTTTGTCAGTTTCAAGTTATTTTAGTAACCACTGTGGGCTTTTCTTACTTTAACAGAAGGGTACCAACAATTTTGTCCACATGTGTATATATACGTATATCTATTAGATATTAATTATTCAATTATACAATATATCAGTGTCAGAGGTACAAAACATGTAGTAAAATCATACAAAATCTAAAAATATACACCTCTATACAGTATAAAGCATTAAAGAGGTTTTCCCAAGACAGATAAAACTGACCTACCCTCAGGATGGGTCATCAATATCAGATCAGTGGGGGTCTGACAACTATGGCACAGGGTGTCAATAAACTGGGGAGTTACTTAAATATTCTACCCAGTTTTTTTATATGAACTTAGGCTGGTTGAGGTGCTTTACACTGCTTATCTATATGTAGTGCAGTAAGTCTACTGAGTTATGTGCCACTTGTGCAGCAGATGGAAGACAAAGGGTTCACCTTGCTCAAGTGCCCTGCAGAGATTCAACTGTACCCCTGTGGGCCAGTCCAAGCCTGTTCAGAGGGACAGTCAGGGACAAGCTTACTCTTATAACAAGTACACACATACACATCTTATAAACACACAAATATACAGCCTTTACACACAAATAAAGTATATAGCATATACACTGTAGAAAGGCACAAGGGTCCTTCTTTGACGGAAGGTAAGTGTCACCGAGGTTCCTGGCCTCAGTAAGATAGGAAACTGTAATTTTGTGTATCAGCAGCAGCTAGTGCTGGCTGACACTGTTTTATTTAGTATGGATGAAAAGCCTATCTGGGCCGGTTCTTATTGGGAGCAGCCAATAAGCAGGGTGGGTGGCTGTTCCCCACGTTTCCAGGCCGGGTTTTGGGCTGGGCTATAAAAACCCAGCCAGCAGTCTCAGCTGGGTGGAATGTATCCTCCATCTGACAGTGGAGCTTGGTCAGGCTCTGTTTTGGGACCTAAACATTTGGTACTGTGCTGGAGTGACACTGCTGGGAAACAGGGGCCCTAAAGCCTGCTGTGGACGGCTGTGGACAAATCAGGCTGCCAGGTGACATCTTTGTTCTGTGGACTTTGTGCAGTGTGAATTAACACCAGGACTCTGCAAAGTGTTTGTGTAACTTTTCCTTTGGTGTGAATAAACACTGAACTTTTTTCTTTACTACCGTGTTCTTGCCTCTGTACTGCAACCGCTTACCCTGCCTACCAGAGCAAATCCCTACAACACATACAACATATACATACATACAGTACATATCGCATTTTACACACACAATATATACACAAATACATACAGCATATAAGCACACATCTAGCATATACACATACTGTGGAGGAGATTGCTACAGGAACTCTTCCTTCCTGACAATCGCTTGCAAAATTGGCTCATGTAAAGGGCCCTTTAATAACAAGTACTGATCACAATTCCATTATCACACCACACCCCAAATAAATGTAGATCACAGACCAAACCCTAAAGTGTGTTCAGACACAAACTGCAGCATAAATGCAGAGAGCAGACCCCCAAATCAGTATAATCATTAAAGGGGTATTCCCATTTGAGACAAGGGGGGCATATCACAGTGCCTGGTTTCCTCCAAACATGACGCTTAGGATTGAGGCCAAAAAAGTTCAATCTCGGTTTCATCATACCAAAGAATCTTGTTTCTCACAGTCTGAGGGTCCTTAAGGTGCTTTTTTGCACTTACATGTGTCTTACTGACCAAAGGCTTCTTTCTGACCACTCTGCCATCAAGCCCAGATTAGAATATGACAGTGATATGACCTTCTGGAGGTTTCTCCAGTCTTCACAAAGGACCTTTGGAGCTCATTTAGAGTGACCATTGGGTTCTTAGTAACCTCCCTTACCAAGGCCCTTTTCCCTGATTACTTCGTTTGGTGGGGCAGTCTGCACTGGGAAGGGTCCTGATTGTTCCAAAGTTCTTCCATTTAAAAATCATGGAGGCCACTGTACTGTTGGGAACTTTCAGTGGAGCACATAATTTTTTTGTACCCTTCTCCAGGTCTGTGCCTCTACACAATCCTGTCTCTACAGACAGTTCTTTCCACCTCGTGGCTGTTTTTTGCTCTGATATGCATTGTCAGCTGTGAGGCCCTGTATAGACAGGGGTGTGTCTTTCTAAATTATGTCCAATCAAATGAATTTACCACAGGTGGACTACAATCAAGGTGTAGAAACATCTCAAAGATGATCAAGAGAAATGGGAGGCCTCCATAGCAAAATGTGTAATATTATAGCAAAGTTTCTGAATATTTATGTGCATTCGAAATTTTAGTTTTCCCTTTTTAAGAAATTTGCTAACATTTCTGTTTTCACTTTTCCATTTTGGGGTATTGAGTGCAGACTGATGAGGGAAAACTTGATTTCATTTAAATTTTAACACAAGGCCGCAACATAATAAAATGTGGAAAAAGGGAAAGGGTCCATCAGGTGTAGAGCTGAGCAGGATAAGAGCTGACATACACACATTTATACACTTACAGGCTGCTGTTTCTCCATGCTTATCTCCATTACTCCCTTGAATCTTCTATTTTGATCATGTGATAATGTACAAAGATCGTCTAGCATCTCCTGATTGTAGTGATGTTGGGATTATTGTATATATAACTGTATTTAGGGCTGTGCAGTATTGCAGGGCTGTGGGTTAAATTTCTGCCCCCTGCAGTCCTAGCAGAGCACCTCCTCACTTTGGCTTATCAGTGGTGCTCTCCTGGCTCCCCCCATTCATTGTTCCAATTAGGCCGAATGCACATGGCCATGTTCCACAGCCGTGAGCGGTCTGTGGTAACCCGGCCTGGATTCCTGCTGAGAGCAGGCGCGCACGGTATCATTGGTTGCTATGACGCCGTGCGCTTCATGCCGTCGCTGAACTTCAGTAATACACTGAAGTTGACCAGTGAAATAATTATGGCCGAGTACCGGCTGTTTAGCTAACCATTGAAAAAATTATGAGTGAGGGCCTGCCTGTGAGCTGACCCTGTAAAACATTATGGTTGAGGGCATGCAAGTGAGCTGACCCTCAAAAGCATATATGCAAGGGCCTGCTGGTGAGCTGACCCTCTGAAAGATTGTAGGCGAGGGCCTTATGGTGAGCTGACCCTGTAAAACATTATAGTTGAGGGCCTGCTGGTGATCTGACCCTCTAAAACATTATATGCGAGGGCTTGTAGGTGAGCTGACCCTCTAAAAGATTGTAGGTGAGGGCCTGCTGGTGAGCTCATTCTGTAAAACATTATGGTTTAGGGCCTGCTGGTGATCTGACCCTCAAAAACATTATGTGCGAGGGCCTACAGGTTAGCTGACCCTCTAAAACATTACATGCGCGCGCTTGCAGGTGAGCTGACCCTCTAAAAGATTGTAGGTGAGGGCCTGCTGGTGAGCTGACCCTCTAAAACATTATATGCGAGGGCCTGCAGGTGAGCTGACCCTCTACAACATTAGGAGCAAGGGCAGACTAATAAGCATAAAATGTATATAGGGCGGCTCACTAAAGCCCTAAAAATTGAATAAGGTGCAAATCCAAACGGAGCGTACCCAGCGCTTGTTTTGAGAGTAAGAAGTGAAGGGATGGCACTCTGATCATAGGTAATGTATGGAATAGAATATTTATTATGGGATGGCTTGATAAGCCAAATAACAACAATGTAAAATAATAAGAGCAGGATTTAGAAATATAGATATTTAAATAGGGATATATAAATAAAAAGAATTAAAATATATGAAGAATGTAAGGATAAAAATGGTGATACTTCAATTGAATGGTAAATCCTAGGAAAATAAGGTATACATAATATTGTAGCAATAATATAGAAGTAGTTGAATAAATAAATAAATAAAAAGCCGCAGGTAGTGATATTATATAAGTCTTATGGACCTACTGGAGGTAGGTGTAAGTATCCAGTCCAATAGTATCCAGAAAATGAATAAATTGGGTAAGGGGTGGGTACCTCCTTTAGGGAGTTTGATAGCGTTCAGTTTAAATTGATTTGCCCTCTTAACCCAAAAAATAATAAATGAGATATCCAGAGGTTGGATTAGAGGTGGGTACCTATTGTATGAGGTATAATCACATCCGGTTATAATTTGCTTATTCTCATAATAATAGTCCAGTAATGGTAGGTTGTGATGTATAATACTGCTGTGTTAGCAGGTATGTTACCCTCCTGATGATCAGAGGTAGGCTGGTGAGCGGCTCCTGACAGGCGGACAGCGTCCACGTGTGGTGTTCCCGCTCGCAGGGCTGTTTGCTCTGCCTATTTGCTGCTGTTGCTTTTCGTCACTTCCGGTGACGTCACTTGTGTTCGCTGGCTCTCCCGCTCGATTTTCATCGGCATTCCACGTGGAGGCTGATGGCGGGAAAACGCAGCTGCTTTCAAAGAAATGAAGTTTGCTCCGGAGCTTTTTAACTTTGGGATCCTTTTGGTTTAGCTAGCTGGTTTGAGTATGGCTAACTCCGAGACTAATAAGCATGTTGATAAGATGGAAGAGGAGGAGGATGAGAAAAGGAAGTTTGAACCATATACCCTTTTTTGTGGTGGAAGGTGTGCATGGGAATACAGTGTATTCAGTACATTATAAAAAACACCTTTAAAGTGCCTTTATGTACAGCCACTTTCCTCGGGTGGAGTAGAGACGTCGGGGCAATCCAGGCCATTTTTAAAAGAGTCAACCTGTCAGCATTTTCAGTTGACAGTTCATGCCACGTGTCCAACTTGGACACCCAGTAATTGTAAGGCACAGAGGGATCATTGAGGACGCTGACACTGTCTGCTACATACTCCTTCACCTTCTTCCAAAAAATGTCCCTCCTTGTGACACTAGGCCACGCATCAGGGTGAGAGTGCTGTCCCAGGCTTTTAAGAGTGTTGCCCTGCCTATGTTGGAACTGCTGTGTGTTCCCCTCATCTCCCCTCCTCGGTTGCCCAAGGAACTACGTACTCTGCTGCCAGCGTTGTCAACTGGAAGTTTTTGGAGCAATTTTTCCACAAGGACCTTCTGGTATTGCACCATTTTGCTCGTCCTCTCCACCACAGGAATGAGAGATGAGAAGTTCTCTTTGTAGCGGGGGTCGAGAAGGGTGAACAACCAATAATCGGCGTTGTCCAAAATGCGTAAAATGTGTGGGTCACGGGAAAGGCAGCCTAACATAAAGTCAGCCATGCGTGCCAGAGTCCCAACAGGCAAGATTTCGTGGTCGTCATCAGGTGGATGACTCAATCTCCTCATCCTCTTCCTCCTCTTCTGCCCATCCACAGTGAACAGATGGAATTAAACTTCCATGGGTACTACCCTCTGTAGCGGAAGCAACCGTCTCCTGCTCCTCATCATCAATCATTATCATCCAATTTGCGCTGAGAAGACGAACTGAGGGTGGTCTGGCTATCACCCTGTGTAATGTCTTCCCCCATTTGCACCTCTTCCACATGCAAAGCGTCGGCCTTAATTGTGAGCAGCAAGCTTTTGAGTAGACACAGAAGTGGGATGGTGACGCTGATAATAGCGTTATCGCCACTCACCATCTGTGTTGATTCCTCAAAGTTTCTTAAAACATCACAGAGGTCAGACATCCATGCCCACTCCTCGCTTGTGAAGAGCGGAAGCTGACTGGAAAGGCGACGACCATGTTGCAGCTGGTATTCCACAACTGCCCTCTGCTGCTCACAAAGCCTGGCCAACATGTGGAACGTGGAGTTCCAGCGCGTGCTCACGTCGCACAACAGACGGTAAGCTGGCAATTGTAAGCGCTGCTGCAGCATTGACAGACCGGCGGAAGCTGTCGATGACTTGCGGAAATGGGCACACACGCAGTGCACCTTCACCAGTGGGTAAGGCAAATTGGGGTAGGTTTTGAGAAACCGCTAAAACACTAAGTTGAAGACGTGGGCTAGGCATGGGATGTGTGTGAGCTTGGTCTCCTATCCCCTGTCACAGCTCTGCGGTAGTGTGCTGTTTGTCACCTAAGCAGATCAGCTTAAGCACGGCCTGTTGACGCTTCCCCACTGCAGTGCTACACTGCTTACAGCTACCAACTGATGGCTCACTGGTGCTGCAATAGGATCATTCTAAGGTGGAAGTGGAGGAGGAGAAGTGGGGGTTGGAGTCACTAACAGTGGTGGTAGCGGTAGCACCTGTGCCATCCCAGGGTACGACTCGCTCAGTGATACAGTCCTAACCTCAGTATCTGAGGAAAGGGATTTAGGGGTCATTATTTCAGAAGACTTAAAGGTAGGCAGACAATGTCATAGAGCAGCAGGAAATGCTAGCAGAATGCTTGAGTGTATAGGGAGAGGCATTACTAGTAGAAAGAGGGAGGTGCTCATGCCGCTCTACAGAGCACTAGTGAGACCTAATTTGGAGTATTGTGCTCAGTACTGGAGACCATATCTCCAGAAGGATATTGATACTTTGGAGAGAGTTCAGAGAAGAGCTACTAAACTGGTACATGGATTGCAGGATAAAACTTATCAGGAAAGATTAAAGGACCTTAACATGTAAAGTTTGGAAGAAAGACGAGACAGAGGGGATATGATAGAAACTTTTAAATACATAAAGGGAATCAACAAGGTAAAAGAGGAGAGAATATTTAAAAGAAGAAAAACGGCTACAAGAGGACATAGTTTTAAAGGGATTCTGTCACCTCCCCTCAGCCAAAAAACGATTTAAAAGCAGCCATGCAGCACAGCTTACCTGGATTAAGCTGTGCTGTTTAATCTTGAAATCCGTCCAGCAGTTACTTTAAAAAACGACTTTGATCAATAAGGAAATGCGTCCTGAAGGTGCCCAGAGGGGCGTTTTTTTCTTCCTACTGAGCCCAGTACCGCCCCTCTTTCAGTGCCCAGCCCGCCTTCCTTGTATTTTCTAACTGCCGCCCCCAGCCTGCCACAGCCTCTCCTGCCTCTCCTCCCCCTCCCTCACGCCGAACGAAGTCTCGCACAGGCGCAGTACCCACTGAGGGCTGCGCCTGTGCGATCATCAGGAGACTGAGGGCGGCAGCTTCATCTTCGTCACTGGGCATGCGCCGAGCCCAGTGACGTCCGATGCTCGCTCTTCCCTCAGTCAGCAGGGAAGAGCAAGCATCGGACGTCACTGGGCTCTGCGCATGCCCAGTGACGAAGATGAAGCTGCCGCCCTCAGTCTCCTGATGATCGCACAGGCGCAGCCCTCAGTGGGTACTGCGCCTGTGCGAGACTTCGTTCGGCGTGAGGGAGGGGGAGGAGGGGGAGGAGAGGCTGTGGGAGGCTGGGGGCGGCAGTTAGAAAATACAAGGAAGGCGGGCTGGGCACTGAAAGAGGGGCGGTACTGGGCTCACTAGGAAGAAAAAAACGCCCCTCTGGGCACCTTCAGGACGCATTTCCTTATTGATCAAAGTCGTTTTTTAAAGTAACTGCTGGACGGATTTCAAGATTAAACAGCACAGCTTAATCCAGGTAAGCTGTGCTGCATGGCTGCTTTTAAATCGTTTTTTGGCTGAGGGGAGGTGACAGAATCCCTTTAAATTAGCGGGGCAAAGGTTTAAAAGTAATATCAGTAGGTATTACTTCACTGAGAGAGTAGTGGATGCATGGAATAGCCTTCCTGCAGAAGTGGTAGCTGCAAATACAGTGAAGGAGTTTAAGCATGCATGGGATAGGCATAAGGCCATCCTTCATATAAGATAGGGCCAGGGGCTAGCCGTAGTACTTAGTATATTGGGCAGACTAGATGGGAAAAATGGTTCTTATCTGCCGACACATTCTATGTTTCCCGGCCTCCACAACGTTCACCCAGTCTGCCGTCAGCAAAATTTGGCGTCCCTGGCTGAAAGCACTTGTCCATGGTGTCAGTGGTTAAGTGGACCTTCCCAGTAACTGCGTTGGTCAGGGCACGGGTGATGTTACTGGACACATGCTGGTGTAAGGCGGGCACAGCACACCGTGAAAAATAATGGTGGCTGGGGACTGCGAAATGAACGAATGGCCGCTGACATCAGGCTGCGGAAGGCCTCAGTGTCCACAAGCCTAAAAGGCAACATTTCCAGGGCCAGTAATTTGGAAAGTTGCGCATTTAGTGCTATGGCCTTTGAGTGGGTGACTAGGTAGTTGCGCTTGCGTTCAAATGCCTTGGTTAAGGACATTTGTACGCTGCGCTGGGACACGGAAGTGGATGTGGTCGCTGATTGTGCTTGCGAAGGGTCAGGTGCAGGGTGGGAGGGATCCGGGCCTGTGCCTTCCACAGGGGATTGGCCAGAACGTAACACAGGGGAAGAGGAGGCAGTGGTGTGACCAGCAGACACAGATTGTGGACCCAGGTGTTCGGCCCTTCTATTACTTGATGCTAATTTTTTCATGGCACAGGTTGCAAATTACAATTCTTTTGTCGTCCGCACTTTCCTAAAAAACACCTACCCCTTGGCAAGGAAGATTTCCACAAGGGTGTGCTCCGGGGAACAGTTGCAGGCCTGTTTGGTGTGGCCCACCTTCTCCCTTTTGCCACCCCACTGCCTCTTCCAGCCTGTTGCGGTACTGTGGATCCCTCCCCCTCTGTACTGCTGTCCCCGCTCGGCTTGCAACCTTCCCAAGTAGGGCCAGTGACTTCATCGTCACCACCTCCTCTTCCACTTTCTCACTCTGCTCATCCTCCTGACTTATTGACCTAACAACAACCTCAGTTATTGACAACTGTGTCTCATCCTCATCATCAGCCTCTTGAGACACTAATTGCGTTGACTTATTGGCAACTGTGTCTCATCATCATCCTCCACCTCGTTAAACACTAATTGCCGTTCCCCACCGTCACCTTTTTCTGACTGTTGATGCTCAAGAGTTTGGGAATCAGTGTGCAAGATCTCCTCATGTCCCTCTTCAAGCGGGCTTGGCAAGAGGGCCAAATCAAGGAATGGCGATGAAAAGAGCTCCTCGGAATATCCGAGTGTGGGATCACTTGTTAAGAATCTCCATGGTGGGAGGAAGGAGGATCAGGGTGAGGATTGTGTTGATCAGACTCTTGGCTACTGAGATTTGACTTGATGGAAGACATGGTGGTGCTTAACTGACTGGAAGCATTATCTGCTGCAATCCAACCGACCACCTGGTCGAACTGATCTGACTTCTAGAGCGTTGTCCTGCGCCGCCCTGCAAACTGGGACATGAAGCTTGGCATCGTGGATAATTGTTTTTCTTGTGCTCTGGCAGCAGGCACAGTTTCAACACACCCAGGGCCACAGCCTCTGAGTGCACAATCAGCATCACGGCCTCTTCCCTGTCCTTTACTGCTCGCCTTCTTCATATTAAATGTTATATATGCTTGAAAGTATATCACACGTACAGTAGCGTAGGATTTGTAAGTGTATGCGCAAAAAAATTTAAAAAGGTATTTGGGATGTGAAAACGTCACACAGGAGATATACCGCTGATAATGTCGCTGATGTCAGCAGCGGCTAAAATAAAATTGCAGGGAATGTCCCAGGTTTTTGGGAATCAGGGCACAAGATCTCATGTCCCTCTTTAAGCGGGCTTGTCGAGAGACCCAAATGAAGGAATGGCGCTGAAAAGAGCTCCTCGGAATATCTGAGTGTGGGATTGCTTGTTAGCCAAGACTCTCCATGGTAGGAGGAATGAGGATTGTGTTGACCAGACTCTTGGCTACTGACACTGGACTTGGTGGAAGACAGGGTGGTGCCTAACCGACTGGAAACATTATCTGCTGCAATCCAACTGACCACCTGGTCACACTGGTCTGACTTCGAGAGCGTTGTCCTGCACCGCCCTGCAAACTGGAACATTAAGCTAGGTATTGTGGATGATTGTTTTCCTTATGCTCTGGCAGCGGGCACAGTTTAAACGGGGGCAGGGTCACGGCCTGTGCGTGCACAATCAGCATCATGGCCACTTCGCTGTCCTTTACTGCTCACCTTCTTCATATTAAATGTTATATATGCTTGAAAGTATGTCACATGTACAGTGATGTATGATTTGTAAGTGTATGCGCAAAAAAAATTAAAAAAGGTATTTAGGATGTGGAAACGTCACACAGGAGATATACCGCAGATAATGTCGCTGATAGCAGCAGTGGCTAATATAAAATTACAGGGAATGTAACAGGTTTTTGGGAATCAGGGCACAAGATCTCATGTCCCTCTTCAAGCGGGCTTGTCGAGAGGCCCAAATGAATGAATGGTGCTGAAAAGAGCTCCTCGGAATAGGTATTTGGGATGTGGAAACGTTACACAGGAGAAATACCACAGATAATGTTGCTGATGTCAGCTGCGGCTAATATAAAATTACAGAGAATGTCACAGGTACTTGGGATGTGGAAACGTTAACAATTTTTATTTTTTGTTATTTACAGTGTTCATCTGACAGATGTGCTATTTTTAGATCATGTGGTATTTTTATAGACCAGGTTGTTACAGACGCAACAATACCAACTTTACATAATAAAGTATTTTGGAAAAAAAATATTTTTTAGTGTCTCCATATTCTGAAAGCCATAGTTTTCTTTTTTTGGGCGACTGTCTTATGTAGGGGCTCATTTTTTTCGGGATCAGATGTCTGTTTGATTGGTACTATTTTAGGGTGCATATGACTTTTTGACGGCTTGCTATTACACTTTTTGTGATGTAAGGTGACAAAAAATGGCTTTTTCTACACATTTTTTTTTACGATGTTCACCTGAGGGGTTAGTTCATGTGATATTTTTATACAACAGGTTCTTATGTACGCGGCGATACTTACTATGTATACCTTTTTTTAGTTATTTATGTTTTACACAATAACAGCATTTTTGAATAAAAAAAATTCATATTTCAGTGTCTCCATATTCTGAGAGGCATAGTTTTTTTTATTTTTTGGGGCGATTGTCTTAGGTAGGGTCTCAGTTTTTGCGGAATGAGATGATGGTTTGATTGGTACTATTTTGGGGTGCGTATTACTTTTTTATCGCTTGCTATTACACTTTTTGTGATTTAAGGTGAGAAAAAAATTGCTTTTTTGACACCGTTTTAATTTTTTTTTTTTTTACGGTGTTCACCTGAGGGGTTAGGTCATGTGATATTTTTATAGAGCAGGTCATTACGGATGTAGCAATACCTAATATGTATACTTTTTTCTATTATTTTTTTATTATTTATAATAAATAAAAATAAATCATGTTTTAGTGTCTCCATAGTCTGAGAGCCATAGTTTTTTCTGATTTTGGGAGATTGTCTTAGGTAGGGTATCATTTTTGCAGGATGAGATGACGGTTTGATTGGCACTATTTTGGGTTGCATATGACTTTTTGATCACTTGGTATTACACTTTTGTGATGTAAGGTGACAATTTTTTTTTTATTACACCGTTTCTATTTAAAAAAATTTACGCTGTTCACCCGAGGGGTTAGGTCATGTTGTATTTTTAGAGAGCAGATTGTTACGGAAGTGATGATACCTAATATGTCTACATATTTATATTTTTTTACATTTAACACAATAAAAGCATTTATGAAACAAAAATATAATGTCTCCATAGTCTGAGAGCCATAGTTATTTTTTTTTTTGGGGGGGGGGGCGATTGTCTTAGGTTGAGGCTCATTTTTTTTCGGGATGAGGTGACGGTTAGATTGCTACTATTATGGGGGGCATACGCCTTTTTGATCGCTTGGTGTTGCACTTTTATGGATGTAAGGTGACAAAAAAAAAATGTATTTTATTTTTTGGACGGTGTTCACCTGAGGGGTTAGGTCATGTGATATTTTTATAGAGCCGGTTGATACGGACGCAGCGATACCTAATATGTCTCCTTTTCTTTTTTTCTCTATTTTTTTTTTTTTTTTTACTTGACTTTGTGAAAAGGAAGTTTTTTTCTTTTTCCTTGAAACTTTAACTTTTTTTTTACTTTTTTTGTCCCACTCTGTAAATTCAACTTTTGGGGGTCTGATCCCCTTTACAATGCATCACAATACTTCTGTATTGTGATACATTGGCTGTAAGTGTATTACAGATTGTAATACACTTACAGCCTGCTTCCTGTGAGATCCAGGGTGCTGGATCTCACAGGCTTTCCCGGAAGGCAGCTACGATGCCTTCCCTGCCATGGGGTCCCTGTCACAGCAGCGCGGGCACCTCATAGACACCAGCACCCGTGAGGATATCGCATGTGTCGCGGTCAGCACTGACAGCGGCTGTGCAAGGGTTAATGCGCTGGAATCAGTGTTTTCACCGGTGCTGGGGCATACTGCAGGGGTCCGGCTATCAGTGACAGCTGGACCCATGCCACTGATCGAGCTGGTGTAGCTCCTGCACCCGCCCGATCAGCGCGCCGTACCTGCACTGCGCTGGGATTTCTGTCCCGCATTTCTGCGCCATACATGTACGGGGCTGGTATCCTAAGGGTTAATGGTGACAATAATTCCTTAAAGGAGACATTTGCATCGGATAGGAGTACTCACTCGTCGTAGAAAATAATTTTTTGCAGTTTTGCCTGTTTCTCTTTTCTGCAGCAGTATACCATTAAAATTTAAATACAAAATATTCTCCTTCTGTAGCAGTCAAAGCAGATGATAGACATGAAAACTTTTTCAGTTTACTGCTGCTGTGAGGGAAAAATGTTACCTGAAGGATTAGCCTCATTATGACAGTGGGTATAGAATTGGGATAAAATTATGACAGCTATGTTGCTCTCTTGATAGACCTAAATAAAGATGTCCACAGAGGAACATTGTATTGATTAGTGTAATGTAAAGTGTATCACTACGGGTGTGGACAGGGGCGATCTTTCTGGTCACATTAGTGGTCTGACCAAAAAGTTAAGCGAGACATGTCTGTTGCGCTAAAGGTTCAAACAAACATAGTAAGTTAGAGCTAAAACTAGGGGAGAAAATATAATACCAGTAAATAGAGTGATTTCACAAAATGATATCCAGAAAACCATCCACCCACAGATTAGTCACATATAGGTTGTTCATGTCTTAGTTATGTGTGACCTGTGCAGTTGTACAAGACGCATCCGCCATCCCTACTAAAGGGGGCACCACCATAAATCTTAATAATAATTGGATAATAGTACTATTTATTGTATAGCACCATTACATATTAGTGCCCCCACAATGTAGTTATACTCCCTTAGTGACCCGCACACAGTAGTTATGCTCCCTTTGTGCCCCCTCACAGTATTTATGCTCCCTTAGTGCCTCCACACAGTAGAGTGCCCTCTTATTGCCCCCACGCAGTGCCTCCTGATAGTGGTGCTGACTCCTCCTTAGTCATCCACTTACAGTAATGCTGGCCCCTCAGTGCTGCTCTTACAATAGTGAAGCCCCTGTAGTATTAATTAAGATTTTAAAAAGCACTGTGATACTCAACCAACCAAACACCCCTGATGAACGGAGCACATCATGCTCTCCTCAGCACCAGGTATGATGCCGTGATGTCATAGCGCCTTCTGAGCTGAGCAGGAGAATAGACAAGCCTGGTGGTAATACCCGTTGGATAACATCCAACAAGTCCTGATAACCCATCTCGACAGGGGCACTATTGACTATTGACAAAGAAACAGTATCCTATCTATCTAAAAAACACCCAATAACGCCAGGTACTGTACATATTACCAAAAGTCCACAAATGTCTTAACAAACCCCCGGGACGCCCTATAGTCTCATCCTCTGACTCCATCCTATCTCCCCTCTCGGAATTCCTAGAGAAGGTCCTTACACCCAAAGTTAAAACCACCAAGTCATTCCTTCTCGACACATCCACATTCCTACAACTCATAAGGGACATCAAACAGGTTCAGCCAGATTCCATTCTGGCCACCCTCGATGTAGTAAGCCTGTATACATCAATAACACACAGCAAGGGCCTAGCTGCCACTAAGAGATTCTTGAGACAACGGGCACCAAACCTGAAGTCTCATCACTATGCATGGACCTCCTCCACCTTGTCCTTACCCAAAACTACTTTTTGTTTGAAGACAACTTCTTCATTCAGAAACAAGGGACCGCGATGGGGGCACACATGGCGCCCCCTTGCGCTAATTGTTACATGGCCACGCTAGAAGAAGATTACATCTACACAAACACAGAGTTCCAACAACATGTAGTAACCTGGAAAAGATACATCGATGATGTTTTCTGCATATGGAACAGCACGATAGAATCACTACAAGATTTCCTCACCTACTTAAATTCCATTTGGCCTGAACTCCAATTCACCCTACACCACAGCAGCACATCAATAAATTTCCTCGACACCATAGTCTCTAAAGATCCAATGGCTATCTGCATACTGACCTATACACAAAGCCCACAGACCGCAATAGTCTACAACACTATTCTAGCTTTCACCCCACCAGCATGAAAAAGTCCCTCCCACGATCACAGTTCCAAAGAATATCCCGCATAGTTGACAACACGGAAACAAAGGAAATGAGATTAAACGAAATGTCCACACGATTTCTAAATAGGGGCTATCCTAACACTGTGATCAAAGAATGCCTACAACCCAGCCAGAAAGTCAGGGTTAAACAGGCCCAGAGGGTACCTTTCGTGCATACATTCCACCCCTTTGCTCACAAGATCCAACACATCTTACGTAAACACTGGCACCTCTTACACCAGGCGTACCCACATATCGAAGCATTCTCACTTCCCTACCTACCATGTAATAGACGCCCCAAGAACCTAAAAGATATGCTTGTAAGGGCAGATGTGGGCTCCAATATCAAGATACCAAGACAAATGCTCCTACAAACACAAAGTAAAGGCACATTTCCCTGCCTACATTGCACGCAATGTTCACATGTCACAAATGGTGACAAGATCTTCCACCCCCTAACAGGGAAAGGGATCCCAATACGGGTTTTTTTCACATGCGATTCCACCAATGTTATTTATGTCATCAAATGCCCTTGCGGCCTGACTTATGTGGGCGAAACAACACAGACCATTAGGGACAGAATATGTCAGCATAAGTCCAACATCCGCTGTGAAAACAATCACCTGCCCATTCCCGCACATTTCGCAGCTAAACGTCATACTATTGCCCAACTGCGATTCCAGGTAGTTGAACAGGTAACAGTTCCCAGAAGAGGCGGAGATTTATCACGCCTCCTCATGAACAGGGAAGCCATGTGGATCCACCGTCTACAAACGCTGGAACCCAAGGGACTCAACCGGGAATATGAAATAGGAGGCTTCATATAGCTCCTACTGTACAGCAACTGATTCCCCCCTTCTCTCCGTTCATAAAAGATACGATATTCACCCATATCCAAAATGGACACCGTCGGCGGATGATATGTACAATAATATATTTATAATATATTCAAAATCGAGTGCTTTTGAATTATGAGCGACGGTGACACTGGTGTCAACAGGCTTTCATTCAAATATAACATACAACATGTACATTTATTTCATGTTCCTGTATATATGACTTGTTTGAGTGTACATCAACCACATGTATTACTCTATGAGCAAGATTATAATTTGCAGATATTGACCATTTGCCATAACCAAAACAGTACTAACGGCACCTCTATTCCTATTCTAGAGCAGATATTGAATCTTATACAAGTCCCATCAAGAACTGAATAGATCATATCCTTTTTATGGCTCATTCCCCTGGTGGTCATCCTAGGTAAATATGGCAGATATTGCACCCTTAACTCTCCCAGTCTCAGCGCCTCCCCACCACCCTACTAGACAGCAACTGGCAGCAACAGCGAGCCCCGGCGCATGCGCAATCACACTTAGTGGTCAGACTCAACCGGCCGCTCCAACGCCCGCCCAGACGCTACGCGCGCATGCGCAATCTCTCCTGAAGAACTCCGGGCGCCATCTTGGTTCTCCCGGAAGTGCGTCAGCCAGTACCCGCCCCTCCAGCTACGCCGCTAAGCCGAGCCTCCTCATAAGGGGAACGGAGACACAACCACCACTATGGCAATCCGGAATACAGGCCTCAGCCTCCCGGACCGCATGCCAAACAGGGACATAGAGCCCACGTGAGAAGCAGCATTCCTGCCACCCACTGAGGGAACCTCATCCTTTATTCAGCTTTGCACTATATGCGGCCACAATCCGGGTAAGAACTAATCAGTTGTACTCCTTTACTCCTATGAGCCATGTTTTCTGATGCCACTATCACCAATGCCTCTCAGCCTGTACAATGTAATATCTTGACTGCAACCCATACTATACCGGACTCTGCACTTAGCCAGATCCCTAACTTGTCTGATGAAGTAACATGTTTTTGACTCCACAGCATGCGTGTTATAGATATTAGATAGTATACGCTATGTCATATTCCCTACTATTCATTCCTTAATTCCACCAACTGATGCCTTTTGCCCTACTTTAACCCCGGTGAAACACCAAAGTGATTCACTTCAGAATGAACCCACCACCTAAAGCCACCTACTTGCCGCAGACTACTCCGATGAAGATGATCCCACAGGGTCCCCAGATGACAGACGACGCTCTCTTAATGTGCCATATCGACACGTCTTCTTCTTCTGTATATAATTTAATCGATATGTCATGTGCTGTATGTCTATTGCGCACCTATTTGCAACACTATGTATACTGTACGACTATTCTATACCTATTGTGATACTTTAGATACCGTAAGATTTTTTTGTACACGTATTGTGACACTTTATATACCCAAGATTACTGTACATTTATTGTGATACTTTATATGCCTTTCCAGTTGAAGAAGGCTATTCAGACGAAAACGTTCTTTGACTGGAACCGCACAAAATAAAAGCTTTATACTGAAACTCAAGTGGAGTACAGGAGTCTTTCTAAATTGCATGTATCTGGTTTGGGAACCATCTCCTAACACCCACGCAATCCAATTGGAGAACTATCCAACCTTATATCACCAATACCCGGGGGATGTCACTGCATCACGTCTCCTGCTGGGAAGCACACTGGCTAGTGAATGGTGGAGTATGGAGCTGAAGTCTCCCTACTTCACCATTGCATACAATCGTATCTACATCCTCAGGATGCAGATATAATTGAAATGGGGATGTACTACAGCTCTCCCGAAACCACAGGACAGCCACCAGAGCCTGGGACTGTCCCACCATATATGAGACATTTGGGAGGTATGTCATAATTAGATTACTTTATGCCTGAAGCTGTTATTTGGTATTATTCATATGCCACTCTGTTGGTGCTGACAATTTACTTGTCCCATATACTAAACTGATAAAGAGCATGGAGGGGCTTAGTTATGAAGAAAGATAAAAATAACTAAATTAATTTAGTCTTGAGAAGAGACGTCTAAGGGGACCCTCCGCTGGACTTGGAGAGATAGTGTCGGCTTGTAGATGTCTCACAGCCGTCCTCTGGTTGGCGTCCCACGTATGCAAGATTCGCCGTCCCTTTCTTTGCTGCGCTGTCTGTAAGTCAGGGATGATCATCCACTATCATGATCGAGTTTCTATCTTGATGCATTATAGTAATACAGTTTACGGTATGTCCATAAATTTGTATACTGTCTTTATTTGTACCAAACGCGTTTTAGGACTACGTCCCTTCCTCAGTGGTAGACAGTATACTGATACTAATTCCTTTTTATAGTGAGGCTGATATTGAGGGGAGGTAAAACCTTGGAGGAACATAACATATGGAGGGGATTCCAATGGATCAGCTAAATTAATTTAGTCTTGAGAAGAGACGTCTAAGGGGGGACATGATTAACCTATACAAATATATAAATGGGCCATACATATAATACGGTGAAAAGCTGTTCCATGTAAAATGCGCTCAAAAGACAAGGGGGCACTGCCTCCGATTGGAGAAGAAAAAGTTCTCTGTCCGGAAGCGTCAAAGCTTCTATACTGTAAGAACTGTGAAGCTGTGCAATAGACTTCCTCAGGACGTTGTCACAGCAGGAACAGTGGACAGTTTTAAAAACGGTTTAGATGAATTCTTAATAGTAAATGACATAAATGCTTATGAAAACGTGTAGAAATCTGAGTCTCAATTCCTTCTGGTATTCGCGTCACCACCTTTCTCTTGGTTGAACTGTATTAACTATGTAACTAAATAGTTCCTAGTCATTTTAGCAACTACATAGATGCTTCAAGTTGCAGGTTTAACAATTAAATCAATCAATGTAGGTCATATCAAAGAAATACATACTGACATGGAAGCCTCTGGTATCACAGATGAATTGTAGCATGTCCACCAGTTCTGAGCCACAGAGCATCTCCCTAGAGCGAGGCCTTAAGCAACGAGCGTTGGCGGTTCCCACATACAGCGTAAACACCAGAGAAAGACAAAGTATCATCTGACTGATAGTGATCGGTGCTGCCTTCTAGGAAAGGTGAAAAAAGTCAATGTTATAGGCAAACATAATAAGGCAAAGGTTATCCAATAATTACTTTCATTGTCTTCATCATGTCGCTGACACTTGTCCTACTTATATTATTCACATTTGATACTAACATCAATGGTAGAGTGAATTTCACTCTGGTCATGCCTCAGGATGGACTACTTACACTAACTAATGCTCACATTTTATTTGACCTGTCAAAAGGTGTGAGGAAAGGAAATGACAACTGTTCTGGGTAGGGTTGAGCAAATTAGGTTTGGATTGCTGTATCCAAAGCCGATTCTTTTAAAAACTACTTTGTTACTGTATAGTATTTTATGCGAATAAACAAAGTGACACGTGAATCGAGACTAAGTTTCGCGATATTTGCTGAAACTTTAGAAAGATCTTCATGGAAGGCAATACATTTTACAGTAGGACAGAGCAGATACTCTTAACTAAGTTCTTAAAATAATCGGCTTCAGATACAGCAATCCGAACCAGATTCGCTCAACCCTAGTTCCGGGCACAATTATTTTGTTCAGTCAAAGTTTTGTCTTGATTTAATGCCATTGAGTCCTGGGACTGAAGCCCATAATTATGGCAGTGGATGTGGAAGCATTGTGGTTTTGGGTTATTCCTAAGGGCGTTATCTTGGCATTCCCCTGGTTTTCACCCTTTACAGAGATCTGGACTTTGCTGCAGGGGAACCGCCAGGTTGCTACCGCCTGGAGTAATGTGTGATTGACAGCTGACCCACAGGGGTCAGAGACACCAGTGTGTGGCACTAGGGGATCAATTTGTCAGGGACAGGCCAAGGTGAGAGTGTGCAGAAAACAAGCTATCTGATAAAGAGTCAGTATGACACAGATCAGGTCAGGCAGCAGAGGGGCAGAATCCAGGAAACTGCCAGAAGTCTGTACATGTGCAGACAAACAAATACATTAGCAGAGAAAAGTATGTCAAAAGACTGATGCAAAAAATGTATGAAAAATAATAAGACTTTATTGGACCATATATTAAAACCAAATAGAAATGAAGATTGGAGGGCACTCAAAATATCAGATCAAAAGGAGTTTTAGTACATTATATAACTATATTTATTATAAAAAAAATTGTATTAAAAGACACCCTAATAAAGTTACTAAAAATTGATAAGTCAATAAACCAGAAAAGTTAATATGATACAGTAGACTGCAGTCTCAATATGGTAATTCCTTCAGGGAGACTCTCCTGTGGATCCCTGTGTCAATGATCCATGTGGATATCAGTGCTCCGCCCCCTGTAATTAGGATAAGATTGTATTTATGGTGCTGAGCACTGTCTCCACCTAGGCCAGTGATGGCTAATCTCCGACACCCCAGCTGTGGTCAAACTACGACTCCCAGCATGCTCCATTCATTTCTATGGAGTTCTGAGAACAGCCAAGCAAGTGTACATCTTGGGAGTTGTAGCTTTACCACAGCTGGAGTGCCGGGGGTTAGCCATCACAGACCTAGGGCATCGACCCCCACTGGTAGAAACTATGAAATGATTGTAATGAAACAACAATAAAAATTGTGATTATAAAGGATGAGAGCCTCAGCAAAATACAGATATCAATTCAGGATCCCTCCCCAAAAAATCGGATAGATATAGGATCCTTCTAAAATACAGTACAATGGTCCACTTTATTGAGAATGTCAATCAGTGATCCTTGATTTTTCCAGATCAATACACAAGCCCCTTATCTGTTTTATCAATACAACCTTGATTGCTGCATTGACAAGGGTTTAGATGTGATATCCGGACCTCACTTGCGGTTACCTTATGTATTTCCGCAGTCAGCTTGTAGGGAATGCCGTTTTTAATGTAATGATCCGTTTGCAGACAATGCCATATTGAAACAGTATGTCTCTTTATCTAATTGATTGCCACAAGGGCTACATTACCCTCCGCTGGACTTGGAGAGATAGTGCCGGCTTGTAGATGTCTCACAGCCGTCCTCTGGTTGGCGTCCCACGTATGCAAGATTCGCCGTCCCTTTCTTTGCTGCGCTGTCTGTAAGTCAGGGATGATCATCCACTATCATGATCGAGTTTCTATCTTGATGCATTATAGTAATACAGTTTACGGTATGTCCATAAATTTGTATACTGTCTTTGGTTCGTATACTGTCTTTATTTGTACCAAACGCCTTTTAGGACTACGTCCCTTCCTCAGTGGTAGACAGTATACTGATACTAATTCCTTTTTATAGTGAGGCTGATATTGAGGGGAGGTAAAACCTTGGAGGAACCTAACATATGGAGTGGATTCCAATGGATCAGCAGATGGTGACACACTCCAGCAAGGTTATGCAGATACTGTGCGTCTCTCATACGATAGTAATTCAAGATGTGAAACATAATAAATAGACAAATACATAAATAGATACTTATATAGATCGACTTACTCCATATATTACATCCAGAAATAATAAAAAAATAATAAATAATATACTAAATAATATGAACTACATGAGGTGAATTCAAACTGAATATTACTATGGGACTATTTATGTCCCTGATTTCCTTATTTTTTATGGTACAAACTGATTTATACTATACAGAGGCAGAGCTATATCATATTACAAATAAAATGACCCTAATATAAATAATTAATTATAAAATGACCATACATTTGATAAGTATGAAAATGATTATACAATTGGTGACTAGAATACTTCCCTATGTCCTAAAATTAGCAGTGTAGTAAAATTGATAGTGTAATAAAATTGATAGTGTGATAAATGAATAAAATAAAATAAGATAGTCGTAGTCTAAGAGACGGGGGCCGATGAGGAAGAGGAGGTCGGGACGCTGGTAAACAGCCTGGCCCCGTTCCCCCATCCCCCACCGGCAGCCGCCCCACCAGGTAGAACTTAAATTACAGGAAACCGAATAATTCCATCTCCGCATTAAGGCCAAATTCATAAAACTTTCTTGCCTCTGCTCTGGACATTTTTGCAACAGAGTTCCCCCCTCGCCACGATCTTCTAATTTTCTCTAGGGCTGCAAACTTGAGTGTACTGGGATATTGATTATGGAATAGTTTGTAGTGTTGTGAGACCAAGTGATTTTCAAACCCTTTTTTGATATTATTAATATGCTTGGCTATACATTTTGTCAATGCTCTTTTTATCCGTCCGATGTACTGCTTTCTACATGGGCATTCCAAAATATAAATCCCTTCTGTCGTATTACATGACAAACTATCCTTAATTTTATGACAGAAAGAATTTTGAGTCGAGTGGATTTCCATGGTCTTTTTTGGGAAATTGGTAATTCTACAGTTGTTACAAACTCCACACTTGTGAAAACCTTTTAACAAAAGCCAATTCGAGTTGGCCCCTAATGTTGTTCTCTTCCTTATAGATGGTGCAACCAATAGGCCCAGATTCGGTGCCCTAGTATATGTTAGAAGTTGTTTAGGGGTCAATAGAGGGCCTACAACTTTTTCCCTCAATAGATGATACCACTGTTTATTTATAATCCTCTCTATTGTTTATATTGTGCATGAAATGGAAGTATAATTCTTGTGTGATAACCTTTTCTTTAGTTTTGAAGAAATTTTCTCTATCTAGACCTATCTCCTTGTTAAGTGACATCTCCACTAACTTTTCTGGATATTCTTTAGTTACAAACTGTTCTAAAGAATATCCAGAAAAGTTAGTGGAGACGTCACTTAACAAGGAGAGAGGTCTAGATAGAGAAAATTTCCTCAAAACTAAAGAAAAGGTTATCACACAAGATAGTGACTTAAGAATTATACTTCCATTTAATGCACAATATAAAACAATAGAGAGGATTATAAATAAACAGTGGCATCATCTATTGAGGGAAAAAGTTGTAGGCCCTCTATTGACCCCCAAACCACTTATAACATATACTAGGGCACCGAATCTGGACCTATTGGTCACACCATCTATAAGAAAGAGAACAACATTAGGGGCCAACTCGAATTGGCTTTTGTTAAAAGGTTTTCACAGGTGTGTGGAGTTTGTAACAACTGTAGAATTACCAATTTCTCGAAAAAGACCGTGGAAATCCACTTGACTCAAAATTCTTTCCGTTTTAAAATTAAGGCTAGTTTGTCATGTAATACGACAGAAGGGATTTATATTTTGGAATGCCCATGTAGAAAGCAGTACATCGGACGGACGAAAAGAACATTGAAAAAACATATTATTAATATCAAAAAAGTGTTTAAAAATCACTCGGTCTCACAACACTACAAACTATTCCATAATCAAGATCCCAGTACACTCAAGTTTGCAGCCCTAGAGAAAATTAGAAGATCGTGGCGAGGGGGGAACTCTGTTGCAAAAATGTCCAGAGCAGAGGCAAGGAAGATTTATGAATTTGATACATTATCCCCCACTGGCCTTAATGCAGAGATGGAATTATTCGGTTTCCTCTAATTTAAGTTCTACCTGGTGGGGCGGGTGACGGGAGATCGGGGCTAGGCTGTTTACCAGCGTCCCAACCTCCTCTTCCACATCGGCCCCAGTCTCTTAGACTACGACTATCTATTTTATTATTTTATAAATTTATCACACTATCAATTTTATTACACTATCAATTATACTACACTACCAATTTTAGGACATAGGGAAGTATTATAGTCACCAATTGTATAATCACTTTCATACTTATCAAATGTATGGTCATTTTATAATTAATTATTTATATTAGGGTCATTTTATTTGTAATATGATATACCTCCGCCTCTGTATAGTATAAATCAGTTTGTACCATAAAAAATAAGGAAATCAGGGACATAAATCGTCCCATAGTAGTAATCAGTTTGAATTCACCTCATGTAGTTCATAATATTTAGTATATTATTTATTGTTTTTTATTATTTCTGGATGTAAGGCATCTATTTATGTATTTATCAAATTATTTATTTGTCTATTTATTATGTTGCACATCTTGAATTACTATCGCATGAGAGACGCACAGTATCTGCATAACCTTGCTGGAGTGTGTCACCATCTGCTGATCCATTGGAATCCACTCCATATGTTATGTTCCTCCAAGGTTTTACCTCCCCGCAATATGAGCCTCACTATAAAACGGAATTACCGGTAGTATCAGTATACTGTCTACCACTGAGGAAGGGACCGTAGTCCGTTTGGTACAAATAAAGACAGTATACGTACCAAAGACAGTATATGAATTTATGGAAATACCGTAAACTGTATTACTGGAATGCATCAAGATAGAAACTCGATCATGATAGTGGATGATCATCCCTGACTTACAGATAGTGCAGCAAAGAAAGGGATGGTGATTCTTGCATTTGTGGGACGCCACATGGGACCCCAACCGGAGCGCAATCTTTCGGGATGGCTGTGAGACATCTACAAGCCGGCACGATCTCTCCAAGTCCAGCGGAGGGTAACGTAGCCCTTGTGGCAATCAATTAGATAAAGAGACATACTGTTTCAATATGGCATTGTCTGCAAATCGATCATTACATTAAAAACGGCATTCCCTGCAAGCTGACTGCGGAAATACATAAGGTAACCGCAAGTGAGGTCCGGATATCATATCTAAACCCTTGTCAATGCAGCAATCAAGGTTGTATTGATAAAACAGATAAGGGGCTTGTGTATTGATCGGGAAACATCACAATTTGTATTGTTGTTTTATTACAATCATTTCATAGTTTCTACCAGTGGGGGTTGATGCCCTAGGTGGAGACAGTGCTCAGCACCATAAATATGATCCTATCCTATATACAGGGGCAGAGCACTGATATCCACATGGATCCACAGGAGAGTCTCCCTGAAATAAGGAATAACCATATTGAGACTGCAGTCTACTGTATTATATTAACTTTTTCTGGTTTATTGACCTATCATTTTTTTGTAACTTTATCAGGGTGTCCTTTAATACAAATTTTATTATAATAAATATAGTTATAGAGTGTACTAAAACTCCTTTTGATCTCCTGATATTTTAAATTGCCCTCCAATCTTCATTTCTATTTGTCGCACAGTATCTATTTACGGGCTTGGGGTGTTGCCCTTGGAGCGAGCACTGTTTTCATGGTAGCACTTGCCGGTGAGCCACTGAAATTTTCATATTTTCCAATTCAATATATTAAAACCAATTAAAAACTTGGAAAATTGCTAGGAGCCGGTTGCACTCACCACAGCTCAGGTGAGCGGGTCGGCTCCCTGAAACAACTGATCGGTGGGGTCCTGAGGATAGGTCATCAGTATCTTTATCTGGATAACCCCTTTAATGTGACATCACATGAACAGAACACAATTCATATAAAGAAAGTGCCAGTGTTAGTGTCCAGGTAATAATAAGTCAGTATATCACAATACAACTTCATATGAAATAGAAGTACCTCTTGCAATGGGCTGTAGGACTAAACCCCAAGCATATTGCCAGCATGCAATATGCAGCTTCATTAGTAGTGCCCAAAAATAGGCTAGTGAGAATTAGGGTGCATTCACTAGCCCTTTGAGAGCCACGGGAGTAGTCAAGCTCCAGGGGTGGAGGAGAGGTGCCCAGCCAGCAAGCTTGCGGCCTGCAGCATCACAGACAGCATAGGAGCGCTGCAACTAAGAGGATTGCAAGTTCAGTAAGTGTTCTCTCCTCCCCTAATTTCCTTCTGCTTTCTACCCCATAAATAATGCTGGACCACTAATAACTAAGTGAGGCATAGCACAAGCATTATTAGACAGGACTATTTAGCCCTGTCAATTAAATAGGAGGGGAGAGTATACGGAACACTGAGGGGAATACTAGTGGTGCTCCAAGACCTACACCAGCCCCTCGGTACTCAAAATACCTAATTTGCATAAATATAAAATATAAGAGACTGCTGCATGACTTGGGGCTCAGACTGCTTTACTGATTTGCAAGGTGGTGAGGTGAAAGACAGATGCCCATGGGCGGAAGGTGCTAATTCTCCGCTTTCAGCTGGGGACCGGGTGGGAGACAATGTGAAGGAACTCGAGGCACTGTCAGCTACCCAATCTATTACCACCGCTACTTGTTCTGGCCTCACTGGTATTCTGGCCTACAAAATAATGCTGAAGTTTTTGTTGTGTACGTGCATCTACGTCTACGAGGAAGGTGTATCATTTGGGCTTGTAGCTGGCACAGATTGACCATGACCTCTCCCTGCAACAGGAGCTCCACCAACACCAGCAGCCGGGATCCAACAAGGCAAGTGTGAAAGTACCCTTACACAAAGAATGCTATCAATCACTGATAACACCTCCCCCTGTACAACTATCAGTGACTGACAGCTATCTATGTATATACACTTACACAAAGAATGCTATCAATCACTGACACCTCTGTGTACAACTGACTTGAAAAAAGCAGAGATTTAAAGAGGACCTTTCACCTGGAAAAACATTGTGAACCAAGTATCCTTACATATACAGCAGCGCCCAGGGATCTCACTGCACTTACTATTATCCCTGGGCGCCGCTCCGTTCTCCTGCTATGTCCTCCGGTATCATCGGTCAGTAAGTTATAGTAGGCGGAGTTTGCCCTTGTTCTGCTGGGCGTCTCCTCCTCCTAGGCTGTAGCACTGGCCAATCACAGCGCACAGCTCACAGCCTGGGAGAAAAAAAAAACTCCAAGGCTGTGGGCTGTGAGCTGTGCGCTGCGATTGGCCAGCACTACAGCCTAGGAGGAGGAGACGCCCAGCAGAACAAGGGCAGTCTCCGCCTACTATAACTTACTGAGCGAAGATACCGGAGGACATAACGGGAGAACGGAGCGGCGCCCAGGGATAATAGTAAGTGCAGTGAGATCCCTGGGCGCCGCTGTATATGTAAGGACACTTAGTACACAATGTTTTTCCAGGTGAAAGGTTCTCTTTAAAGGTATACATTTTACTGATTCTTTTCCCACAAAACTATATATCTATCTGCTCAGCTCCTCCTGCTCTATAACTTGCTGTCCAAAGAAGTTGTGCCAAGTTTGCAAGTCATCCTCGATCCTTAGGATAGGGGCTAACATTCTCTATGGAACTGACAGAAATAACTGAGTACAGCACTGAATTTAGCAAAACATGAAAATCTGTCCATGTTTGCCATAACCCATCACAATGCAGCTTTCATTTTTTCCACGGCAGTTTCACAATCAAAAACGCACCAAAGTGGCTCACTAGTTAGCACTGGTGCCTTGGGTCCAAATCTGACCAAGGTCAACATCTGCTTGGAGTTTATATGTTCCCTCTGTGTTTATGTAAGTTTCCTCCAGCTATTCTGTTTTACTCCCACACATAAAAAATACCAGATGTGACCCAACCCTAAGGCTAAATTCACATGGCAAAATCCGCAGCAGAAAAATCAGTAGCAGATCAGTAGCTTAAAACTGGTAATCTTTGGTGGCAGATTTCTAATTTGGTGGAGTATTACAGGTGTTTTAGAAGACTTTTTGGTTTAGAAAAGGTTTTAGAAAAGGTTTTCCCAGTGTATTTTTTTAATCCAGGATTACAGCCCTTGGTTGGGATAATTCAGAAACGTTCACTTGAAAGTTACTAGTGCTTCTTTCTGCTTCCCTATTGACTTAAATACAAAATCCACCAACAATCCGCTTCTAAGTAGTTATGTGCCTCTTCAGAAGTGGATCTCAATTTAGTGGTGGAAAAAATGCCACCATGTGCACGTGTTGACCTTTTTTCCACTGAAGTTAATAGAAAGCTGCTATTGGCTTTTTGATTGCAGATTTTGCGATGGAAAAGGATGCTCTTTAGTCTTCAGCCATATAAAGTACTGCAGATCTATTGCAACTAGCATCTGAATAGAAGGTGCCTTCCACCGCTATGGGAGTTCCAAACATAGCCAAATGCTGGCTCGGCCATTTTTGGGTGTACCATAGCGGTGAATGGAGAGAACACAGTGCAAGTGTGGTGTACTCTCCTTCACTTTGAGGGCCACGTTCTGGAGATAGGGGCGGGTCCTAGAGGTGAGACTCACACCTATTGGGAATTTGTGGCATATCCTAGACTTATGCCATCTACCTTAAGATGGGAAGACTATAGTCTTTTATATACAGTAGGAGTTATATATGGGGATTTTTTGCTTTATTTTCACACTAATTCAAAAACTTACCAAACATACCAAGAATCTAAACAGCTCTCATATCTTTGAAACTTACTTGTTGTTTTGCACTTGGTTAAAGGAGTTATCCAACGTGTAAAACATGCCCCTCAATGCCCAGGCACCTCATATAGATTATATTTACCCCGCTCCCTGGCACTCGCGTAGCTCCTGCACGGCCGCTGCTGCATCTCCGCTGTGCTAGGGAGGCTCGTCCCCGTCCCAGCCTGCTATTGCCTAACCCCACCCCACCCCCGTTGCCGGATGTTTTGATCCACGCAATTGGGAAATGCGGGGAGCAGGAACAATGCCTTTTACAAGCAGGGTAAGTATAATCTATATGTGGGTCCCGGGCATTGGGGGCATGTTTTACACATTGGATAACCCCTTTAATGCCTCACTAAAAACATGGTACTGAAAGATACAGCATGGCTGCCAGCGATGTGATATCCACGGCCAATCGACAATCTGCATCTCTTAGTCTCTAGACAAATATTGAAATGTTTGTTTGGCTGTGTGAGGAGTGGGAGTTATGGCTGCACAGCTGTTCATAGGTAGAGAAGACAAGATAATAGATCCTCAAACAGAGGTAAAAAAAAAAAAACTTTCAGCAGGCAGACCAAAACACAAACATTGGTGTGTCTATTACTTTTCTGAAAAAAAAACAAAAAAAACAAGGCAGCTGTAAAAGGTTCACATCACCAGTTAGTTTTCCGTTCTTCTGATCCATCAAACAGAAAAAGAAAAAAATATTTTTTTTAGCATCCGTTGTGCTCATTTTGCATTCATCTGAGGTCCGTTTTTTTTACTGGGGAGGGGAAGGGGGGCATTGGGGGCAGTGGTGAAGCCCTTAATGGAAGACTTTTCCTTCATCAAAAACAACAGATCTTAGAAGGAAATAACTAAAACAGATGTCAAATAAGCAAACGATGCTCAAAATAAAAAAATCTGTTTTTTTTCTGTTCTTCTGAGGGAGAAGAAAATTAAACAGTGATGTGAACCTAGCCTAACTCTCTGTAAACTTGTAGCTGGGCATTTCAATTGTGAAAACCATAACTGCATGATATATTAATTGGCCACTGCTAAAGGGCAAGATTGGAGAGAGACTTCTCTCCAATCACTTCTTCCGGTCTCCAGCCTGAACACATCCAGACAGGCTCAGGTTTACCGCTCCAGTCAATCACTGGCCTCAGTAGTGACTGGCAACAGTTGGCTGCCGAGTGCATGTAGCCCCTTCTGAAAGTTTACAAGCCAGGGACTGGAAGGAGCTGGACTGGACACTCAGCACTGGAACATAGTAGCGGTGAGCAGGTGACTTTTTTACTTTAGAACTTGAGCACTTTACTAGTCAAGCTGAAAATTTACATAAAATCTGGAATAAGTGATCGTTGTGGTCTGACTCCCTGCACTCACGCTGATCAGCTGTTTGGAGAGACCACAGCACTCCATAAGCGCCACAGCCTCTTCGTAGGCCTATAACGTCCCTTTCATCAATCGCATTGCGTAGGCACAGCTCAGTCCCATTCAATTGAATAGGGCTGAGCTGCAATACTAAGCAAATCCACTATCCAAAGGACACCGCTGTGCTTAGTAAGATGTGAGGAAGCCAGGGCGCTCACAGATGCACTGCAGACTCTTCAAACAGCTAATCAGGAGATACTGATGATCAATCCTGAGGATAGGTCATCAGTATTAAACACTCAGACAAATTCTTTAAGGTTAAATCATCCAACACCCAAATCACTCTTGTGAAAAAAGTAATTTCACAATTAATTTAAAGTTTTGGATTGGCCTACTGATATTCTTCTCAACCATACAGCTGTAGACATGTTTTTTTGTTTTAGATCATTGTCTAGCCCAGAAACCCAATTAAAGAGGATCTGTCACCACTCCTAACATGTCTATTTTAGTAAATACTAAACTATCATATCAATTCCGGAGCATTTTTTCTGAGAACTTTGTGCTGTGATTCTAATATTCCTCATGGAAATTAATACATTTAGTTGTTAGCATTCCCTTGTCAATGGAGTGTGTTCTTGCACACTCACAATCAGCACTTGCAGTTTATGGATACAGTCACACAGCTTTATGTCTCTTCAAATGCGATATGGTGCTCAAAAACCATTCCACATGTTGCTCCTTCCTTTCTGAGCCCTGTGGTATGCCCATACATGCCCACAGTTATAACCACATATGGGGTTCTGCCATATTCAGAATAAAATTTATAACAAATTGCGCAGTGACTTTTGACCTGGTGTCCTGTTGAAAAATCTTTGGCTAAAGCAGCATAAAAAATAAAAAAAAAGGAATTTTTCATTTTCACAGCCAAGTGTTTCTAAATTCTATGAAACGTCTGTGGGGTCAAAGCACTCATTGCACCCCTCAATAAATTCCTTGAAGGGTGTAGTTCTCAAAATGGGGTCACTTTTTTCTACTGTTTCTACTGTAGGGGTGCCTCAGAGTCTCTTCAAATAGGACAAGGCCCAGAAAACATTTCAGCAAAATGTGCCGTCCAAAAACAATATGGCGCTCCTTCCTTTCTGATTCATTCAGTGTACCCATACAGCAGTTTACAACCACATATGAAATGTTTCTGTAAACTGTATATTGAAGTTTGATTTATTGTTAACCCTTGCTGTGTTACAGGAAAAAAAATTATTAAAATTGAAAATTAGCAAAAAAGGGAAATCTTGAAATTTCTTGTGGAACACCTAAAGGGTTAACAAAGTTTTTTAAATAATTTGAGGTGTGTAGTTTCTAAAATGGTTTCTATTATAGAAGCCCCTTAGTCTAGTCAGCAAAGAAGGCAATATGGATAATATCAATACATTAGTAAGCGCATTGTATTAACTTTCTGTACATGATAAATGCTTATTTGCTGAAGTGAGACAACCCCTTAAAAGGGAATTTATCATCAGAAAATGACCTATTGCTTAAATTATGTTTTCATGTTAAATAAATATTTTAATAATTTTTGGTGTTTATTTTTTATTTTTCATGTCAATATGCAGTGAGCCCCTGAGGAGTCGGCACAGAGGATGGGAGCGGTAGTGGACATAATAATGATGTGTCACAGTGTACTCCCTCAGGCCATTGCTCACAGGGGTTGGTGCAGTGAAGGAGATGCACCTTTTTTCCCTCAGGATACACCCTGTTGTTGTGGGTTCCCTGCCTGTTGGTATTTCGGGGATGTCCTTGATGTTAAATGTCCATGTGGCTGCAGGGCAGGGCACATGATGGAAATGCAATGGCCACTATGTACTGTTAAGAGTCAGAGATCAGGCCAAGTTGAACTTAAAGAGGACCTTTAACCGATTATGACACTGTGAACTAAGAATACAGACATGGAGAGCTGCGCCCGGGGATCTCACTGCACTTACTATTATCCCTGGGCGCCGCTCCGTTCTCCCGGTATACGCTCCGGTATCTCTGGCCACTAAGTTATAGTAGGCAGAGATTTCAGTCACTAAGTTATGGTAGGCGGAGTCTGCCCTTGTTCTGCTCTAGCGCTGGCCAATCGCAGCGCAGAGCTCACAGCGTGGGAGGTTATTTTCTCCCAGGCTGTGAGCTCTGCAATGCGATTGGCCAGCACTACAGAAGAACAAGGGCAGACTCCGCCTACCATAACTTTGTGACCGGAGATACCGGAGGGCATAGCAGGAGAACGGAGCGGCGCCAGGGGATAATAGTAAGTGCAGTGAGATCCTCGGGCGCCGCTCTCCATGTCTGTATTCTTAGTTCACAGTGTCATAATCGGTGAAAGGTCCTCTTTAACAAAAGTTTGTTTTTAATATGTGCATAATAGGAGTTGTAGTACATCTAGCAATTATGTATACACAATGCACATTTTCTAGATGTCCAAGCATGAGCTAAACAGATGTTTACAGCAATTGCCCTCAGATTACTCTTTCTTTTTCTACAGTCTCTAGTACTGGGATCTCTGGTTAGCAACCACAATCTGTCAGAACGTCCACATTTCACATGATGGCATGTAGTTCCAATAATACAACTGGCCAAGATTGTACCTGAAGTGTGCATTATCCCTCCATGCAGAAGTCTGAAATGTTGTACGCTGATCACTTTGCTGACTAAAATGTTGCAGCCTCTATGTCCACTACTCTGGGATGCATAGGGTGTATTAACTTGTTCCCCCTTTGCTGAAGTAAAGTCTGTAATGCATTATACTGATTACCTTGCTGACACTCGTTGTAGCCATGCAAATTCTCCAAAATCTTTCTTCTCTGTCTTTGTGATGGTAGCAGAGGACACATGAGAATCTGTTAGCCTCTGGAAGTATTGAAGCTGAATGCCTGATAAGAGGAGCACATAATGTCTGATTCCTGCATCCTCCAGGCCTATCTTCACACTCTCTACTCCCATTAGCATCTCTTAGCTTTCAAATTTTGGGGGGGCACACTGGGGGCCAGGACAAAAGTATGGGGGGGGGGGGGGCAGCTCTAACAACGATACATTTACACAAGTATGCTTAGAAATGCTGTGAAACTTTACCCAATACCTAAAACCACAAAAAGGGAAGAAAAGTCCTGCTGTCTGTGGTTTAAAAAATAAATAAAAAAAATCACTCAGATTTCAACATGTCCTAGTTGCCTGTGGATGACACTTTTATAGGGAGGGGGATCTGTGGATGACACTGCTATGGGGGGGGGATCTGTGGATGACACATACCGTATATAGCATCTTATGCTATATGTGTCATCCACTGATCCACCCCATGACAGTGTCATCCCCATTTCCCCCTTCATAACAGTGTCATCCACAGATCCCCCTCCCTATAACAGTGTCATCCACAGATCCCCCTCCCTATAACGGTGTCATCCACAGATCCCCCTCCCTATAACGGTGTCATCCACAGATCCCCCTCCCTATAACGGTGTCATCCACAGATCCCCCTCCCCGCCTCTCACAGAAGTGTACATTTGACATTTCTAAACTGTAATCCATATCCTGCAGTAACATTAACTTTAAATCAGGATTAAGCGGCTGCTCATCTCTACTAGTACCTTAACCTTACACCACACGGCTAGCTTCAGTGACAGGGCCAGGCAACAGCCTACAGGCACTGCCTGTTAGTTGTTACCGAACGAGTGCTGATTTCTGCAGGTCAGAGGATACGGATTACAGTTTAGAAGAAATGTACAATACACTCCTGTGAGCGGTCCAGTGGCGGATCCAGAGCCTGGTCTCGGGAGGGGCACTTCCAGATAATTTTTGTCCGCCGCCACAGAACAAGGGTGCTTATAGAACAGACTCCACAGTGTAGAGGTATACTGTATATTGTGTGGCACAGTGTAGAGGTATACTCTATATTGTGGGGCACAGTGTAGAGGTATACTGTATATTGTGTGGCACAATGTAGAGGTATACTGTATATTGTGGGGCACAGTGTATGCTATATGTGTATAACAAACATATTTCACATGAAAACTTACAATTACTTGACTTGGCCCTTGGGGATCTCGGACACCACTTCAACACTTGGCCCCCCATCATGTGCCAGTAATAAGCCCCCCATCATAAGCCAGTAATAAGCCCTCCATCATCTGCCAGTAATAAGCCCTCCATCATCTGCCAGTAATAAGCCCTCCATCATGTGCCAGTAACAAGAGCCCCTCTAATGTGCCTGTAAAACTATTGTAAAAAAAACAAACAAAAAAAAACCACTTATACTTACCTCTATGTTAGCGATGCGACGCAGGCCTCTTCCAGCCTGTGTACAGCGCTGTACGGCTCAGGCGGCGCGATGATGCCTAGTGCCTGCAGCCTATCAAAGGAAGTGGAAGGGACACACCTCTCCCTCATCTGCCCCGCCGCAGCACAGGCAGATGACTATAGAGATGAGCGCAATGGAAGCGCTCATCTCCCTGTGCCTGGCTGCAGCCGCTCAGTTGGGGGGGCATTTTAGTTGGGGGGGGACAGCGTGATGTAGGGGGGCCGTGGCCCCCTCTGACCCCCCCCTTCCCCCCGGCGACGCCACTGCCTACTCCTAGCACAACTACAATCTCCTGGTACTAGGGGGTGTGGCCAGCCCACACCCTCAGCTCCAGAGTAGGCTGGGGCAAGATGTTAGTCCTAGCAACATCTAGCTCATGCTGTAACATTCTGAGCATACAGTGCATTAAATTACATGAAGTGCAGAACATTACCTTAACAGTACATTATCAAACAGTTGCAGATACGCCTGGTACTGGGGTACTGCAAATAATAGAAATAAAACAAAATCCTGCAGTTTTCACATTGGCCACTAAGTCTAAAACTGGTCAAACATTTTATACTTTTGTCAGCCGAACCCGCCGAGAACTAAGGTGTGTGGGGAGCTTCGGACTCTCCATTGACAGATGATGTTGGGGAAGAGAAGAATATGGCAAAATGAATATTTTCGCCTGATCCTTTTGTTCTCTGGGGAGATAAGCTGCTGCCAGAACTGCCTTGGAAGCTGTTTTTCTAGTATATGCAGACACGTTCAACTGAGCTGAGCATGTATATGTATGTTGCAGCCAGTAGGGAGACGGGAGTGATAGCTGTCTGCCAAAAATTCAGCCGAATGTGTATGGTCTGCTTTATAATAGGTGCAACTTCTTGGTCTGTACAGATCACTTTACTGCAGTTATCTGCTTAACATTACAAGCAGGATTAGAATGATATATATCACCTCTATATATACACAACACAGGATCCACCACTCACAACAGGTGATTGTCAAAGCTTATCTCCTCCCATCTGACTTCTGCACAGGTCATCGAGCAAGCCTAGAGAACTCTCCTATAGAAGTCAACGAGGTCCACTCCTGTACCTTGTGTTTATGGCTCATGGTTACTGTAAGACCCCTTGCAGACGAACGTCGTGGATTAGGTCCGGATGTGTTGCGGGTGCGTTCCGGGAAAATCGTGCGATTCTGAAAGCAAGTTCAGTGAGTTTTGTCTACGATTGCGTTCCGTTGTTCAGTTTTTTCTGCGCGAGTGCAATGCATTTTAATGTGTTTTGCACGCGCGTGATAAAAAAACTGAATGTATACAAACAACATCTCTTAGCAGATGCAATGCATTTTTCACACAGTCCTATTCACTTCTATGGGGTCAGCGTTGCGTTGCGTAAAAAATGTAGAATATAGAACATGCTGCGATTTTAATACAACGCACAAGTGATGCGTGAAAAACAACGCTCATGTACACAGCCCTATTGAAATGCATGGGTCAGGATTCAGTGTGGGTGCTATGTGTTCACGTCACGCATTGTACCTGCGCGGAAAACTTGCTCGTGTGAAAAGGGCCTAATGCAATTCTCTAAATGGTGACTATTTCTGAACATGATTATGGCAGTCCCCATAATCATGTTCAGGAAATTAAATAAAAAAATCTGCAATCAAAAAATGCTAAAAGATTATTTTAAAAAAGGATATGTGTCGCCATCTGGTTTTAACCTCTTCAGTGAAATTTATTTTAAAGAATCAGGGTTTGTTTTTTGTGGGGCAAGTTGTATTTTTAGTGTCACCATTTTAGGATACATCAAACATACTGGATTAAAAAACACTGCAATTCCGCCATTGTTTTAGGGGTTAATGTTGTTCACAGAACAGGAAAAATTTAGTTAAATTGGTTATCTAACCCCTAAAATGCCTCCCTAAATTCCCGGGCCCCTTACACAGGTTATACTTACCTCGCTCCCTGGCATCCACATTACTTCTGACACATGCAGGACTTTCGTCTCCGCTCAAAAATCATATTCTGAGCGGACACCGAACGGACCCCATTATAGTCTATGGGGTCTTTGGGCTCTGTTACGCTGAGTTGGGTTTCAGCTATCTGCAGAATCTGTCCTTTCCGTTCTCAGGCTCCTCAACGGAGCCGGAGAACGGAAAGGAGAAACGGTGATGTGAAAGGAGCCTAAGGCAGAAGAAACTTTATTGCTCTGATAAGGGTTAAAGACAAGCTACTGTATGTACAGTCGTGGCCAAAAGTTTTGAGAATGACACAAATATTAGTTTTCACAAAGTTTGCTGCTAAACTGCTTTTAGATCTTTGTTTCAGTTGTTTCTGTGATGTAGTGAAATATAATTACACGCACTTCATATGTTTCAAAGGCTTTTATCGACAATTACATGACATTTATGCAAAGAGTCAGTATTTGCAGTGTTGGCCCTTCTTTTTCAGGACCTCTGCAATTCGACTGGGCATGCTCTCAATCAACTTCTGGGCCAATTCCTGACTGATAGCAACCCATTCTTTCATAATCACTTCTTGGAGTTTGTCAGAATTAGTGGGTTTTTGTTTGTCCACCCGCCTCTTGAGGATTGACCACAAGTTCTCAATGAGATTAAGATCTGGGGAGTTTCCAGACCATGGACCCAAAATGTCAACGTTTTGGTCACTGTTGATCACCATTTGATCACCATTTTCCAGCACGGTGCTCCATCGTGCTGGAAAATGCATTGTTCTTCACCAAACTGTTGTTGGATTGTTGGAAGAAGTTGCTGTTGGAGGGTGTTTTGGTACCATTCTTTATTCATGGCTGTGTTTTTGGGTAAAATTGTGAGTGAGCCCACTCCCTTGGATGAGAAGCAACCCCACACATGAATGGTCTCAAGGTGCTTTACTGTTGGCATGACACAGGACTGATGGTAGCGCTCACCTTTTCTTCTCCAGACAAGCCTTTTTCCTTATGCCCCAAACAATCGGAAAGAGGCTTCATCGGAGAATATTACTTTGCCCCAGTCCTCAGCAGTCCATTCACCATATTTTATGCAGAAGATCAATCTGTCCCTGATGTTTTTTTTTGAAGAGAAGTGGCTTCTTTGCTGCCCTTCTTGACACCAGGCCCTCTTCCAAAAATCTTCGCCTCACTGTGCGTGCAGATGCGCTCACACCTGCCTGCTGCCATTCGCCTGAGCAAGCTCTGCACTGGTGGCACTCCGATCCCGCAGCTGAATCCTCTTTAGGAGAAGATCCTGGCGCTTGCTGGACTTTCTTGGACGCCCTGAAGCCTTCTTAACAAGAATTGAACCTCTTTCCTTGAAGTTCTTGATGATCCTATAAATTGTTGATTGATGTGCAATCTTAGTAGCCACAATATCCTTGCCTGTGAAGCCATTTTTATGCAACGCAATGATGGCTGCACGCGTTTCTTTGCAGGTCACTATGGTTAACAATGGAAGAACAATGATTTCAAGCATCACCCTCCTTTTAACAGGTCAAGTCTGCCACTTTAACCCAATCAGCCTGACATAATGATCTCCAGCTTTGTGCTTGTCAACATTCTCACCTGAGTTAACAAGACGATTACTGAAATGATCTCAGCAGGTCCTTTAATGACAGCAATGAGATGCAGTGGAAAGTTTTTTTTGGGATTAAGTTAATTTTCATGGCAAAGAAGGACTATGCAATTCATCTGATCACTCTTCATAACATTCTGGAGTATATGCAAATTGCTATTATAAAAACTTAAGCAGCAACTTTTCCAATTTCCAATATTTATGTAATTCTCAAAACGTTTGGCCACGACTGTACAAATCAGCAAACAGCAAACAGCAAACATTTTATTATTTGGAATTTTGGGTTCTAAAAATGTAGCAGTTACTAACGTTATTACCAAAAGAGTATTTAGTACCTTAGTAAGGTCACTTTGTTATTTGGTGATGCTAGGAAAGGGGGGGGGGGGGGGGACCATGATAACCTCGCTGCATTTCTGTTAAAAATAATTTTTGTACCTTTAGGGTATGTCCAAGTGTGACTGAACATACATTTGAAATATCTGTGCTTTTTGCATCAGTTCTGTGGCAAAAACCTCCACAAAAAACACAGCAAAAACTGCATGTATTTTATTCCACATGCATTCCATGTGACTTTCGCCAAATGGAGTTCATCCTCTGTATTGCAAACGGTGGAGATCTGCAGTCAATTTACGCTTTGAATTTTTTATGCAGCATGTGGAGGGGATTTTAAATGTCACCCACTTTGCTGGTACTAGGCAACACTGCAAATTTACTGCATGAAAATCAACAGCGTTTCAGTCACATGTGGACATACTCTCAGGGTCCCACTGTCATTACACTGGCATAGAGGGTAAAGCTGGCTGGATACAATTCTGCTGGTTTAAAGTGACACTTCTGTCAAAAAGGGGTATTTTTTGTAACTCAATGGGGTGGATTTATCCGACCCTGCATTCCAGCATTCTGTCTTCAAAAGGTCTCAAAATAGGGCTTTTGCGAGGCTACTTTCACACTAGCGTTTTGGCTTTCCGTTTGTGAGATTCATCTGATTTAGAAAATTGCACGTTGCACTGTTTGCCTACTGATACAAGACGATTGGTAAAAATTAACTTCACATTATAGTTGAATGTTGGCATTCCATGATATTTATTTCAGTAAAGTGGGAACAGCAGGTAAATGAGGCAATGGCCTGCTTTGTATAAATAAAATTTAACCTGTCTAAAAGTGTTCAGTGTGGCTAATTGATATATGTAGGATTTGGGGCTGTATGTATCACATTAGTAGAGCTGTAAAATGTCAGTGTTGCTAAGATACAGATATTTTTACTTTATGCAACATTTTAGGCATTGTGTGTAGAGATGAGTGAACTTCTTGAGATTTCGTCAAATATATATATATTTTTTTATCAGTTTGTGTCCGAACTGACTGTACATTAATCAAATATGCTCCAATTAGTCTGAAAATTGGTATACTATACTCGGAGGTCTCCTGGGACCCAGATTTTGTATATCTTTTTGTAATTTTTTTTTTTTACAAATTTTCAAAAAATTGGCCCTCATAGGAGGCAGATTGTGTTCAAATGCACACAGTGTTATCAGAAAAAAAAACAGTGGCTTGTTGGGACCAAGTGTAAAAAGTTGTGCCTTATTGGCGCAGATACCTGCCCTTGTTTATACACACACACACACATGTTAATGTCATAAGAAACAGTGGCTTGTTCTGCACAAGATTCTAAAAATTATGCATTAACGAGGCAGTATGCTTGTCCATATTTATACAAAAATGTGCTACTAGTCAGAAGAAACAGTGGTTTGTTCTGAAGTTGAACAAGCCTGGAAAATGTAGGGGTAATAGTCAGATATGTAGGGGAAATGGTAGTACCTGAGGGGTAATAGAAGTGACAGCAATAGCGTGATGGGACCGGCAATCAATAGCTGAGTAAATTTAATGCTGGCAATCAATAGCCATTGTCATCATCAGTGTGGAAATCCTCACGGATCCATGCCTGATTCATTTTGGCAAATGTGACGTTATGTATAATGGTGGAGGACAAGTTTGTTCATTTGAGTGTGATGACGCCACCTGCCAAGCAGAAACCCTCTCTAAGAGGATACTGGAAGCAGGACAAGACAGTAGACAAGCTGGACCAGTTCCACCCACTGTTCTAATCTGCCTGCCCAGAGGTCCATAGGGTTAGGAAAAAGGGCATGTATGGGGAAAAGACCACAATAATTTAGAAAATAATACAATTTTATATAATTTAAAAAAGAAAAGCTGGGCTGAAGTATAATTATCATACAGCAAAATTACATTTTGGTGAAGCGGCAGAACTGCAACATATTTCCATGATGACAATACAATTTTTATGGATGCCTGTTTGGCAAAAAGTCCAAACTGACGGCATAGAGAAGAATAAAATTTTAGAAAGGAATGAAATTTTGGGGAAGGAATGCAACTGCTCCACTACAGAACTTGGCCAAAAGTCTGACATGGGATATTGCAAAAACTGAGGCTGATGGCATAGAAAATAATTCAATTTTAGACAAGAACTACATTTTGGAAAGTTCTCATGGCCACACATTTCATTACAGATGTCTCATAATCGGGTGGAGGACAATGAGAAGTAGGAGTCTGAGCAGGAGACTTAGCAGCTGATGATGATACAAATTACATTACACTGCTTGGGGAAGTGGACCACAAAGAAGACTAGGAAAAGGAGGACAGACTTGTTCTGATTTGGAATGCTTGCTCATTCTATTTTCCCACAGGATCAGTTGATGGCACCTCATGTGCTGCAGTAGAGCCCTGTTACCTATGTTTGTGTCTGAATGCCCATCTTGCAGCTTTTGCATAGGGCTGTGGTTTTGTTTTCGATCTTGTACCCACCCTATCATCACCAGTTCACAACCTGATCACAATAGAAGCAGATCTGGCTTTTGCTTCTGCTCTTTATTGCCACCACATCCACCACCCTTCTTCTCTGATGTTTCCTTCTTTAGAACCTTGATCTGGCTCCCAGGTCCTGTCCAACATAGAGTCATTATCATAGTTCTCACCCTCCCTACCACTTTTATCAGACTGTGATATGTCATTGTGGGCTCCTTTGTCCCCTCCCAGTCCTTTGCTCTGTATTCCTCAGAGTGTCACTGTCGCTATCACTGTTCCTACTGCCACCACCATGGCTACAAGTGCCACTACTACTACTACCACCACCAACACAGCTATCTACCAACACAGCCTCTGCCTGGACTTCCTCCTCATTGCAGTCCAAATGCTGAAGCTTCTTACACATATCATCAACAGAAAGACTATATTGAGTATCTTCTATAGAACGTGGGGTTTTGTAGCCTCTTGTCAGAAAAAAAAAAAAAAAGCTCCCCACAAGGAGGGGGCAGGGAAGACAAAAGATGATGCAACTGAAAGGCTTTTCTGGAGCCGCAAGGAGAAGGACCAGGAGGAATGCTATGAACCCTGTCTCCAAGGCACGGTGTCAGACTCAAAGCAGGATGATGTGGATGTCACTTCTGAGAGGAGTGATCTATCCAGTCCACAGGTTTGGTGCACAGATTATTAAATTGTACTAGCAAAATTGCAAGTGTTTTTGCTGTAATTAAAAAACAGGGGCACAATGAAATGCTCTCCCACCTTCCACAAACACAATGCACACTGGTATTGACAATTTCCAGTGGTAACAATAAAGCTTTTGCAGTAACATGAATTTGCTATATAACACTTGGAATCTTGCAGTAATATGCAATGTGTTTAATAACATGTGTATAATATTGGCATTATTGCAGTAAAATGTGTTTACTGTAATGCTGAAAGTTATCTTGCAGTGATATGCAAATGCACTAAATAACAAGGGTATAATGCACTGAAATGCCAAATTACAAACAGTAAATGAAAACCATTTTTTAGAAAAAGGGACAATTCCTCAGTGTTTGCAGAAGATTATATGCCGTTGGGGTGCTGGCAATAAGTCTATGAACTGTAGAAACTTTTTTTTTTACAAAACAAAATGCTGTCTTATTGTTCATATAATAAAAAAAAAATATAAGAGTTTCTTGCAGGATTTTGTTATACAAAAGTTTCCAACAAGCTCTATGAAACACCTTGGGTTGTGACCAGTACCTCACGCTTTCCCTGATAAAACCCTAAAATCTTCACAATTATATTTCCATATGCTCTCCCTATAGTGTCCCTAGTAACTGGCTTGTTTTTGCAATTGTCTTTTGCCAGACATTGCCATACTTTTACAAGTCTAGCTTGGAACAGAATGGTGCTTCCTGCTTCTGAGCAGAAGGACCCCCTGATTGGCTAATTAGGCTGTCTGCCAGCATGTAAGCAAATCAGGGCAAGCTCCCCCACTTCCTCCCACTTGTTTTCCCTGCCAATTTGCACTGGGGCCATTTGTACGCGATTTGTCTGAAACTAATCACCCACTCCCAGACCAGGCCATTTACCCCCTTTCCTAGCCAAATCTAATTTTGTGAAACTAACATGTGTCACTTTATATGGTAATAACTTTGGAATGCTAAGATTGTTTATTTGTGACACATTGTTAATGGTAAATTTGGTAAATTTGAGTCAGCATGTTTTATCTTTATGTATAAAAAAAATCCAAAATTTACCAAAACTTTGGAAAAATGTACTATTTTCTAAATTTGAACCTCTTTTAAGGCATGTAGTGATATCTCATAAAATAGTTATCAATTTACATTCATATGTGATAAATTTAGATTTTGATGGAATGGTATTTGGGCAACATGTTGCATTTAAAGAGATCTACAATGGAAACCTCCAAAAAGTTACCACACTTTGGAAACTACACCACCCAATTAATTTTTAAGGGGTGGAGTGAGCACTTTGACCCAACAGGCGTTTCATAGAATTCATAACATTTGGCTGTGAAACTGAAAAATGACATTTGCTAAGAAAGTGGAACTTTAGGCCAAAACTTTCTTTCTCACAAGGGATAACAGGAGAATATCACCCCACAATGTGCTATCCGTTTTTTCCAGAATATTGTAACACCAATTTGTTGTCGTAAACTGCTGTTTGGGGATACACCAGTGTTCAGAAGGGAAGGAGCATCATCTGGATTTTCTAACATGGAATTTGCTGAAATGGTTTTTAAGACCCATAACTTTTTTATTTTTTGTTGACTTTGCTCTGTGAGGGCTTTTTTTTTGTGGGACAAACTGTAGTTTTTATTGGCACCATTTGGATTTCTGATCACTTTTTATCAAATTTTTTTAGTTTTAGTTTTTATGAGGTTTATCATCTGGTATATATGATAACTTTATTCTGCATGTGAATATGATTATGGCGATAAATTTATATAGATTTTTTCATGTTTTACTACTTTTGCATAATAAAATCACTCTTTATTAAAAATATGTTATATTTGGCATTGCATTATACTAACATCCATAACGTTTTTATTTTTCTGCCAACATAGATATCTGAGGGATTCCCTTTTACAGGACAGACTGTACTTTTTATCAATACAATATTGGGGTACATAAAACTTTTTGATGACTTGATATAATGTATTGTGGGAGCCGAGGTGACAAAAAAAGCTGTTTTGGCATAATTTTTATTTACTTTTTTTACGGCATTCACCTGATAGTATAGATCAGGGGTAGGCAACCTCCGTCTCCCAGATGTTGTGAAACTACAACTCCCAGTATGCATACTTGCTCTGCTCTTCTAAGAACTCTCATAGAAATGAATGGAGCATGCTGGGAATTGTAGTTTCACAACAGCTGGGAGCCAGAGGTTGCCTACCCCTGGTATAGATCTTATGATATTTTTACAGAGCCATTCGTTACGGACGCAACACTACCAAATATGTCAATTCTTTTCTATTTTTAACAATTTTTTAATTACTTAATGGGGAAATGGGAGCTTTTCATATACAGTATGTGAAACCTTTTTATTTTTATCCATTTTTTTATACTTTTATTTTACACTTTGTGTCCCCCATAAGGTCATATAAGACCTCTGGGGGATATTTAACATCAATTTTTTTTTATGTTGATCTCTACAGTAACTCAGGCTGTCAGGGGAAATGCAATCACCACAAAGGCTGTACAGCCTCACTGCAGGGCTGATTGGGGTCTCAGGAAGTCCTGGCAGCTGCTGTAGTCTTGCGGCCCCGGCAGTCACATGACCGTCGGGCCAGAACAGAAAGTGGCATATCGCTTCCTCAGCTGTACATACAGTGCTCATTCAGCGCTGTGTAAACGTTTCTTTGTGTTCTTATCCTCTCTATGGGTTGCCCTGCTGCCACTGACAGCAGTCCCCCCACTCAGCATCTGTATGAGTATGCAGCTGCAATTTTGAACCCCTAGGATGCTTATAGTCTATGGGTGGTCAGCAACAGGTTAAAAAAAACTTTGTATTCTTTTGGCAGACTAATTTTTGTGAAATTCGTAACAAATCTAATTAATTTAAGTGTGCTCAGTTTTAACTTTCTTTTTGAAAAATGGATTTATTTGAGGAGTGTGATTCATTCTGAGCCTGATTTATGAAGTAGATTCATTCTGCATCTCTTTTTTTAATAATCACATCTAACAAAATTATAACACCAAATTACCAATGCCATATTATATACAGTTTTCTCCACACAATGTAGGGTTTATGTGCAGTCATTTTAGCTTTTTATCCTTTTTTATTTAGCCTTTTATCCTTTTGTAGGCCTGTAGTGTTTGTGATAAATGTTTCTTACATTTATTTCAGTGAAAAAAAAGAAAATGTTACCGAAAAAAAAGGTAAATAATTTTATTTGGTTTTGAAACAGTAGAATCAAATTTTCTCGATACTAGTTCCTTGAAGGGGTTGTCCGGGTTCAGAGCTGAACCCAGACATAACCCCTTCTGCCCCCATTCAGCCCCTCTCCGTTTTTAAGGCTACTTTCACACTAGTATTTTTTTGCGGATCCATCATGGATCTGCAAAAATGCTTTTGTTACAATAATAAAACCGCATGCATCCGTCATGAACGGATCCGGTTGTATTATGTCTTACAGTTGCAAGAAAAAGTATGTGAACCCTTTGGAATTATATGGATTTCTTCACAAATTGGTCATAAAATGTGATCTGATCTTCATCTAAGTCACAACAATAGACAATCACAAGTCTGCTTAAACTAATAACACATAAAGAATTACATGTTACCATGTTTTTATTGAACACACCATGTAAACATTCACAGTGTAGGTGGAAAAAGTATGTGAACCCCTAGACTAATGACATCTCAAAGAGCTAATTGGAGTGAGGTGTCAGCCAACTGGAGTCTAATCGATGAGATGAGATTGGAGGTGTTGGTTACAGCTGCCCTGCCCTATAAAAAAAACACACACCAGTTCTGGGTTTGCTTTTCACAAAAAGCATTGCCTGATGTGAATTATGCCTCGCACAAAAGAGCTCTCAGAAGACTTACGATAAAAAATTGTTGACTTGCATAAAGCTGGAAAGCGTTATAAAAGTATCTCCAAAAGCCTTGCTGTTCATCAGTCCATGGTAAGAAAAATTGTCTACAAATGGAGAAAGTTCAGCACTGCTGCTACTCTCCCTAGGAATGTCTGTCCTGTAAAGATGACTGCAAGAGCACAGCGCAGACTGCTCAATGAGGTAAAGAAGAATCCTAGAGTATCAGCTAAAGACTTACAAAAGTCTCTGGTATAGGCTAACTTCCCTATTAGCAAATCTACGATACGTAAAACACTAAACAAGAATGGATTTCATGGGAGGATACCACAGAGGAAGCCACTGCTGTCCAAAAAACCATTGCTGCACGTTTACAGTTTGCACAAGAGCACCTGGATGTTCCACAGAAGTACTGGCAAAATATTCTGTGGACAGATGAAACCAAAGTTGAGTTGTTTGGAAGAAACACACAACACTATGTGTGGAGAAAAGGAAGCACAGCACACCAACATGAAAACCTCATCCCAACTGTGAAGTATGGTGGTGGGGGCATCATGGTTTGGGGCTGCTTTGCTGCATCAGGGCCTGGAAGGATTGCTATCATCAAAGGAAAAATGAATTCTCAAGTTTATCAAGACATTTTGCAGGAGAACTTAAGGCCATCTGTCCACCAGCTGAAGATCAACAGAAGATGGGTGTTGCAACAGGACAACGACCCAAAGCATAGAAGTAAATCAACAATATAATGGCTTAAACAGAAGAAAATACGCCTTCTGGAGTGGCCCAGTCAGAGTCCTGACCTCAACTGGATTGAGATGCTGTGGCATGACCTCAAGAAAGCGATTCACAGCAGACATCCCAAGAATATTGCTGAACTGAAACAGTTCTGTAAAGAGGAATGGTCAAGAATAACTCCTGACCATTGTGCACGTCTGATCTGCAACTACAGGAAACGTTTGGTTGAAGTTATTGCTGCCAAAGGAGGTTCAACCAGTTATTAAATCCAAGGGTTCACATACTTTTTCCACCTGCACTGTGAATGTTTACATGGTGTGTTCAATAAAAACATGGTAACATGTAATTCTTTGTGTGTTATTAGTTTAAGCAGACTGTGATTGTCTATTGTTGTGACTTAGATGAAGATCAGATCACAATTTATGACCAATTTGTGCAGAAATCCATATCATTCCAAAGGGTTCACATACTTTTTATTGCAACTGTATATAGCCATGACGGATCCGTCTTGAACACCATTGAAAGTCAGCGGGGGATGGATCAGTTTTGACTTCCCCATTGACTTACATTGTGTGTCAGGGCGGATCTGTCTTGCTCCGCACCGCATCGCAGCGATTTTCTGTCTGCAATGGGGACGCAACCGAGTGGAACGAAATACATTTTGGTGCATTCCGTTTCGTTCAGTTTTGTCCCCATTGACAATGAATGGGGACAAAACTGAAGCGTTTTCTTTCGCTATTGAGATCCTATGGCGGATCTCAATAGCGAAAGAAAACGTTAGTGTGAAAGTAGCCTAAGACAGGTAGTGATATCTCATAAAATAGTTAGCAATTTACATTTACCATATGTGATAGATTTAGATTTTGCTGGAATGGTCTTTGGGCAACATGTTGCATTTGAAGAGATCCTGAGGTACTCCTACGATGGAAACCTTCAAAAAGTGACCACATTTTGGAAACTACACCATGCTCCGATGCTCTCCCTTGCCCTGCGTTGTATAGCATAGGGCAAGAGCTTTTTCTTAAGATCCGATGATGTACCAGGCTATGCTAGACTGAGGCTTCCGCCTAGCAGTTAGCCCGGTGACATCACCGGCACTAATGGGTGGTCTTTAGTGCTGCCCTCTGCCTAATAGTGTAAAAAGGTAAACAAACATCCCTTGCCCTGGGAAATGCAGTGCAGGGCAAGGGGGAGCATGAAATGCTCCAATGCTTCAATCAGAGGGGCTGAGTAGGGGAAGAAGGGGTTATGTCCAGGTTCAGCTCTGAACCTGGACAACCCCTTTAAAAAGGTATGCCCAGCACTATTCTGATTTTTACATCAGGGGCATAGCAAAACCAGGCAGCTGGGACACCAGCCCCAGCTTAGGTAGAGCTGTCAAGATATAGTGCTGCCTTCTATCTCCATCCTCTGTCTTTACTACAAAACGTTACAAAAGCTAATGCTTCATAACGGCTGCTGTAACCTGACAGGGGAAGCGGCTCTGTCAAGACTGACTCATTGCAGCACAGGCCTTGAAAAGAGTCAAATCTACCTGAGAAGAGTAATGGTTATTTATAATCTCCTGCACTCTCAAACATCTGCTGATGAGAAAGGGAGAAAACTAGGTAGAAGCCTGTCAATCATCATCAGGTGGGCAGGGAGAGCAGGAATTCATGGATAACCAGGACTCTTCTCAGGTAGATTCAACTCTTTTCAAGGTCTGTGCTGCAATGATTATGATGCTGGTTCTCGGTAGTGATGAGCGGCAATATTTCACAAATATTTTGTAGAATATTCGTCATATATTCGCGAATTTTGAGAATTCGAGATTATTTTATTAAATGCGAAAAATCGGCAATGTAAAAATCGCGTAATGCAAATTCATAACGTGAAATACAGGCGTGGGTCACTTTGGCTACATTTTTCAAGCTGGTATAAGTTTCCTGAGACTGGAGAAAATGGTTGGCACGGCAGAACATTACAATAGCTTTATATGCAGATAGAGTCAAGTGTTCCAATATATTCGCGGTTGCGTTAATCGGCAGTGATTAGAATATTTTTTCGCACTACGAGCCACTTCACATTTTAGCAGGTCTGACCACAGATTTCTGATTGGTGCACTAAGTATGGTTGTGAACTTGACATTGCTTCCTTTTCATTGGCCCACAAGCAAGAAGCAGAGAGGAATCATGTGTTCAGATGGGAAACAAATGTTGAATATTCGATATAACAAACATATAGCACTATATTCTAAATATTCACGAATTCTCGAAGTGGCGATATTCGCGATAAGAATTTGCTATTCGAATATTCGTGCTCAACACTAGTTCTCGGCAACCACTTACTTTTAGCTCATGAGTGACACCACTGAAATCAGCATTTTAGTCACTACTTTATACGGTCAGCATAAAGTTGATTACAGGTTCCCTTTAAGAAGGAAAAAGGCTCTGCTCTGCGTACCACGGCCCTTCTGCAGGAGAGGTAGGTATGTATAATATGTGTATGGAATGTGTTTGTACCTGTGTTGTGTGTATCTGCATGTAGATATTATAAATATTTGTTAGTGTCATTTGTGTTATGTCTATGTATGTGTGTAATATTTATGTATGCACAATATGTATGTGTTGAGTAACATTGTATTGGAGGATCTCATTGAATTTTGGGCGAAGAAACCCCTAGCTACAGCTTTGTTTACAATAAAATAAAACTTACATAAAAGTTGAGCAACTTTATAAATGTACTGCATTGCCAATCTCAGATTTTTCTATATTCTCAAGCTGCAGTCACAGTTTTGCATTTTTCTAGTGAAAAGTCAGCAAGCTAGTCAGAAACATCCCTAAGAGCTTAAAGGGTTACGTCAGGATTAGAAAAAGATGGCAGCTTTCTTCCAAAAACAGCACCACACCTGTCAATAGGTTGGGTGTGGTATTACAGCTCTGAAGGTAAAGTGAGGTGCTGGAATAAAGGAACCATATTTTTCTAATCCTGGACGACCCCTTTAAGCATCACAAGAGTTTGATCTTTCTACATCAAATTACTGTACTATACCTGGTATATGGATAGCACCTTTATAATGTATATCATGATAGAAAGATTATAATGCAAACGGTAATTTAGTTCAGTTCAGTACAAGATAGGTAAAGTAAAATATTTACAAAGTTGTTCAATGTTTTATGCAGATTAATTCTATAAAACTGTAAAAAGTCGACATATACTATTATTTATAAAAATAAAGTAAAAATAATAAAATACGTTATAATAAAATATTGCCTACAAAATAACATGGCAGACTGTTTTTGCTGCAGTTTTCTTTTTCTTTCTTCAACAATTAATGACTAAAGCGTTGAATAATATATAAAATGAAAAAGAACAAGATATGAAACTACAACTCTTAGCATCCAAGTTTCCTGAGAATCGTAGTTTCTGGGATTCTTGTGCAGTAAAACAAAATTCTAGCTCTTTGAAAGTCAATATTAGTCACACGGCAAAAAAATAAAATACAAAACCTATGCAGTATAAAATAATATCCTATATAGCACCCTGGCAGTCATTTTCATGTAGTTTTCTAAGCAGCTCACAATGCAGCTGATACATGGCATTAGTTAACCGTGCCAATGCCAACAGTGCCTGGAGTGCAGCAAGGGTTTGCATGGGTTAAACATGTGCAGTGTCCAGGTCCAGACAGTTTTCTTTTACCCTATATAAGTATATGACTGACTTTTCTTTGCAAAAATCAGAACCAGTGGAATAGCTTAGCAAGCAAACAGGGTGAAAGGTCAATGTAGAGGAGGACAAAGAAATGGGAAGTAAAATGAAGTTACCTTTCTTGTCAGGTCTGGCCTTTTTGGGTTTCTGCAGTCTTGGAGATACATGACTGTCAGTGGCCTGTATTATCGACTGTATGAAGGCATGCAAATGTTTTAACAGCTCACAGGGCTGCTGACAGGACTTTGCACTGTGGGATCTCTCAGACCATGTAACAGCCAGTTCTGATGTCCAGGAGCTGTTTGTCTGGGAGAGAGAGAAGTCCATGAGAAGGAGAGGGCAACTCAGCAATATATGGATTTGAAAGGTGGAGGAGGTTCCTTAGTAGCTGTCCAGCTGGGAGAGACAAAGGGGGGAGGGTATTCCTAAACCTAAAGCTCAGTGCAAAACCCAAATATTGCCTTCTCCTCCCTTCCCCGAGATTCTTTCAAGTATTATTCCTGGTGGAGGATAGAGTAACTGAAAACCAGTAATGGTCAACGTTTTAGTAGACACTAATGTGAATATAGGCATATACAGTATATACCATACATACATATAAAGAGTCAAAGTCAAGAAGCACCATACCTTAAAGAGATGTTGATGGCAGGTTACAACATGGCGGAGGGGTAGGGTAAAATTCACTATAGGAACATCCATTTGTGTGATACAATGTTCCCCAGCCTGTGGGTCTCCAGTTGGTGCAAAGCAACAACTCTCATCATGCCCTGACAGACTGCTGCTATCTGGGCATGACAGGAGTTGTAGAACTGCAACAGCAGGAACAGGTTTCAAATCAATGACAATGATGAGATCTATACAGCCTTGCAGATCCTTTGGCGGTGGAGTGGTTATAATTACAGATATTAATTTAAGCATCGGATTACCTGAGCTCTACACCATGTAATCCTCTTTCTTGGACCCAGAATCCTTCTATGTAAAGACACATACAGAATTTATACAGGAATGATATGGCCCTAAAGGTTAATGTGGCCCTAAGGTAAAGGTTCTCAATGAAAGTTTAATTGGACCCGTGTCTCTTTGTGAGATCTCATGAATTAAGGTTTTTCTTAAATATTCCATCTTTCTCTTGCTCAACATTCATAATCTCATGATTATTAAGACGTCTGCCACGCTATCAATTTTGGAGTTGATTATCTCATGCTTTTTAGGGCTTTTTTGATAGGATTTAAAATCTATATTCTGCTCTTTTTTTAAACAAAGGGAATTACGGAGAAATACTCATATGTGAATGAGCCCTTCAGAATGGCCACTTAACTGTACATTGATGTTATCCAATATTATCACTAACAAAGCAAGAGTTCAATATGAGCCTAACCTCCCCTGACAGTACACCAAACAGCACCTAATGTGGGTTCACAACATAATATCTCATCATTAAATCCTATAAACCAGAAGAGTAGTTTGTACCATCTAGACCCCATGTCAAATTCTCTAAAGGGATCTGATTTATTTATAGTGCTGGTCTTTTCATATGTACTAATCACGCTGGCTGCACAATCCGCACAATGAAAAGGGGCCACACACAATAGGGAACTTGTTATTTTTAGGATGTCACTGTGCGTTGCCCCTTTTCCACTGTGTGGCCAGTGCGATTAGGGTGAGTTCACATCACGTTTTATTCCTCCGTTTGACATATGTGTTAAAAAAAAAAGATACAAAAATGCAGCACACTGCGTTCTTGTATCTTGCACAGTCCGGTAAAAAAAAAGTATACATTTTTTTTTTTTTACAATGGAACTCTATGGTGAACAGATGCCACTGTATGGCATTAGTCTGAGGCATCTGTTTAAGGTATACGTTTTTTGTATACCTTAAAACTATAGGCCAATAAGTTTAACATCTGTTGTGGGTAAACTGTTTGAAGGTTTTCTAAGAGATGCTATCTTGGAGGATCTCAATGAAAATAAGCAAATAACGCCATTTCAGCATGGCTTCATGAGGGATCGGTCATTTCAAACTAATTTAATCAGTTTCTATGAGGAGGTAAGTTCTAGACTTGACCGCGGCGAATCAATGGATGTCGTATATCTGGACTTCTCCAAAACATTTGACACTGTACCACATAAAAGGTTAGTATATAAAATGAGAATCCTCGGACTGGGAGAAAACGTCTGTATGTGGGTAAGTAACTGGCTCAATGAGAGGGTGGTTATTAACGGTACACACTCAGATTGGGTCACTGTCACTAGTGGGGTACCTCAGGGGTCAGTATTGGGCCATATTCTCTTCAATATATTTATTAATGATCTTGTAGAAGGCTTGCACAGTAAAATATACATTTTTGCAGATGACACTAAACTGTGTAAAGTAATTAACATTGAAGAGTACAGTATACTACTACAGAGCGATCTGGATAGACTGGAGGCTTGGGCAGATAAGTGGCAGATGAGGTTTAACACTGACAAATGTAAGGTTATGCACATGGGAAGGAATAATGCAAGTCACCCGTACATACTATATGGTAAAACACTGGGTAACGCTGACATGGAAAAGAACCTAGGAATTGTAATAAACAGCAAACTAAGCAGTAAAAAAACAATGTCAGGCGGCTGCTGCCAAGGCCAATAAGATAATGGGTTGCATCAAAAGGGGCATAGATGCCCGTGATGAGAACATAGTCCTACCATTTTATACATCACTAGTCAGACCAGGGGGGACTTGGATGAATTTCTGGAGTGTAATAATATTACAGGCTATAGCAACTAGAGAGGGAATGTTGATCCAGAGAGTTATTCTGATTGCCTTATTCTGATTTCCTTAAGTGGGGAAAATTGGCTTGTACCTCACTGGGGTTTTTCGCCTTTCTTTGGATCAACTTGCAGGATAACAGGCCGAACTGGATGGACATATGTCTTTTTTCAGCCTTATATACTATGTTACTATGTTAAAAGGATGTGACCCCACCCTTAGTGCTGCTCTCAATGGGATCATCAGTCCAAAACATTGACAATGGCTACTCTTATTATCTCAATCAGTACAGTGAGGCCTATGAATAAAGTAAATGAATTGCTTGCATCAAGTCTGGATTCTCTGTTCTTGGATTTAACTGGTCTCTTGGCAGCTGATGAATTGAACAGGCACACATCAGACAATCAACTGATTGGTGAGAAAATTGTGACCTCTACAAATTCATATGGGGTGAGGGGACCTTTTAGGCCCATTAAGGTTATTGGTCCTGGGGCTACTGAAACCACTGCACTTCCTTTTAGTTACAACCCTATTATAGACAATACATTGTGTTGCACACATGCAGTATATTTAATATACACTGTTAAGCCCTGCCAAATTTTCTAAAGCGGCTTGCATGGCAGAAGATCTCAAAAAGTTGCAAATTTTCAATTTCTGTACAGCCGTTTTGCTGTAGTACATGTGGCCCATGGGCTTGAGTGCAATGTAGGACCTGCTAAAACATCAGGTAAAAATCATGGATGATTCAACCTAAACCAAGAGCTAACTGATCTGCGGTTCTATTGTTGCTTCTGGTTATCATTGTGCAGCAATATCACAGTGTGGTACATACCTATGCTATGTAGAGTTATAGATGTAAATAACTGAATCAGGCTGAGAACTCTAAATAAAAGCATTTACAGAACCAACCTTCAACCACTATTTGGGGACAGACAGCAGCACAGTTCAAGCTTCAGATGAGAAAGCAGTTGTGTTTGGAACACAGATGAGCAACTTTGCACAAGTCACTGATGCATCCAAGTCAAAGTTACTGAAGAAAATAAATAGCAGTGTTCCTCGTGAATCAACAGTTTTGGAGCACCTTTTCTTAGAACCTTGCATTTTGCCATCCTCTGGACAGACCCGAGTCTGTCCCTACACAGTCTTACACTGTCAACATTGATTGGACAGCGTTAGAGTATGTAGAACACGCCTCATTGCCAAGTGGAATGGTAAAAACAATTTTTTTTATAACAAAGGAACAATACAACACAGAGGTCTAAAAAATTTATTATGAAAAATTATTTTATGTGGAATATACATATTTATAAAAATAGACATTAGAAGAGCTACCAGCTCTTCTCGAATTAAACTGATTTAGGCAGTACAGAATCAATTTTGACCAAAAATAGAAGAAGTCTGAGGTTCAGAGACCAGGATGCAGTAGCTGGCACCCCACTGCATAAAGGGTTAAAAACATCCTTATTTTATGTGATATATTTGGTTTACCTTAGAGGTTAAAGATAGGTTTAAGAGTTGCTAGGGATGGTCCACCCTCCCTCGTAGGGGGTATTTAGGATTTAGGAAGATATTTTTCATCTCCCTTGTACCAGAACAATGGCTTTAAAAAGTTGCAAAATTGCAAGCTCCTTTTTACACCACCCTCAACATTTTTCCAAAAGAAGAGTGGCAAGGGTGGGAACGGGGCATGGCTAACACAGACAAATTTATCTTCATTTACACCAGTTTTCTAGCACAAATAAAGCCAGAAATCTACAGCAGCTGTATTCTGCTTAGGCGCACAGACTGCCAGAGGATGTGCCTAATTTATGATGAGGCCTGCGCTTCATCATAAATTAGGTGGACCTTTCAGCAGTGCAGGGGATATCAATACAATTGAACGTGCCAGTCTTGATAAATCTCTCCCATAGTGTGTGTAGTGTTGTTGCAATTGAGACAAAGACAGTGAGAGAAGATGAAGCAAGATGTAGCCATGGGCAGAAACCAGCCAGCAAGGGAAATTGACAGATCTCAAAACAGTCTCTGAGGAAGCCAGTAAGCATTATCTTGGAGTGTGTAGCAAACATTGAGAAGAGGTGCATAATAAAGACTGTGGACATAACCTGTATAATACTTCCGGAGTCCATAGCACACTGGTCTGGGAGAATAGAAAGCTTTGAGAATTCAGGCATAGTTTGGAGATAGACTCAGATCTGCTAAGAGACTACAACCATGCCTGTCTACCATATTTGTAGCCTCTAGGGCAGTGAAAACTGTGTGATAAAATCTATGACTGCTACAATCAGGATGTGTATTTGAACTGTTCCACAATTATCGATGGCTCCTATCTACCTGCCTTGCACCCACAAAAATTTCAGACACCAATGGCATCCCAAACCACCACCAAGAAGGAGAGCCTTCAAACCAGGGTGTGCTCTGAAGGGAAGAAAGAGTGCACCACTCCCTTCACTCTGCCCTCAGCCCTCGGGGACAGCCTTAGCAGGATTGCCACCATGAGTACTACAACCACCATCCTCGTCTCAGCCACCACTCCCATCCTCTCTGTTTCATGGCTGCTGCAAGGACACACCAGCACAAGAGCTTGGCGGAAGCAAGGAAATGCTGATTGTTATATGGACATTGTGATTGGCGATAACTGGGCATAGTAGACCACATTTACTAATACCAGTGCAGCCACTGCATTGTACAATCCCATGAAGTTATACGTCTTACAGCTGTCTAGACAGAAAGAATGCATTCTCCCAAGTAATCCTGCTCTCCAGTTACTGACCTGGAACTGATGGACACAGGTGCAACACTGGGCATTTATCAAGCTCAGACAAAATGATAAATAGCATTGTCCCAGCACGGAAGTCAAATGACAAAAACAAATACACAAAAATCTAAGGAAAAAATAATTTCCAATTCTCAATTTACTAAATAGTAAGAATAATTGTAATCATGTATAAGTAATTCCAATGTCGTGTATAAGAGGCCTTATAAAATATAGTGCAGCCGAAAAAATTTGCAGTCTAATAGGTTTCTATGGGTGGCTTGTCCACATTTCATTTGCAGTCGTTTTTCATACATTTCCCTGATGATATGTAACCAAAACCAGAAATACCTCTGTGAAAAATGAAGAACCAGCTTTGGAGCTACTTTACAGAATTACAGTTTGATCAATTCTCTGACATACACCTGTTATCCAAACTGCTCCCTTCATATGTCGGAGTACTTTGGGTAATAGAGGAGGACGAATGCAGGGAATACAAATACACAGCAGCTGCTCTGGCAGTCTTGTAAGCTGTAGGTGCTGCTTACATTGCCTGTATTTTTTGCATGGAGAAAGTATGTTTATTCATCTTGAAAATCTTTTTTAAAGTTTTTAGTGATCTTTTAGACATCTTCCGGTCACATGCTCTATTAGGGACCCTAATGGGCTCCCCAACAATGGACCTCTTTTATTAGCTAAATCTGAGATGAGTATCCCTAAAAGCTATCAAAACCAGTATAAAAGTCCAAGTGGATGGTACAGGACACCAATTTATTTAAAGTCTATGGGGGTCATTTATTAAGACGGGTGTTTTAGAAGCATGTCTTAATAACCCTGCACTGGCGCTTAATGCACCTAAGTTACGTAGAGGCGCCAGCCTCTTCATAACTTAGGCGTATCCACCGCCAGCCTAAATCTATGCCAGCTTCCTTGCTGTCATAGATTTAGATCATTTTGTACACCTAAAACAGGCGTAGGAAATGATAAAAGAGACTGGCCGGCCCGCCTCCTTCCCTGCTACCGCCACACCCACTATATATTTATAAAAGTATCCATAGGTCTCCTGCTTTGAGCGCTGCAGTGTCCTCCGTCATGGGCTCAGTTCACAGACCAGGTAAACAAATAAATAATGGATCCCCGCAGCTCAAAGCAGTGGTGAAACCCGGGTCGGGCAAGCTGCAACCATGTGATTTTCTGAGATATGTGTGATTTTCTGAGATATGTGAAGTTCCTTGTTTTTACCTACTATTGCGAGTATAATAAATCTGTTGGTTTTATCCTGGTGTTTTTGGTACTTCACTATCTTGCCCCCCATTGTGTGGTGGCAAACTTGTTGGAGCTTCTAAACGGTGATTGATTATGTGGATGAAAACTGAGATCTACAGATTTTTTCCTCTTTTTGATGTATTTCAATTGGCTGAAAGGAAGGAGCAATATGGATCTATTATTTGTAAGTAAATTTATTTCAATAGGTGTTTTGTCCTCTTTCATGGAAACAAGAATTTACAAGATGGCACCTCTTATGAAAATAGGTCTGGCATGTAGAAACATTGAGCCAGATTTATCAAAAATTGTCTTGTTGCCCATAACAAAAAATTATAATGCACTTTCACATACTGTAAATATGAAAACGTGGTTGCTATAGACAATTTTTGCTAAATTAGACCCCTTGTAGTAAAAGGGTTGTATGAAATTAGAATAAGGTTCTACTTTAATTGGCAAAACAACAATAGGCTCAAAGCCTTAAAGGAGCTTTTCAGGATTTTAATATTGAAGACTAGAGATGAGCGAAAAATTTGATTTGGCAACTTCCCAAAAGTTATCCAAGAAATTCAATTAGTCACAAATAATTTGTTGCAAATTGCTATAAATCATGTATACCCAAGCTACTCTGCCTTAGGCCTCCTGCACACGACCGTATGGCTTTTTCAGTGTTTTGCTGTCCTTTTTTCACGGACCTGTTGTTCAGTTTTTTGTTTCCGTTCCGTTTTTCCGCTCTGTTGTTCCGTATGGCATATACAGTATACAGTAATTACATAGAAAAAATTGGGCTGGGCATAAAATTTTCAATAGATGGTTCCGCAAAAACGGAATGGATACGGAAGACATACAGATGCATTTCCATATGTGTTCCGTTTTTGGGCGGATCCGTTGACTTAAATGGAGCCACGTAACGAGATTTGTGGGCAATAATAGGACAAGTGCGGATGCGGTGTGATTCTCACGCACGGTTGCTAGGAGACGATCGGGATGGGGACCCGATCATTATTATTTTCCCTTAAGGGAAAATAATAGCATTCTGAATACAGAATGCATAGTACAATAGGGCTGGAGGGGTTAAAAAAATAAATAAAATAATTTAACTCACCTTAATCCACTTGTTCGCGCAGCCCGGCTTCTCTTCTGTCTTCATCTTTGCTGTGCACAGGAAAAGGACCTGTGGTGACGTCACTACGCTCATCACATGGTCCGTCACATGATCCATCACCATGTTAAAAGATCATGTGATGGACCATGTGATGAGCGCAGTGACGTCATCAAAGTTCCTATTCCTCAAAGAAGAACACAGCAGAGAAGCCGGGCTGCGTGAACAAGTGGATTAAAGAGGACCTTTCACCGATTATTACAATGTGAACTAAGTATACAAACATGTAGAGCGGCGCCCGGGGATCTCACTGCACTTAATATTATCCCCGGGCGCCGCTCCGTTCTCCTGCTATGCCCTCCGGTATCTCCGCTCACTAAGTTATAGTAGGCGGAGATTTCAGTCACTAAGTTATGGTAGGCGGAGTCTGTCCTTGTTCTGCTCTAGCGCTGGCCAATCGCAGCGCAGAGCTCACAGCCTGGGAGGTTATTTTCTCCCAGGCTGTGAGCTCTGCAATGCGATTGGCCAGCGCTACAGAAGAACAAGGGCAGACTCTGCCTACTATAAATTAGTGAGCGGAGATACCGGAGGGCATAGCAGGAGAATGGAGCGGCGCCAGGGGATAATAGTAAGTGCAGTGAGATCCCCTGGCGCCGCTCTACATGTCTGTATACTTAGTTCACAGTGTAATATTCGGTGAAAGGTCCTCTTTAAGGTGAGTTAAATATTTTTTTATTTTTTTAACCCCTCCAGCCCTATTGTACTTAGCATTCTGTATTAAGAATGCTATTATTTTCCCTTATAACTATGTTATAAGAGAAAATAATACAATCTACACAACACGTAACCCAAACCCGAACTTCTGTGAAGAAGTTTGGGTTTGGGTACCAAACATGCATATTTTTTTCACAGGCGTGCAAAACGCATTACAATGTTTTGCACTTGCGCGGAAAAATCACCCATTTTCCCTCAATGCACCTGCATCTTATCCGGGCCAAAAACATGAATTCCGTGTGAAAGAGGCCTAAGGGTACAGCCAGACACAGCAGCCTTTTCATAATGGAGACCGCACTGTGTAGTCCTTCTTCACTGTTAATGGGCCGCGCAGCACTTTTAAACAGGGGCTGTTGCGGGTATGGGGTTTGGCTGGTTAGTTGGGGGCACAATATGGATATTATTGCTGTTCTTGCCTGCAATCTCCTGCAGGTTATTTGACAGTAAACACACAATATTAATCAGCTCTGGCATATCCACTTCTCCAACCCCAGCGCTCTCCTGTCCTACAGGTGGGAGCTCTTCTTCTGCCATCTGCTTTTCCTCCTTTTTCACATCATCTAATATCGATGAGAATATGTCATCAGGAACATTCAGCTCCTCCTCTCTCTGCCTCTTGCTGACTTTTACAGGACATGGAGACTTTAAAGGATGATTTGGAAAAGTAAAGCAATTAAAAGATGAGGATTGGTTGGAGACAAGGGATTATGGGTGATCTCACATTCCCTGGCTTCTTACATTCACTTTGTAACATGTGCAGCCGCCATTTTAGGAAACACTAATTCGTTACTACGAAGTGGAAGGAAATTCGTATTATTTGCGAATCAAAGTTTTCCTAAACTTCAGACCGAATTCGGCTTTGAATGCTGCGCCTTGCTCAACACTATTGATGATCTATTCCTAGAAAATTTAATAGGAGCAGCATTGCTGTAAGCAGCTTCACCTACTACACAATGGAAAGAGTTTTGTACTTCCGAAGCTGACTTCTGGCACCAGAGTTACTCTGAAACAGCTTATTGGCAGGGGTGCACTGTTTTGGACCTCTACGCATCAGATATTGATAATCTGAGGGGAGGTCATCAATATTAATATCCCAGAAGACCTCTAAACTAAACTGGAGGGGGGCAGTTTTAAAAAAACATGACTTCCTAATACTTGAGTACAATGAAAAATGATCAGCCAAACTGGTTACCATATACATGTAGTTTCAGATGACCATGGACTAAATTTTCCAACCTGGCCAATAACATTTTGGCAGCCAATTTTCTGCCTTCAACTGTTGCTACTTTCTCAAACAATGGTTGGCAAAATTGGCCATTTTAATGACTTTAAGCTCAAGGTACTCTAAGCATGTGTATGATGGGATTTAGCTTAGATCCTAATCCAATACGGCTGTGATGTAATATCCTACCCAACCAGACATAACAGCTGAAACATCCCTTCACCAATTCAGAATTACCTTCTGGTGATGCTGTGGTTTGGTTTGCAGATAATGTCAGTGCCTTAGACTTACAGATCCTAATGATCTGTTTTTTTCACACACAACAGCTAAAATCCCTGCAGTCTCAAGCCACAAATTCCCAGGGTCTTGGATTCCAAATAGGAGTTTGTTTTTCACCTAGAAGCTATTGAAGAAGACCTGAGAAGATGAATATGCTTGCACCTATTTGTTTGAGTATGGGCCTGTGCAGTGACATGGTATTATCAGCAGTGGAATGAGGTTGCATTTCCTTTCCCTTTCTATTGACTTTAGGGCTAGCAGCTCACACAATAAATTGGACAAACAAGTTCCATCTGGTTAACAGTACACCCCCTAGGTAAACAAGCACTTGTTTTGGAAGAGGGTCCTCCAATGACAGCCTACTGACTGCCGATGAAGTGAGGGGGTTAGAGGGAAGATTACATTTTTTACATAGCAACAGCCTAGACAGCACTGAACAGCTGGACTGGGATTGTGTGTTCCTTTTACTAGAGACTAAATCATTTCATATATTTGCTTATGGTGGACTCCAATATTAAGTGCCCCCCCAGAGTTTATAATATACACTTATTGACAAACAAAATAATGCACCAAGAAGGAGTTGTTGGAATGGAATAAAACTTTCTATGCAGGGGCGCAGCTAAAGGCTCATGGGCCCTGGTGCAAGAGTTCCGCTTGCCCCCCCCCCCCCCTTCACTCAGCGCTGGTCCACCTAGATTTTCTGCTGCCCAAGGAAAATATTGAAATGCCCCCCCCCCCTTTCCCTCCAGTCCTACTGTTAAAGGGGTTGTCCTCTTTTTACTACATGATGACCTATCCTCAGGATAGGTCAGCCGGGGTCCTCTCGCACCCCCGACGATCAGCTATTTGAAGAGAGGGCAGCGCTCATATGAGAGCTGCTTTCTCTGTTCTGTTTACCTGCTCACCGTAGCATTTGCTGTGATGAGCAGGTAAACATAGCAGAGAAAGCAGTGCTCATACAGAAAAAAAAAAATAAGTGGACAACGCCTTTAAAGACATACTTGGAAAACATTACATACAGTGCTACAGAACATACAGGATAATACAGCACCACATATGTACCTCTTACATCCAGTGACTTCTCTTCTCTGATGTAGATATTCTCTTTCCTCTTCTTCTCCTGTCAGACCAGACCGCCATGGCACCTCGTCTCTGCAGAGTTTAACAAACAGACATCTTACTTTCCTACTTTTCCATCCTCCTCCTCACCTGATCCTGCCACCCCCAATACTGTGTCCACTGTGCTCCCCAATAATTTCCTGCAGAAACAGTCCCCCTGAAAATACTGGTACCACACAGACCCCTATAAAAACCCTAAATGAGATCCCCCCATCTCAGACCAAAACCCCTTTAGTCCTCTATGTCAGACCTCATATAAGACCCCAGTTTTATACCTCAGATCAGACCCCCATTAGACCTTCATGTAAGACCCCGACCCAATATCATACCTCAGATAAGACCCCCATTAGACCTCCAGACACCCATATGAGACCCCCATTAAACCTCCAGACCCCCCATTAGATCTCCAGACTCCCATATCAGACCTCCAAACCCCCATATCAGACCTCTAGACCCCCATTAGACCTCCAGACTCCCAATAGACCTCCATACTGCCATATCTGACCCCCATTAGACCTCCAGACCCTCAATCAGACCTCCAGACCCCCAATCAGACCCCCATTAGACCTCCAGACCCCCCTTAGACCTCCAGCCCCCAATCAGACCCCAATTAGACCCAGGCCCCCGGTCAGACATCTCCAGACTCCCCCCGCCAGACCTCTGCAGACCCCCCAGTCAGACCTCCATATCCCCCCATTAGACCACTTCAGACCCCCAGTCAGACCTCCAGACCCCCCATAGACCACTACAGACCCCAATTAGACCTCTCAAGACCCCCAGTGAGACCTCTCTAGATCCCCCTATTAGATCTCCATATCAGAGCTCAGATCAGACTGTAAAATAATAAAGTAACTTACCTCTCCTACCGCCACTCTCCTTGTCCTGACTTCTCTTCTCAGGGCCCATGCTGCAGTCAGCTGACATCCTGCAGCGTCAGGTCAGAGTGCGCTCTGTATGTCCTGATGCTGTAGGCAGCCAGGACACAGCAGCGCGGGACCTGAGAAGAGCAAGCAGGAGGAGGGGTAAGTACTGTACAGCGCTCACAGCAATTCTCTCCCCCTCTTCCTGAAGACTAGTGAGCGCTTCCATTATGGAAGCGCTCGCTAGTATTCCCTTTATAAGATGCACTGCATCTTATAAAGGAAAGAGTACAGTACCACTGGCAAGGGGGGCCCTCTGGCAGCGACCGCTGCGACCCCTATAGTTACGCCAGTGTTTCTATGTGTGAATGTACTGATGATATATGTAAGTGAATACAGTATTAGACCACAAGGATATGTTAATTGGGGAAAACTGTACAACTGAAAAGAGGCTCTAGTATCCTGTTGGGCCACCTCTAGCCCAAGATGAGGTACGGTTGATCATGGAGGCATACAGGTTCCATATGGTATACTGCAGCCAGGAGCCTACATAGAAGTGACTGGGCCCCATACCAAAGATACAAATTAGGCCCCCATGCCCCATTCATAGCCCCTCCCACTACCGGTTCCTGGCCGGCAGTGTACTATGTGAGGTATGAGGTATAAATTACATCTTGTAACTCACATATCTGTATACTGCTGTATATACTTTATATCTGTACACAGTGGGGTACATAGAGAAGCAAGGGCCCCATAGCAAGGATCAAACCAGGCCCCCCACACAGGACAGAAGTGTTCTGTGTTCTGTCCCCACATGAAGGCAAATGAAGGTGTAACTGATGATGACCTTGTCCTACCTTCGTATCCAAGCAGTGGAGCAGACCGGACCGGCAGATGCTCAGGTTAGATGGATCCAGACGTAGACATGAGGATGCAATCAAACGTGGTTTTATTTGATCCAGAGCAGTGACATACGGTGGTGCAATACAGGAATGCAGTAGATGCTGTGATGTGGATGTCTTTCCTGAGGCTAACTGCTGAGGCAGCTGCTGGTCAAAAACTGATGCCTTCACAAGCCAAGGTGTGAGTCTCCAGACACAAGGAGTGCAGCACTGAAAATGGCTACAGGAAGTGACAAGGACCAAGGCTGCTAAAACCACGCCCAGCGGAGAAAAACTTTATAGACAAGAAACAAGGCGTGCAGCATACAAATTCCGGCCAGCAGATGACAGCAGAGAACAATACATAGAAACAACATAGTAAAAGGAGACAATAATGCAGTACAGGAATTAAATTTGGGACATTTTTCCACTGCCTGATTTGCCAAAAGTTGTTCCTTTAGAGGGTAGAGTCCTGACCAAGTTTTTACCTCCAGTAGCAGAGGATACAATCACAACTAAGACTGGGACCCCACTTGCCCTGGGCCCCATATCATTTGCGTGGTCTGCCGCTATGGTAGTTACACCCCTGTCTGTACACACTGTATCTATTATACCTCGTACCTAACATATCTGTACACTGCTGTATATACTATATAACTGTACACGCTGCATCTTTTATACCTCATACCTCACAAATAAGTACACTGCTGTATATACTATATATCTGCACACACTGCATCTATTATTGTCACCACCAGACGTCTGAGAAGCTCTGACAGACGTCCTTCAGAACCTCCTCCTTGAGGTTCCTTTTGTTTTGCTTTCATTTTCTCATCTCGTTAGCCTCTCTCAGCTGTCATGTAGTTGCACTGATTGCATCCCTTTAAATCCCTCCCCATACTGCATCACTTTGCGGTTTATATTACTTCCTTGAGTGTGTGCATGCTGATGCTACTACTGAGTCTTCTACAGATAAGTTTTGTTCGTTCATTTGTGTTTTCCTGTTTGCTGGATCCCAGGTGACCCTGATTCCCTCCGTATCAAGTGTAGGGAGCCGGTGGTCGTGTCCCCTCACTATTATAGGGTGTTCAGGTGTTATACAGTCAAGGTACGAGGATATGCGATCATCTACCATTGGGATTTTCGCATAGGCTGAGCAGTTAGGGAGAGAGCCAGGTCTGATGCAGGGCTCTCCCTTTTGTTCCTTAGTTTTTGGATCCAGTTAGTCGGATCTTCATTTTGTGTCTTCTGGTTTTCTGTACACCTTCCGTGACATTATAAACCGCCAAAACCGTCTCAAGCATGGATCCGGTTTCACTTTTGACTGAACACATGCAGGGTCTTTCATTGGAGGTAGCAGATCTCCGTGAGACTCTTTCTCAGCTTCAGGTGACCGGTTCAGCTTGCGTTCATGGAGTTTGTTCTGAGCCTAAGATCTCGCTCCCGGATACGTTCTCCGGGGGTAGTGAGAATTTTGTTCGTTTTAGAGAGGCTTGCAAACTCCATTTTCACCTACTTCCCCATTCCTCTGGTGATGAGGAGCGGAGGGTGGGGATCATCATCTCGCTGCTCAGGGATAACGCTCAGTCCTGGGCCTTTTCGTTGCCGGTGGGGGCACGGCCCCTCCGTTCAGTGGATGATTTTTTTTTAGCCCTGGGTCAGATATATGATGATCCGGATCGTATTGCTCTGGCTGAGTCTAGACTACGTCTTTTATGCCAGGGTAAACAGTCCGCAGAGATATACTGTTCAGAATTTTGGAGATGGGCAGCTGATACTGGTTGGAATGATGCTGCACTCCGAAGTCAATTTTGCCATGGTCTTTCAGAGGGATTGAAAGATGCATTTGACTTTCATGAGAGACCTACCTCCTTGGACTCTGCCATGTCTCGGGCCGTTCGTATTGACAGGCGTCTTAGAGAGAGAGGAGAGATCACTCCTTCCTGTCATACTCAGTCCAAGGACAGTGCGGTGGTCTCATTCAGTGCACAGGGGTCTCAGTCGCTCTCAATCCCTTCTGAGCAGGAGCCCATGCAGCTGGGTTTGATTGCCTCTGACAATAGAAGATTCAGCCCTCATAGGAAGGTTTGTTTCTGTTGTGGGGGTATAAATCATTTGGCAAATGTTTGTCCCTCTAGGAGATTCAGGCAGTTTTTTGAGAGTAATAAAGTAACAAAAAGAAAAAAATCCTCTAAATACTTTCCATCTGTTACTATTGGCAAGGTTGATGCGGAAATTGAAGGTTTTCCGTTTGCTTGTAGTTCCCGTTTTGTCCTACCTGCCAGGGTGGCGCTAGAGAGCAAGAACATTTTTTGTGAGATTTTTGTAGATAGTGGAGCAGCTGTCAATCTCATTGATAATCAATTTGCTATAACTCATGGTTTCCAGGTATGCACTTTGGGAAAGGATATACCTGTTTTTGCTATTGATTCCGTTCCACTTTCTCAGAAATCGTTAAAGGGCATAGTTCCCAATATCCGTTTGATTGTAAGTGATACTCATGTTTAGGATGTGTCATGTTTCGTCCTAAGCGGGTTGCCTACTCCTCTAGTGTTGGGGCTACCCTGGCTCACTAAACATAACCCCACCATTGATTGGCAAGCGAGGCAAATAAATGGTTGGAGTGACTTTTGCAGAGAGAATTGCCTCACGACATCTGTTTCTGAGGTTTCTACTAAGACTGTACCATCTTTTCTCTCAGAATTTTCGGATGTGTTCTCTGAGAGTGGTGTTCAGGACTTGCCCCCGCACAGGGAGTACGATTGTAGGATTAATCTCACCCCAGGCGCCAAGCTGCCTAAATCTCGTTTATACAATCTCTCCCAACCTGAAAGGGTTGCTATGCGTGCTTATATCTCTGAGAGTCTGAGAAAGGGACACATACGACCCTCGAAGTCATCTGTTGCCGCAGTTTTTTTCTTTGTTAAGAAAAAAGATGGTTCTTTAAGACCATGTCTGGATTTCAGGGAGCTGAACAGTATCACAATTCGCGACCCTTATCAGCTTCCTCTGATCCCGGACCTGTTTAACCAGATTGTTGGGGCTAAAGGTTTTTCCAAGTTGGATCTAAGAGGGGCATACAACCTGGTCAGGGTCAGAGAAGGAGACGAATGGAAGACGGCCTTCAATACCCCTGAGGGCCATTTTGAGAATTTGGTTATGCCTTTTGGTTTGATGAATGCTCCAGCCGTCTTTCAGCATTTTGTGAACAGCATTTTTTATCATTTAATGGGGAAATTTGTATTAGTGTATCTAGATGACATTTTGATTTTTTCTCCTGATTTCAAAACTCATAAGGAACACTTACGTCAGGTCTTGCTCATCCTGCGGGAGAATAAATTGTACGCTAAACTGGAAAAATGTGTGTTTGCGGTTCCAGAAATTCAATTTCTGGGGTTTCTTCTCTCCGCTTCTGGTTTTCGCACGGACCCCGAGAAGGTCCGCGCTGTGCTTGAGTGGGAGCTTCCTGATAATCAGAAGGCGCTGATGCGTTTTTTGGGTTTTGCCAATTATTACAGGAAGTTTATTTTGAATTACTCCTCTGTTGTTAAACCACTCACTGATATGACTAGAAAGGGGGTAGATTTTTCCTCCTGGTCGGTAGAGGCGCGTAAGGCCTTTTCTAATATAAAGGAGAGTTTTGCTTCTGCTCCCATCTTGGTACAACCTGATGTTTCTCTACCCTTCATAGTTGAGGTTGATGCTTCTGAGGTGGGTGTGGGTGCGTCTTGTCTCAGGGTCCCTCTCCTGCCAAATGGCGACCGTGTGCCTTTTTCTCGAAGAAACTCTCCTCTGCAGAGAGAAATTACGATGTGGGAGATAGGGAGTTGTTGGCCATCAAGTTGGCTTTTGAGGAATGACGCCATTGGCTAGAGGGAGCCAGACACCCTATTACCGTGTTTACTGACCATAAGAATCTGGCCTACTTGGAGTCAGCCAAGCGTCTGAACCCGAGACAGGCCAGATGGTCTTTGTTCTTTTCAAGGTTTAATTTTGTTGTCACGTTCCGCCCTGGGGTTAAGAATGTGAAGGCGGATGCCCTGTCACGTTGTTTTCCGGGAGGTGGGAATTTTGAAGACCCGGGTCCCATTTTGGCTGCAGGTGTGGTGGTCTCTGCTCTTTATCCTGAATTGGAGGCAGAGGTTCAGGTAGCCCAGTCAGAGGCTCCTGATCTTTGTCCTCCTGGGAGGTTGTTAGTGCCTCTCGCTTGAAGACACAAGATTTTTAAGGAACACCACGATACTGTCCTTGCTGGGCACCCGGGGGCAAGAGCCACACTGGATCTCATCGCTCGGAGATTCTGGTGGCCGGCGCTTCGTAAGTCAGTTGAGTGTTTTGTGGCAGCCTGCGAGACCTGCGCTTGTGCCAAGGTCCCTCATTCACGGCCATCAGGTCCTCTCCTTCCGTTACCCATTCCTTCCCGTCCTTGGACACATCTGTCCATGGACTTCATTACGGACCTGCCTCGTTCCTCGGGGAAGACTGTGATTCTGGTGGTGGTGGACCGTTTTAGCAAAATGGTGCATTTCATTCCTTTTCCTGGCTTGCCCAATGCTAAGACGCTGGCGCAGGCATTTATTGATCACATTGTCAAATTGCATGGTATTCCTTCAGACATAGTCTCTGATAGGGGCACACAGTTTGTTTCCAGATTCTGGAAGGCTTTCTGTTCTCGCTTGGGGGTTCGGTTGTCATTCTCTTCTGCTTTCCACCTGCAGTCGAATGGTCAGACAGAGCGCGTCAATCAGAATCTGGAGACATATCTGCGCTGTTTTGTGGCAGAGAATCAGGAGGATTGTTGTTCTTTTTTGTCCCGTGCTGAGTTTGCTTTAAATAACCGTCGTCAGGAGTCCTCTGATAAGTCACCATTTTTTGGTGCATATGGGTTTCATCCGCAGTTTGGGACATTCTCTGGAGAGGGGTCTTCTGGTTTACCTGATGAGGACAGATTCTCCTCGTCTTTGTCATCTATTTGGCAAAAGATTCAGGATAATCTAAAGAGCATGAGTGAGAGATATAAGCGTGTGGCGGATAAGAGACGTGTGCCTGGTCCGGACCTGAATGTTGGTGATCTGGTGTGGTTGTCTACTAAGAATATCAAATTGAAGGTTCCCTCCTGGAAGTTGGGTCCTAAGTTTATTGGGCCTTACAAAATCTTGTCCGTCATCAATCCTGTTGCCTACCGTCTTGATCTTCCTCAGACTTGGAAAATCCATAATGTTTTTCATAAGTCCTTATTAAAACCTTATGTTCAACCCATTGTACCCTCGTCTTTGCCTCCTCCTCCAATTGTGGCTGATGGTAATCTTGAATTTCAGGTCTCTAGGATTGTGGATTCTCGTGTTGTCCGCGGTTCTCTCTAGTACCTCGTTCATTGGGAGGGTTATGGTCCTGAGGAGAGGATGTGGGTCCCAGTGACGGACATTAAGGCCACTCGTCTCATCAGGGCTTTCCATAGGTCCCATCCTGAGAAGGTGGGCTCTGAGTGTCCGGAGTCCACTCGTAGAAGGAGGGGTACTGTCACCACCAGACATCTGAGAAGCTCTGACAGACGTCCTTCAGAACCTCCTCCTTGAGGTTCCTTTTGTTTTGCTTTCATTTTCTCATCTCGTTAGCCTCTCTCAGCTGTCATGTAGTTGCATTGATTGCATCCCTTTAACCTGCTCACGACCGCCGTACGCAGGATTGCGTCTTCGCGGCAGTCGTGCTGCTCTGGGTGGACGCGCCGGTGCGTCCTCTCGCGAGACGCGAGATTTCGGGGAAAGCCGGCCCGCGCATGCGCATCGCGGGCCGGCAAAATTCAAAGGACAAGTTCGTCATCAACCTGCCAGCCACGATCATTGGCTGGCAGGTTGATGATTTTCAAAAAAACGAATCAGCAGCCAGATACCACATCATATTAGTAAATATGATGTGGTTATATGGCTGCTGTGCTCCTCTGCTCCTTCTTTTGGTCGGTTGGTTCCAGCGGAGGAGCAGAGGAGCACACATCACTGTGAGTACCCACTACACCACACTTAGCCCCCAGATCACCTCCCAGCACCCCAATTAACCCTTTGATCACCCCTACTTGCCCCTGTCAATCACTAGTGAAAAGGAAAAAAGTGATCAGTCCCTTATTCGCTGATTAGCGTATCGCTAATCAGCATTTGTACTTTTATAGTATCTGGAAGTGATCAAAACTGATCACGGTCAGATCTATAATTGTATTAGTGTCACTTTAGTTCGCCCTCCACCCAAAACGCAGTGTGTGCCCGATCAGGCCTGATCGGTCGCCCACACATGCGTTCACCCACGCCCGCCCCACCGCAGTGACAAAAAAATATATATTTTTTGATCACTGCACATTCACTTTACACGCACTGCGGCGATAAAAAAAATCTGTTTTGATATTTTTTATCAACCGCAGCGGCCTCCGGTACTTCGCTAGCCTCCCCTTTGTAAGACAGGCTTGCTTTTTTTTCTTGGGTAGTCTCAGGGAATACCCCTAAATTTAGTTGCCCAAATGTCAAACAGGGGGTATTCTTCTGAAGAGGCCTGCAGGCTTCTGACCCAGTCGGATGAGGAATGGGAACCCTCATCTGACGAATCTAGCGGGCCAGAATACAAACCTGTAGAAAGCAGTGGCGTTCTGACCCAAAGTTCGGACGAGGAGGCTGAGGTCCCTGATAGCACCAGGCGTACCCGGCCCCGTGTCGCTAGACCGCAGGTTGCGCAGGATCCGCTTCAAGAGCAGCAGAGTGGGGCTGGTGCTGTCGGATTACGTGGTGAGGCATACACCAGCAGCCCAGCCCTTCCTGGACCTAGTACCAGCACTGCCGTACAACCTGGTGAATTGGCGAGCACCAGAAGGGCAGTTGAAGCTGGTACGGTGGCACGAGCAGTAGTGACCCCGTCGCAGCCACCGCAAAGACGTGCCCGTAGAGCCCCTAGAATCCCTGAGGTGCTGGCAAACCCTGATTGGCAGTCCCCAACTTCAGCCGCACCTGTAGTTTTCCATTTCACTGCCCAGTCTGGAGTTCGGGTTGAGACAGCTCAGATCGGTTCGGCCCTGGGATTTTTTGAGCTGTTCTTGACTGCGGAGCTCTTGGACTTAGTCGTGGCCGAAACAAATCGGTATGCCACACAATTTATATCCGCCAACCCGGGAGGCTCTTATGCCCAGTCTTTCCGGTGGAAACCAGTCCAAGTTTCCAAAATTAAAACTTTTCTGGGCCTCCTCCTCAACATGGGTCTAACTAAAAAGCATGAATTGCGGTCATATTGGTCCACGAACCCAATTCATCACATGCCCATGTTCTCTGCTGCTATGTCCAGGACACGATTTGAGACTATCCTGCGTTTCCTGCACTTTAGTGATAACAGCACCTCCCGTCCCAGAGGCCACCCTGCTTTTGACCGGCTCCAGAAAATTCGGCCCCTCATAGACCATTTCAACCTGAAATTTGCAGATTTGTATACCCCTGAGCAAAACATCTGCGTAGACGAGTCCCTGATACATTTTACTGGGCGCCTTGGCTTCAAACAATACATCCCAAGCAAGCGCGCCCGGTATGGGGTCAAATTGTATAAGCTCTGTGAAAGGGCCACAGGCTATACCCACAAATTTCGGATCTATGAGGGAAAAGATCAGACCCTGGAGCCGGTCGGTTGCCCTGACTACCTGGGGAGCAGTGGGAAGACAGTCTGGGACTTGGTGTCACCCTTATTCGGCAAGGGGTACCATCTTTATGTGGACAATTTTTACACAAGTGTGGCCCTCTTTAGGCATTTGTTTCTAGAACGGATTGGCGCCTGTGGCACCGCGCAAACTAGTCGCGCGGACTTCCCCCAACGGCTCGTTACCACCCGTCTTGCAAGGGGGCAGAGGGCCGCACTGTGTAACGAAGAACTGCTCGCGGTGAAATGGAGAGACAAGCGTGACGTTTACATGCTCTCCTCCATTCACGCAGACACGACAATCCAAATTGAGCGAGCAACCCGTGTCATTGAAAAGCCCCTCTCAGTCCACGACTATAATTTGCTCATGGGAGGGGTGGACTTCAATGACCAGATGTTGGCTACGTATTTAGTGTCCCGCAGAACCAGACGCTGGTATAGGAAGGTGTCTGTATATTTAATTCAATTGGCTCTGTATAATAGTTTTGTTCTCTACAGTAAGGCTGGGAGAACTGGATCCTTCCTCAAATTTCAGGAAGAGATCATCGCGAACCTCCTGTACCCAGGAGGTTCTGTGGCCCCATCCACCAGTGTAGTTAGCCGTCTACACGAGCGACATTTCCCCAGTGTCGTTCCTGGTACCTCAAACCGACCGCCACCCCGAAAAAAATGTCGTGTCTGTAGCAGGAGTGGAATAAGGCGTGACACCCGCTATTTCTGTCCTGACTGTCCTGACCACCTACCCTATGCTTTGGAGAGTGTTTCCGGAAGTACCACTCACAGGTACACTATTAGCATAGGGATCATCTCACCAGGACAGGCACACAGGGCTATTAGGGCCCATTCACTCACACAGCTGCTGCAAACGTCTCCTTTCACCTGGGACAAAGTGCATAACGCACTTCGCCACATCTTTGGGCGATTTGCGCTTTGCACATTGACCCATGGGGAAGAAGAGGTTTGTTCTATAAAGGTAAAAAAAAAAAAAAAAACACCAGTAAGCAAAAAGGTTAATGTTTAGTTCAAAAAGTTAAAGTTTATGTATTCTGTTCCAAAGTTAATAAAATTATTGCGTTGTGGCCTGTTTTTTTTTTTTTTTTTTTTTTACCTTCCAGGTGGACCAACCGATCTACTAGCTGCAGCACTGATGTGCATTCTGACAGAAGCATTGCGCTGCTGTCAGATTACACGCAAGTCGGTGTATGCGGCGCTGCAAGACGAGATTTCTCCTCTGCAGTAACAGATACGTTTGCCGAGGCATACGAGCTGAGGAGGAGGCGGCGTTCCTATGCTTTGGCAAACACTTTGTATATAAAAAAAATTAAAAAAAATCCCAGCAATGATTTATTCATCCACATCGATTGATGTGAATGGAGAAATCTGGTTTGCCAGGGCATACGAGCTAAGTGGGTATGGATGTTGGGCGGAGCTCCTATGTCCTGGCAGACGCCTTTCCCCTCCTTTTTTTTATTTTTTTTTTGGCAGAGATTTTTTCATCCACATTGATCGATGCGAATGAAGAAATCTGTGCCGTTCATTTTTTTCTTTCAGCCCAGAGGCTGAACGGAAAAAAAAATCTCATTACCTGTATGCTCAATATAAGGAGAAAAGCAGAAACTCCTAATGCTGGCCATACATGTAATGATTGCGGAGACCCTCAAATGCCAGGGCAGTACAAACACCCCACAACTGACCCCATTTTGGAAAGAAGACACCCCAAGGTATTCGCTGAGGGGCATATTGAGTCCATGAAAGATTTAAATTTTTGTCCTAAGCAGAAAGTGAGACTTTGTGAGAAAAAAAAAAAAAAAAAAAATTTCCGCTAACTTATGCCAAAAAATACATTTCTATGAACTCGCCATGCCCCTCATTGAATACCTTGGGGTGTCTTCTTTCCAAAGTGGGGTCACATGTGGGGTATTTATACTGCCCTGGCTTTTTAGGGGCCCTAAAGCATGAGAAGAAGTCTGGGATCTAAATGTCTAAAAATGCCCTCCTAAAAGGAATTTGGGCACTTTTGCAGCCTAGATGCGCAAAAGTGTCACACATCTGGTATCGCCGTACTCAGGAGAAGCTGGGGAATGTGTTTTGGGGTGTCATTTTACATATACCCATGCTGGGTGAGATAAATATCTTGGTCAAATGCCAACTTTGTATAAAAAAAATGGAAAAGTTGTCTTTTGCCGAGTTATTTATCTCACCCAGCATGGGTATATGTAAAAAGACACCCCAAAACACATTGCCCTACTTCTTCTGAGTACGGCGATACCAGATGTGTGACACTTTTTTGCAGCCAAGGTGGGCAAATGGGCCCACATTCCAAAGAGCACCTTTCGGATTTCACAGGCCATTTTTTACAGATTTTGATTTCAAACTACTTCGCACGCATTAGGGCCCCTAAAATGCCAGGGCAGTATAACTACCCCACAAGTGACCCCATTTTGGAAATAAGACACCCCAAGGTATTCCGTGAGGGGCATAGTGAGTTCATGGAAGTTTTTATTTTTTCACTGTTAAAGGGGCAATCAATGTTAAAGGGGAGGGCATTGTGGAGGTCATTGTTAAAGAGGCGGGCACTGTGTAGCTCAATGTTAAAGGGGCAGTCACTGTTAAAGGGGCGGGTACAGTGGAGGTCTCTGCTAAAGGGGCGGGCACTGTGGAGGTCATTGTTTAAGAGGCGGGCACTGTGGAGCTCACTGTTAAAGGGGCAGGCACTGTGGAGGTCACTATTAAATGGGCAGACACTATGGAGGTCACTGTTAAAGGGGCAGGCACTGCAGAGGTCACTGTTAAAGGGACGGGCACTGTGGAATTCACTGTTAAAGGAGCGGGTACTGTGAAAGTCACTGGTAAAGGGGCATGCATTGTGGAATTCAATGTTAAAGGGGAAGGTACTGTGCAGGTCACTGTTAAAGGGGCGGACACTATGAAGGTCACTGTTAAAGGGGTGGTCAATGTTAAAGGGGCGGGCACTGTGGAGGTCACTGTTAAAGGACCAGGTACTGTGGATGTCAATGTTAAAGGGGTGGACACTATAAAGGTCAGTGTTAAAGGGGCAAGCACTGTGCAGTTCTCTGTTAAAGGGGCGGGCACTGTGGAAGTCACTGTTAAAGAGGCAGGCACTGTGGGTATTACTGTTAAAGGGGCGGCCATTATGAAGGTCACTGTTAAAGGGGTGGTCAATGTTAAAGGGGCGGCCACTGTGCAGGTCACTGTTAAAGATGCTTTCATTGTTAAAGTGGCAGGCACTGTGGAGGTCACTGTTAAAGGGGCAGGCACTGTGGAGGTCACTGTTAAATGGACGGGCACTGTGGAGGTCAATGTTAAAGGGACGGCCACTGTGGAGGTCACTGTTAAAAGGGCGGGCACTGTGGAGGTCACTGTTAAAGGGGAAGACACTTTGGAGATCACTGTTAAAGGGTCAGGCACTGCAGAAGTCACTGTTAAAGAGGTGGGCACTGTGGAAGTCACTGTTAAAGGGACAGGCAATGTGGAAGTCACTGTTAAAGGGACAGGCAATGTGGAGGTCACTGTTAAAGGGGCAGGTACTGTGGAGGTTACTGTTAAAGAAGCGGACACTGTAAAGGTCACTGTTAAAGTGGCAGGCACTGTAGAGGTCACTGTTAAAAGGGCGGGAGATGTGGAGGTCACTGTTAAAGGGGCGGTCAATGTTAAAGGGGTGGGCATTGTGGAGGTAACTGTTAAAGGGACGGACACTGTGGAGGTCCCTATTAAAGGGGCGGGCACAGTGAAGGTGACTGTTAAAAGGGCGGAAGAAGTGGAGGTCAATGTTAAAAGGGCGGGAGATGTGGAGGTCACTGTTAAAGGGGCGGTCAATGTTAAAGGGGCGGGCATTTTGGAGGTCACTGTTAAAGGGGCGGACACTGTGGAGGTCACTATTAAAGGGGAGGCCACTATGAAGGCCACTGTTAAATGGGTGGTCAATGTTAAAGGGGCGGGCATTGTGGAGGTCATTGTTAAAGGGGCAGACACTGTGGAGGTCACTATTAAACATGCGGGCACTGTGAAGGTCACTGTTAAAGGGGTAGTCAATGTTAAAGGGACGGTTACTGTGGAGGTCACTGTTAAAGAGGCGGGTACTGTGCAAGTCACTGTTAAAGGGGCGGGCATTGTGAAGGTCACTGTTAAAGGGCCGGCCACTATGAAGGTTTTTTTAATGGGGTGGTCAATATTAAAGAGGCGGGCACTGTAGAGGTCACTGTTAAAGGGACAGGTACTGTGGAGGTCACTGTTAAAGGGGCGGACAGTGTGGAGGTCACTGTTAAAGAGATGGGCACTGTGGAGGTCACTGTTAAAGAGAAGGTCACTATGAAGATCACTGTTAAAGGGGTGGTCAATGTTAAAAGGGCAGGCACTATGGAGGTCACTGTTAAAGGGGCGAGCACTGTGGAGATCACTGTTAAAGGGGCGGGCACTGTGGAGGTCACTGTTAAAGAGGTGGGCACTATGGAGGTCACTGTTAAAGTGGCGGGCACTGTGGAAGTCACTGTTAAAGGGGCAGGTAGTGTGGAGGGCACTGTTAAAGTAGCGGCAACTATGAAGGTCACTATTAAAGGTGTAATTACTGTTAAAGGGTCGGGCACTGTGGAGGTCACTGTTAAAGGGGCGGACACTGTGGAGGTCACTGTTGAAGAGAAGGTCACTATGAAGATCACTGTTAAAGGGGTGGTCAATGTTAAAAGGGCAGGCACTATGGAGGTCACTGTTAAAGGGGCGAGCACTGTGGAGATCACTGTTAAAGGGGCGGGCACTGTGGAGGTCACTGTTAAAGAGGTGGGCACTGTGGAGGTCACTGTTAAAGCTGGCGGGCACTATGGAAGTCACTGTTAAAGGGGCAGGTAGTGTGGAGGGCACTGTTAAAGTAGCAGCAACTATGAAGGTCACTATTAAAGGTGTGATCACTGTTAAAGGGTCGGGCACTGTTGAGGTCACTGTTAAAGGGGCAGGCACTGTGGAATTCACTGTTAAAGTTGCGGGCACTATGGAAGTCACTGTTAAATGGGCAGCCACTATGAAGGTCACTGTTAAAGGGGTGGTCAATGTTAAAGGGGCGGGCACTGTGGAGCTTACTGTTAAAGGGGTGGGCACTGTTAAAGGGACAGGCACTGTGGAGGTCACTGTAAAAGGGGTGGGCACTGTGGAGGTCGGTGTTAAAGGGACGGCCACTGTGGAGGTCAATGTTAACCACCTCCCGACCGCTGTACGCACCGATGCGTCCGGGAGGTGGTTGTTTAGTTCCTCCTGGACGCATCGGCGCGTCCTCTCGCGAGACGCGAGATTACGTCACAGCCGGCCCGCGCATGCGCATCGCGGGCCGGCATTTCGCAGAAGACTATTTCGTCAGCAGCCTGCCGGCCACGATCATTGGCTGGCAGGCTGCTGATTTTTTAAAAATCCAATCAGCAGCCATATAACCCCACATATTAGTAAATATGATGGGGTTATATGGCTGCTGTGCTCCTCTGCTCCTTCTTTTGGTCGGTTGGTTCCAGCAGAGGAGCAGAGGAGCACATCTTTACTGTGAGTACCCACCACACCACATTTAGCCCCCAGATCACCCCAATTAACCCTTTGATCACCCCTTTTATCCCCCCCTGTCAATCACTAGTGAAAGGAAAAAAGTGATCAGTGCAAACTGTCACTTTTTTTTTTCACTGTTATTGACCGTTAGGTTTTAGGTATAGTTTAGGTCCCTTGGTTAGGTAGTTAGCGATCAGTTAGCGCCCAGCCCACCGCACCGCAGTCCGTTATTCGCTGATTAGCGTATCGCTAATCAGCATTTGTACTTTTATAGTATCTGAAAGTGATCAAAACTGATCACGGTCAGATCTATAATAGTACTAGTGTCACTTTAGTTCGCCCTCCACCCAAAACGCAGTGTTTGCCCGATCAGGCCTGATCGGTCGCCCACACGTGCGTTCGCCCACACCCGCCCCACCGCAGTGACAAAAATTTTTTATTTTTTTAAAACACTGCACATTCACTTTACACGCACTGCGGCGATAAAAAAATCAGTTTTGATATTTTTTATCAACCGCAGCAGCCTCCGGTACTTCGCTAGCCTCCCCTTTGTAAGACAGGCTTGCTTTTTTTTTCTTGGGTAGTCTCAGGGAATACCCCTAAATTTAGTTGCCCACATGTCAAACAGGGGGTATTCCTCTGAAGAGGCCTACAGGCTTCTGACCCAGTCGGATGAGGAGTGGGAACCCTCATCTGATGAATCCAGCGGGTCAGAATACGAACCTGTAGAAAGCAGTGGCTCTCTGACCCAAAGTTCGGACGAGGAGGCTGAGGTCCCTGATAGCACCAGGCGTACCCGGCCCCGTGTCGCTAGACCGCAGGTTGCGCAGGATCCGCTTCAAGAGCAGCAGAGTGGGGCTGGTGCTGTCGGATTACGTGGTGAGGCATACACCAGCAGCCCAGCCCTTCCTGGACCTAGTACCAGCACTGCCGTACAACCTGGTGAAGTAGCGAGCACCAGAAGGGCAGTTGAAGCTGGTACGGTGGCACGTGCAGTAGTGACCCCGTCGCAGCCACCGCAAAGACGTGCCCGTAGAGCCCCTAGAATCCCAGAGGTGCTGGCAAACCCTGATTGGCAGTCCCCAACTTCAGCCGCACCCGTAGTTTTCCCTTTCACCGCCCAGTCTGGAGTTCGGGTTGAGACGGCTCAGATCGGTTCGGCCCTGGGATTTTTTGAGCTGTTCTTGACTGCGGAGCTTTTAGACTTAGTCGTGGCAGAGACAAACCGGTATGCCACACAATTTATCACCGCTAACCCGGAAAGCTTTTATGCCCAGCCTTTCCGGTGGAAACCAGTCCAAGTTTCCGAATTTAAAACTTTTCTGGGCCTCCTCCTCAACATGGGCCTGACAAAAAAACATGAATTGCGGTCATATTGGTCCACGAACCCAATTCATCACATGCCCATGTTCTCTGCTGCTATGTCCAGGACACGATTTGAGGTCATCCTGCGTTTCCTGCACTTTAGCGACAACACCGCCTCCCGTCCCAGGGGCCACCCTGCTTTTGACCGGCTCCACAAAATTCGGCCCCTCATAGACCATTTCAACCAGAAATTTGCAGATTTGTATACCCCTGAGCAAAACATCTGCATAGACGAGTCCCTAATACATTTTACCGGGCGCCTTGGCTTCAAACAATACATCCCAAGCAAGCGCGCCCGGTATGGGGTCAAATTGTATAAGCTCTGTGAAAGGGCCACAGGCTATACCCACAAATTTCGGGTCTATGAGGGAAAAGATCAGACCCTGGAGCCGGTCGGTTGCCCTGACTACCTGGGGAGCAGTGGGAAGACAGTTTGGGACTTGGTGTCACCCTTATTCGGCAAGGGGTACCATCTTTATGTGGACAATTTTTACACAAGTGTGGCCCTCTTTAGGCATTTGTTTCTAGAACGGATTGGCGCCTGTGGTACCGCGCGAACTAGTCGCGCGGGCTTCCCCCAACGGCTCGTTACCACCCGTCTTGCAAGGGGGCAGAGGGCCGCACTGTGTAACGAAGAACTGCTCGCGGTGAAATGGAGAGACAAGCGTGACGTTTACATGCTCTCCTCCATTCACGCAGACACGACAATCCAAATTGAGCGAGCAACCCGTGTCATTGAAAAGCCCCTCTCAGTCCACGACTATAACCTCCACATGGGAGGGGTCGACTTCAATGACCAGATGTTGGCTCCGTATTTAGTTTCCCGACGCACCAGACGCTGGTATAAGAAGGTGTCTGTATATTTAATTCAATTGGCTCTGTACAATAGTTTTGTTCTCTACAGTAAGGCTGGGAGAACTGGATCCTTCCTCAAATTTCAGGAAGAGATCATCGCGAACCTCCTGTATCCAGGAGGTTCCGTGGCCCCATCCACCAGTGTAGTTAGCCGTCTACACGAGCGACACTTCCCCAGTGTCGTTGCTGGTACCTCAAACCGACCGCCACCCCGAAAAAAATGTCGTGTCTGTAGCAGGAGTGGAATAAGGCGTGACACCCGTTATTTCTGTCCTGACTGTCCCGACCACCCTGCCCTATGCTTAGGGGAGTGTTTCCGAAAGTACCACACACAGGTACACCTAGCATAGGGATCACATCTCACCAGGATAGGCACACAGGGCTATTAGGGCCCATTCACTCACAGCTGCTGCAAACGTCTCCTTTCACATGGGACAAAGTGCATAACGCACTTCGCCACATCTTTGGGCGATTTGCGCTTTGCACATTGACCCATGGGGAAGGAGAGGTTTGTTCTATAAAGGTAAAAAAAAAAAAAAAAAAAACAGGTAAGCAAACAGGTTAATGTTTAGTTCCAAAAGTTAAAGTTACATGTTCTGTTCCAAAGTTAATAAAATTATTGCGTTGTGGCCTGGTTTTTTCATTTTTTTTTTTTTTTTGTCTTTTTACCTTCCAGGTGGACCAACCGATCTACTAGCTGCAGCACCGATGTGCATTCTGACAGAAGCATTGCGCTGCTGTCAGATTACACGCAAGTCGGTGTATGCGGCGCTGCAAGACGGGATTTTCTCCTCTGCAGTGACAGATACGTTTGCCAAGGCATACGAGCTGAGGAGGAGGCGGCGTTCCTATGCTTTGGCAAGCATTTTGTATATATATATATATATAAAAAAAAAAAAATCCCGGCAATGATTTATTCATCCACATCGATTGATGCGAATGGAGAAATCTGGTTTGCCAGGGCATACGAGCTAAGTGGGTATGGATGTAGGGCGGAGCTCCTATGTCCTGGCAGACGCCTTTCCCCTCCATTTTTTTTTTTTGGCAGAGATTTTTTCATCCACATTGATCGATGCGAATGAAGAAATCTGTGCCGTTCATTTTTTTCTTTCAGCCCAGAGGCTGAACGGAAAAAAAAATCTCATTACCTGTATGCTCAATATAAGGAGAATAGCAGAAACTCCTAATGCTGGCCATACATGTAATGATTGCGGAGACCCTCAAATGCCAGGGCAGTACAAACACCCCACAACTGACCCCATTTTGGAAAGAAGACACCCCAAGGTATTTGCTGAGGGGCATATTGAGTCCATGAAAGATTGAAATTTTTGTCCTAAGTTAGCGGAAAGTGAGACTTTGTGAGAAAAAACAAAAAAAAATCAATTTCCGCTAACTTATGCGAAAAAAAAAAAAATTCTATGAACTTGCCAGGCCCCTCATTGGATACCTTGGGGTGTCTTCTTTCCAAAGTGGGGTCACATGTGGGGTATTTATACTGCCCTGGCTTTTTAGGGGCCCTAAAGCGTGAGAAGAAGTCTGGGATCCAAATGTCTAAAAATGCCCTCCTAAAAGGAATTTGGGCCCCTTTGCGCATCTAGGCTGCAAAAAAGTGTGACACATCTGGTATCGCCGTACTCAGAAGAAGTTGGGGAATGTGTTTTGGGGTGTCATTTTACATATACCCATGCTGGGTGAGAAAAATATCTTGGTCAAATGCCAACTTTGTATAAAAAAATGGGAAAAGTTGTCGTTTGCCAAGATATTTCTCTCACCCAGCATGGGTATATGTAAAATGACACCCCAAAACACATTCCCCAACTTCTCCTGAGTACGGCGATACCAGATGTGTGACACTTTTTTGATGCCAAGGTGGGCAAAGGGGCGCATATTCCAAAGTGCACCTTTCGTATTTCACCGGTCATTTTTTACAGATTTTGATTGCAAAGTACTTCTCACACATATGGGCCCCTAAATTGCCAGGGCAGTATAACTACGCCACAAGTGACCCCATTTTGGAAAGAAGACACCCCAAGGTATTCCGTGAGGGGCATGGCGAGTTCCTAGAATTTTTTATTTTTTGTCGCAAGTTAGTGGAATATGAGACTTTGTAAGGAAAAAAGAGAAAAAAAAAAAAATCATCATTTTCCGCTAACTTGTGACAAAAAATAAAAAATTCTAGGAACTCGCCGTGCCCTTCACGGAATACCTTGGGGTGTCTTCTTTCCAAAATGGGGTCACTTGTGGCGTAGTTATACTGCCCTGGCAATTTAGGGGCCCAAATGTGTGAGAAGTACCTTGCAATCAAAATGTGTAAAAAATGCCCTGCAAAATCCGAAAGGTGCACTTTGGAATATGTGCCCCTTTGCCCACCTTGGCAGCAAAAAAGTGTGACACATCTGGTATCGCCGTACTCAGGAGAAGTTGGGGAATGTGTTTTGGGGTGTCATTTTACATATACCCATGCTGGGTGAGAAAAATATCTTGGTCAAATGCCAACTTTGTATAAAAAAATGGGAAAAGTTGTCGTTTGCCAAGATATTTCTCTCACCCAGCATGGGTATATGTAAAATGACACCCCAAAACACATTCCCCAACTTCTCCTGAGTACGGCGATACCACATGTGTGACACTTTTTTGCTGCCAAGGTGGGCAAAGGGGCGCATATTCCAAAGTGCACCTTTCGGATTTCACCGGTCATTTCTTACACATTTTGATTGCAAAGTTCTTCTCACACATTTGGGCCCCTAAATTGCCAGGGCAGTATAACTACGCCACAAGTGACCCCATTTTGGAAAGAAGACACCCCAAGGTATTCTGTGAGGGGCATGGCGAGTTCCTAGAATTTTTTATTTTTTGTCGCAAGTTAGTGGAATATGAGACTTTGTAAGAAAAAAATAAAATAAAAAATCATCATCATTTTCCGCTAACTTGTGACAAAAAATTAAAAGTTCTATGAACTCACTATGCCCATCAGCGAATACCTTAGGGTGTCTACTTTCCGAAATGGGGTCATTTGTGGGGTAGTTATACTGTTTGGGCATTGTAGAACCTCAGGAAACATGACAGGTGCTCAGAAAATCAGAGCCGTTTCAAAAAGCGGAAATTCACATTTTTGTACCATAGTTTGTAAATGCTATAACTTTTACCCAAACCATTTTTTTTTTGCCCAAACATTTTTTTTTTATCAAAGACATGTAGAACTATAAATTTAGCGAAAAATTTATATATGGATGTCGTTTTTTTTGCAAAATTTCACAGCTGAAAGTGAAAAATGTCATTTTTTTGCAAAAAAAATCGTTATATTTTGATTAATAACAAAAAAAGTAAAAATGTCAGCAGCAATAAAATACCACCAAATGAAAGCTCCATTAGTGAGAAGAAAAGGAGGTAAAATTCATTTGGGTGGTAAGTTGCATGACCGAGCGATAAACGGTGAAAGGAGTGTAGTGCCGAAGTGTAAAAAGTGGCCTGGTCATGAAGGGGGTTTCACCTAGCGGGGCTGAAGTGGTTAAAGGGACGGCCACTGTGGAAGTCACTGTTAAAGGGCAGGTAGTGTGGAGGGCACTGTAAAAGTAGCGGCCACTATGAAGGTCACTATTAAAAGTGTGAACAATGTTAAAGGGGCGGGCACTGTGGAGGTCACTGTTAAAGGGGCAGGCACTGTGGAAGTCACTGTTAAAGTTGCGGGCACTATGGAAGTCACTGTTAAATGGGCAGCCACTATGAAGGTCACTGTTAAAGGGGTGGTCAATGTTAAAGGGGCGGGCACTGTGGAGCTCACTGTTAAAGGGGTGGGCACTGTTAAAGGGACAGGCACTGTGGAGGTCACTGTTAAAGGGGCGGGCACTGTGGAGGTCACTGTTAAAGGGGCAAACACTGTGGCGGTCACTGTAAATGGGGCGTGCACTGTGGAGGTCACGTCATGTGTTGTTCCGATCACTGCCGCCAGGTGCCTGCTCAAATCATTGAGCAGGCACCTAGGCTAAATGCACGGGGGGGTCCCGGGGCACCCCCCAATGTCTGCAGTCGCAACAAACCGCAGGTCAATTCAGACCTGCGGTTTGATGCACTTTTTGCAGTTTCTGATCCCCGCGGTCCCTGACCGTGGGGATCAGAAACTTTATAATGCCCAAAATATATATGTTTCCCCCCCTGAATGATTTTATGGTGGCGGGAGGTGCAGGGGGAGGGTTGCGGGCGGTGCCGCCTCCCCTTGAATAATCGTTAGTGGTTAGTGGGTATACCAGGGTGTCAGCACATTGCTGACACCCTGGTATAAACGGCTGACATCTGTGATGCGATGTCAGCCGTTTAACCCTTTCCAAACCGCGGTCCGTACGGACCGCTGTATGAAAAAGGTTAACAGCTCAGGGAGCTCCCTCCCTCTCCGATCGGGGGGCTGCTGTGCCTTTGCAGCCCCCCGATGGAGAGGGAGAGAGCCCCCAGACAGTCTTAGACGATGGAAACACTAAAACATGATTTTTTTTGTTTAAAAAATGAAATCATTATGTAAAACTTACAGAAATTAAAAAAAGTATACATATTAGGTATCGCCGCATCCATTTCGACCGACTCTATAAAAATATCACATGATCTAACCCCTCAGATGACCACCATAAAAAAATAAAAATAAAAACGGTGTAAAAAAAGCCATTTTTTGTCATCTTACGTCACAAAAAGTGTAATAGCAAGCGATCAAAAAGTCATATGCACGCCAGAATAATGCCAATCAAACCGTCATCTCATCTCGCAAAAAATTAGACCCTACTTAAGATAATCGCCCAAAAACTGAAAAAAACCATGGCTCTTAGACTATGGAGACACTAAAACAATTTTTTTGTTTTCAAAATGAAATCATTGTGTAAAACTTACATAAATAAAAAAAAGTATACATATTAGGTATCGCTGCATCCGTGACAACCTGCTCTATAAAATTGAATGTTGTAAATAACAAAAAAACTGTGCCAAAAAAGCTATTTCTTGTTACCTTGCCTCACAAAAAGTGTAATATAGAGCAACCAAAAATCATATGTACCCTAAACTAGTACCAACAAAACTGCCACCCTATCCCGTAGTTTCTAAAATGGGGTCACTTTTTGGGAGTTTCTACTCTAGGGGTGCTTCAGGGGGGCTTCAAATGGGACATTGTGTCAAAAAAAACAGTCCAGCAAAATCTGCCTTCCAAAAACCGTATGGCATTCCTTTCCTTCTGCGCCCTGCTGTGTGCCCGTACAGCAGTTTACGACCACATATGGGGTGTTTCTGTAAACTACAGAAGCAGGGCCATAAATAATGAGTTTTGTTTGGCTGTTAACCCTTGCTTTGTAACTGGAAAAAAAATATTAAAATGGAAAATCTGCCCAAAAAGTGAAATTTTGAAATTGTAACTCTATTTTCCATTAAATCTTGTGCATCACCTAAAGGGTTAACAAAGTTTGTAAAATCAGTTTTGAATACCTTGAGGGGTGTAGTTTCTTAGATGGGGTCACTTTTATGGAGTTTCTACTCTAGGGGTGCATCAGGGGGGCTTCAAATGGGACATGGTGTAAATAAACCAGTCCAGCAAAATCTGTCTTCCAAAAACCAAACGGCGCACCTTTCACTCTACGCCCCGCTGTGTGGCCGTACAGTAGTTTACGGCCACATATGGGGTGTTTCTGTAAACGGCAGAGTCAGGGCAATAAAGATACAGTCTTGTTTGGCTGTTAACCCTTGCTTTGTTAGTGGAAAAAATGGGTTAAAATGGAAAATTAGGCAAAAAAAATGTAAATTCTCAAATTTCATCCCCATTTGCCAATAACTCTTGTGCAACACCTAAAGGGTTAACGATGTTTGTAAAATCAGTTTTGAATACCTTGAGGGGTGTAGTTTATAGAATGGGGTCATTTTTGGGTGGTTTCTATTATGTAAGCCTCGCAAAGTGACCTCAGACCTGTAGTGGTCCCTAAAAATTGGATTTCTGAAAAATTTCAAGATTTGCTTCTAAACTTCTAAGCCTTGTAACATCCCCAAAAAATAAAATATAATTCCCAAAATAATTCAAACATGAAGTAGACATATGGGGAATGTAAAGTCATCACAATTTTTGGGGGTATTACTATGTATTACAGAAGTAGAGAAACTGAAACGTTGAAATTAGCAAATTTTTCCAAAATTTTTGTAAATTAGGTATTTTTTTATGCAAAAAAAGAATTTTTGGGGACTTCATTTTTCCAGTGTCATGAAGTATAATATGTGATGAAAAAACAATCTCAGAATGGCCTGGATAAGTCAAAGCGTTTTAAAGTTATCACCACTTAAAGTGACACTGGTCAGATTTGCAAAAAATGGCCTGGTCCTTAAGGTGAAATAAGGCTGTGTCCCTATAGGGTTAAAGGGGCGGAAACTGTGGAGGTCAATGTTAAAGGGGCAGCCACTATGAAGGTCACTGTTAAAGGGGTGGTCAATGTTAAAGGGGCGGGCACTGTGGAGGTCACTGTTAAAGGGGCATGCACTGTGGAGGTCACTGTTATAGGGGCGGGCACTGTGGAGGTCACTGTTAAATGGGGGTCACTGTTAAAGGGCTGGGCACTGTGGAGGTCACTGTTAAATGGGAAGGCACTGTGTAGGTCACTGTTAAAGATGCGGTCATTGTTAAAGGGGCGGGAACTGTGGAGGTCACTGTTAAAGGGGCAGGCACTGTGGAGGTCAGTGTTAAAGGGGCGGCCACTGTGGAGGTCAATGTTAAAGGGGCGGCCACTGTGGAGGTCAATGTTAAAGGGGCGGCCACTGTGGAGGTCAATGTTAAAGGGGCGGCCACTGTGCAGGTCACTGTTAAAGATGCTTTCATTGTTAAAGTGGCAGGCACTGTGGAGCACACTGTTAAAGGGGCAGGCACTGTGGAGGTCACTGTTAAATAGGCGGGCACTGTGGTGGTCAATGTTAAAGGGACGGCCACTGTGGAGGTCACTGTTAAAAGGGCGGGCACTGTAGAGGTCACTGTTAAAAGGGCGGGCACTGTGGAGGTCACTGTTAAAGGGTCAGGCACTGTGGAGGTCATTGTTAAAGGAGCGGGTATTGTAGAGGTCACTGTTATAGGGGATACTGTTGATATCTTTTTATGACACACGAAAACATGAAATGAAATAAATGAAATATACCCGTGCAAAGCCGGGTCCTTCTGCTAGTATATATATTAGTATTGACAATCTATGATGAACAGATCACATGCGCAAAAAATTAAGCATGCACAGCATGAACAGTTTAAGAGAATTCTAATACTCGATAGTTGATAAAGTCCAAGGGCAAATTAATGGTCCATTCTGGTAGTCCTCAGCAGGATGAGGACAAACAGCAGTAGCAGATAATAGGGTATAGTATAAGGCCTACACCTAATTAGACTCAGCAGGAGCAGGTCAGGCTGCAGCAGGTAAATGCTGTAGTGTAAAGCATACACAGAGCTGTGTCTAACTCAGCAGGAACAGAACAGACAGCAGCAGGGAAATCGGTAACGCTTTAGTATAGGGCATACACATAGCTGGGCCAAACTCAGCAATATCAGGACAGATAGCAGCAGCTGGGAAATGGTAACGCTGTAGTGTCAGGCATACACATAGCTGGAACAAAATCACAGAAATCTGTGATTTTGCTTTATATGTATTGAATGTGCCTTCACCTGGCATTTAAATATTCTTTTTCACCTGGTAACCTCCATCACACAGTCTGATATGGGTGTGGCTTACAGTCTTGCTTTATTCACATTGCATTAGTTGTCCTGCTATGCGGTTGTGTGGAAGCTTGGCTGCGAGCTGGATTTCATCACCTTCAGACTGTGTTCACACCATAGTTAGCGTAGTGGTGGGACCCTTACCATGCTGAGAGACCGTGACGTGGTGCATGGTGGGCTTCAATGTATTCCTGACAGGAATATATTGGCAAAAGTCTCAGCTTTTAATATCTGCTTGTATGACTAGCTAGTATAGTCAGTGGCATATCTGTTTGGTGCATTTTTTCTGTGATTTATACACATAGCTGGGCCTAACTCAGCAGAAACAGAACAGACAGCAGCAGGGAAATGGTACCGCTGTAGTATAAGGCATACACATAGCTGGCCCTAACTCAGCAGGAACAGAACAGACAGCAGCAGGGAAATGGTAATGTTATAGGAAAAAGCAGATACATAACTCATCAAGATCAGGACAGACATCAGCAGCAGATAAAAGTAACAGTGAAATATAAGGCCTACACATAAGTCAACATGCTCAGGAAAGACAGCAACAGCAGGTACATGTTAATGGTTGAGGCTAAGGCCTACCCATAGCTCGGCCTAACTCAGCAGAAAATGACAGCAGCAGGTTCTTTGTTTACACCATGAATGTGTTCCCAGGTCCCTGGCTGCTGGCGGGGTCCTCGAAGGCTGCCTACAGTGTGCAGCCTGGATCATCGATCACAGGTCATGCTGCATAATAGGCCTTTAGCTGCAAGGCTTGGCTACAGACCGGGGGGTAGTGTCACACAGACCAGGGCAGACTTCACCAGGAAGGGGATGACAGGCACTGGGGAGCACCAGGGCCGGCGCTTCCATAGAGGCAAGGGGGGCAATTGCCCCCGGGCCCCCAAGTCCTTAGGGGCCCCCCGCGCCGGCCCGCAACTAACTATAGGCAGGGACGGCGTCGGCGCTTCCATAGAGGAGGGGGCGGGCTCTCTCCCTCCCCCCTGTGCTGCTGCTGTCGCCTCCGCCAATAAGAAGAGACATGGGAGGAGAAGGGGAGGGGAGGGGCTGTGGCCACTGCGCCACCAATGATGAAAACTGACCTGTAATACAAATACAGGAGTCGGGTGCCGGAATCAAATAGCCGGCACCCGACTTCTATGACAGGGAGCGGCACCTTAGGGTTAACTGCCGCTGATCGCAGCCCCCTATCATAGAGGTCGGGTGCCGGCTATTTCACTCCGGCACCCACCTCCTGCATTTGTATTAACATTGGTGGCGCAGTGCGCCCCCCCCCCCCAGTATAATATACATTGAGTGGGGCCCCCCCCAGTATAATAAACATTGAGTGCGGCCCCCCCCAGTTTAATAAACATTGAGTGAGGCCCCCCCCCCCCAGTATAATAAACATTGGTGGCGCAGTGGGCAGTGCCAATGAGGGTTAAAAAAATAAATAAAAAATTAACTCACCTCCACCAATTGATCGCGCAGCTGCCGGTCTCCTGGTCTTGCTTCAGGACCTGTGGTGATGTCACTGAGCTAATCACATGGTCCAATACCATGGTGATGGATCATATGATGTACCATGTGATGACCACAGTGATGTCACCACAGGTCCTTTGACAGGTCCTAAAGAAAGAACAGGAGACCAGCAGCTGCGCGATCAATTGGTGGAGGTGAGTTAATTTTTTATTTATTTTTTTAACCCTCATTGGCACTGCCAACTGTGCCACCAATGTATATTATACTGGGGGGGGGGGCACTGAATGTTTATTATTGTCATGGAACCATGAACCTAGACGTACAACAAGAGATAAGCGGAAATAAGAAGGCTTTATTGAAAATCAAGCTGTGAGGCAAAAGTCCAAACGGATGGCTAAACCGAAGCAGGGTCTTGCGAAGCCAGAGGTCAGGAACCAGAAGGGTAGTCAGACGAAGCCAGAGGTCAGGAACCAGAAGGGTAGTCAGACGAAGCCTGGATCAGGAACCAGCAGGGTAGTCAGACGAAGCCTGGATCAGGAACCAGCAGCAGCAGCAGTCTTAGAAGCATGTGAACACAGGAGGACCAAGCAAGGAACTGAAGCCACAGACCTCCTATATATATGAGCTAGGCATCCAGCTCCTCCCAGTGGGAAGGAGAAGCCGCAGGGTGGGAGGCTACAAGAAACCCAGAAACCAAGATGGCCGCCAGCACATGTCAAACGAAGGAGAACAGCAAGAAGGTAAGACCATGACAGTACCTCCCCCTCAAGGGCCCCTCCTCCGCGGAGTAAAGAACGGTTTCTGAGGGAAGCGTGCGTGGAAGGCTCGGAGCAAGGCAGGAGCATGGACATCTGCGGAGGGAACCCAGGAACGCTCCTCTGGACCATAACCACGCCAATGGACCAAAAACTGCACCCGACCGCGGACCAGGCGTGAGTCCAGGATATTGCTCACCTCATACTCCTCACGATTGCCCACTTGGACCGGACGAGGCCGAGGAACCGAGGAAGTGAAACGATTACACACCAGTGGCTTCAACAGGGAGACATGAAACACGTTGGAGATCCGCATGCCAGAAGGAAGCGCAAGGGCATAGGCTACCGGGTTTACCCTGCGAAGCACTCGGAAGGGACCAACAAAGCGAGGCGCCAGCTTGGGAGTGGGCACTCGAAGGTTGAGGTTGCGGGTGGACAACCATACGCGGTCTCCGACCTGGTAGGAAGGAGCGGGCGCTCGTCTGCGATCAGCCTGGAGTCTCTGGCGCTGCGCAGAGACCTCAAGGGACCTCTGGATCTGTACCCAAGAAGCACGTAGGACGGAAAGGTGATCCTCCACAGCCGGAATATCCTGGGGAGAGAATACCTCCGGTAACACGGCAGGTTGGAACCCATAATTGGCCATGAAGGGAGACGTCCCAGAGGAAGAGTTCACCGCCGTGTTCCTGGCAAACTCAGCCCAAGGCAGGAGGTCAACCCAATTGTCTTGGTGATCGGAGACATAGCAACGAAGGAATTGCTCCAAGGCCTGATTGGATCGTTCTGCGGCCCCATTGGACTGAGGGTGGTAGGCCGAGGAGAAAGAGAGATGAATCCCCAACTGGGAGCAAAAGGAGCGCCAGAACCTGGACACAAACTGACTCCCCCGATCCGACACAATCTCCTTGGGCAAACCGTGCAACCGGAAGACCTCCCTGGCAAAAATCGTGGCCAACTCTCGTGCAGAGGGTAACTTCTTGAGAGGAACACAGTGGCACATTTTGGAAAACCGATCCACAATCATGAGAATAACCGTATGGCCTCGGGATGCAGGGAGGTCCACAATGAAATCCATCCCCAGGTGTGACCATGGACGCTCCCCGGTGGCTATGGGTTGCAAAAGGCCCAACGGACGGTGCCGAGGGGATTTACTCTGGGCACAAACGGAGCATGCCGCTACATATGCGGCGATGTCGGAACGTAGAGAAGGCCACCAGAACAGACGTGAAACAGCCCATGGCAGCTGATTCTTTCCAGGATGCCCCGCGGCCTTGGAGTTATGGTAGGTTCGCAACAACCGAGTGCGCAACTCCTCAGGCACAAAACATCTGCCGTTGGGTCTCCCAGAGGGAGCACCAGATTGAGCCGCCAAAATCTGCTCACCCAGGGGAGAGGTCAGGCTGGTGCGAATGGCGGCCAGGATCTGATTCGGAGGTATGACCGAAGTCGGAATCGACTCCTCCCCGGACAGCTCGGAGTACTGCCGTGATAAGGCATCCGCTCTGATGTTCTTGGAACCGGGTAGGTAGGAGACCACGTAATTAAAACGTGACAAGAACAGAGCCCATCTGGCCTGACGTGGTGTCAATCTCTTGGCCTCAGAGAGGTAGGTCAGATTCTTGTGGTCCGTCAGGATGAGAACCGGAACCACCGAGCCCTCGAGCAAGTGCCTCCATTCTTTAAGGGCCTGCACGATGGCCAATAACTCCCTGTCACCAATCTGATAGTTGCACTCCGCGGAAGACAGTTTCCGGGAGTAAAACCCACAAGGAAGCAGAGGACCCTCTGGTGTTCTACGCTGAGACAGAAGGGCGCCTACTCCCGTCTCAGACGCGTCCACCTCGAGGACAAAAGGCAACCCAGGGTTGGGATGCGACAGAATCGGAGCCGACACAAAGGCGGACTTTAGAGCCTCAAAAGCTCGGATGGCCTCGAGCGGCCAGACCTGGGGATTACTGCCCTTCCTGGTCAGATCCGTGAGAGGCTTGGCTAGCATGGAAAAGTCCCTGATGAACTTCCGATAATAATTGGCGAAGCCCAAAAAGCGCTGCAGGGCACGAAGACCACTGGGCTGGGGCCACTGTAAGACAGCCGAAACCTTCTCAGGATCCATGGAGAACCCCTCAGCGGAAATGATGTAACCTAAGAAGGTTACCTGGGATCGGTGAAATTCGCATTTCTCAAGCTTACCGAACAGCTTGTTCTCTCGTAACCGTTGCAACACTCGTCTGACATCCAGAATGTGGGCCTCCATGGATTCAGAATATACCAAGATGTCATCCAAATAGACCACCACACACTGCTGCAACAGGTCACGGAAAACATCGTTGATGAATTCCTGGAAGACTGCGGGCGCATTGCACAACCCAAAGGGCATAACCAAGGATTCATAATGACCGGTCCTGGTGTTAAACGCGGTCTTCCACTCATCGCCCGCCTTGATCCTTACCAGGTTATATGCCGCCCTCAGGTCGAGTTTGGTAAAGACCGTGGCCCCTTTGAGGCGATCGAACAGCTCGGAAATCAAGGGTATCGGGTAAGCGTTCTTGATCGTGATGCGATTGAGACCCCTGTAATCGATGCAAGGCCTCAACTCACCGCCCTTCTTTTTCACAAAGAAAAATCCAGCCCCTGCCGGGGACGAGGATTTGCGAATGTGTCCGCGTGAAAGCGCCTCCCTCACGTACTCCTCCATGGCCTCATTCTCCGCTACCGACAGTGGATAGACTTTGCCACGAGGAGGAACGGCACCAGATTGTAACTCTATGGCACAATCGTATGGGCGGTGCGGAGGTAGGGCAACCGCACGCACCTTATCGAATACATCCCGGTACTCCTCGTATTCAGGAGGCAACAGAGAGTCCGAGGAAGTACACAGCAACTTGACAGGCCCATGGATGCAACTAGCCCCACACTGCGGTGACCACGAGAGGATCTCGGCCGATCTCCAATCGAAAGTCGGATTATGCTTCTGGAGCCAGGGGTACCCCAAGACCACCGAGTAGTGTGGAGACGAAATAACCTGGAGACAGACCGACTCTCTGTGAACGGCACCAATGGCCATCCCCACTGGAAGGGTCTCATGAGTCACGTGTGGCGGCAGAAGGGGTCTGCCGTCTATCGCCTCAAGAGCCAGTGGGGAACCTCGAGGCTGCAGAGGAATGGAATTGGCGGCAGCGAACACACTATCAATGAACAAACCACCAGCACCAGAGTCCACCAACGCCTGGGTCGTCACCGAGCCCCCGACCCAGGAGAGGACAACAGTAATCAGTGGTTTGTCAACACGGGAAACCGGGGACGAGGAGACTCCACCCAAGATCTGCCCCCGACAGGATCTCAGGTGCGAGCGTTTCCCGGACGGTTCGGGCATGCCAACCGAAAATGCCCACCGAGACCACAGTACATGCATCGGCCCTCGCGTCTCCGGAGTGCCCTCTCCCCCTCGGACAGGCGAGCAAACCCCAGCTGCATGGGTTCACCCCCAGACAAGTCATCCCCAGGAGGCGTGGGAGGAGAGGGAGGCACGGGTGGGACAGCAAACGTAGGCGCCAATCTGTTAGAAGACCTCCGCAGGCTCTCCTTAAAGGAAGGTCTCTCCCTGAGTCTGGTGTCAATCAAAATCAGGAAAGAAATAAGAGACTCGAGCTCCACTGGTAGGTCCTTAGCTGCAACCTCATCCCTCAAGGCATCCGAGAGACCATGAGAGAAAGCAGCGACCAGAGCCTCATTATTCCAGCCCACCTCTGCTGCCAGGGTACGAAACTCAATGGCGTATTCAGCTACGGATCGTGAACCCTGTCTGATGGACATAAGGAGCTTCGCAGCAGAGGCAGCACGAGCCGGCACATCGAATACCTTCCGAAGAGAAGCAACAAAACCGGAAAACTCGGCAACCACCGGATTGTTGTTCTCCCATAAAGGGCTGGCCCAGGCCAAGGCCTTGTCCGAGAGCAGCGAGATCAAGAAGCCCACCTTTGATCTCTCAGTAGGAAAGGCATGTGGCAGCAACTCGAAATAAATGCCCACCTGGTTAAGGAAACCTCGGCACTGAGTTGGCTCTCCCCCAAAGCGCTGTGGAAGGGGGGCAGAACCGGTCATACCCCGAAACACCGCAGGCGCAGCAACAGGTGTCGGGGTAGACTCTGGCGCAACAACCGGAGCGGCAGTAGGAGCGGGCCCAGGAGCGACAACCGACCCATCGGCAACGGAAGCTAAATGAGCCGTGCGTTCAAGCAGGGTTTGCAACGCCACAGCGAACCGACCCAACAGGTGATCCTGCTGATCAAGTTTGGCAACCAGCGTAGGTAGCGAGGATGGCCCTGTACCGTCAGAATTCATGGCTTGGTCCTAATGTCATGGAACCATGAACCAGACGTACAACAAGAGATAAGCGGAAATAAGAAGGCTTTATTGAAAATCAAGCTGTGAGGCAAAAGTCCAAACGGATGGCTAAACCGAAGCAGGGTCTTGCGAAGCCAGAGGTCAGGAACCAGAAGGGTAGTCAGACGAAGCCAGAGGTCAGGAACCAGAAGGGTAGTCAGACGAAGCCTGGATCAGGAACCAGCAGGGTAGTCAGACGAAGCCTGGATCAGGAACCAGCAGCAGCAGCAGTCTTAGAAGCATGTGAACACAGGAGGACCAAGCAAGGAACTGAAGCCACAGACCTCCTATATATATGAGCTAGGCATCCAGCTCCTCCCAGTGGGAAGGAGAAGCCGCAGGGTGGGAGGCTACAAGAAACCCAGAAACCAAGATGGCCGCCAGCATATGTCAAACGAAGGAGAACAGCAAGAAGGTAAGACCATGACAATTATACTGGGGGGGCACTCAATGTTTATTATACTGGGGGGGCACTCAATGTTTATTATACGGGGGGGGCACTCAATGTTTATTATACTGGGGGGCACTCAATGTTTATTATACTGGGGGGGCACTCAATGTTTATTATACTGGGGGGGCGCTCAATGTTTATTATACTGGGGGGGCGCTCAATGTTTATTATACTGGGGGGCACTCAATGTTTATTATACTGGGGGGCACTCAATGTTTATTATACTGGGGGGGCGCTTAATGTTTATTATACTGGGGGGGCGCTCAATGTTTATTATACTGGGGGGGCGCTCTCAATGTTTATTATACTGGGGGGGCGCTCTCAATGTTTATTATACTGGGGGGCGCACTCAATGTTTATTATACTGGGGGGGCGCACTCAATGTTTATTATACTGGGGGGGCACTCAATGTTTATTATACTGGGGGGGCACTCAATGTTTATTATACTGGGGGGCGCTCAATGTTTATTATACTGGGGGGCGCTCAATGTTTATTATACTGGGGGGGCACTCAATGTTTATTAATCTGGGGGGGCACTCAATGTTTATTATACTGGGGGGGCACTCAATGTTTATTATACTGGGGGGGCACTCAATGTTTATTATACTGGGGGGCACTCAATGTTTATTATACTGGGGGGGCGCTCAATGTTTATTATACTGGGGGGGCGCTCAATGTTTATTATACTGGGGGGCGCTCTCAATGTTTATTATACTGGGGGGGGGGCGCTCTCAATGTTTATTATACTGGGGGGCGCTCTCAATGTTTATTATACTGGGGGGCGCACTCAATGTTTATTATACTGGGGGGCGCACTCAATGTTTATTATACTGGGGGGCACTCAATGTTTATTATACTGGGGGGGCACTCAATGTTTATTATACTGGGGGGGTGCTCAATGTTTATTATACTGGGGGGCGCTCAATGTTTATTATACTGGGGGGCACTCAATGTTTATTATACTGGGGGGGCACTCAATGTTTATTATACTGGGGGGGGCACTCAATGTTTATTATACTGGGGGGGGCACTCAATGTTTATTATACTGGGGGGGCACTCAATGTTTATTATACTGGGGGGGCACTCAATGTTTATTATACTGGGGGGGGCACTCAATGTTTATTATACTGGGGGGGGCGCACTCAATGTTTATTATACTGGGGGGGGCGCACTGTGAAAGGGGCCTAACGGTGAATAGGACAAGGGTTCCAGCCCCTAAGGGGGCTAATAGTAAGTAAAAATAAAACACAAACACTAAGGCTACTTTCACACTTGCAGTAGTGTGATCCGGCAAGCAGTTCCGTCGTTGGAACTGCCTGCCAGATCCGCCGATCTTGATGTGACTGAAAGCATTTATGAGATGCATCCGGATGCGGATCCGTCTCACAAATGCATTGCAAGAATGAATCCATGTCTCCGCTTGTCATGCGGACAGACGGATCCACCTTGTATCTTTTTACCGGCATGCGCAGACCGGAAGGACGGATCCTGCATTCCGGTATTTTGAATGCCGGATCTGGCACTAATACATTCCTATGGGAAAAATGCCAGATCCGGCATTCAGGCAAGTCTTCAGTTTTTTTCGCCGGAGATAAAACCGTAGCATGCTGCAGTTTTATCTTTTGCCTGATCAGTCAAAATTACTGAACTGAAGACATCCTGATGCATCCTGGACGGATTGCTCTCCATTCAGAATGCATGGGGATATGCCTGATCAGTTCTTTTCCGGTATAGAGCCCCTGTGACGGAACTCTATGCCGGAAAAGAAAACCGCTAGTGTGAAAGTACTCTAAAATATTAAGTTTAAATCCCCCCTTTCCCAATTTTACATATAAAAAATATATACAATAAATAAACATATTACATAGCGCTGCGTCCGAAAAGTCCAAACTATTAAATTATTAAGAAATATCTCCTATGTGGTGAGCATTCGCCATTTTTTAGTCACCTTGTCACCCCAAAAAATAGGATAGGACTGGGCCGAACATTTCATAAAATGCAAAATGCACATGGCTTTTTTGCGTGGTATTGAGTATCGCAATACTTTTTTATGGTGACGAAAGCTAATCAAAATTTTGGTATTGAAACAACCCTACGCCGATCTGACCGGCGTAGCGTTGTCACGATACCAAAATTTTCACTCGGTTTCAATTTGGCGACTAAAAATTTAATTTGGCTTCTAAATTTTTCAGTTCAGGAGCCAATGGCTACTAGGTATTTTTTTTAGTCTGGAGCCCTGCTATCAGAGGCCGGCGCAGGCGGCGCGATGACGTCATCGCGCCGCCTGAGCCCTGAGCCGTGCATAGCGCGGGACACAGGCCGGAAGAGGCCTGCATCGCATCGCTGCCAAGGAGGTAAGTATAGGGGTTTTTTCCTTTTTTTTTTTTTTTTTTTTTTTCTGTACAATACTGATGGCTACTGGCAAATGATAGGGGGGCCCTATGGCTAGTGGCACATGATAGGGGGGCCGCCTATGGCTACTGGCACATGTTCATGGGGGGCCGCCTATGGCTACTGGCACATGATAGGGGGGCCCTATGGATACTGGCACATGATAGGGGCGCGCCTATGGCTACTGGCACATGTTAATGGGGGGCTGAGGCTACTGGCACATGATTAAGGAGCATCTATGAGGGCACATTTCACTGGCACATTATTGGGGGACATCTATGGGGGGACTTCTTACTGGCACATTATTGGTGGCACTATAGGCGCATCTACTGAGGCCACAAAGAACGGTTATTTTATATGGGGGCTCTGTATAGGGGCATTTTATACTGGGACACATTGTGGTAGGTACTATGGGGAAGGGGGGAGAGGACTACTACAGGGGCACTGAGAAGGGGTATTTTATGCTTACAAATTATGGGGGACACTGAGGGCATCTACTGGCGCACTATATATCAGGCATTTTATACTGGTACATTTTGGGGGGCACTAGGGGGGAGAGGAGCACTATGGGGGCATTTACTGGGGTCACTATATAGGGGTATTTTATAATGGCACATTATGGGGACATTAGCTCAACTGGGGGCATTACAGGGGGGTATTTTTTGCACTGACACATTATAAGGAGAATTATTTCTACTGGGGGGGGGACATTATGGTGGGCTTTATTACCCCCCCCCCCCCCCCCCCATGGTATGACCCCCTAGTAGCAGCACCGGCCTCTCCCTGCTCTGCGACCCCTCTGCCCCTTCTCCAAATCCTTATTATGAAATCTTTCTCATTAGGATAAAACACAACATCAGCTCCACCTAGCCCCCGGCCAAAGTGTGGAAGTGGTGTCCGAGACCCACAAGGGCTAAGCCAAGTAATTGTAAGTTTTCATGTAAAATATGTTTGTTATACAGTATACCGCTACACCGTGCCACACAATATACAGTATACCTCTACACTGTGCCACACAATATACAGTATACCGCTACACTGTGCCCCACAATGTACAGTATACCGCTACACTGTGCCCCACAATGTACAGTATACCACTACACTGTGCCCCACAATGTACAGTATACCGCTACACTGTGCCCCACAATTTACAGTATACCTCTACACTGTGCCACACAATATACAGTATACCGCTACACTGTGCCCCACAATATACAGTATACCGCTACACTGTGCCCCACAATATACAGTATACCGCTACACTGTGCCCCACAATATACAGTATACTTCTACACTGTGCCACACAATATACAGTATACCGCTACACTGTGCCACACAATATACAGTATACCGCTACACTGTGCCACACAATATACAGTATACCGCTACATTGTGCCCCACAATATACAGTATACCTCTACACTGTGCCCCACAATATACAGTATACCTCTACACTGTGCCACACAATATACAGTATACCTCTACACTGTGCCACACAATATACAGTATACCTCTCTACACTGTGCCCCACAATGTACAGTATACCGCTACACTGTGCCACACAATATACAGTATACCTCTACACTGTGCCACACAATATACAGTATACCGCTACACTGTGCCACACAGTATACCGCTACACTGTGCCACACAATATACAGTATACCTCTACACTGTACCCCACAATATACAGTATACCGCTACACTGTGCCACACAATATACAGTATACCGCTACACTGTGCCACACAATATACAGTATACCTCTACACTGTACCCCACAATATACAGTATACCTCTACACTGTGCCCCACAATATACAGTATACCGCTACACTGTGCCCCACAATATACAGTATACCGCTACACTGTGCCACACAATATACAGTATACCTCTACACTGTGCCCCAAAATATACAGTTTCTTCTGTAAAAATCATCAAGTGTCATGGGGGGGGGGGCCCTTATTGTTTTTAGCCCCAGAGCCCCATTTCACCTAGAACCGGCCCTGGGGAGCACATCCAGCTGAGCAGAGTTTGTAGTCTGTTTTGAAGGCACCATGTGTTCTGGAGTTACATCGAACAGCCAGTAAACTTACCTCACAAAACAAATGCAGTTTTGCTTCATCTTTGTGGACTTGACATAGAAATAAAAATAGAAATAAATATTCCTTTATGTTCATGAAAAACGTACAGTAATCCAGTCCTATACAATGCAGATGTCTGGAGGGGAAAAATAATGCAGGGCCTCCAGGAAGATATAGGGTAGATAGATATATACATGTTGTCCATCATGCTATAATCTATCTATCTACCCCTTCTCTCCCTGTAAGCCCTGAAATGTTCTCCCCCTCCAGACATCTGCATTGTAGAGGACCGGATTACTGTACGTTTTTCGGGAACCTACAGGATCTGATTTTCTATGTCAAGTCCACAAAAGATGAAGCACAGCTGCATTTGTTTTGTGGGGTAAGTTCACCGGCAGTTCTATGTAACTCCAGAACACATGTTGCCTTCAAAACAGACTACAAACTCCGCTCAGATGGATGACAGTGTAGGTGCTCCCTGGTGCTTGTCAGCCCCTTTCTGGTGAAGTCTGCCCCGGGCTGTGTGATACTACCCCCCGTGTGTAGCCAAGCCTCGCAGCTAAAGACTTATTCTGCAGCATGACATGCGATCGATGATCCGGGCTGCGCACTGGAGGCATCCGTCGAGGACCCCGCCAGCACCCGGGGACCGTGACAGAGTCATCACTGAGGGGAGGGGAAATGATCCCGAAGGCAGAGCCAGGGAGACTTCCACACCCGGGCCGAGGCAAGCTGGTTCCTCACTGGCTTCTATGCTCAGACGAGTAGAGGACAGCTGGGTGCTGCCGATAGCCAGAGCCCAGCGTGTGTGTGGCGCTGATCACTTATAGGTCGTGTTAGTGTCAGTAACCATGACTCTTCACAGACGAAAGGAGGATGACAGAGCCGTGGTTCTGCTGCCCTCTGGCTTGGAGGAATCAGCACACGGCGCGGCAGGCTGCATTACTGCAGTGTTCTTCTCCAGACTCCATGTGCCCGATATGGAAACTGAGAGCAGACCGCTGCGGGCAGCGGGTGGAGCGCTGTGTGCCAATTGGTATCTGAGAGGTCTATTTTCCAATATGGTTTAAGTATGGAGGGCAGCGTCTAGAAATCACACAGAGGAATAAGGGTTACACTATACTAGGGCTGAAATGAATAATCAATTGAATCGAGCTGTTCAAACACAAAGAGCCAATGTGGTAAAGTTCCCTTGCCATTTAAGATATAATGTTGCTAATAATGTTTATGCACTACTGTTCTAGTGCCCATTATTCAAACTGGCTTTAATTAGTTAAATTAATGAATAAATAAATAAGAGGTTTAATAAATTAATTAAAAAAAAGATAAATAAAAACAAATTGGTCGCCAAAAAATATGTAAAGAAATTCAACAATAGAGAAATATATACAGTCGTCAATAAATAAATAAATTCATCAATAAATACATTCATCAATAAATACATAAATACATTCATCAATACATAAATATATAAAGTTAGCAATAAATATATTACATTTTTTATCCCTAAATAAATAAATAATTAAAATCATCAAGAAATATATACAGAAGTTAAAAAAACAATGAAGTTTGGGAGGGAGAGCCAAGGAGAGGGATTGACAAGGGACCCTTCAGCGCCCAGAACCGATGGCGGGGGCCAAGAAGTCGCTGCCGATCCAGGACTCGTTCATTTTGATAAATGTCAGTCTGTCAATGGAGTCAGTGGACAGACGGGTCCGCTTGTCGGTGACCACCCCACCTGCCATGTTGAATGTCCGCTCAGACAATACGCGGGAGGGGGGCAAGACAGTACTTCCAGCGCATACTGAGTGAGCTCACGGCAGGTGTCCAGCCTGGCAACCCAGTACTTAATGAGGTCGTCGGTGCTCATGCTGTCAAAAGCACCAACGGACCCCATGTAGTCTGCCACCATGCGAGCCAGCCGCTGGTGGTGATCGCTTCTGCTGGATCGTGCAGGCTGGTAGAACAGCCTCATGTCACCCATAAGATTATCTGCTCGGCTGGAGGTGTTTGGGCTAGCCACCTGCTGGGTGAGATGGGCGGGGAGAACTGGAGCGTGAGGCCGAGGGTTTGCCTGCTCCAGCCGGAGGAGCAGACAGGCCCGCAGGTTTTGCATATGGGCCTCCCTCCGGCTGGCTGGGATGAACTGCTCCAGTTTCCACTTGCAGCGAGGGTCTAAAAGGGTGGCCAACAAAAACTCCTTCTTAATTTTCCTGATTTGGGGTTCTCTCCTGAGGCATCGCAGCCTGTTGGCAGCCATGGGCAAGAGGATAGCCCGCTGTGACTCTTCTCGGTTGCCCGGGACCATGACATCTTGGTCCTCCTGCCTCCCTGTCGGAGCCGCCCCACCCCCGGACTAATGGTGCCCCCCGCACCGGCTCTCCCTCCTGACCAGGCCCAGACTCCTGGACATCGGCAAACTCCTCAACAAATTCTTCCTCCTCCTTGTCCTGGGCCTGGTCTTGGTGGAGCATTGTTGCCTCTTCTTGCTCCACCAAGGCACTCTCCCCAGCCTCAAGCAGGCGATCTAGTGTCCTGTCCAGCAGGAACACTATGGGGTGCACGTCATTAAGGCTGACATGCTCCTAGCTGACCATCTTGGTTGCATGCTCGAATGGGGCCAACACGTGGCAGACCTGGTGTATCTGCCCCCACTCCACATTGGTGATGTAGGGGAGTGGGTGTGATGGCCCAGAAGTGCCTTGGTCCAGCAGGTAGTCTTTCACTGCCCGTCCCTGCTCCCACAACCTCTCCAGCATGTGGAGGGTGGAGTTCCAACACATCACACTGTCCACAATCAGCTTGTGAGGTGGAAGACTGTTGTCCTGCTTCAGTTTGGACAGAGATGCAGTGGCGGTTGGGGAGTGCCAGAAGTGCCTGGCAATCCTACGTACCCTTGGCACGATGTCGCTCAACCTTGGGTATGTGCGTAGGAACTTCTGTCCCACAAGGTTGAGGACATGTGCCATGCAGGGCATGTGTGTGAGACTGCCAGCATGGAGGGCAGCGAGGAGGTTGCTGCCATTGTCACAGACAACCATACCTGCCTGGAGCCTTTGGGGTGTCAGCCACTGTGGACCTGAGCCTGGAGGGTGGCCAGAACATCAGGTCCAGTGTGTCTCCGTTCCCCTAAGCTCACAATCTGGAGCACGGCCTGGCAGCGGATGTGCCCCACACTTGCATAGCTACGAGGACGCTTGCTGGGGGGGCTCAGCAGCGGTGGAGACAGTAGATTGAGGGAGAGGAGTAGTTCTCCCATGGACACCCTGGAGCGGCACCACAAACTGAGATGCCGTCACATCTGATGATCCCTCCTCGGCGCCTCGGAGGGACACCCAATGGGCAGTAAAGCTTATGTATCATCCCTGCCCATGTCTGCTGGTCCAGGCATCCATTGTCAGATGTACCCTGTTGCTGACTGCGTGATCCAGCGACATGGATACATTCTGCACAATGTGCTGGTGTAGGGCAGGGACGCCGGTCCTGGCAAAAAAATGTCGGCTGCTGACACGCCATCTCGGTTGGGCCTGCTCCAACATCTGCCAGAATGGATTGCAGTCCACAATACTGAAGGGCAGCAAACGTTGGGTGATAACCCTTGCCAGGAGCCCATTGAGTAAATGCACGCGTCGGACCCCGTGGGGCGAAGGCCGCGGTGCGTTCAAATGCGTCAGCTACTGACAGCTGGCGCCGAACGACAGTGGAGGGAGTGGAGTGCAGAGAAGGCAGAAATCTGGCTGCCTGTACCAGTACCTCTAGGAGAGGGAGTGGGGGAGTGGGAATGCATTGTTGGAAGGGGTCGGGGTGGCTGCAGGACAGTGGCAGGAGCTGCTGTCCCCTGCGCACTGCTGCTGGTGCTGCTACGACCACCCTGCATCTGTTCCCACTCCCGCCAATGGTTGACTTTCAGGTGCTGAGTAAGGGCAGTGGTACCTAGCCGAGCAACAGACCTCCCTCTCCTCACCCTGGCATGGCATAGCTGACAGATGGCAATTGTCACATCGTCTGCTCCCAGGGTGAAGTAAGCCCAAACAGGTGACTTACACACCGACCTCCTGTCAGATGGGGTGGTGCTGGCTTGCGCCCGTTCGGGCTTGGTGCGCACAGGTGGAGCCGGAGCCATCCCCTGCCACTGGGCTCCCTGGTGACCTGGCGCACCATTTTCCTCAGGTGCCTACCTTCCACATCAGTGCTGCTGTCACCTGACAAGGGAGGTTGCACCCATTCAGAATCACCCTCCTCTTCATCGCCTGTAATGTCAGACCCAAGGTCGACCAGTGGTTGACTGAGGGGAGCAGCAGATGTGGAGCCCTTGACCTGGCTCCGCTGTCCCCTCGCTGATGCCTGGGTCTGAACAGGTGCGGGGGCTCTGTGGCTGAAACCACCCGCACCAGTTGGAAAGGATGTCACTGGGGTACTCACGGGGGCGGTACCCCCCCCTCCTCCTCCATCCCTTCCAAAAGGTCCTGACCATCAGGACCAAGCTCGAACTCACTCTCCTGCATTACCACCCCCAAGATGTCCCTCTCACTGTCGCTGTCAAACAGCATCAGGGTCGATTCTTGGGGGCTGGTCCTGCAGGAGGTGGAGAGCTGCTGCTGCTCAGAGCAGGGCAGAGGACTCTGTGCCACTGGCTTGGGTCACAAATGACACCACTGCCTCGGCGTCCTGAGATGAAATGGGGAGACTGCCACGCCCAAAAAAAATCACGGATCAGGCGGACGCCCCTGCCACCTGCGCCCGCCCCTCCATGGGTAGAGAAGCGGCTCTGTGCTGGCAGCGTTTCAGCACTGGAACCAACTCCCCTACCACGGCTGCCGGCACGACCACATCCACTCATTATTTCACCAAATGAGTGATTTAAACAGAAAAAAAAATATAGAAAGAAAATCATCAGGGAGTTTGGGCAAACTTTATTGGGTTGGGGACAATGGGACAAAAAAGTAAGAAAATAGATACGAAACCCTAAAGCAATAACACTAATACAGAGGCAAAGACTTTTTATTTTGTTTTGTTTTTTTTTTTTCACAGAAAAAAGACACAGACAATAATTCCTCCCTAACAAACGAAACCCTAAGACTGTTACACTAAAACACTACTGTGCATAAAGGAGGAATAATTACTATATGGTTGCATTTAGGGGACTGGGTGGGATTAGGTATTTAGTTATGTATTGGGCAGAGTTAGAGGCATGACCTAGTGCTGAGAAAACTGTGCCATAAACCTATCTCTGGTGGAACCACAGATTTTCTGTTCCTTGACTAAGTTACGCAATTGTTGTTTGAAAACTAAACAGCCACTAAAGCCCTCAATCTCATTCCTGAGGGTAGTCCCAATTACTCAAAGGTGTTAGAGCACTTTTTTACAGAGTGGCACAGACACGTTTTCTGATGATAAGCTGATCGTCAGGGATCTGGCATCTAAAAACCCAGATGATCAGATGTTATGTCCAGAAGAAGCTATAAGTCTGCAGGGGAAACTAGTATATATTTGAATTTGAGTCACTAGAAGATGGGAGTAGATGACCTACTGTGAATGGATTATCCAGTGTTATCTATATATAGGTGATGTCTGTCACTCTAAACCCACCTGTAATGATAAGCTGATGACTGCAGTAATATGATCTGTACAGACAAAGAAGCGGCGCCAATTAGGCCTAGTGGCCAGTGCAAAAACTGCATGATTTTATGTTTTCTTTTTAGATACTGACGCGGAAAATAAAAAATAACCTAAAATGTTTAAAATATATATGATTTGTCATTTTCTAATGATGCATTCCCTTTATAGTGGACAAACACACAGGTGTAGATAAAAAAAACATCACTTTCAGGCTTTCCTGTAATGTTCTTCTTGGATATATTCTAGTCTGATGTGTATGCTTTGTTCAATTTCCATTCAAACACCATTGGGTTGATAGTCTTGTCACAAAGATCAGGTCTTGCAGTAGGTCTGGAGGTCATACAAGGTGCAGGACTGATGGCAACACTTTTCCACAATTCCAACTTTCCTCTTGTTCCGTTCTGTGAACCGGTGTGAAGGACTGGGAGCTGGACCTGAAGAGATATATTTGTAGACTTTATATGATTGAACATAGCAAGGATTCATGCTTGAAATAATATTTAGTAGAAAAGGGCTTAGAGCTCATGCAAACAACCATATGTTCAGTCTGAATCCGATCCACATTTTCCTAAAATAAAAGGCGGCATGCTCACAGCCGGAACCATGTTTTGCGAATCCGTGATTTGCAGACAGCAAAACACTGATGGCTGTGTGCATGAGCCCTTAGCTGAACAATCTGTTGTGGTCCCATCATCCAATAACTAAATCCCTGGCTTGTTACACAGTATTTCCAGGAGGTAATATACAAATATAGTTGTCTAATCTGAAACTACCCAGCTTTTTTGACTATTCAGGCGAAGGGTCAGATTCCATTTGAGATCCAACCAAATTTTACAGAATCAGATATTGATTGGGAACCATGTGTTGAAATCGAGCACACTTATATTTCAGGCAAAACACAAAACAAATCCTGCTGGTCTGACACTTACTAAACAGTATTACCCTGACTGTCCTAGGTACGGCACTGTCAGCACTGAAGTAAACCATAGCAAGCTACTCACAAGCACCTGGGATATCATCCAGCTCTCAGGCCCAGACTCTGCCTGGGTTCTCTTTATGCATCTGATGCAGGGGAAGCTAATCAGGCAGCAGGCTACATCTCTACCAGAAGTGGACTACGGATTGGGACCCCGCCCAACTCTTCCCCAATCCAAAACTCCAGGCCCTATACCGGCTTTTCCACAAAGCCACCTCAGGGAAGATTGGGCTTTCCACTACATACTGGGCATTCCCTGGAGCTTAAGCTGCATATGACAGGATTCTGGGGGAAAAGTACCTGTCATCAATCACTCTTCCTGTCACTCTCTCACATACTCTTCCCCCTCTGTTCGAACCTGTGGGGTCAGACACTTTTAGCTATCAGACAATGTGTCCTGGATCAGAGCTTCCTCCAACCCCAACTGTGAAGTGGAGGCTACACCAAGAACCCAGGCTGTTACTAGCAGCTGTTTTTTAGCACTGGAGTGTTCCTGCAGCCTTTAAGCCCCCTCAACTACAGCAACGCAAAAGACATTGCTGCCGACTGAGGGCCTGCATCACCTCCATCAAAAGACAGTGGGAAGATGTTAAAGGATCATTGTTAATTATACTTAAAGGGAGTCTGTCACCAACTTTTCATGTTCTACACTGCTTATATTGCCTTCTTGCGCACACACACACACACACATGATCATAACGGTACCTTTGTTGTTTTAGTTGTATTTTCTAAAGCTGCAAAAACAAGGTTTTAATGGTATGCAAATGAGGGCTCGCAAGTGCCCAGGGGTGGCGTTCTGGCTGTAAGTGCCCAGGCCCCTCGGTATGTCTCGTGGTCCCACAGATCTTGAAGAAGCCGTGAGGCAGGGTATGGCTACATGATTTTATGCTTAAGGCCTTTTTTAATCCTACATTCTGTAAGTAGTGAAATAAAAAAGAAGTGTGTCTTTTTAACTGACAGTTCTACCTATGGTGAACTTTATTTCTCCTGAGTTTCCACCAAGAAAAATCCTTTCGGAGAGGAGAGAGGGAGAAGCACTGGAAAGGCCCCTCCATTATGAAGGGAAACTGCTAACATCAGCTGCTGATCCAGTTGCTAACAAAGATTGTGTTCTTCAGCCACTGACAGAGACATGGAAACCTGGGTGTGGTTCAGGCCTGACTTCACTTGGAGTCAAGGCTCATCAGGAAAAGATGTTAATACTGACCCTGGGAGTGGTGAGAAATAGATGCATACTAAACGCATAATAGATGCAAAAACAGTTTTGGCCACTCCAAGTCTTATATATATATATGTTTTTTTATGTTTTATCCTTTGTGACACAGAGTCAGGGGAATGGTCTGGGAAAACAGGTATTTTCCTCCCAGCGTGTGTTGATGGGTTGATTTGCAGTCAGGTGGGTTCAAATACCGGACTGGATTTTAATTGCCGGTCTGGGTTTTTGGCAGCACCTGGCTGTCCTTAAATAGGCAGCTGGGCTCAGCAGCAGTATTTCTGTGTTGGGATCTGAGGCTTGGTGCCAGGTTAGAGGGCTGAGACGCATGGGCTGAGGAAACAGGTGCCATGAATCCTGCCATGGACTGCTGGAGGCAGAACTGACATCAAGATGACTTGTCTTATATGAACTTTCTAATTTGTGTGAACACCAAGTTGTACTTTTCATTGTGTGTGAAGTAAACACCAAGACTGCAAAGTAACGCAATTTTTGGCGAATTTGCCTCAAGTGTGAATAAACACTGAAGTTTTGCGTTAAGAACTTGTTTTTTGGTACTGCGTCCGCTTACCCTATCTACCAGAGCGAAACCCCACATCTTTATCACAGAAAGGTTTTTAGAAGACTTGTATTTAGAGTGTGAATATCTGCTCTGTGCGATATATATATTTTCTACATTTATTTGCTTTTTTTTTTACTCAAAAGGTGACATATGCAACTATATGAGATGCAGTTATAAACGTTCAGGTTACAGGTTTAGCATCTTTAGCCTATGCATTGGGTGAATTTTAAACAGTTTGAACAGGGTCTATATTTTCAGTAAGTTTATTTACATCAGACTGCACCAACCTTACACCCCACACCCCACCCCACCCCTCTGCCTTCTCACCTAGGGAAGAAAAAAACATCAAAGCTCTTCTATTCTCTGAGTGGTCAAACAAATTGAGGAGCAAATACTTGACAATGTGACAGTGACTAACAACCTCAATTTACAAACAATGGGAAGAGAGGAGATTCACTAACCCAGATAACAGACACCAGTGTGAGCTAACTGATCTTTCTGGATGCTTCACTGCTAAAACCCATAATAGACTTACATGCAGAGTACTCCACATTTTGGGTTTGGGGGAAGAAAATCACTACTAATGTGTCCAATAACACTCATTGCAATGGTTTTTAGAGTACCGCACACTCAAATAATTAACAGCAGAGTATCCCCAAGGCTATGGGATGGTGCAAAGGGTCTGGACATGACATAAGGGATCATTAATAAATCCGTTCACATATGTTCTATGGCTGTATCGCGCAGGGCAAGGCCTGTTTGTTTATATTTGTTTTAATGCTAGGCAGTTTTACAGGCTAGGGCAGTGCTAAAGCCTGCCCATTAGTGCCAGTGACATCACCGGGCTCACTACTAGGTGGAAGCCTCCGCCTAGAATTCCCACTCACAGAACCAAAACGTCCCCAGATCTGCTGAAAAAGCAAGGGAGAGCATAGGGGCATTATCAGAGGGGCTGCCTGGGTTAAAAAGGGTATATGTCAGGGTTTAGCTCTGAACCTGGACAACCTCTTTAATGACAGAAGCCAGAACATCACACTGGACCACTTTATGAAGGATCAGAATGGTCCCAGAGGCATCCCATTGATTTGCAGTTCTACTCAGGTTCTCATTGTTCTGCAAATCATATTAGTTTACAGCCCCAGAAATTATAATTGTTAGAACCAACGAGAAATGTTTCATAATCTATACCTGGAGCGCCGCAACTTCCTAAAACAGCTGATCGACAAGGCTCCTGGGTATCAGACCCCACCAATCAGATACTGATGACCTATCCAGAGTCAACTCCCATGGAGTTAAATAGAGCTGGAGTGTGGATGTCCTGCCCTTACTCCATATAACTCCTGCCCAGTAGATGATTTAGTATAGTAATGAGATCCCAATTTTGCTTCCTAAATACTGCATTTTCACATGATTAGGTTTAGTTCTGTCACTTAGCCAAGCACTGGTGGCGGGCTGGTGCTCTTTTTCTAGGTTTGAGGGCTCATTAGTAAGAATGACATTGAAAATTATCTGAGTTTATATAAGTAGTTTTAGGATATTTACATAAACCTAAGAGAAACTGGATGACGTTTTCAATAGAAGTGATTTCCATGTCAATTGATCGCTAAACCAATCAAACAAACAAGTAATCAATCATTCAGTCAATCCGATCTTTTCTTTCATTTGCTAATGACCTACATTAGAAAAGGGTGCCTAAAATATGGAGGCTGAATGTATTCTCTTTAGGTCATATACAGTTCGATTTTATGCATAGTCTGAGTTACAGAATGGTAATGATATAGCTACAGTAATTTTCATAACCACACCCCCTTTCCTATAGGGACACAGCTATGAATATTATAGATCTCCCTATAGCAGCTAAAGCTTTGGTGACATATGCCCTCTTCATACCCCTACGTCCAGCCTAAGCCAATGTTTTAGATTTGACACCACTACATTTTTTATATAACTAAATTAAGGACAACCCTAATTGAATTTGGCAATCAGCTACGGAGACAGAGATTAAAGGGGTTGTCCAGCCAGAAGAGCCCAGCTTAGAATGTTCTAAATTAAAGAATAAAATGAAGTAATAATCATTTTACTCATAATCTGCCACTCCTGTCCTGATGCTTCCTGAGTCTACTGCCAGTCTATATTTCCTGCTCCCTGTCGACATGGACATTTGGGCACAGTAGTGAATGGCTACCGTGAGTCATGAGGGAGAAAAAAGCTGAGACTGGTAGGGGATATCGTAAGCTTTGGAATAAAATTGGCAAAGAAATTGTTAGGTGAGAATTATTTTTTTGTTATTTTAGAATATTCTAAAGCTGGCTATGCGCAAGATAACTTACATAGTTACATAGTTGATACGATTGAAAAAAGACACAAGTCCATCAAGTTCAACCGAGGGATAGGTGGGGACGCAAATCCAAGAAGGAAGTGAGACTCAGATTTCTACATGTTTTCATAAACATTAATGTTGTTTACTTTTAGGAAATCATCTAAACCCTTTTAAACCCTTATAACTGTCACATAAACACTTGTTTGGCCAACAGCTATCTCTCCCGATCATCAGACTGGCCCACTACATTATCAGAGGAACCTCCAGTAGACCCAGGTTGAAACACACATGAACAAGCTTCTCTTAAAAGGATTTCACCGAGGCAGCCCCACTAACATTTCATGCTCCAATGCTCCCCTTTGCCTTGCGCTGAATCGCGCATGGCAAAGGCATTTTATGGTGTTCCGGTGACTTACCGGGCTCTCCATAGGGACTGCCAGGCAGAGACTTGCGCCCAGAAGTGAGCCTGGCGACGTCACCGGCACTGATGGGCACGCTGTAGCCTGTAAAATTGCTATGGCAGCGCTAAAGCCAGCCCATCAGAGCCAGTGACGTCACCGAATACACTGCTGGGTGGAAGAAAGCAAACAAGCCCTTGAAATGCTCCAATGCTCATATCACAGGGGCCGGAGGGGTGAAAATGTGGGTATGTCTGGGTTCAACTCTGAACCTGAACAACCCATTTAAAACAGCGTCCCAGAGGTCTATCAGAAAACAACCCCATTTGGATCTGACATTGACACTGTATAGCTATAGGGTATGCTCTTGGAATCATTTGTCCAGGTGGATCAAGGAACCATAGGTTCAGGAATGTACAACATATCATATGAATAAGATGACCCATGCTTAGCTTTACCTTTGAAGTTTTCGTAATTGAGCCCTTTGCCTTCACACACCAACAGAAGAGTCTCCACAAGATGAACGCCACAGAGATGATGAACACTAGCACCTTGAGTTTCTGTCATACAATACATTAATATTACAAATATTGCAGCTATCCTCCACTCTTCTCGACCCATACTCCTTAAGAGTATAACGTGGAAGTGCTGGACCTGCAAATAGGATCACATTGTATGAATGCTGTAATTCATAGGAAACATACATATCTGTTATGATAGTAATTGCTAACTTCTATGTACAAATTTTAGCTAGCTATATTTCTGAATAAAAAATAAATTAATATAAAATAATTTAATAATGTCCCAATTTGTAATTGTATCTGTTTCACTGAAGAATAATTACTTTAGAAGTCAGTGGGAGAAATCTATTAAAGGGGTTGCCCAATGTATACATAATTTGTAAAAAATAAATAAAAAATAATGCCATAAACCCTACCATTTCACGCATGTAAGCATAACTGATTTTGTACTCAACCCCAACTATAAAGGTGAAGTTCCCTGGATGACCAGCAATGTAAGCACAGCAAGCTGGAATCCTCCAAAAGATGCAAGATGGAGGTGGCCATATAACTTGTTCACGTGACCAATTCCTTAGGCTGTTCCTTGCTTCCAACACTATGGTGTAGGCGTTGAATGGTAACTGGCCACATCCTACGAATGTACACATACAGACAGTTGTATCTGCACATACGCTGGACACATATAGTTGCTGTTCAGCAACTGAGCCATGATGGACCAAGCCAGGAACAGCTTGAGACAGCAGTCACGTGAACAAGTGACATGACCACCACCATCTTGCATCCTATGGATGTAGAAGATTCCAGATTCCAGTGGGGATCCAAGAACTCAAGTGAAAGCTAGAACAAAGAGGCTGGAGCTGACTGCTTCCACTCTCCTGTCAAAACTATGAGAAGTTTATGGTACATTTTAACTGGTGATTATTATTATTTATATTGTATTATTCACTTGCTTACCACCCATCTTACATTAAACATACGGGTGTTCAGCATATAACTCTGCAAGAACTTTCCTGAACATCCTTTAAAAGTTGGCAGCTGCATGCTAATTTTCTAGCTGTGGGGGTAGAGAACCCTTTGTCATTGACAGCAGGGCTCCCTATCCAGAAGGCAGCAATGTTTTTTTTACCATCCCTACCCTCTCCATCACTGTATACACATGTAATACACCAGAGTCGCATTACCACCTCTTTTGTACCCCCACTACCTTCATTGGTGCATCATGTGTCATCTCCTATATTTAATGCCATTTCCTGCAATGTGTGTATTCATATTTCCTTAAAAAAACTAATGTTAAAGTGTAGTGTGCCTGGTTCACCAGCAGGTGGTGGCAATCTATGCAGAGCGAGTTTCCCTGGAGAGGAACCTTCTAGTTTTATTCTGGCCCTCTTTAGAGAGGGAGGAGTTTATTCAGAGTTAGTCAGTCTAGCCTACCCCCTCATGGGGAAAGGTTGTGTGTTGGCTAGCAGAGCACTGTCTGCTCTGCTAGGTCCACAGGCCCTGCCTGTGAAGTCTATATGGTTGCTTGTCCCCTCCTGCATTACCACAAGCTAAGTAAGCTTGAAGCCAGGAATAATTTCCTAGGATTAAAGTAAGAGACAAAGTACAGACAGCAATGTTCCATCAGAAGAGGAAGAGTTTCCAATTTACTCCAGCCAACATAGCAGAGATGAGAAAGCTACAGCATAGCAGAGTTGAGATTGCTGCAGAAGTGTTTGCCTGCCAGAGTTAAGCCAATACCTGCTGATGACCAAGATAAAGTCTGGAAAATGTTTGGATTACCGTTTATGCCAAGTAAAGCTGTGTTCAATGTTACTACCAAGTCTGGACTCTGTTTATTCAACTTATTCATCACTCAAGTTCAAGTTTTGCACTTGCTTCGGACTACACCACATCTGGGATCCGTACCAACACTACCATCTACAAAGGGGACTCCATGTCTTCGTTGCTTAACTGTAACTGGCGTCACGTTTACTTGCTCTAAAAGAGGGGCATATTTCGTAGAAACCTCCTAAGGGGTAAGGGAAACCCCAGACGCTGGCAATAGGCTGCTGCACACAGTGCTCAGTGAACATTATATATATACACTCAGAATTATTAGGAACACCATACTAATATGGTGTTGGACCCCCTTTTGCCTTCAGAACTGCCTTAATTATACGTGGCATTGATTTAACAAGGTGCTGATAGCATTCTTTAGAAATGTTGGCACATATTGATAGGATAGCATCTTGCAGTTGATGGAGATTTGAGGGATGCACATCCAGGACACGAAGCTCCCATTCCACCACATCCCAAAGATGCTCTATTGGGTTGATATCTGGTGACTGTGGGGGCCATTTTAGTACAGTGAACTCATTGTCATGTTCAAGAAACCAATTTGAAATGATTCGAGCTTTGTGACATGGTGCATTATCCTGCTGGAAGTAGCCATCAGAGGATGGGTACATGGTGGTCATGAAGGGATGGACATGGTCAGAAACAATGCTAAGGTGGCCTGTGGCATTTAAACTATGGCCAATTGGCACTAAGGGGCCTAAAGTGTGCCCAGAAAACATCCCCCACACCATTACACCACCACCAGCCTGCACAGTGGTAACAAGGCATGATGGATACATGTTCTCATTCTGTTTACGCCAAATTCGGACTCTACCATTTGAATGTCTCAACAGAAATCGAGACTCATCAGATCAGGCAACATTTCTCCGGTCTTCAACAGTCCAATTTTGGTGAGCTCGTGCAAATTGTAGCCTCTTTTTCCTATTTGTAGTGGTACCCGGTGGGGTCTTCTGCTGTTGTAGCCCATCCGCCTCAAGGTTGTGCATGTTGTGGCTTCACAAATGCTTTGCTGCATACCTCGGTTGTAACGAGTGTTTTTTTCAGTCAACGTTGTTCTTCTATCAGCTTGAATCAGTCGGCCCATTCTCCTCTGACCTCTAGCATTAACAAAGCATTTTCGCCCACAGGACTGCCGCATACTGGATGTTTTTCCTTTTTCACACCATTCTTTGTAAACCCTAGAAATGGTTGTGCGTGAAAATTCCAGTAACTGAGCAGATTGTGAAATACTCAGACCGGCCCGTCTGGCACCAACAACCATGCCACGCTCAAAATTGCTTAAATCACCTTTCTATCCCATTCTGACATTCAGTTTGGAGTTCAGGAGATTGTCTTGACCAGGACCACAACCCTACATGCATTGAAGCAACTGCCATGTGATTGGTTGACTAGATAATCGCATTAATGTGAAATAGAACAGGTGTTCCTAATAATTCTTTAGGTGAGTGTATATGTATATATATATATATTTATATATATATATGAAAAAAGTAGGATGGATCCAGCTTCCCATAAAAAATCAGTTTCTTTATTCTTGTTGCGGTAAAATGACATACATGGACATCACAGTCTATGCGTTTCGGACAAAATAAATCTTAGTCCTTTTTCATGACAGAGCAAAGTGTAAATGAAAACCTTTTCTTTATAAAGGAAAAAAGACCCAATTCCTATGCTGATTACCTATTCCCAATACCTGAGTGAAGGGAGTAGGAAAAAAACAGCCAGGGAGACACCCAGTTTGTGCATACATATATGAAAACATGTTAAAAAGCATGAAAAACTTGCTATTTGTATTGTAAAACCAAATCTTGTTTTTTATTTAAACCATTAGGTGCGCAGCTCCCCAAACTAAACATTCAAAATGCTTCTCTACTTGGATTTGTGGTCACCACCCCTGATGGGGCGTGATACTATTTCGATTCCCTGGACAGAAAAAGCCGCAGTACTTTATGAACTATCGCAAAATGCGAACTTCCAGCAGATATATTTCTTGTCCTAAAATAGGGAATGTCAGATAAATGTTTGCGTATCCTTGCTTTAATCTGTTTCGTTGTACAACCCACATATTGTAATCGACATTCCTTGCATGTTATAACATAAACCGCAAATTCTGTATTGCAGTTAATAAGCTGTTTTATGTTGTGTGATTTACCATTAGCTGTTGAAAGGACACTCTTGCTGGTCTCCATATATCTACAGCAAATGCACCTATTGCTGCCACATCTGTAGTTACCATTATAGGATAACTAAGTCTGCTGTGGTTTTGTGTGTTCAGAGAATAGGCTCGGGCTGATTTTCTGCCCCAATGTGGACTCCAGAGGACCCTATACCATTCCATCCCTGATCACGATTAAGTACAGGAAAATGTCCTCTAATAATTTTGCAGACCTCAAAATATTCTTCACTATAACTTGGGACAAAGGTGATTGGTTTTATCCTGTTTACCAGCTGCTTCTAAAGCCTTTCTTATTTTTTAGTTTTTTTGGTTGATATGAGCTGTCAGCTGGGTATTGGGAAATACAAGATTCTGTCTGTCAAGAGACAGTACTGTTTTAGTAGCCCTCTTTATGCCGGTAATGTTATAATGTCTAGCCTGTAGTCTCATTTCTATTTTTTGTGCCTCCCTCATAAATCCAGAATCGTATATGGAGACCAGTAAGAGTGTCATTTCAACAGCTAATGGTAAATCACACAAAATAAAACAGCTTATTAACTGCAATACAGAATTTGTGGTTTATGTTATAACATGCAAGGAATGTCAGCTACAATATGTGGCTTGTACAACGAAACAGATTAAAGCAAGGATACGCAAACATTTATCTGACATTCTCCATTTTAAAACAAGAAATATATCTGCCGCAAGTTCGCATTTTGCGATAGTTCATAAAGAAAGTACTGCAGCTTTTTTTTGTCCAGGGAATCGAAAGCGTATCACGCCCCATCAGGGGTGGTGACCACAAAGCCAAGCTTCTGAGTAGAGAAGCATTTTGGATGTTTAGTTTGGGGAGCTGCGCACTTAATGGTTTAAATAAAAACATGATTTGGTTTTACAATACAAATAGCAAGTTTTTCATGCTTTTTAACATGTTTTCATATATGTATGCACAAACTGGGTGTGTCCCTGGCTGTTTTTTTTCCTCCTCCCTTCACTCAGGTGTCGGGAATAGGGAATCAGCATGGGGGTTGGGTCTTTTTTGCTTTAAAAAGAAAAGCTTTTCATTTACACTTTTCTCTGTCAGGAATAAGGACTAAGATTTATTTTGTCCGAAATGCGTAGACTGTGATGTCCATGTATGTCATATTACCACAACAAGAATAAAGAAACAGTTTTTTATGGGAAGCTGGATCCATCCTTCTTTTTTCACATTTTCAAGTCGGGGCCGGGCTTTTATCCGTGCCGCCCAATATGAATAAAAGGATCCCACTATTTTCACCTACTGGAAGTGCTGCGGTGTATTATTATTTTTTTAAATATATCAGGAATCGGCTTTCTGCTCCAGTTCTAGTGATCCTGGACCCAGACCAGCTCTGCACTAATGCTCCACATCCTTGTTAAAGTGTGCAGGAGCTGAATTCCCCCTTTGACAAGAGGTAATATGTCAACCCCAGTTACAGGAGAAATCAGCAAATAAATATAATGGTAAATGTCCCCCAAAGGTGTTATATGACCTTATAGGGGGCACAAAGAGAAAAATTGCTACTAGCCTCACCCCTGGCGAACATGACCCATGCATCTGCTATATCAAAACTGCTGTTAAGGATAGGGGACATAACTTAAAAAAAAAGTATTTTACTTGCAGCTTTGCTACTAAAATTTTTTTTTTTTTCTTTAATGTGAAAAACAGGCTATGTATGTATCACCAAAAAGGGTGCATAAAATATTTACATAACCAAACAGAAACTGAAGGCTGTTTAGAAATTAGCTGTGCTTGACATTGTAGCTCAGCCCCATCCACTTGAATAGGACTGAGCTGCATCTAGGCCATGTGACCAATGAATATGACTTCAAGCAGCTGATTGGCAGGGGTGCCGGAAGTCAGACCTCCACTGATCATAAGGATAGGTCATCAATATAAAAATCTCAGACAACCCTTTCAAACTTCATGTTTTTGATCTTGTGAACAGATATATCACTTACTATAATTTTTATAGTGGACCTAATTAAAAAGTTTTTTTTTTAAATAAGAATGAATAAATAAATCTGTTCATTTACATAACGAAACTGTCATGGTAACCATCATTTTGAAAACATTAATTAGGGACTAAAGTGTATATTAACACGAATCCTGTTGCCTCAGAAAGACCTACAGTGCAATGTGTCATAGCATGGAATCGTTTCCAATTTATTTTAATTTCCAAATGTATTTAAAAAATTTCCAAATAAAAACAGATTTTATGTTGCAGATTTCCAATCTCCTAAGGCCATTTTCACACAATCATTATTTGGTCAGTATTTTTCATCAGTATCTGTAAGCCAAAAGTGGGTTACAAATACTGGGCACAAATTTTTCAATTATACTTTTTCTCTGGTTTTGGCTTATAAATACAGCTGAAAAGTACTAACCAAATACTGACCGTTTGAAAGTTGCCTTATAATATGTAATGCCTCCCTTACCTTTCCTTCCTGAAGTGATGCACAGGTTCTGATGGTGATTTTCCTAACGTTGTCTGATGGAAGTAAGATCTTCTGGAAATGATCCATAACATCTCAGCAATGGCCTCTTATACTGCAGTCCTGCCCCTACTTCTATGAATATAAATGACCCTCTGGACAGGTGAGCAATCAGAAACAACTGAGATACAGCTTATCTCCACACTGTTGGAGGTAATGGAACACATAGGCGATAAAACTCTCCAGGATAAGAGACATTTCCATATGTTACTTTAAAGAGTGCTACAATTTCACCGGGTATTTACTGAAACATATTGTTGTCCATCAACCTAAAGATTGCCTGTATAGACAGAAACTCTTTGCTCTCCAAAGATGGCCATACAAGTTACCTAAGGCTACATTCACACAATACACGGTAAAATGGTCTGTTTTTAACCTCCTTTTTTTCATTGATGCCATTCTGAGAAACGTACCCTTGAATTCATTGGGGGCTGTCGGTCCTATTTTTTGACAGCCGTTATTCACGGGACATCAATGCAATGGCCTGGTAAAAAACTCCATACACTAACACTGTTCTCATAATGGTGGTGTGACAGCTGTTAAAAAAAAGCCCATCACACACAGGGGCAGACTGGGAAATGAAAGTGGTCCTGGAAAAAAAAATTAAAATTGTCCCCATGCTGATGCGGGTCCAAATTGACAGAAGGTGGGGCAATACAAGAAGCCGAGGTCAGGAATACCATAACGCAAAATACTTTCCTGTTAGAACCATATACCAAAGTGCATAACAATATATTGCCCCAAAAACCATCCCTGTGCGGTGGCCATAAATTCCTGCCATTTATTGTCCTCCTTCTCCAGTTGTATCTAAATATGGAGCAGGGGGCTTATAGGAGATGAAATGTGGGCCACAACAGTTGAATTCAGGAGGGCGTTTGTGGTCGCTGTCCAGGTACATAAGAACCTGATTCCCACAGCCAGCGGCAGAGAGGAGGGTATGGTGGCCCTCTGGGCATGGCCCACCGGGAAATTTCCCCGTAGAGTCTATCGCTAATCCGCCCCTGATTACATGTCTGTGAATGTAGCCTAACTGAATGAGCTGGATAGATTATCTTTTTTGTCAACTTTATCTATTTATGCCATCATATTAATTTAGAATTCAATTATTTAATTCATTTTTATAATGTAATTTTTTTTTGGGGTAGAATGTATCTTTGAGGATTTATGAGTTTCTGACTGTAACTGAAACTAATGAAGCTGAAGTTCTAATTACAGGGCATATCAGCCATATTAGATTATGAGGACTGTCCTGGGTAGCTCCATCTGATCATTACATGATGTGATCACCTGGTCCAATAGAAACACATTTTATTTTTCTATTTTTTTTTTAACTGCTCCAATTAACTGCTATGCTTTATCTGTGCACTTTTTCTTCAATATGATCAGGTATTTTTTAACTCTACCTTCTTGGTACACAATATATATCAGTCACTTTACAAGGTATGTTTCTTGCTTCATTGTCTTCCATAAGTGACAAGCTCTAATAACCTTGTGTGTCATCACCCAGGTTTCCTAGACACCTAAATGACAAACCTACCAATTAAGGCTCAGTTCACATCTCAGTTATTTGGTCAGTTATTTCTATCAGTTATTGTGAGCTAAAACCAGTAGTGAAGCCTACTCAGAGATCAGGTGTAATGGAAAGATCTGTACCTGTTCTGTGCTTTTGACATGTACCTAGTTTTGGCTCAAAATCACTGATGGAAATAACTGAAGTTTGAATTCAGCCTAAGGGTCCATTCACACGTCTGTAACTGTTTTGTGATCCTCAAATTGTGGATCCCCAAAACATGGATACCGGCCATGTGTGTTCTGCATTTTGCGGACCGCACATGGCCGGCCCTATGATAGAAATGCCTATTCTTGTCTGTGATTGCGGACAAGAATAGGACATGCTCTATCTTTTTTTGCGAACCGCAGAATGGAACCACTGATGAATCTTTTGCGTGCCCATTGAAATTAATGGGTCCGCACCCATTCTGGAAAATTGCAGAACGGATGAGGACCCAGAACTATGGACCTGTGAATGGACCCTAATGCAGTGTTACTTTGACAATCCCATTCAAAAGTCTGAGGAAACATGGGTGATGTGGGAACCATAATGTCCTTGGAACTGCAAAACCAATTCCCAAAAACTTGGGGCGCTGTCTAAACTGCAAATAAACATAAATAAAAACAGAAAGAAATTATTTGCAAAACACATAGACCCATATTTTATTCACAGTAGATTATAGAACACATATCAGATGTTGAAAGTGAGACTTTTTACCATTTCATGAAAAAAATAACTCATTTAGAACTTGATAGCAGCAACGCATCTCAAAAAATTGGGACAGGACCATGTTACCATTGTGTGGCATCCCTTTTCTTTTAACAAAGAAACATCTGGGAAGTAAGGAGACTAATTATTGGAGATGAAGGAATGTTGTCCCATTCTTGACTGATGTAGGATTGTAACTGCACAACAGTTCTGGGGTTTCTTTGCCAGATTTTATGTTTCATAAGAAATTACAGCTTATTATTTACTTTTCTTCTATCTGGTTTTTAGAATGTCCTGGACATTTCTATGTACATGATCTTAGACCTGTGATAAGATGTTACCAGATTAAGACTTGTACTATGTTATTGATAGAAAACAATCTCAATCCTTTTTATAACAAAAATTGTTATATCAAATTTAGAATATTAGAATTCTCCTATACAGCTGGAATATATTATAATTTACTGACCAAATCAAGTCCAACCTCTGGGACAACCTCAGTAGAACAAATATATGAGATGGTTGTCCCTGCACCATGCACATCATGCTTCTACTTTGTGTTTTTGTGCAATTTATTTGACTTTTTCCACCAAAATCCAGCACAAAAAATATGTTGTCCAACAGAAAGACTAAATGTGCCCATATACATTAGATAAAAGTAAGTTGAGCTTGACAATTTTGTAGGGATTGGACAATGACCTAATGTGTATGTGGCCCTTCTGGCTGTACAACAACAGATTAACAGGCGATTGTCGGGAAGGAAGCATTACTTCCCAGCAATCGTCTGCTCACTAGCGGAGGAGACTGCTGCTATTACCTGCAGCCATCTCCTTCTCAGTATAGGGAGGAGCAATCATTATACCATCGTTCTTCCCTATACTGAATCATTGTTTGCCGGCAGCAGATCGTGATTAGACACCACCAAACGATAATTTTTTAACCTGTTAAAAGATCAGGTTTGGATTGGCAATCGGTGGCAGGTGTAATGCAGGCTTAAGGGCAGGGGCGTAACTACCATAGTGGCAGACCCAGAGCAAGAGGGGGTCCAGTCTTAGTTGGGATTATCTTCCATTCTACTGGAGGTGAAAACTTGGTCAGGACTCTACCCTCTAAGGAACAACTTTTAGGAAGTGAGGCAGTGGAAAAATGGCCCAAGGTTCATTGAAAAGGGTTTAGGCAAAAACCGTTCTGTTCTCTGTGGGGGGCATGGTTTGATCCTTGCTAAGGGGCACTTATTTCTCTATGTACACCACTGCTTAAGGGTTTCAGAAGTTGCAAGAAATACTGAAGAACTCATCAGGTCTATGTTCCTTCCAGATAGCCTATTAATTGCTACCCTGAGGGGGCGCTGCCTGTAAATGCTACACTTACTGCCAGATTCCCTTGCAGTTTACAGCTAAAGGTCCCTTTACGCTGGCCAATTCAGCTGGTGATTATTGGGAAGGAAGAATTCCTTCCCAACAAGCACCTGCTTGTCAGTGGAGAAGACATTTACATGCAGAGATCTCCACAGTATGGGGAGGAGCGATCGTTAATGCCATCGACCTTTACACTGCCAGATAATCACTGACGAGCATTTCTATTAACGATTATCTGGCAGATTCTTGGCCTGTGTAAAGGCCCCTTAATTGTTGGGGTCCAAGCAGCAAGAAACCCTATGATGATGATCTTTTTTTAGGAGACCTTTCTATCAAAAATAGGAAATGTAAAATTTAGATAACCCCTCTTAAGCAATTACTACATAGGCTGGAGTTAAACAGATGCCTAAATCTTAATACAATCACATGTCTTGCATTGTTATACACACTGTCTAAACAGAGATGTTTACGATTACGTTTTGGGTGACATTCAGGATACTCTGTGCAATATACAATGCATTGTGCTATAGCCTTTATCTTTGCAGATCTTCATTAAGAGTGTAAAGGCATGTTTTGTGGAGCTCTTCAGATAGATAATACTAGTAAAGGTGTCGCCTTTGTTTACGTTAGAAGTCATTCAATACACAGTTGTTGAGTAGATTATGTAACAACTCCCACTTTCACCTTTAATCCTGTTTATTTAGGGCTGGAACTATACAAAATGCCCAACTATATTTTGCTGATTTGGTTGCATCCTTTAATCTTATTTTTGGGGGTGTCCCAACTTTACATTGTCTATGTGGCCCCATTGGTGTGACAACTTTGCCAATGGTGATTACTGGGATACAGCTATTGGAACCCCCCAGTGATCAGCTTCTGGAACATGCATATATACTGCAGGGTAAAGCCTGTATTAGACCTGCAGATTTTTCAGCAGATGTTTGTAGTAACGCTCATTAGCTATGATCTGTGTAATACTGCAGCCGATTGCCCAATTAAACAAACGGTAGTTCATTGGGAAATTCAAATCTATCGTTTGCAGGCGGCAGATGGAACTGTCTAATCATTATCTGCTGCAAACAATGATTCAGTATAGGGAAGAGCGATGGTATAACGATCACTCTTTTCTATACTGAGGAGGAGATCGCTGCATGTCATAACAGCGGTCTCCTCCTCTTGCCATTGCCGGGAAGTAACACTTCCTTCCTAACAATCGCCTGTTAAATCGGGCTGTCTAATACAGCCCTAACTGCAGTATTACATGGTATCCAATGAAGTCAATGGGCAACCATTTCAGAAAGGAGTGCACCCTCTTCCAAAGTGAGAACAGTACTCTCCATCCTGATCCAAGGTGGTCCCCAATCTATAAAGCCATATAACCATAAATTGCATATGGACTGGACATTGCCTAAAAGGATACTTTTAACCCTTACAGGATCTTGTGATTTTCCATTTTTGTATTTTCATTTCTTATTCCTGACTTTCCCGGAGCCATAACTTTTTTATTTTTTTATTTTTCCATTCTCATAGCCGTATAAGGGCTTATTTTTGCGGGACAAATTGTATTTTCTAAAGGCAACATTTAACATTGCATACAATGTAGTGGAAAGCTGGAAAAAAAAACTCCAAATGGGGAGAAATTAGAAAGAAAAAAAAATATTCCGCCACAGTGTTATGGGTTCCCTATGCAGTAAACCTATACATATATATATATATATATATATATATATATATTTAATGGTTCTTGCTGTCATATTACTATTAGTGCAAGGTAATTGTTTATAATGTCATGGACTTTATACTGGGGGAGTTCTGTTATGGGACCCCATGATTTCTATGTTTCGGATTTTCGTGCTCAAAAATCACAGCGTAGTACAGTAATAGCAAAGAATATGAGATTACATATGAGATTTTTTTCTGTGGGGAAATTGATCTGAATTGCAGATTTCAAAATCTGCAGCATGTCAACTATGTTTGCGGTTTAAGCTGCAAATTTCACCATTTTCCAATGAAGGGTGAAATCTGTGGGAAAACCACATCAAATTCATACCAAAAACCACAGCAGATTCTTAAAAATGTAAAATAATTCCTTCTAAAATTCTAAGCCTAATAAAAAAAATTACTAGAATTTAATAATTAGTTCACGAGGTATCACTATCTGACTTAGACGCATAGAAATTCAAATTTAGAAAATAGCTAATTTTTCCAAATTTTCCTTAAACTTTGGATTTTTTTTTTCTCATTCAAATGTTTATTAAGATCAGTACAGCAGGTACAAGGATATACAATGTAAGGTATCAAAACAGAAACAATGCCCAATCTATACATACTTGCAAAATCAAAATACTGGTGATCCTTGCAGACACTGTTATGTCAATGACCTGTTGGCCAGGTCTCATGAATAGGGATGAGGAGAACCTCAAAGCAAGAGGACTATTAAGGGGAAAACAAAGAAATAAAATACGAAAATATAACATTCAATAGCTCCTAATCTCTCCAATTCTGGGTCTCGAGGTAAGACAAAGAAAGGATGTGTCTAGAGAGGCAAACCTTTCAAGATAAGTACCGCTTTAGCTCCACAGAGAACATGGCAAGATGTGGTGTGCCTCCGCCCCGTCTTCATAAAGGTTTGTTCCCAAGAAAAAAAAGTCTGGCTCCCACAGCTCCTCAGCCTGGCTTTTGAGAGATAGTCTGGGGAAGCCAGGAAATCCATCCAAGGTTTCCAGGTAGTATTATAGGTTTCAAAGGAGGAATGAGAGTCCACTGTCAGATCTTCCATCCTCTACAGATGGAAAATTTCCAAAATGGAGGGAGGTGGGATACTTTTCCATAGGCGAGGGATTACCGTTTTGGCCGCCAGACTAGGTCCCTAGTTCGGTAACCTATAGCACCAGGGAGCATATATAAGAATAAGGGGGAAGGGTCATTTTCAATCACTATCCCAGTGATTTTCTAAATGAGGGATATCACTTTCCACCAAAAAGATTGGAGAACAGAACACTTCCAACAAATATGGGACATAGTCTCTTCCTCCAATCCACAGCGCCAGCAGCGGTCTGAGACTGCGGGGAAGAGGCAATGCAAAAGGGCCCTATACCATCTTGTTAGGACTTTATAGTTGATTTCTTGGGCCTTACATGAGATGGATACTTTATGAATGAAGGCCTTGTGCCATGCTGTTGTTGGGAAAGATTGATGAAGTTCCTTCTCCCAGCCCACTGTAAAAGACAGGGGTTGAGACCTACAAGAGTCCAGCACCAGACCAAAAATAATAGAGATCACCCGCAGATAAGTGCTCTTAGCGACACAAAGTTCCTCGAAGGGTGTCAAAGGTCTGTGTAGAACGAGGGAAGACTTGTTTGATATATAGAAAGTCTTTAGTTGATTGTATTCAAAAGACATTCTGGGACATTGCTGAGGTTCTGGAACCAGGCTCTCATACATCAACAAAGAGGCACCACCCAGCACAGAGTGAATGGGACGGGAGTCAGTGGTCCATCTCTAAGAAACAGTGGGGAGGAGGGGAGGTAAAGCTTGCATATTTGTGCCAAGTGTTTGGTGACACATGGAAGAGTGTCTGTGCGAGATGGTATCCAAGCAGAGCAGTGGCGTCGCCAAGGCCCCCCTACATCAAGCTGTGCCCCCCTAACTAAAATGTCCCCCATTCATTTTGGTGGTGGATGGTCTATGCTGCGCTGCTGTGCACTGTGTAGGCACTAGGCAGCCCTACCGGACATCTTTTTCACATCTGATGATCTGACTGAGTCTCGGACTTGGTGCCGTTGCGGTCTCACTCTCTAGTCTCCACCCACCGCTGCCGCATGCCCGGCCCCGCCCCCAGCTCCGCCCCCGGACCTGACAAGTTGAGTCAGACTCAGTCAAACTCAGTGGCAGTGCTGTGCATAAATATCAGCGTGCCGCTAGTCGAGACTAGCTGATTCGGATTCATTCAACTACTGGCAGCAGCTGCTGAAAGGGCTTCTGTCACCCCACTAAAGTCATCATTTTTTTTTGGGCAACTTAAATTCCTTATAATGCAATTTATCAATATATAATGCTCTTACTCATATTGGTTGGGCAGTTTCTTAAAAAAACTGACTTTTATAATATGTAAATTAGCTCTCTACCAGCAAGTAGGGCGTCTACTTGCTCATAGCAGCCGCATCCTCCTTTCATAAAGACGCCCCCTCCTCATGTTGATTGACAGGGCCAGCGAACGCACTAGTCCTCTGGCTGGCCCTGTCTGCGTTCAAAATCTGGCGCCTGCGCCGTACCGGTCTTCAGTCGGCGAAGGCGCACTGAGAGGAGGACGCTCGCTCGGCCGCTCCTTCCTCAATGCGCCTGCGCCGATTACATCACATCTACACCCGGCGCAGGTGCACTGAGGAAGGAGCGGCCGAGCGAGCATCCTCCTCTCAGTGCGCCTGCACCGACTAAAGACCGGTACGGCGCAGGCGCCAGATTTTGAATGCAGACAGGGCCAGCCAGAGGACGAGCGCGTTCGCTGGCCCTGTCAATCAACATGAGGAGGGGGCGTCTTTATGAAAGGAGGATGCGGCTGCTATGAGCAAGTAGACGCCCTACTTGCTGGTAGAGAGCTCATTTACATATTATAAAAGTCAGTTTTTTGAAGAAACTGCCCAACCAAAATGAGTAAGAGCATTATATATTGATATATCGCATTATAAGGAATTTAAGTTGGCAAAAAATAAATAAAAATATGACTTTAGTGGGGTGACAGAAGCCCTTTAAGCCAGCCAGGCCCAGACTAGAGAACAGACAGTGTGTGGTGTGGCGTGGCCCTACCCTACCCTACCCTAACCTACCGATACCGAACAGACTGGACTGAGCCTGACCTAGTGGTGACGGTGTGTAGCAAGTTAACTTAATAATAATAATAAGGTACAACTTACAAGTAGTGACTGAGTGGACTGACTAAGTCTCTTTCTATTCTAACTAGAGAGATTAGATCTGACTCTGACTGAGTCTGAGAGGAGAGCTGGCTGGCGGCTGCCCCAGAATCTTCCTGATTTAAAAGTTAAAGGGGTTCTGCACTTTAATTTAATTGATGATCTATACTCTGGATAGATCATCAGCTTCTGATCGGCGGGGGTCTGACACCCGGGACCCCCGTCGATCAGCTGCTTGAGAAGGCATTGGCGCTCCAGTAGCGCCGCGGCCTTCTCACTGTTTACCGCCAGCCCACTGACGTCACGACTAGTATCAACTAGCGTGGGCGGGGCTAAGCTCCATTCAAGTGAACAGAGCTTAGCCGCGCTCAGGCTAGTTGATACTAGTCGTGATGTCAGTCAGTGGGCCGGCGGTAAACAGTGAGAAGGCCACAGTGCTGCTCGAGCGCCGGTGCCTTTTCAAACAGCTGATCGGCGGGGGTACCGGGTGTCTGACCCCCACCGATCAGAATCTGATGATCTATCCAGAGTATAGATCATCAGTTAAATGAAAGTGCAGAACCCCTTTAAAGTTACTGTCAGTGCAGCCTGGATGAGTACAGTGTTTACTTTACCGTTTAGAGAAATCATGTTCAAATGTGAGCGGTGGGGAGGGTGATCTGTGGTCTGTGGATGTCATGAGTCATTACACTGTTATAGGGGGGGAGGGATCTGTGGATGATACTCTTATAGTGTTATAGGGAGAGGGATCGGGGGTCTTTGGATGTCATGACACTGTTACGGGGGGGGGAATCTGTAGATGACACTGTTATAGGGAGGGGGATCTGTAGATGACACGGTTATTGGGGGGGGGGGGATCTGTGCCACTCTGTGGATGAGACTGTTAGGCTCCATTCAGACGTCCGTAACAGCGCCAATGTGCGGGTCCGCATTTTTTTTCGGGAACGGAATTGCGGACCCGGAAGTGCGGGTCCGCATTTCGGTATCCGGCAGCACGTTGTGCTGCCCTATAGAAATGAATGGGTCCGCAATTCCGTTATGCAAATTTCGGATGTGTGAATGGGGCCTTATAGGGAGAGGGATCCCGATATGACACTGATATGGGGTGGATCTGTGGATGACACCTAGCATAAGATGCTATAAACGGTGTGTGTCATCCACAGATCCCCCTCCATAAGTGTCATCCACAGATCCCCAGGCAGCTAGGACATGTTGAAATCTGAGTGATTGGGGTTTTTCTTCCCTATTGCGGTTTTAGGTATTGGGTAAAGTATTGCAGCATTTCTAAGCATACTTGTGTAAATGTATCGTTGTTATAGCTGCCCCCCTACTTTTGTCCTGGCCCCCAGTGTGCCCCCCCAAAATTTGAAAGCTAGAGACGCCACTGAAGCAGAGCTATGGATCCATGGAACAGCCGTTCTTATAAGAGTGTATCTTCTTATAAGAGTGGGAGAGTGAGACGAAAGATATAAGAAGAGAACAATCTGGACAATCGGAGAAAGAAGGTAAACAAATAGGGATGGTCTGGAAGAGGTACAGTAAGGGTGGAAGGATATTCATTTTTAAATGTTGATCTTACCCAGCCACGAAAAATCCCTTCTATCCCATTTAGAGAGGTCACCTTAAAGGTGATGAAGTAGGGGTTCATAATTCAATTTAAAGATGTCATGAGAGGACTTCAGGATGAATACCCCTAGATACCTGAACTCTTGCTGTTTCCATGAGAAAGCAAACTGAGAGCGTCAGGCCCGGACTGTAGAGTCATCTAGCATAACATTCAGCGTCACTCTCTGAGTTAAGTTAATTTTGCAGTTGGAATAGGAACTGAACTCTCAGAGTATCGAAATGAGCGCTGGAAGGGACTGTCGTGGCTGGGAGACGTAAACCAAAAGATTATCGGCGAAGGCCGAGCATTTAAATTGAAGAACTGCATGACGGAAGCCCTGCATGACTTCATGTCAACGTATAGCCACAGGGAGATGTTCCATCGTGAGGACATACAGGAGAGGGGACAAAGGACAGCCCTGTCTGATACCATTGCAAATAGTAAATGGGTCCGATAATGATCCATTAACCCGTATCTGAGCTTGAGGAGAGTGATACAGTGCCTGTATTCTACTCCGCATATTCTGTCCCATCCAAAGTTGTTTCAGGGTAGCCCATAAGAATCCCAAGTCCACCCTGTGAAAAGCCTTTTTGGCATCAAAAGACAGTAACATAAGAGCTATGCGCCGTTTTTGGGCATGTTGGATAACCGAGAACGTTTTCAGTGTACTGTCACGAGCCTCCCTGAACAAAGCCCATCTGATCCAGGTGGACCAAGGAACCTAGGAGACACCCAAAATGGCATGCCAGGACTTTGGTGTATATCTTAGCATCAACATTGATAAGAGATATGAGTCTATAACTAGAGCATAGGTCTTTTTCCTCCTTGGAAATCACTACCACGCGTGCATGTAGGAAAGAGGGAGGGACATTCTGAGTGGTTGAAACACTATTAAATATGTCTAGCATAACGGAGGACAGTTCAGGTTGCATTATTATAAAACTTGGCAGTATAGCCATCTGGGCCTGGGCTCTTACCTCCCAGAAGAAAATAAATCACAGATTCCAGCTCTTTCAGAGTAAACGGAGTCTCTAAGGAGGCTATCTGTTGTTTTTTTTATAGAGCAGGTAAAGCTGTATGGGAGAGGTATTGTTGGAGCGAGCTAGGGGTGCTAGTTAGGTCAGACGAATGTCTGGATGGAGGTAGATTATAGAGGGATGTGTAATATGAGTGAAAGGAGGAAAGAATATCCTCTGTGTGATACGCCAGGGTAACTGATGGCTGACGTATAGTTAGTATAAAGATAGAGGCTCTCTTATCATGCAAGGGCCGTGCCAGTAGGCAGCTCGATTTATTGCCCCATTCATAAAAAGCCCTGGCACAAATCTACTTGTAGCTCTTGCTTTTACGATCTAGGAAGGATCTGGTGTTATTTCGAACCTGGGTTAGTTCTCTAAGCATAGAGTCTTTAACTGAGTGTTTATGGGTGACTTCTAGTGAGTAAAGCTTAATCAAGAGGGTATGTAGTCGGTGAGCAGCTTCCCTTTTCAGGTAAGCCCCATGTTTGATAAGAACTCCTCTGGTCACACACTTCAAGGTCTCCCATCTCAAGGCAGGGGATGTGGGGTCCGAGCTTTTTTGGGGACAAGGGGGACCCGATGAGGGGTCCGAGCTTTTTTGGGAACAAGGAGGACCCGGATGGAGAAGAAGACAGGGTAGTGGTCAGAGTGTAGGATGGAACCAATAGAAGACGTTTGGACCAGTGGAAGGAAGTTATGTTGCAAGAAGATATAATTAATGCAGCTGTAGCTATTATGAGGTTGTGAAAAGAAAGTGTAGTCTCTATCATCAGGGTGTTGCAATCGCCAGATGTCTAAAAGCTGCGAGTTATGGAGCTGTTTGCGAAGTGTCTTGAGGCGACTAAAGGCTATTGAGGTGCGACCTGTGGACGAGTCAAGAAAAGGGTGGATAGCAATATTAAAATTGCCACACAGTATCAGGGAACCCTTCGCAAACTGTGAGAGCTTATCCAGTATTTTGACAAGAAAGGTCGTCTAGTCACGATTGGGGGCATACTCACAGGCTATAGTATATAGTTGGTGGTGAATCTCACAATTGATTAAAAGAAACCGGGCATCAGGTTTGAGTAGGTGTCGATTATATTGGGTACTATGGATTTATAGAACAAAATATAAGACACCCTTTTTTTTGTTCAAGTTGTTGCTACTATGGTACCAGACAGGGTAGTATCTGTTTTTTAATAGGGGCATTTTGTGCATTTGAAGGTGGGTCTCCTGTAAACACAAGATTTGTACTTTCTGTTTGTGCATTAAATCGTGCATTAAATCCCTTAACATTAAGGGAAGCCAACACAAGATTAGCCATAATCATACCCACAGATCAGGACGGGTCCGTAGAGATGCAGGAAGGAGCTATTAGATAGCGGTGCGGAGGCAGACCACAGCAGGGACTAGGAGCTAGAAGCCACAAAAACCGTTGACTTTGAACAGAAAACTACCAGAAAAAAAACCCATAATAGAACATAGCAATTGAAGAAAGAACAACAATTGCATAAGTGCTATCACCCACAGCAGACAACTGTGTAAACAGTGTTATCCACAAAGAGGATTCACACACTTACCTATAGATGGGTGTGAGACACTGTATAGTAAGTAGTGGTTAAGACAGAAAGGGAAGAGAACAGGCGAAGATGAGCACAAGATTCCCGAGGCTATGAAAGTTGGAAGACAGAAGTTAAAGGAAAGAGGGGAAAACAAGATAGGTAGCAAGTCAAGAGCTTGTAGGTATCACAATAGGCTTCTAATGGAACAGGTCGTTCTTCTGGATCTCAGTCCTCTCGTCTTCCAGAGTGCTCACGTTGGCATCTCTTGAATCTTTGAGGTTTAGGCGACAGTCCTTCTGAAGAGAGTCGTAGCAAGCCAGGAGGGACAGTAGCGGTTTCAAGCAAGCTCTTTGTTTCAGAGTCTGTCTGGACAGATCCGGGAAGAGGTGTATTTGGGTATTTTCTAAAAAAAATAGCCGGGGTAGCCCGAGCCTTAGACATTATTTCTTCCTTGACAGCATAAAAGTGTATGCGGCATGACGTCGCAGGGTTTAGCAGGATCTTGGCCCTGTGCGCTCTGTTAATCTCAATGTGAGTAGAAGGAGGCCTACTCAGTAGGGAGTTGAAAATGTGTAAAAGAGTTGGCATTAAGTCCACTGGACATATAGTTTCCGGGAGGCCTCTGATACCGATGTTGTTCCTTCGGTTTCTATATTCAAGATCGTCCAGCTGGTCAGCAAGGAGCAGCTGATACTGCTTTGAGGTTAGGGCTGAGTTGCGAAGTTCTTGAAGAGAACGCAAAAACGTCTCTCTAAACTATTCCAATGCTCCGACCTTCTCCTGGAGAGTAGATATATCAGAGAGTATGGGTTGCAAATCAAGGGTCCATGCTTGTCTAAGGTCCACGGACAGGACAGACATGTCATGTCACTTAGTGGGAAGCAGGGCCAATAGAGCTTTCAATTCCGGATGACCATCTAGTAGTTTCACTGCTTCATCAGGAGGTGGGAGAACCAGACTGGGAATTGGTCCAGTGAAAGGGTTCAAGGTGAGAGGGTCACCACAGCCAGCGTGAGGAAACAATAGGAGGAAATACCACGATTTGGATGTATGCTTTGGGTCGTTGTCATGCTGAAAGATGAAGTTCCTCTTCATGTTCAGCTTTCTAGCAGAAGCCTGATGATTTTGTGCCAATATTGACTGGTATTTGGAACTGTTCATAATTCCCTCTAGCTTAACTAAGGCCCCAGTTCCAGCTGAAGAAAAACAGCCCCAAAGCATGATGCTGCCACCACTATGCTTTACTGTAGGTATGGAGTTCCTTTGGTGATGTGCAGGTTGTTTGTGTGCCAAACATATCTTTTGGAATTATGGCCAAAAAGTTCAACCTTGGTTTCATCAGACCATAATACCTTTTCCCACATGCTTTTGGGAGACTTCAGATGTGTTTTTGCAAAATGTAGCCTGGCTTGGATGTTTTTCTTCGTAAGAAAAGGCTTTCGTCTTGCCACTCTACCACATAGCCCAGACATATAAAGAATACGGGAGATTGTTGTCACATGTACCACACAGCCAGTACTTGCCAGATATTCCTGCAGCTCCATTACTGTTGCTGTAGGCCTCTTGGTAGCCTCCCAGACCAGTTTTCTTCTCGTCTTTTCATTAATATTGGAGGGACGTCCAGTTCTTGGTAATGTCACTGTTGTGCCATATTTTCTCCACTTGATGATGACTGTCTTCACTGTGTTCCATGGTATATCTAATGCCTTGGCAATTATTTTGTACCCTTCTCCTGACTGATACCTTTTAACAATGAGATCCCTCTGATGCTTTGGAAGCTCTCTATGGACCATGGCTTTTGCTGTGGGATGCGACTAAGAAAATTTCAGGAAAGACCAACTAGAGCATCTGAACTTTATTTGGGGTTAAGCAGAGGCACTTTAAATGATGGCATGTGTATGCCGACTCCTATTTAACATGATTTTGAATGTGATTGCTTATTTCTGAACACAGCTACATCCCTAGTTATACGTGTGTGCACACTTATGCAACCACATTATTTTTTATTTTTTTTGTTTTCTTCCATCAACCTAAAAGATTTCAGTTAGTTGTTCAATTGAGTTGTACAGTTTATAAGTCACATTAAAAAGGTGGAAAAAGTTCTGAAATTATTTATCTTTGACAAATTTTTTTACAGGACAGAAACCTAACATTTTAACAGGGGTGTGTAGACTTTTTATATCCACTGTATATATACACACATGTACACCCTAAAAAAATGCAAAAACCGCTAGAATAGGGGTCAAGGGGTGGGGATTCGCGGTACTAGACCTGCCCAAGTGTCACTGGTAGGTGATGTAACCATACATTTTTATTAAAAGAATGATATATTAATATGTCAACATTATTTTAGAGTTTGGCCATTTGTGGGGTTGGTAAATGGGACAAATGGTAAAAACCCAGCGATTCATAAAGACAGGAGGGCCCTCAGGAGATGCCTGGTGTTGTCCGTGCACTCGCCGTGTTTACAGCGGCGAGCACGTGACCGTCGTAACACAGCAACCAGATGCTGGTGTGGCTAGTCGCTGATAGAGTGTATGGCCTGATGGGGAGGTGGATCGCAATAGCAGAGCGCTGAGGAAATCTACCCCGGCGCTCAGCTGGCAGGGGAACCAGCGGGGGCGATAGGAGATATAAGAGTGGCTTGGCCAGTGAAATATCTTTGTGGGAAAATATTATTATGGATGACAACCTGTAGATGTGTGGGGTAACATTAGTAGGCAGAGTTACATAATTACATTAAATAAAAACATGACAATAGAGATTGCGCAATGGGTACACGATTTGCGCCTAGTTTCTCAAATCTTTTTATGGGGGTTTTTGAAGACACTCTTGTTTACAACTCCTGCTACTGGACAAGTAACATCATATTCTAGCATCTCTACATTGACGATCTGATCTTCATATGCGATGGTGACCCAACTTAACTCAATCAATTCATAGAACATCTGAATTCCACCAATTGGGGAATCACCCTTTTGAGGCTCATATAACAAATCCTCAGCTGAATTTTTGGATCTGGAACTAAAAGCAGAGAGGGGAAGGTTGACTATAATACGGATTAGGTTCCTGCTAAAAGATTACCCCACTAGCCAACTGCCAGCTGACCGCCAGGGTAGATTTCCCCAGCACTCTGCTATTGCAATTCACCTCCCATCAGGCCGTACACTCTACCAGCGACCAGCCGCACCAGCGTCTGGTTGCTGTGTTACGGCGCTCACGTGCTCACTGCTGCGATCAAGTGACCTCTCTCCAGAGTCACGTGACCGGTTTAAACACGGCGAGCGCCCAGACAACACTGGGCATCGCCTGAAGGCCCTCCTGTCTTTATGAATCGCTGGGTTTTCACCATTTGTACCATTTATCCACCCCACCAATGGCCAAACTCATGTTGATATGTTGATAAATAATGTTGATATATTAATATATAATTATTTTAATAAAAACTAATGGTTACACCACCTGCCAGTGATACTTGGGCAGGTCTAGTACTGCCCATCCCCACCCCTTGACCCCTAGTCTAGCAGTTTTGTTATTTTTTTAGGGTGTACATGTGGGTATATATATATGTGTTTTAGTTGCAATGTCATTTGTAAGAAATTAATGTCTATGAGGCTATATGTAAAGGGTAGTGTGTGATACACAAAACCTGAGGGATCTATGATGTAAAGGTTAAAAGTATGTAAATTATTATTTGATATTGGCCACTTTGTGCCATACAAGTTATATAAGCTATCAAATATCAGGCAAGTTTGTATTATCTTGACAATTATCAAATCTCACACACCACAAGAAAGATGCTGTATTAAATTTCATTATATTCTATTCCATCAGAGACCTATCAAGGTGTAAAAACGCACTGTGTCAATTATGAGTCATTCGCATGAACTTAATCAAGGTTCACGCAATGCAGTTGCCGTTTATATAGAGGTCTTGATGATGGAAAAAAATCTGGTCCATGTTTTATATCTTACATGAGTTGGTTTAAAATGGTCCCAACTTTGTATTTTTTTTTTATTTGGAATTTTATACCACTAAGGGAGGTACACACGTGTACCGAAACGCATCTGGTAGCAGCTGTGAAGGGGCAGTGTGTATGAGAACATATCGTGAACAAGGCGAACACGATTATCATTACCAAATTGAAGTCGGCGTCCCGGGAACCTCAGAGAGCATGCGCTGGGAAAGACACAGCCGAGAGAGATACAGCGGAGACTCGCGCTGAGAGAAGAACCAAAGCATTGAGTAATCCGTAGGAGGCTGTGAGCGATACAGCGGACACTTGTGCTGAGAGACCGCAGCGAAAGTCGGCAGATAAGCTGCAGGAGGTCGTGAGTAACACACAACATTGTTAAATATGAATGTGAACATCAACGGCTATATACTATAATCTGCAAAATGGATTATTTCAATTATCTGAAAAGCAGATTGTGAGCAACAGCACAATCTTAACATATGAATGTGCACCAACAGCGATAAATCGCATTGACGTGAATAGATCGCAATAAGATGTATGGATGTTGCATTGCCTGTCTACATTAGTTGACTGAACTATTTGAAAGTAAACCATCAAATCTTGAACCACAAGCCCAAACATAAGTGAACATATGCACTTTTTATTTTTAAATTCTATGAGTGAGCTCCGCACTATAAAGGGACCAGTTTTATTAATTCATTGTGAATACAGTTCTATTAATTTATTGTTAATATATTTTAATTGGGCATTTATGAATTATTGGTATATTGTGTGATTAAATGTTTTTAATTATATGGATGAGTAAAAATACTTGCAGAATATTGCGAGCCAGCAATTTTGTTGACATTTGTTAATTATTGAGAACTGGGGGTGGCCAGTGGGCCAGGCTCCAATAAGATGGTGAGCATCCTCAATATATACATTGTGGGGATTCGCTTTGGTAGGCAGGGTAAGCGGACGCAGTACAGAGGCAAAAAACAAGGTTTAAATCAAAGTTCAGTGTTTATTCACACATAGCCAGAAAACAAGCCAAAAGAAAGTGTTCGGTCTTGGTGCCTGTTCACACCACACAAAGTCCACAGTGCAAAAAGACGTCACCTGGTCAGCAGATGATTTTCACCCAGAGTCCGCAGCAGTCTTTAGTGGCCTGTTTCCCCAGCCTATGGCTCTCACAAACAGATCCCTCAGTGTCTCAAACCACAGACTCCTCAGCTCCTCTGTCCTGGAGGATAATTTCCCCCCTGAACATGCTGGCTGGGTTTTTTATATTCCAACCAAAACCCGGCCTGGAACCGTGGGGAACAGCCACCCACCCTGCTCTTTGGCTGCTCCCAATAAGAACCGGCCCGGATTGGCTTTACAGCCATTCTAACAGTTGAAGTGTCAGATTGCACTACAGACCTGACACTTCAGGAAAAAACCCGGTTCTTACCTCACCGAGGCCAGGAACCTCGGTGACACGTATCTTCCGTCAAAGACGGCTCCTTGTTCCTTCTTACAACATATTTTAAGTTTCAAAGTGATCCACGCATACAGGAGAGTCTCCCAGCTATCTGCAAGTTTTAAAAAGAGTTTTGTAATTATTGTCTCAATTAGAAACATACAAATATGGACATATTGTATAGTATATGGCAGAAAAAAAAGAAAAGGTTAACAATTTTATCCACAAAGAAAAAACATGTATAACAAAGTATCAGAGTCATTTAAAGAGTTTGAAAAATTGTTATTAAAACAAGTACGCCAACAATGGGAAATTACAGCACTGACACAATATGTAAAAGCAGGCATCACCCCACAAGGTTTAACCCTTTATAAAACACCAGCAAGCGACCTATGCGAGTGTTTGATTCCCTATGGGAGTGTTTTTTCAAACTTCAATCCACAGCATTGGTTCAACTAGTGATTCAGAGAAGACGACAATTGTTAAATCAAATAGAACAAAAAGTCAGTCAAATTATATTAACAATGGACACGTTCATAAAAGATTATATATATATATGAGATTACAACCTGAACTTTAAAAAAAATTGAATAAGGTTGAGCAAGAAATCTTACAGAAAAAGATTTAAAAAAATTCAATCACAGCAGCTAAACAAGCACATACTAATGAGATTTTTAAAGAAAATTATAGACACAAGGATACACGCTAATTTCAATTTGGAGACTAAAAATAAATATCAAACTTTATAGAGTCCTTTTTTAGGTAAAAAAAAAACAAAAACACGGGCAACACCAATATCAAAAAGAAAACAAGAAAAATTATGCAAAAACACGTCACAAATCACAATATATACCAACACAGGGGACCTCAAAAACAGAAACCAAAGTAGGGACTTAAATTCACATACCATGGACTTTTTCTTTTCATAAACCACCATTGAACCCTCACCCAACAAATCAAACACTGGAAACACTGACTCCAATGATCGGACAAGTATAACTGACACCAGCACTCAGTCAACCAACCCCAACTACACTGCAAGCTACACATCCAATCTACTCCAGCAGAAAAAGAGAACACGAAGAGTAGGAGCCCATAGAAGGCCCAAGTCACAAATTAGGGAAACAATAACAGATAATATAATTAATTTAGATTCAATTGTATTGACAGACAATCACAAAAAATTGCTTAACAAATGTCTCAAGTTTGCACCAAGCACCCAGTTAACAAATTTGATACATATATTGGGTTGGAGAAGTATATCAAGAAATTATGTTGCAAAAAATATTTCATAAAAAATCCAATGCTGAGCAATAGTGGAACAGTATCAAGCTATCATCATGAAGAAGATGTTAAATTAAAGTCTAAATAGCTGCCTTTAGAGGAGCAGTAGAGGCTGACATTAGAAAAATCAATAATAGTCATAAAGTAACAGCAAGAAATCTGACTAAGGCCTCATGCACACGACCGTTGTGTGCACCCGTGGCCGTTGTTCCGTTTTCCGTGATTTTCTGCGGACCCATTGACATTCAATGGGTCAGTTGAAAACTCAGAAAATGCACCGTTTGTCATCCGCCTCCGTGATCCGTGTATCCTGTCCGTCAAAAAAATAGGACCTGTCCTATTTTTTTAACGGACAACGGTTCACGGACCCATTCAAGTCAATGGGTCCGTGAAAGAACACGGATGCACACAAGATTGGCATCCGCGTCCGTGATCCATGGCCGTAGGTTACTTTCATACAGACGGATCCGAAGATCCATCTGCATAAAAGCTTTTTCAGAGCTGAGTTTTCACTTAGTGAAAACTCAGATCCGACAGTATATTCTAACACAGTGGCGTTCCCATGGTGATGGGGACGCTTCTAGTTAGAATATACTACAAACTGTGTACATGACTGCCCCCTGCTGCCTGGCAGCACCCAATCTCTTACAAGGGGCTGTGATCAGCACAATTAACCCCTCAGGTGCCATACCTGAAGGGGTTAATTGTGCGTATCATAGCCCCCTGTAAGATATCAGGGGCTGCCAGGCAGCAGGGGGCAGACCCCCCTCCCTCTCCAGTTTTAATTTCATTGGTGGCCAGTGTGGCCCCCCCTGGCCCCCCCCCCCTCCCTCTATTGTATTAATATCATTGGTGGCCAGTGCGTCCCCCCAGCCCCCCTCTCTCTATTGTATTAATATCATTGGTGGTCAGTGCGGCCCCTACCTCCCTCCCTCCCTCTATTGTATTATCATTGGTGGCCAGTGTGCGGCCCCTCCCTCCCTTTATTGTGCTATCATTGGTGGCCAGTGTGCGGCCCCCCTCCCTCCCTCTATTGTATTAATATCATTGGTGGCACAGTGTGCGGCCCCCCCACCAGCTACCCCTCCCTCTATTGTATTAAAATCATTGGTGGCACAGTGTGCGTTTTCACGATGTAACTCAAATCCGATGGTATATTCTAACATAGAGGCGTTCCCATGGTGATGGGGACGCTTCAAGTTATAATATACCATCGGATTGGAGAAAACTCAGATCCGATGGTATAATAGGGACTCCTGACTTTACATTGAAAGTCAATGGGGGACGGATCCGTTTGCAATTGCACCATATTGTGTCAACGTCAAACGGATCCGTCCCCATTGACTTGCATTGCAAGTCAGGACGGATCCGTTTGGCTCCGCACGGCCAGGCGGACACCAAAACAACTTTTTCCTTCATGTCCGTGGATCCTCCAAAAATCAAGGAAGACCCACGGAAGGTAAAACGGACACTGATCACGGAACTACGGAACCCATTTTTGCGGACCGCAAAAAAAAATGGTCATGTGCATGAGGCATAATGCTGAGATTAAAATAATGCAGGAACTAACTTCAACACAATCATGAGATACCAATACACCCAGCCGATAAGGGAGGGGCCATTGTCATCCAAGAAACTGTGAAGTATGAAGCAGAATGCCTGAGACAATACATATATTTTATTTGAAAAATACCTTATGGAAGAATATCATAATGAATTGACAAATATGTGTGAAAAGGCCTATCATAGTGGAATACTCAACAAATCTGAGTTCGATTTTATTGTGGGGACCACATGTAGACTCTCAGTGTCTTACTGTATTATTCCCAAAGTCCATAAGGACCCTTTGAATCCCCCAGGGAGACCTATTGTTTCCGGCATAGGGTCAGTCACATTTAATCTGTCCCAATATTTGGAGAGATTTTTACAAACCTATGTCGGAAACACCCCATCACATTTAAGAGACACTACAGCAGTAGTCGATTTACTAGAAAAATGGTTTGTTGTCAACAACACTGGATATTGGCAACATTGGATGTAAGTGAACACTATACAAGTATTAATCATAAACAAGGTATTGATTACCGGCATCTGGGCGCGGGCGCGTTTGATACAGGATGTCGGGCGCATGCGCAGTGCGGCGAAAGTAAGACGGCGCGTAGTACGCACGGCAGCCGGGACCGCGCTCCTGCCGCCCTTTACTGCGCATGCGGCCGTTGAGCGCGGTCCCGGAATCGGATTTCGGCTGTCAGTCACAGAGGCAGGGGGCGGGGAGAGGGCCATGTAAGACGCCGAGGCCGCTGCCCCCGTGACTTCAAGCCTGACTTGAAGCACGGGGCAGCAGCTGAATATAACATCGATTTCTGACTGAGCATACATGCGGCAAAACTAACAAAAAGTGCATCAGGAAACGACTATACAGCACTATAAGGTACTGTAAACAGCTTAATAGGCGATTTTTGGGTGACAGGTTCCCTTTAACTACCCAATTTCTGGAGAAAAATGATCCACTACATATACTGGAAAAATCTCTAGATGAACTAAAAAATTTGGATAGAACCCCATTTTTCAACCCAAAATCTATATAGGATAAAAATACAAAGACAGATGATTGCAAATTGATTTTACCATTTAACACCGGTTACAAAAAAGTGTCAAACATCATTCAGAAACACTGGAAGATAAAATATTGGGACATATAATCCCTATGTGACCACCTATAGTATATAAATAGAGCACCCAATCTAGGATTACAAATAGCGTCAACAGTGAGAAACTCTAACAATAAAAAAAAATGCCCAAAAATTGGATCTCTTTATATGGTTTCGTCCGATGTGGTGGTTGTTACAACTGCAAACAAACCAACTTTCAGAGGAGAACGAATATAGTTAAATCTACTGTAAACAATTACCAATGGGAGATAAAAGAACTACTCACATGCAATAGTAAAGCAGTTATTTACCTGATAGAGTGCCCATGTTCCATGCAATACATAGGGAGAACCAAAAGGACTTTAAAAATAAGAATTGCGGAACACATCAATAATTTTAAAAAGGGTTATGAAAAACATACTTTATCTAATCATTTCAAAGCACATCACAACAGTAATCCATGCGGCATAAGATTTATAGCACTCGAAACTGTCACGGAAAACTGGAGAGGCGGTAATTTTATTTCCCAAATGTCCAGGTGCGAATCAAAGAAAATATATGCTTTTGGGTCTTTGCTACCAAAGGGCCTTAACTCAGAATTGAACATTTTGGGGTTTTTGTAAGACAGGGTGGGGGTGTGAGAAGCATTGGCCATCGGTGTCATGTTTTATATCATTCCACTGATGGATTCTGCGACCACACCCTCACTTCATACTCCAGTGAAAGTATCCATATAGAACCTTTTTTTTTCCATTTTTTTTTTTTTTTTCATTTTCTTAATTGGCAGATTGAGATTAAGGAAGCTATCCAATAATAAAAATGCACCATGTGAAAGGTGCCAGAAATTAATGTCTATGAGGCTTTGTGTAAAGGGTAGTGTGTGATACACAAAACCTGAGGGATCTATGATGGGAAGGTTAAAAGTATATAAATTATTATTTGATATTGGCCAATTTCAAAGGAGTGCCATACAAGTTATATAAGCTATCAAATATCAGGCAAGGTTGTATTATCTTGCCAATTATCAAATCTCACACCACAAGAAAGATGCTGTATTAAATTTCATTATATTCTATCAGAGACCTATCAAGGTGTAAAAACGCACTGTGCAAATTATGAGTCATTTGCGTGAACTTAATCAAGGTTCACGCAATGCAGTTGCTGTATATGTAGGTCCTGATGATGGTAAAAATCTGGTCCATGTTTTATATCTTACATGAGTTGGTTTAAAATGGTCCCCGTTTTGTCCTTTTTTTTTTTTTTTTGGGAATTTTCTACCACTGAGGAAGGTACACACGTGTACCGAAACGCATCTAGTAGCAGCTGTGAAGTGAAGAGGCAGTGTGTATGAGAACATAAACAAGGTGAACACGAACATCATTACTAAATTGAAGTTGGCGTCCCGGGAACCTCAGAGAGCATGCGCTGGGAAAGACACAGCCAAGAGAGATACAGCGGAGACTCGCGCTGAGAGAAGAACCAAAGCAGTGAGTAATCCGTAGGAGGCTGTGAGCGATACAGCGGACACTTGTGCTGAGAGACCGCAGCGAAAGTCGGCTGATAAGCTGCAGGAGGTCGTGAGTAACACAAAACATTGTTAAATATGAATGTGAACATCAACGGCCATATACTATAATCTGCAAAATGGGATTATTTCAATTATCTGAAAAGCAGATTGTGACCAACAGCACAATATTAACATATGAATGTGCACCAACAGCGATAAATCGCATTGACGTGAATAGATCGCAATAAGATATATGGATGTTGCATTGCCTGTCTTCATTAGTTGATTGAACTATTTGAAAGTAAACCATCAAATCTTGAACCACAAAACCAAACATAAGTGAACATCTGCACTTTTTATTTTTAAATTTTATGCGTGAGCTCCGCACTATAAAGGGACCAGTTTTATAAATTTATTGCGAATACAGTTCTATTAATTTATTGTAAATATATTTTAATTGGGCATTTATGAATTATTGGTATATTGTCTGATTAAAGGGGTTCTCCTGCCCCTACTTGGAAATTGCCCATCTTCATTACCTGTGGAGGGAAGGTTATTACACCAATACTTGCCCTCCACAGTGCAGCCCTTGCTATGATTCTCTACACGGTCCTGAAGCATTTTCAAGTCCTCCGATCCAGCGCAGTCTTCTTTTTCTGCCTGAGGTAGGAGACGGAACGTCACTGACGTCAACGCCTCCTGCCGGCCTTCCTCGGTCCTGTCGCTTGCACACTACTGCGCATGCGCCGTGACTGCCAGGTGTCTTCTGAGTGTACAGGCTTCTATGTGAAGCCTGCACTGACTCATGTACTGCGCGATGGGGGGGTCAGCTCCAATGTGGGGTCTAGCGAGGTCCGAGACCCGAGTGGAGGGGAGGTGGCGGTCATCTCTAGGGTGGCAATAGTCCCGTCTACAGGTTGAGCCAAATGGGCCTTTTTGGGAGACGGATCTGGGCCCACTCTCTCAGAGGCTCCACATGGCTAGGTGCGGACGAAGAAGTACCTGAGGCATGATCCCCTGTAACGTCAGAGGGCATCTCTGATGTCGCTGGTGATAGATATAGGCCCCAAACATGTGGCCGCGACCAAGGGTTGTGGCTGTCTCCCATCCAACTAGACGCCAAGGGGCCGGGGTTGTTCTGCAGCTCTCTCAGCGGTCTGGGACTGGAGAGTCTGGTGGTGTGATTAGCGGGGGGCAGCACGCCTGTCTCAGGCAGCATGGGCGCCGGAGGAAGACTGCAAGATGGCAGCGTCTCACCTCATGGCAGTAGGTCAGAGCACTCTGGGGGCTCAGCAACTGCCGAAATTAACGCCAAAATCGACTGAGAAGACAGCTGGGTGGTTGGTGGACTCTTTGGGTCTTTCTTTTGCCTTGATTTGCACATATTTATAGTGTTTCTCCCCTCTGATACGAGTGCCTCAGGCAGAGCGCTCTCTAAATGCGTCCGGCAGCCAGCGTGTCAAGCCAAGCCCCCCTGGATTATTATTTTTTTTATAAATAAAGACATCTCAACTCAAATTCACCACTACCATGAAGTATGATGTGCCACAAGAAAACGGTCTCAGAGAGAGTACAAATTAGCATTATATTTCTGTTCTTCTGATCCATCTGAAGAACAGGAAAAAAAAAGGATCCTGTAAAAAATGGATCCTGTGCATCAGTTTTGCACATTTGAGCCTTTTCTGTCTTGACTCATTCAATTTCTAGAAGTTGGAGGGGGGCCGGGGGTCTCAGATTTTTTTTTACCTGGTCTGAAAAAAATTGGAAACCTAAGGTAATGTACGATGTAATGCTGATCAAGTAAGACAAAATTAAAAGCAGCTTTACCATGGTGTCCCCTAGTGTTCACATATGTAACATCAGAAACGTTGAGTCTTTAGAAATAAGAAAAAAACATGTAATAGTAAAAGTATTCATACCCCTTGAGCCTTTTCACATTTTTCCACATTACACCCACAAATGTCAATGTATTTTATTGGGATTTTATGTGATGGCCCAACATAAAGTAGCAAGTATGTGTTAAGTGAAAAGAAAATGATACATGGTTTTCAAAATGTTTCATGAATAAAAATCTAGAAAGTGTGTATATTCAGCCCCTCTGAGTCAATACTGTGTAGGACCACTTTTCACTGCAATTACAGCTGCAAGTCTTTTGAGATATCAACTTTGCACAGTTGTCAGACACTAAACATCAATGTGATGAAATTGTCACTTTTCTTAATGAAACGAACGACATGGCAAAATGAGCATGTATTGCATAATAAGTAAAGACATGAGGGTGGCACTCACCGCTGTTGTTAAAAAAAACTTATTTATTCTTGCATGACGATACACATAAAATGGGGCTGCCTCTACTCAGACCGCGAAGTGGCAATGACCGTTTCACGCTACCGAGCTTCCTCGGGACACTGACATCATCACACTGATGCGCGCACGTTTTTAAGCGTCACTACACCTGGTTGTCATAACAACCTCCGATGCTGTTTCATTCATTAAAAACAAACATGTAAATACACTCTGGATATCTATGCAAATCATTATATTAGGTCGTTCCTTTCATTCAGACCCAAAGGTCACTTTGAATTATGGGGGAACGTCATTGAAGTACCTGGATGTCTTGGTGACAGTGGGAGAGGGCACCTTAATTACAAGGGGGCACTGGAAACCCACCGCCACCAACTCATTACTGCACCATGATAGCTTTCATCCTTTATTGGGATATTTTAAGAAATGAAGAAGGTCTAAACAAGTACGTGGAAAGTAGACCACTAGTAGCTTTCAAAAGGTGTCATACGCTAAAGGATAAATTAGTTAGGAGTCACCTTAGAGAAAAGAAGGCTATGAATTGGCTAACAGAGTGAAAACCGATAGCTGACAACTGTTCATTTTGTAAATATAACAGCTTAAAAAAGTTCCTGTCATTCGGAGGTGTTTGCCATAAAGTGACCCAGTTTATTGCACGCAAAAGTAGCTATGTAGTGTATTTAGTACTGTGTAATTGTGGTGCTTTCTATATAGGTAAGACCATTAGACCTTTGTTTGAAAGATTTAGGGAACACATCAACTCCATAAGAACTAGAAAAGGGTGTCCCAGACTTATTAGTCATGTTCGCGAAGTTCATGGAGGTAATTTGAGTTGTCTTAGTTTTGCAGGTATTGAGTTGATCCTAAATATGCCTACTTTTACAAAAAGACGCAAAATGGATAATTCGGACGGCAGCCGTGGGACCTTTGGGTCTGAATGAAAGGAATGACCTAAGTGTATTTGTCTAATATAATGATTTGCATAGATATCCAGAGTGTATTTACATGTTTGTTTTTAATGAATGAAACAGCATCGGAGGTTGTTATGACAACCAGGTGTAGTGACGCTTAAAAACGTGCGCGCATCAGTGTGATGATGTCAGTGGCCCGAGGAAGCTCGGTAGCGTGAAACGGTCATTGCCACTTCGCGGTCTGAGTGGAGGCAGCCCCATTTTATGTGTATCGTCATGCAAGAATAAATAAGTTTTTTTTAACAACAGCGGTGAGTGCCACCCTCCTGTCTTTACTGATTATGTAATACATGCTCATTTTGCCAAGTAATTTGAATATTCACACCATTTCTATTTTTAGTGCTATTGCTATATTTAGCTCACACGATTCTCTAGGCAGATACACTGTAATATACCCCCAGCTGTGGGCAGGATTAACCCCTTCCTGACGCAGTGATTTACATTTTTATTTTTTACTCCTGCCTAAGGTGGTGATGTCTGGACCAGAGAGGTAGATCTGTGTGTCGTCTGTGTGATACTGAAAGCCATGGGACTCTATGAGATGTCCCAGGCCAAAAGCGTAGATAGAGAAGAGCAGGGGTCCTAGGACAGAACCTTGCGGGACACCAATAGAGGGAATGGGACGAGGAGGTGGTGTGAGAGTGGGAGACGCTAAATGTCCGGTCTGTGAGGTATGATGTGATCCAGGAGAGGGCCAGTGATGCCAAGAGATGAGAGAGTTTGCAACAGAAGGGAGTGGTCAAGGAGAAGGTGGACAGAGTAATGTTTTTTGGTTTTGGCTGTTAGTAGGTCATTGGTGACTTTGGTAAGGGCAGTCTCAGTCGAGTGGTGGGGTCGGAAACCAGATTGTAGGCGGTCAAAGAGGGAGCAGGAGGAGAGGTGAAAGGGCAGTTCAGAATGGACATGTTGTTCAATTAGCTTTGAGGCATATGGAAGAAGTGATATGTGGCGATAACTGGACAAAGAAAATGGGTCAAGTGAAGGCTTTTTGAGGATGGGTGTAATGGTAGCATGTTTAAAAGCAGAGGGGAACACTGTGGTGAGGTTAGGGATGAGGTGGAATGGGATTGGGTCAAGTGCACAGGTGGTGAGATGTGATCTGGAGAGTAGAGTGGAGAGTTTTTCTTCTGTAATGGTGTATTAAACCATTAGTGTTTTGGGAGAAGAGGACTGAGCAATTGTGTAGAGGGTCTGTGGGGAATATGTACTGAAGCTTTCTCTGATGTTGACTATCTTTTGTTTGAAGTATTTGGCAAAGTCCTCAGCTGAGAAGAGAGGAGAGGGTGGGGGCACTGGGGGACGGAGAAGGGAGTTAAAAGTGTTAAAAAGTTGTTTAGGGCTGTGAGCCAGGAAGATATGAGAGATGAGAAGTAGGCCTGTTTTGCATCAGCGAGTGAGGATTTGAATGAGGAGGGATTGCTTGTATGAAGTGAATTGATCTTTAGAATGGGATTTCTTCCATCACTGCTCATTCCTGAAAGCTTGTCTGAGTTTTTTGGTCAAGTTGGTTTGCCAAGGTTGTCGGTTGATTTTTCAGATTTTTTGTGTGTGAAGGGGGGCAACAGTGTCCCCCTTGCTGTACTAATGGTGGTGTTATATAGGGTGGTGGCAGCATCTAGGTGGGAACAGATGGTAGAGAGTGGGAGAAGAGAGACAGAAAGCAAGCGAAAGTCAATATGTTTAAGGTTCCTGCGGGGGGGGGGGGGGGGCTAATGTGTGTGTGGACCGGGGGAGCAGCAGAAGAGACGAATGAAGAGAAGGTGAGTAGGTTGTGGTTGGATAGGGGGAGAGGCGAATTAGAAAGGTTAGATAGGGAGCAGTGACAGGTAAAGATTAGATCCAGAGTGTGACCATCTCTGTGGGTGAGAGCTGAGGACCACTGTGAGAGGCCAAAGGAGGAAGAGAGTGATAGAAATTTAGAGGCGGCCGAGTGCCAAGTGACAATAGGGATGTTGAAGTCACCCCAATAGTGGGGATGTCGGCAGAAAGAAAGTGATTGATGTTATTAGACTCTGCCTCTGGGTGTCTGCCGTGTTAAGCAGTAGACACCTGGTGGCTATGGCTCCCGCTCAGCTCCTGAGCGGGCACAATCTTTAAAGTCCCAACTTTTGCCATGAATGTACGGCAGTTGTCGGGAAGGAGTTAAATCATGAATTTTTATCTTAGAGTAGAGCTGCTGTCAAGTATATTAGATAATTATAGCTGGATCACCATGTTTTTTTTTTAATGATCAGATGTTCTGATTTCTTATGGCTTATATAATCATATAGACCAACCTATAAGAAAAAACTCACATATAATGTGTAGATAACACTGGGGTCTAGTATAATATACTGAGCCAACCCAAAAACAAAACCAGTAACCCCAAAGAAGAGTGGGAGACACACATATAAAATATATGTAATTTATTCAGAAATGATTGGCTCATTATATAATTATATTTCTGATCTATGAAATATCTCACGGTTTGACCATAAAGGGATATTTCGGTCATAAAAAGTTATCCTCCTATACACAGCAGGGAATAAGACTGGTGGGGATCCTACTGCATGACCCCCACCGATCACTAGAAGAGAGGCCCCGAACCCTGTGGAGCCTCCCTGAAATGGACAGAATGGCTGGTCGGAAATGCACGCTCTCCATTCATTTCTATGGAGCTCTGGAGATAGCCGGGGCCCCTGTTGTGATCGGTTGGGGGTTCAAGAGGTAGGACTTCCACCAATCTGATAGCTACCCCCTATCCTGTGGATGGGGGATAACTTGTCATAACTGGAATACCCCTTTAACAATTCGCTCCACACATTGTATGATATCAGGACCGCCTGGGAGCGTCTTCTAACTTTCCAACCTACCTTGACTATCCGTTAATGACATTGATCAATTCCATGTGCAACCCTCTGTTGGACTTGCCTTTCCTTCTTCCCCTGTTTTTCTTTTTTTTCTTGTCTTTGTTGTCAGTATTCCTTTCTTATGTTCTTACACCACTTACAGAAGGATACTGTATACATAATATTTTTGACCTTTTTTGCTCACTTCCTCACTGGTATTTTTGTCCATCATTGAAGGACTTATTTCCTTTCTTACGACATACTGATTTATTGCATGTTGCCCAGCATTGTATTCCAGATCTTTTGTTGTATTTTATATCTGGGACCAGAAAGTTCCACAACTTTCCAGTGGACAATGATTTAACTTTAATACATTTCATTTTACAGGCCTTTATGCATCCAAGGTGTGTTCAGCAGTTTGAAGCTAAGAAGAGTTTTCTTAAAGGGAATCTACACCATATCAGAAATATATGTGCAATATTTGGGAGCACAATAAAAAATCTAGTGTCAATGAGAACAAGAGGTGAACAGAACACCTCTAATATTTTTTATTCATAACAAACTCCCAGTGACATGCTGGATCTTCATTTATTCAGCTGTCACACAAAGTGAGGGGAAGGGTTGAGACTCATGCTCTATCCTGAAAGAGGAAATCCTGGATCTTCTGGTGTATAGTTTCATATCACAGTCGCTGGCCAGGTACATAAGGATCTGATGATCTCAGCATTAATGCTGGGAGCATCAGGTACTTATGCACCTGGTCAGCAGCCACAGTTCGGGTATCCAGCGTAGCGTTGTGGCCACCCCAAACCCAGCCACTGCATGATAAACGCCATTTGCTGATGTAAGACAACCCCTTTAACAGAGACCACCAATATAACCCTCTGTATTGCATAGATTTTATAGACAACCTATCAATCAACTAAAATAAATATACTGTATATATCAGAACAGCGAACTGTATCTTGCCTTTGGATTTGAATGCATGCAGACATCTTGTAGGTGATGCTGCTGTTGATGTCGGCTGTAGAAAGTCCAAATTTAGGACAATGGTCCAGCATATCCTGATTTCTTCTGATTATTACTATTGGTAATACATGAGAAATGGAATGAGAGAAGTTAATTGACCCATCTTGGTTGATTCAACCCTTAAATTCCTTCACAGATATACATAGCCAGTAATGAGGGGGGACAGTCAGTCTCTCTTAATTATGCCCAATGCAGCGGGTGTAGACCCATTGTGACACTTGAGCAGATTTAAGAGTGTTGTCTAAGTGGCCTCCCAGTCTTCACCCTTTAACCACTATACAGTGATCTGGACTCCACTGCAGGGTAAAAACCAGGTTGCTACCGCTTGCACTAGGCTTTGTTCTAGTTACCCACAGGGTCAAGAGACACCAGAGCAGTGCAGTGCACCGAGAGATCAGGCAAAACTGTACTTCGTGACGGGCCAAGGTCAAGGCAGGCAGAGCTTGTGAAATCCAATAAACAGTCTGAGGTCAGGGCAGGCAAAATCCTGGAAACAGGCATCAATTGGTATACAGGCAAACAAACGTAATCAGCACAACTTTGCAGGAATTAGCAAACTGGAAACTATTGCTCAGGTACACTCCCATAGGGGAAGGTGCCTTAAATTTCCCTGGGTGGATGGCTATAGGCTGGAAAAGATTAGGGTGCGTGCCCTGGCTCTTAAAACATGGAGGGGGCATGCACAACCTATGAGAAGAAGCAGGCCATGGCCTGAAAGAAGAAAACAAAGAACAGCAAAGGGGCCAGGACTGCCGGGAAGGATGAAAGGAATGCCGGCAGGTCTAAGCCACCAGAGCAACAGAGTGGGGGAGCAGGTGAGCAGAGCACTTTTCATACCCACCAGGGAACACGGCAGCGGGTCAAAGGCTGCCATCATAACATTAGGTCAATATTGTACACTATCACTGACAGTGTAATATAGCTGGCCATTTTTTTGTGGCATATGGTATATTGTGTTTGACATGAATAGAACAACACTAACCTTTATAAATGTCAATTGAGATCAGGCTTTCTTTAACCCCTTAAGGACCCACGCCGTACATGTATGGCGCAGCTGGACGTGACTTAAGGACCAGCGCTGTACATGTACAGCACAAGGTCCGCCTGGTGCTGTGGCAAGATCGTGGGGGAATCGGAGCACCATGGCTGCTCTTACCAGCAGGCATCTATGCCTGGTAAGGGCAGTATGGTGTCTTTCCGCCCCCCTGCAGCTCCAAGCACTGCGATTGGCCGGTCAATGAAGACTGGCACATTGCAACGCCAGAAGCAGAAGGAAGCTGCGGGGCAGAGTCATGGGACTCAGAGGTCAGGCAGGGGACTCGAGTGTTTGGCATCTACTACCAGCGCTGCGATTGGCTGGAACAACGCTCCAGCCAATGGCAGCGCTATAGCAGCACAGGAAAGGGCTGAACCTCTCTGCAGGCAGCCATTCTAGCTGGTGACTGCATGCAGAGAGGTTCAGTGCGTTTCTGTGCTGCTTGTTGGCTTGCTGAGACTTGTGGTGCACCGCCACCGCGATTTGAGCTTTTCCTGCTGTAAGAAGAAAAAAAAGAAGAACATCTTGAATTGCTGCACTGATTTTTTTTTTCATTTGCAGCTGTTCCAGATCCCTAAACCACCCTCCATCCCTGTCCCTTCCCGTCTAGCCCCTTCCTTCCCCCAGCCGCCTCGTCTGTTTTTTACGGACGCCAAGCGCTGATCAGTCCGTAATCCACTGTTCAGCACCTGGGTTAATTTTTTGGGTGCAGATATATTGTTTTTCCTCTGTGTTTTTTTTTTTAAGTACCGTATTTTTCGCCGTATAAGACGCACCGGCCTATAAGACGCACCTAGGTTTTTGAGGAGGAAAATAAGAAAAAAAATATTTTGAACCAAAAGGTGTGCTTTTGGTGGGTTTTGAACTAATTGTGGTCTGTGGATGGCACTGTTATGGGGGATCTGTGGGTGACGCACTGTTATGGGGGATCTGTGGGTGACACTTATGGGGATCTGTGGGTGACACTTATGGGGAATCTGTGGGTGGCTCTTATTGGGGTCTCTGTGTATGACAGTTATGGGGGGGATCTGTGGATGACACATATATAGCATCTTATGCTATGTGTCATCCACAGATCCCCTCCATAAGTGTCCCTGTAGTGAATGACCCTCAATACAGGGCTGGGGGCCGGCATCTGGCTTTATAATGACAGCGGGGCCCGTGCAGTGACTGTATTCTACTACACGGGCCCCGCTCACTGTATAATCGTATGTCTAATAGTAAATAGTTATGTGCATAATCGCATAATGAGCGGAGTACTTACAACTACAAGCGCTCGCCGAGAGGAGGGAGGAGGCAGGAGGCAGGCTGGGAGGACAGGCGCTGGCAGCGTGAGTCATACGTCATGCGCCCACGCCGCCTGCTTCATTCATAAAGTGGGCGGCGCAGGCGCGTGACGTATGACTCACACACTGCCAGCGCCCATCCTCCCAGCCTGCCTCCTCCCTCCTCTCGGCGAGCGTTTGTAGTTGTAAGTACTCCGCTCATTATGCGATTATGTACATAACTATTTACTATTAGACATACGATTATACAGTGAGCAGGGCCCGTGTAGTAGAATAGTCACTGCACGGGCCCCGCTGTCATTATAAAAGCAGACGCCGGCCCCCAGCCCCTCCTCCCTCACAGCTGATACATGAAAATGTATCATTGAAAATCGCAAAATAATTTGCGCAAAAAAATCGCGCTAAAATTCGCGCAAAAAATCGCGCGAAAAATCGCGCGAAAATTTGCGCGAAAATTTGCGCGAAAATTCGCAAATCGCAAAATAAGCTGCATTCGCCGTATAAGACGCACTGCTATTTTCCCCCCACTTTTGGGGGGGGAAAAGTGCGTCTTATACGGCGAAAAATACGGTAATAGTTAGAATCTTATATACATAGTAGTAGATTTTTAGATAGTGTTCTTTTTTTTGCATCTGCAGTAAATTTTTATACTGCAGTGTCAGCTTGCGTGCGTTCTGCAGCCCTAAGCACTAATAAGTATTTTTTTTACTGGTCACTTTTGCGCACAGTTTTCTTTCTTTTTTTTCGATGTAAAAAATACATTTAATGTTAAATAGAAATCAATTTAAAGCTACTTTCACACCTGCGTTAGAATCCATTTGGAATCTGCACAGACGGATCCGCACCTATAATGCAAACGATTGTATCCGTTTAGAACAGATCCGTTTGCATTATGAAGAACAAAGTCAAAACGGATCCGTTGTGACTTACATTGAAAGTCAATAGGGGACGGATCCGTTTTCAATTGCACCATATTGTGTCAGTGAAAACGGATCCGCTCCCATTGACTTACATTGTAAGTCAGGACGGATCCGTTTGACTCTGCATCGCCAGGCGGACACCAAAACGCTGCAAGCAGCATTTTGGTGTCCGCATCCAGAGCGGAATGGAGGCTGAACGGAGCAAACTGATGCATTCTGTACGGATCCTTATCCATTCAGAATGCATTGGGGCTGAACTGATCCGTTTTGAACCGTTTGTGAGATCCCTGAAACGGATCTCACAAACGAAATTCAAAATGCCAGTGTGAAAGTAGCCTTAGGTAGTGTTAGTGTAGATTTTTGCAGGCACATAATATCTGTGTAAAAATCTGCAAAGTAAACTGAGCAGACCGATCAGAAAAATTGATGTTTTAGATCAGCGCTCAGCAGGGGCTGAGCGCTGATCTAAAACATCAATTTTTCTGATCGGTCTGCTCAGTTTACTTTGCAGATTTTTCCATGTAGTTAGATATATATATATATATATATATATATATATATATAAATAAATCTCCATATACAGTACATATATACGGTATATAGAATTCAATTTTAGTTAGGCCTCATGCACACGACCGTTCCGTTTTTTGCGGTCTGCAAACTGCGGATCCGCAAAAAACGGAAGCCGCCCATGTGCCTTCCGCAATTTGCGTAATAGAAGGGGCGGCCCATTGTAGAAATGCCTATTCTTGTCAGCAAAACGGACAAGAATAGGACATGTTCTATTTTTTTTGTGGGGCCACGGAACCAAGCAATGGATGCGGACAGCACACGGAGTACTGTCCGCATATTTTGCCGCCCCATTGAAGTGAATTTTTGCGGCTCGGACGTGGACTCAAACAACGGCCGTGTGCATGAGGCCTTAGGTAGTGTTAGTGTAGATTTTTGCAAGCAACATCTTTGTGCGTGCGTGCATCCTGCAATTTTTTTTTTTTTAACTTTTTTTCTCTACTCCTTTTCTTGCAGCGTTTTGATGTCTGCCTGGCGATGCGGAGCCAAACGGATCCGTCCTGACCTACAATGTAAATCAATAGGGACGAATCCGTTTTCACTGACACAATAAGGTGCAATTAAAAACGGATCCGCCTCCCATTGACTTTTAGTGTAAGTAAAAATGGATCCTTTTTTCCATTTTTTTTTTTTCATGGTAATGCAAATGGGTCCGCTCTGAATGGATGCAAGCGTTTGCATTATTGGTGCGGATCCGTCTGTGCAGATACCAGGTGTGAAAGTAGCCTTAGTTGCACCCTGGAAGTTATGACCTTGTTGACACCCCTGGATCCTGGACAGGTAAGTGACCATAAGGCTACCTGGGACACCAAGGAGGAAAATCAACCCAGTAGACCCAGAGATAGCACTTTTAACCCAACAGACCAATGTCAAAATATGGATATATTTGCACCATGCATATAATATTATATGTAGCCTTTGGGCTTACAGTCACACGACACTGAAAAATGTCCATTTGATGGCCTTTTTGTATTGACCACCACACAGCCATTTAGAGAACAGATTGAAGTCAAGGGGCCTATTTACACGGTTGTTTTTTCACGGCCAGATAGACCCCATTGAAATCAATAGAATGATTTTTAATGGCTGTTAAAGCAGAGTAAACCCGTCTAACGGCCATTAAAAACGGGTACACTAGTGGATAATGGCCTTTCAGGGGTGTTCATTTTTCATGGCCATTTTTTTTCGTGTGAAGGTAGCCTGACACCAGGGATATTATCACTAGACATGCTTTATATTAGGGATTTCATTAGCAACCTGCAATTTCCTTCTTTATAGCCCCCAATGCTAACTATCTTCACCCAGGATGATCATTAGGATAATGCAGAATAGCTACAGATAATGTTCCCAAATCAGTATGGAAAAAGAAAGAATCCATTAAATTGTGAAGTATATTAATTGTTACTGTGTTTTCCACCTTTAGATAACCATCTAAAGAGGCTGTATGGCATTGTATGCATTCAGAATAGGACAGCATATGGAAGCCTCTGCAGGCCATGTCTATCGGAGCTCTACTACTTGGTGGTGTTAATTGGGTTATAACACCAACATCCCTAGACAAGTGATGAAGGAATGAAAACCACATGAATAATAATGGCAGCAAACATAGGACTTTCCTGAGTTAATTAAAATCTGCAAAGAATTTGTGACCTTCAGATTGAAAGGCAAATCTTCTAATCTCTCCTTATTTGTCTTCTGCTGTTTGTTTCTAAATAGTTAAACAGTGAAGCTGTCATTCTAGACAATCAGTATGTGTCACCGACAAGATGGAAGATATGCCAGCTATGTTTTTTTCAGACTAATACCCTATACGGGTACATCGCTGCATAGGCTTCTGTGAGCATTCATGGCATAAGGGCTGGTTTTAGGCTAGGTCCAGAAATATCACATTGTATGATTTTTAAATAATTAATTTGAATTTTATTGCATTAAATAAGTATTTGATACAATAGAAAAACAGGTAAGACATTTCCTGTAGTTCTTGACCAAGTTTGCACACACTGCAGGAGGGATTTTGGCCCAGTCATACAGATGAGGATGGTTGCGGGGCTACATTGAGTTTCAGCTCCCTCTAAAGATTTTTGATTGGGTTCAGGTCTGGAGACTGGCTAGGCCACTCCAGGACCTTGAAATGCTTCTTACGGAGGCACTCCTTAGTTGCCCTAGCTGTGTGTTTTGGGTCATTGTCATGGTGGAAGATCCAGCCACAGCCCATCTTCAATGCTCTTACTGAGGGAAGTAGGTTGTTGGCCAAAATCTTGTGATGCATGGCCCCATCCATCCTTCCTTAAATACGGTGGATTCGTCCTGTCCCCTTTGCAGAAAAGCACCCACAAAGTATGATGTTTCCACCCCCATGCTTCACATTTGGGATGGTGTTCTTGGGGTTATACTAATCTTTCTTCTTCCGCCAAACACAGCAAGTGGAGCTGATACCAATAAGTTCTATTTTGGTCTCATCTGACCACATGACTTTCTTCCATGCCTCCTCTAGATAATCTAGATGGTCATTGGTAAACTTCAAAGGGGCCTGGAGATGTGCTTGTGTGAGCAGGGGGACCTTGTGTACTTTGCAGGATTTTAATCCATGATGGCGCAGTGTGTTACTAACGGTAATCTTTGAGACTGTGGTCCCAGTTCTTTTAAGGTTATTGACCAGGTCCTCCCATGTAGTTCTTGGCTGATTTCTGCCCTTTCTCAGAATCATCCTTACCCCACAAGGCAAGATCTTGCCTGGAGCCCCAGACCAAGGAACATTGACAGTCATCTTGTGTTTCTTCCTCCATTTTCTGATAATTGCACCAACAGTTGTTGCCTTCTCACCAAGCTGCTTGCCTATTGTCATGTAGCCCATCCCAGCCTTGTGCAGGTCTACAATTTTGTTCCTAGTGTCCTTAGACAACTCTTTGGTCTTGGCCATGGTGGAGAGGATGGAGTGTGATTGATTGTGTGGACAGTTGTCTATTATACAGGTAACGAGTTCAAACAGGTGCAATTAATACAGGTAATATGTAGTGCAGAGTAGAAGGGCTTCTTAAAGAAAAACTAACAGGTCTGTGAGAGCCAGAATTCTTGCTGATTGGTAGGTAATCAAATAATTATTTCATGCAATAAAATGCAAATTAATTATTTAAAAATCATTCAATGTGAATTTCTGGATTTTTTTTTATTCTGTCTCTCACAGTTGAAGTGCACTTACAATCAAAATTGCCAGTGTATCAAATACTTATTTTCCCTACTGTACACGTCTATGACTAATGTCATATGGGTTTTTCTGGCTTTTTTAAGGGGTTTTGCACTTTTTGGTGCATTTTTTGTTGTCATTTTTATTTTATTTTTTTGCTTTAGGTCTTGTTCACATTTTTGTGCAATTTTCAAGTCCGTGAAAAAAGGGTTCTTGTTTCATCCGTGAAAATGTCTGTGAAAGAACCGTGTTTGGTCCATGTGTCCATTTTTATCTTGCCTGTGTCATCTGTAATCCATGGACGTTGCTCAGCTGAAAATTTATTCCCAGAGCATCTCCTATCAGTCTTCAGTGACCCATATACTTCAGTGGGCGTGTTATGGACCAAAGTAGTGCATGTCTCCATGATTTTTTTACTGACCCATGGTCAGTACAAAAATACTGATGTGTGAACAGACATATTTAAATCAATGGGTACATGTGCTGTCCACAGAAAATGCAGAGAGCACACGAGAGTAAAAAACAGAAATGTGGACGAAGCCTTAGACAAAAAAATGTAAATAACAGATGTTGCATAAAAGTCGATGTAAAATCTTAAAGGGGTTCTGTACCTTTTGATTACTGATGATCTATCCTTTGGATAGATTAGGGATGCTTCATCTGTGGCCCCCCAGCTGTTGTAAAACTACAATTCCACCATGCCCTGCTGTAGGCTGATAGCTGTAGACTGTTCAGGCATGCTAATTTTGCAACAGCTGGAGGGCCGCAGATTGAGCATGGCTGGGATAGATCATCAGCATCTGATCGCCGGGGGTCGAACACCCGGAACTCCACCCTGAATCAGCTGTTTGAGAAGGCAACAGCGCTTGCAGTAGTGCCACTGCCTTCTTGCTTTTTCGCGTAGGCCAGTGACGTCACAACTATTATTACTGTCCTGGATGTGGCTCAGCCTCGTTCACTTTAATGAGGCTGAGCCATACTCAGGCCGGTAGTAATAGTTGTGACATTACTGGCCTGTGGGAAACAGCGAGAAGGCCAAGGTGCTACTGCGTGCGCTGCTGCCTTCTCAAAGAGCTGATCAGTGGGGGTTGCGGGTGTCGGAACCGCGCTGATCAGTAGTGTTGATCGCAAATATTCTAATTGTGAATTTTTACAGCGAAAAGAAACTTCTAGCAGCTTGAAAAATGTAGCAAAAGTGAGCCACATCTGTACTGCGCAACGCAATACGCGCATATCACAAATTCTAGAATTTGGAATTTATTGCGAATATTAGGCCAAAAATTCACAAAATATAGTGAAAACGAATATTGCCCAGGCTGCTCATCACTACTGATCAGATGCTGATGACCTATCCTATCCAAAGAATCTGCTAAAAAAGGCTACTAAAATGCTGAGTAAGGTCAGATGTTTTGAGGCCGTGGCATCACCAACAAGGAAAGTATATTAAAAAAAACACCACATCCAGAGCATGCTACGATTCAAGAAAAAAAAATGCAGAGGGAGAGAAAACTGCCAGGACCAGACCACCTTAATGACCAGACCAAATTTCATTTTTAGAGTTTTTGTTTTTTCCTTCCCCAAGCTATGACTTGTAATTGGAGTTCACTGTGCATGATAAATATTTACTGTATATATTTTATTAGTTTGGACATTTTTAGGTGCGGTGATATCAAGTATGTTTTTTATAGTTTCTTTATTTTTGTGTTTTATGGTATATTTTTTTTTAATAAGTTTACTTTTATTTACTGTAATTTATAGTCCACTTGGGGGACCTGAACATGCAACTGTTTGATTACCTATACAATAGACTGCAAGGGTATACTCTTGCAGTCTATGGAATTTTTACTGCCTGGACTTAACCCGCAGTTTGTTATGGTAGGCCTGGGAGTTTTCACATGGTCTCAGGCTGCCATAGCAACCAACTGGAACCCTGCAGTGGGGGCTCCTATTGGATGACAGATGAAGTACCATCCCTCTGGTTAAACTCTTAAATAACGGGATCTCAATTGACCGTAGTATCTGAGGGGCTAAATGTTTGGGCGTAGCTATAAGGGGGTGGAGATAGCATTTACTATCGGGCCCTGGACCCTGAGGGGGCCCAAAGACCTTTGTGCTGCATAAGAAGACACCGATATTATTGAAAGTGCATGCTGGTCAAGTTACACCTCTGGCTGGAGGGAACGGGTTAAGTCAAGAATTTGGCCTTGGGGGGTTGTAAGCCGTGTACCGGGGTGGGCTCCCCAGGATACAGCGAAGTCACAGACAAGGAATTACCCATTTTTTGACACTGTTGAGCAGCTCAGTATCGGTTACTATCTGAGAACATGGTGTGTCGAACAGAGGTAACTGAGAATATCCCATGGTATACCTCAGATAAGAGGATGTAACCTATACACCTGGGTACACATATGTAGTGAATAGCATCTCATTGGATCCCTCTCCATAGAATTGTGTAATCTACTACCATATTCTATATGGTAAAAAAATAAAAGGTGTGCCGAGGCATACTGGCCCAATCTATGGAGGTGAATACATACGTAGTTCACAAAAACATATTTTTCCAGATTTTTTTGCATGTTTTCAAGGTTTAGAAGGGAGATGATGCAAATTTTTTCACAAAATTTCCCATAATTTTGAATCAATCTTTTTATCTTTTGCCAAAGTCATATATGTGTAAACTGAACAATAAATGTGGGCTTGTATTTTTAATGAGAGGAATGGTTCCACCTGGTGGATAAAAGTAGTATTGCCGCTTTTCTGCATTACATAGATCTCATGAATGTTATCTGCTGAAACAAATCACACGAATATCCTGGTTTTACAACGTTTCAATACATTTTGATAAAACCACAACATCTGAGTACAGTAAATCACACATCTGAGTACAGTATCACTTTTACTGTGTTAATTCCCCATTTGCTAACAATTTCCTTAATTTGTCTGGATTCTCCCATCTGTAGGAGCATTTGTGCACTCTCAGCAGCTCCACACAAGAAACCCATCATTTCACAGAAAGGGGAAGAAGCATCGTCGGCTCTTGCGTCTATGGACTTTTTTGCAATTTACAAATTTTTATTCTACACACGTTGCAAAATAAAGAAAATACTAACTTCAAGAAGCTTCCACGTTTTAGCTAATGGTCTTTATTAAAATCCTCTGTATATACAGCACCTATGTATCATATCATGCATTATTCTACAATATACACAGGGCAAGTCACCATGCTGATATAAGTGACAGCCATAGGACGGTGCCCTAAAGAAGCAGTATGATTTTCCTGTATAAATCGTTGGTTGTTATGATAAAAAAAAATGTCAGTTAAATATATCATATAGGAGACACACACAGTGATATTTGAAAAGTGAAATTAAGTTTATTGGATTTACAGAAGGTGTGCTATAATTGTTTAAACAAAATTAGGCAGGTGCATAAATGTGGGCACTGTTGTCATTTTATTGATTCCAAAACCTTTAGAACTAATTATTGGAACTCAAATTGGCTTGGTAAGCTCAGTGACCTCTGACCTACATACACAGGTGAATCCAATTATGAGAAAGAGTATTTAAGGGGGTCAATTGTAAGTTTCCCTCCTCTTTTAATTTTCTCTGAAGAGTAACAACATGGGGGTCTCAAAACAACTCTCAAATGACCTGAAGACAATGATTGTTCACCGTCATGGTTTAGGGGAAGGATACAGAAAGCTATCTCAGAGATTTCAGCTGTCTGTTTCCACAGTTAGGAACATATTGAGGAAATGGAAGACCACAGACTCAGTTCAAGTTAAGGCTCGAAGTAGCAGACCAAGAAAAATCTCGGATAGACAGAAGCGACGAATGGTGAGAACAGTCAGAGTCAACCCACAGACCAGCACCAAAGACCTACAACATCATCTTGCTGCAGATGGAGTCACTGTGCATCGTTCAACCATTCGGCACACTTTACACAAGGAGATGCTGTATGCGAGAGTGATGCAGAGGAAGCCTTTTCTCCACCCACAGCACAAAAAGTGCCGCTTGAGGTGGGCTAAAGCACATTTGGACAAGCCAGCTTCATTTTGGAATAAGGTACTGTGGACTGGTGAAACAAAAATTAAGTTATTTGGCCATAACAAGGGGCGTTATGCATGGAGGAAAAAGAACACAGCATTCCAAGAAAAACACCTGCTACCTACAGTAAAATATGGTGGTGGTTCCATCATGCTGTGGGGCTGTGTGGCCAGTGCAGGGACTGGGAATCTTGTCAAAGTTGAGGGACGCATGGATTCCACTCAGTATCAGCAGATTCTGGAGACCAATGTCCAGGAATCAGTGACAAAGCTGAGGCTGCGCCGGGGCTGGATCATTCAACAAGACAACGACCCTAAACACTGCTCAAAATCCACTAAGGCATTTATGCAGAGGAACAAGTACAACGTTCTAGAATGGCCATCTCAGTCCCCAGACCTGAATATAATTGAAAATCTGTGGTGTGACTTAAAGAGAGCTGTCCATGCTCGGAAGCCATTAAACCTGAATGAACTAAAGATGTTTTGTAAAGAGGAATGGTCCAAAATACCTTCAACCAGAATCCAGACTCTCATTGGAACCTACAGGAAGCGTTTAGAGGCTGTAATTTCTGCAAAAGGAGGATCTACTAAATATTGATTTAATAAATTTTTTGTGGTGCCCAAATGTATGCACCTGCCTAATTTTGTTTAAACAATTATAGCACACTTTCTGCAAATCCAATAAACTTCATTTCACTTTTCAAATATCACTGTGTGTGTCTCCTATATGATATATTTAACTGAAATTTCTTATCGTAACAACCAACGATTTATACAGGAAAATCATAACGATTAACAAGGATGCCCAAACCTTCGCATCCCACTGTATGTGCCAACTTCAGATCTAAATTTCATTGCATTGACTGTCCAACTACACAACTATGCAACTTAATACCAACTAGATTTTCCCTACAATCCACCTATATATACCAGTCACAGTAACAGGCACAATTCAAGAAATAAAAAGATATGAGTCTCTGTTTGAAATACTTGTTCTCTCTAGCGCTGCAAATCCAAAAGACGATGTGGGAAAAGTCCGCTATGTAGATAAATGTGGAGGAGGATTGCGCTGCAGGAAAAAAATCTTCTTGTAAATATAAGTTCCTTATGGAAATCCTAAACCATTGGGATCACAGACCAACTTTGCAACCTTCACTGGTATGGAAATCTGTGGTATAGAAAACGCACTATGGTGTAGCGAGTTCAGACATCAAACGCACCATGTGAACAGGATATACTCACAAGATTCCAGATAGGTGAGTGCCCGTAGAGATCTAGACGATGTTTCCTATAGGGCTCTGCTAAAAATGAAAACACTATGGTGCAGTAGGAAAGGACACGGTGCACGCCTGCAGGACAAATGTACTCACAGAACTTCTCTGGAAAAATGCAAAAGGGATCCTGACAGAGTCTTCACAAGCGGCCGGGCAGATCGAACGGACAGAAGTCCAGAGACGTCAGCATAGGATTTTTCAATCGACCGATTGAATGCTCCCTTGCCTGGATGGTGACGAACCACAGCCTTCAGAACGCTCTCAATAGAGGAATCGCATGTGTAATACACACCAAAGGGTCAGATGAAAAATATTTTTAATATACTAGATAAAAACAAAAATTACAGCAAGAACTGCATATAAAATATCTAAAAAGCCCGACCCGGGTTTCGCAATGCTGCTTCGTCTGGGGCATTGATTGGTAACAGGATACCGCTGAGTTTTAAATTAGCAGAAACACCTCCCCCATCCCACATAATTGGATTAGTAGAAGAGGCATAAAACACACATAAAAACAGATTAAAACTGAACAAATAAAATACAGCAAAAGCACAGAAACTGATAGGATGGCGAAAATAAATAAATGCGAAAAATACACCTTTACAAATACATTTAAAAATGCATTTAAAATAAGCAAGCATTAACGTCGCACTCAATGTTTAACCCTTGCGGTTGGATGGTGCCCAAAAGGAACATCCATTCCACCTCTTTTTTATTTATCAAGGCAATATAATCCCCTCCCCGAATTGGGTTATGTACCAATTCTAATCCAAAAAACCGCAAACCTTTGGGGTTTTTATTATGATGGATCTTAAAATGCAATGAGACACTATGTGTCTCAAGACCTTTTTTGATATTGCGGATGTGCTCCTGCACCCGAGTTTTTAAACTCCTTGTGGTTCTGCCAACGTATTGGAGCCCACAAGGGCATTCCAACAGATAGATTATACCAACATTGTTGCAGGAAAACCGGCCTCTAATTTTCAAAGTCGTGTCTTTGGTTCTTTTAATTACAACAGTGTCTACAGATCTCGCTCGGTCTTTTAAATTGCGGTTTTTACATGGCAGACAGAAGCCGCACCATGTGAACCTGCCTTTATTAGTACTAGTAAGATTTTTATTTTTGCTAGTAGCAAGACTGGCACTACGAACTAGTTTGTTGGTAAGATTGTCCGCTCTTTTGAAAACTACAGGAGGCCTTGCTGGCAGGTCTTTTTTCAAAATTGGATCATTTTGGAGGATATGCCAGTTTTTTTGGATTATATTTTTAATACAGCCCATTTTGCTGTTATATTGGGTCAGGAATGTATATTTAAAATCCTTATTAAATTCTTTTTTCTTTATTGCCTGTGGCTTCACATTGCTGCGTTTTTGTTCTATTTCATCCTTACACTGATCTAAAAAATCCTTTTCGTATCCTTTTTCCAGGAACCTGTTTTTGACCATCTGTCCCTGTTCTCTGTAGTCCTCCACCTTACTACAGTTTTTTGAGATGCGTTGGAATTGGCTTTTGGGAATATTTTTAAGCCATGATGGATGATGGCAACTTGTCAGCTCAATATATGTATTAACGTCCACGCTTTTGAAGAAGGTCTTGGTCTTAAACCTACCCTCTTCAAAAAAGATGGTCAGATCAAGGAAATCTATAGCAGTGTCATTGATACTGCTAGTGAATTTTAAATTATAATTATTCACGTTAATGCTTGCTATAAAAGCGTCTAGACCCTCCCTCTCACCAGACCAAATGAGAAGGCAGTCATCTATATACCTTCGCCACACTAACAGTCTCCCCCCTTCTTGATCTTTTTTGAGGATATGGTCAATCTTCTCCCTCTCCCACATAGTCATAAAAAGGTTAGTGAGGCTTGGGGCGAATTTCGCCCCCATCGCCACGCCTGAGTGCTGCAAATAAAAATTGTCTTTATACAAAAAATAATTATGAGTGATCTGTGCTTTTGCTGTATTTTATTTGTTCAGTTTTAATCTGTTTTTATGTGTGTTTTATGCCTCTTCTACTAATCCAATTATGTGGGATGGGGAGGTGTTTCTGCTAATTTAAAACTCAGCGGTATCCTGTTACCAATCAATGCCCCAGACGAAGCAGCATTGCGAAACCCGGGTCGGGCTTTTTAGATATTTTATATGCAGTTCTTGCTGTAATTTTTGTTTTTATCTAGTATATTAAAAATATTTTTCATCTGACCCTTTGGTGTGTATTACACATGCGATTCCTCTATTGAGAGCGTTCTGAAGGCTGTGGTTCGTCACCATCCAGGCAAGGGAGCATTCAATCGGTCGATTGAAAAATCCTATGCTGACGTCTCTGGACTTCTGTCCGTTCGATCTGCCCGGCCGCTTGTGAAGACTCTGTCAGGATCCCTTTTGCATTTTTCCAGAGAAGTTCTGTGAGTACATTTGTCCTGCAGGCGTGCACCGTGTCCTTTCCTACTGCACCATAGTGTTTTCTTTTTAGCAGAGCCCTATAGGAAACATCGTCTAGATCTCTACGGGCACTCACCTATCTGGAATCTTGTGAGTATATCCTGTTCACATGGTGCGTTTGATGTCTGAACTCGCTACACCATAGTGCGTTTTCTATACCACAGATTTCCATACCAGTGAAGGTTGCAAAGTTGGTCTGTGATCCCAATGGTTTAGGATTTCCATAAGGAACTTATATTTACAAGAAGATTTTTTTCCTGCAGCGCAATCCTCCTCCACATTTATCTACAGTAACAGGCACAGTGTCCCCATTATTATGAAAGCCACTGTGCCTTCATAGTCCGCTTTAAGATATTTTCTGGGAGTTCAATACTGATGGCCTATCCTTAGGATAGGTCAGTGATGGTGAACCTTTTAGAGACCGAGTGCCCAAACTGCAACCCTACCACCGACTTATTTATCGCAAAGTGCCAAGACTGCAATGGCAATGAATACCAATATAGTATATCTTCAATGTAATTTATAATTTATCTATAATTTATCTATAATATCCTGCCTACCCTCAATGTGCTGTTCATAGTACACCCTGCGCTGATGACTGGCAGGAAAAGTCTAAGGCATATTGGTACACCATAGACTTTTTCCAGGGTGCGAGTGTCCACAGAGAGGGCTCTGAGTGCCGCCTCTGGCACCCGTGCCATAGGTTCGCCACCACTGGTATAGGTCATCAATATCGGATCGGTGGGGGTCCGACTCCCGGTACCCCTGCTGATCAGCTGTTTGAAGAGGCCACGGAGCTCCGTGAGAGCTGCAGCCTCTTCCTAGGCCAGTGACATCACGTGGTCTATTTGCAACTCAATCCTATTTAAGTTAAGAGGCTTGGGCTGGAATAGTAAGAATAGCCACTCTAAAATATACAACGCTGTACTTGGTATGCTGCATACTACGGACTCTTTAAACAGCTGATTGGCAGGGGTGCCGGGAGCCAGACCCCCACTGATCAGATATTGATTACTTATACTGTGGACAGGTCATCGATAATGTACTCCGAGAAAACCCCTTTAACAAACCCAGAGCAGTATTATAAAACTGGTATACCTGGAGGGTGTGATGCTGACTTATGTATGATCCTTGCTGTTATTTCATGGAAAACAATTAGAACCCCCAGTGATCAGCCGTAATATATAAGAATCGCGAATATTAATCCCAAATATCGGCACTTCGAGAATTCACGAATATTTAGAATATAGTTATTGTCACCAACTTGCCTGTCCGAGCTCCAGCGCTGCAGTCTGGGTCTCGGACACTGCAGCATGGTGCCAGACGCGCTGTCATGCCAAGCCCCTTGGTGACTCGGCGTTTATGCCATGCCCCCTCTCAACGCCATGTAGGCCATGCCCCATCTTGACAGCCCGCTTTGGCCATGCCCCCTGACGATGTCACACCTGAGCTACGCCCCCTGGTGATGTCAGCACTCAGGTGATTAGCTCCCTATTTAAGGCAGCTACTGGCGATGATCTTTGACAGTTATAGGTTTTCCTTGCTGTGCTCTGCTGCCTGTGTGTTAATTGAACTGTTGCTTTTGGACTTGCTTCGGCTATACCTAGACCTCTCTGCTTAGCGATTCTGTACTTTCTTCCTGTCCAGTATTGACCCTTGGCTTGTTATTGCTTCCTCCTTCCGCTTTGTGATTGTGTTGGTATTAATCTCCTGGTTTGACTGTTTCTGGCACGACTTCCTTTGGCGTTTGTTTGTCTGGTTCTGTGTGTGCGGTTCCACGGGGCACTTGGATTGTATCTCTGCACTTACCAGTATAGGGACCGTCAACCAGTTGTGGACTCGTCGTCTAGGACTTGTTCTGCAAGTAGGCAGGGTCAGTGGGCTGGTTTCAAGTTAGGGCTCATTGTGTGAGTGTGTGACAGATATATATTCGTATTTTTCTTTTCATCTGAACCCATGATTCCTCCCTGCTTCTGGCTTGTGGGCCAATGAGAAGGCTGCAATGTCTTTGTCTGAGCTTAGCAACATCCCTAGCAACCAATAGGAAAGCTGCCTACCCCTTACTATATAAGAACCTCCCCAGCAGCCATTTTCTACAGTTTAAAATTTTTAGACAGACAGCAGTGTCATTGCTGTGCTCTGTGCTTTCCACATGACATACTAATATATATATATATATATATATATATATATATATATTTATATATATATTACAGATAGTCAGTGTAGGTTGTATCCTGATATAGTGTAGCTGACAGGCTCTGCTGTCCATACATACTGTACATGCTACAGACATAGTGCTGTGATGTCACAACAATACTTAGTGCACCAATCAGTAATATGTAGTCAGACCTGCCAAAATGTGAAGTGTAACATATTGGGCCAAAATATTTGCATCGTTAGTGCTGATTAGCGCAATCGCGAATATATTGGAGCACTCTATCTGCATATAAAGCCATTTCTAATGTTCTGCCCTGCCAACCATTTTCTCCAGTCTTAGGAAACTTCTAGCAGCTTGAAAAATGTAGCAACAGTGACCCACGCCTGTATTGTGCGCACATTATGCGAATATTACTTTGCCTATTTTTGCAATCAAGAAAACAAAACAATCGTAAATTCTCAAATATATGATATTTGACAAAATATTCGTGAAATATCGCAAATTCGAATATTGCACCTGCCGCTCATCACTACTGTTCAATTCACCTGTAACGCCACCACAGGAGAAATAAAAGCATTACAAAGTTCCCAAATCAAATCAATAGACAATCCAGTTCCTCCAGAGCAAGAGAGGCTCTTTGAGTCAGCTCTTTGCTCTTGAGAATATATAAGGGTCCTCGGTGGAGACTCTCTTTATTAACATGTATATTTGATTATTCATTTATGAAAATAATAATTTCAAAACCAAAAAAACCCTATCATTTTCAGACAAGATTCACACCATGCTTGGTTGTTAAAACATAAAAATATCCAGGAATGTGTAAATCGTTACCAGTGTTCCAAATTATTATGCAAATTACATTTAAGTGTCATAAAGATATAATTTTTTTGTTTTTCCATTAAACTCATGGATGGTATTGTCACACTTCGGTGTGGGAAGGAAACACCACACTGCGCATAGGAGGTGGGGCCGGCGTCAGCACACCCGGGCTCCTTAGTGGGCCCACTCGTTTCCTCACTTAAAAATTGCGGTGGCCGCGGTCCCTTTAAACATCACCGGGTGGAGACATACTGCTGCTGCGCTGCCTGCGCATGATGTCACTGCACAGGATCTCCAAGCCTGCGGAGCGTCTGTGCCTGAGTACAGTGGGATCAGCAGTAATTCACATGCACAAAAAGATTACATACTGAGGAGGAGGAGGACGGATCACAGCAGGGGCAGGGGCCGAGCTTATCAGCAAAGGACAGCATAGGAGCCGAAGAGACCAGGAGTTTTATTATGATCAGTTGACCAGTTCCATGAGGGGGCGTTGCTTGGCAGTGTGTGGAATGTAAGTGTAGGCGTATGCTGAAGTCACCACCATGGTGACATTGAGCATAAGATGATTTTCTTTAATATATAGTATATTTCTCCCCGTTTTTGCTGCTTTCTCTGTGTTTTTTCCCGCCCTTTTTTCCCTGTGATACAGGATCCATAAGTACCTGAGGTGAATTGGAAGAACTCAGCTGATTGGTTCCTGGTTGCTTACCTGTCGCTGGGTACCTGAATTCTGCCCAGCGCTGATTGGTCAAGTAATCCCAGGAGGTGGAAATCTGGTCTATTTAAGCAGGGGTCCGGAGGTCTGGATCTTGTCTGCCCTGGAGCACCTGAAGAAGAGAAGACGTCATCCCACCCACCCGCCCTTAATATTGTTTAGTCGCGGTCCTGAGTTAGAGGGGGGTTAGTCACCCAGCTTTTCTGGGGCGACAGTAATATTTTAATGGTTTTAATGGTTATTTATTGAGTGAAATTTGAATTATTTTAATTGAATATTTATTGGTTTGGAGATTAACCCTTAATAAAGGACCGCAACCATTATTTCACCACTGGAAAAGTTGTTGTGTTTATTTAACTATTGGTTTAATTCAGATGCTAAAGAAACTGCCCATACAGGGAGAGCAGAATTATTAGGCAAATGAGTATTTTGACCACATCATCCTCTTTATGCATGTTGTCTTACTCCAAGCTGTATAGGCTCGAAAGCCTACTACCAATTAAGCATATTAGGTGATGTGCACTCTGTAATGAGAAGGGGTGTGGTCTAATGACATGAACACCCTATATCAGGTGTGCATAATTATTAGGCAACTTCCTTTCCTTTGGCAAAATGGGTCAAAAGAAGGACTTGACAGGCTCAGAAAAGTCAAAAATAGTGAGATATCTTGCAGAGGGATGCAGCACTCTTAAAATTGCAAAGCTTCTGAAGCGTGATCATCGAACAATCAAGCGTTTCATTCAAAATAGTCAACAGGGTCGCAAGAAGCGTGTGGAAAAACCAAGGCGCAAAATAACTGCCCATGAACTGAGAAAAGTCAAGCGTGCAGCTGCCAAGATGCCACTTGCCACCAGTTTGGCCATATTTCAGAGCTGCAACATCACTGGAGTGCCCAAAAGCACAAGGTGTGCAATACTCGGAGACATGGCCAAGGTAAGAAAGGCTGAAAGACGACCACCACTGAACAAGACACACAAGCTGAAACGTCAAGACTGGGCCAAGAAATATCTCAAGACTGATTTTTCTAAGGTTTTATGGACTGATGAAATGAGAGTGAGTCTTGATGGGCCAGATGGATGGGCCCGTGGCTGGATTGGTAAAGGGCAGAGAGCTCCAGTCCGACTCAGACGCCAGCAAGGTGGAGGTGGAGTACTGGTTTGGGCTGGTATCATCAAAGATGAGCTTGTGGGGCCTTTTCAGGTTGAGGATGGAGTCAAGCTCAACTCCCAGTCCTACTGCCAGTTTCTGGAAGACACCTTCTTCAAGCAGTGGTACAGGAAGAAGTCTGCATCCTTCAAGAAAAACATGATTTTCATGCAGGACAATGCTCCATCACACGCGTCCAAGTACTCCACAGCGTGGCTGGCAAGAAAGGGTATAAAAGAAGAAAATCTAATGACATGGCCTCCTTGTTCACCTGATCTGAAGCCCATTGAGAACCTGTGGTCCATCATCAAATGTAAGATTTACAAGGAGGGAAAACAGTACACCTCTCTGAACAGTGTCTGGGAGGCTGTGGTTGCTGCTGCACGCAATGTTGATGGTGAACAGATCAAAACACTGACAGAATCCATGGATGGCAGGCTTTTGAGTGTCCTTGCAAAGAAAGGTGGCTATATTGGTCACTGATTTGTTTTGTTTGTTTTGAATGTCAGAAATGTATATTTGTGAATGTTGAGATGTTATATTGGTTTCACTGGTAAAAATAAATAATTGAAATGGGTATATAGTTGTTTTTTGTTAAGTTGCCTAATAATTATGCACAGTAATAGTCACCTGCACACACAGATATCCCCCTAAAATAGCTAAAACTAAAAACTAACTAAAAACTACTTCCAAAAATATTCAGCTTTGATATTAATGAGTTTTTTGGGTTCATTGAGAACATGGTTGTTGTTCAATAATAAAATTAATCCTCAAAAATACAACTTGCCTAATAATTCTGCACTCCCTGTATGGCACCATGGAGCTGGCCTGTGAGGGAAGGAAATGGTGAGTAACTGGTTTCAGACACAGACTTGTAGTTCTCCCTTTTCTCAGCCTTAGTTGCACTGACATGCTATTGCTGGTAATCAATAATGACAGGCTGCTGAGGCTGGACATGCTGATCCTTGTAGTTCTCTGAGAGAACTACAAGGCTCAGCATGTCCAGCCTGTCATTACTGATTACCAAAGGACAGTACTGGGAAGGCGTATAAGGGCAGAGAACTACAAGGCTCAGCAAGGCTCATGTCAAATACTTAACTTCAAAGGGGCTGTGGAAGCACCAGGAACTCAGCGGAGATCCAACCACAAACTATCCACAGGCACAAAAGCTATAAACGGCACAGCATTGTGGGAGAAGCAACTATAAATGGAAGGTTAAATGACCACACTAGCAACACCTGGAGGCAAGAGGTGTGGCTATTACCAGACACAACACAGATGCCTATTGATCCACAAGGAAAACCTGTCAGATCAAACCACGCATTGCCAGTCTAAGGCCCCTTTCACACGGGTGAGTTTTCCGCGCGGGTGCAATGCGTGAGGTGAACGCATTGCACCTGCACTGAATCCGGACCCATTCATTTCTATGGGGCTGTGCACATGAGCAGTGATTTTAACACATCACTTGTGCGTTGCGTGAAAATCGCAGCATGCTCTATATTGTGTGTTTTTCACGCAATGCAGGCCACATAGAAGTGAATGGGGCTGTGTGAAAATCGCAAGCATCCGCAAGCAAGTACAGATGCGGTGAGATTTTCACGCATGGTTTCTAGGTGACGATCGGGATAGGGACCCAATCTTTATTATTTTCCCTTAGAAGTCCAACTTGGAGAACACCTTGGCACCAACAATCTGGTTAAACAAATTGGGAGTCCAAGGAAGAGGGTAAGGATCACGGACAGTAATCCGATTGAGTTTATGGAAATCCAGACATGGTCGAAGGCCTCCATCCTTTTTTTTTTGTAACAAAAAAGAACCCTGCTGCCACTGGAGACTTGGAAGGTCTTATGTGTCCTTTAGCCAAACTCTCGGCAATATACTCCCTCATGGCCAGTCTTTCAGGTCCAGAAAGTTTATACAATCTAGATTTTGGCAACTTAGCTCCAGGAATAAGGTTGATAGACAATCATATTCCCGATGTGGAGGTAAATCCTGGCATCGGCAAAATTAGATATAAAAGAGGGTAATGTCTTAGTAGTTAAAACAGAAAAAGATGTATTCAGACAATTGTCAATGCAATAATCACCCCAATCCAAAATCTGTCTAGCTTACCAATCGATGGTTGGATTGTGCTTGCTTAACCACGGTAAACCCAGAACCACCGGAGCAGGGAGACCCTGCAACACAAAACACTAAATAAATTCTTCATAAAAGTCACCCACTCTTAATCTTATATCATGCACCATTTGAGATAAATACTTCTGAGCTAGAGGTGCAGAATCTATAGCAAAAACAGAAATGTTTTTTTCTAATGCATTCGGTGACAACCCAAGCATACGGACAAACTAAGCATCAATCAGGTTCACCCGGCCCCACTGTCGATAAAGACCTCAATCCCCACAGTTTGACTCTAGCGCCACCTCAGCAGTCATGAAATCGGGTACTACCAGTCAAAGACAGATGCACATTTTCTGACTCTCTTCCCACCCCTCCAAGAGTCAGATGAGAATTAAATGCCCCCCTTTTCTTTTTGACGTTGAATGTATGGACACACTCTGATAAAATTGTCCCTTCTGTCCGCAGAAAAAACACACTCCCTTCCTATTACCAGTATGCCTAAAAGTGGATCCAGAAGTAGCTCCCTCTAATTGCATAGGTTCGTCCCCAGACATAAACCCAGGAGTACCTTCACCCAAAGGGTCAGAGGAGGACGATACATTATGTGATAGTACGTCCTGAGAGTGGGGGTCCCTAGCTCTCTCTCAGGCGTCTATCAATGCGTAAAGCAAGAGACATAGCAGCCTCCAGAGACACTGGGGTTTTATGAAAGGCGAAAGCGTCCTTCAGCCTCTCTGATAATCCTTGACAAAATTGGCTACGGAGGGCTGGATCGTTCCACTCCGTATCCGAAGCCCACTTCCTAAACTCAGAGCAATCAATCTCAGTGGAACGATCACCCTGGCGAAGGCCCCGCAGCTTGGTTTCGGCTAGAGAGGTCCGATCAGATCATCATAGATAAGACCCAAAACTTCGAAAAATTAATCTACCGACCTGAGAGATTGCGATCCGGTCGACAGAGAAAGAGCCCATGACTGCGCATACCCCTTAAAGGGGTTGTCTGTGTTCAGCGCTAAACCCGGACATACCTCCATTTTCATCCCGGCAGCCCCCCCTCACATGAGCATCGGAGCAGTTCATGCTCCGATGCTCTCCTTTGCCCTGTGCTAAATTGCGCAGGGCAAAGGCATTTTTTGGAGATCCGGTGACATCCTGGGGTTCTCCATGGGGCTGCCAGGAACCCCGGTGACGTCACCGGCACTGATGGGCGGGATTTAGCGCTGCCCTAGCCAGTAAAACTGGCTAGGGCAGCGCTAAAGCCCGCTAATCAGAGCCGGTGACGTCACCGAACACACTGCCGGGCGGAAAACAAAAGAGCCCGTGCCCTGTGCGATCTAGTGCAGGCAAGGGAGCGCATCGGAGCATGAGATGCTCCGATGCTAGCCTCAGCGGGGCTGCCTGGGTGAAAATAAGGGTATGTCCGTGATCAGCTCTGAACCCGGACAACCCCTTTAACCACTTCAGCCCCGCTAGGTGAAACCCCCTTCATGACCAGGCCACTTTTTACACTTCGGCACTACACTCCTTTCACCGTTTATCGCTCGGTCATGCAACTTACCACCCAAATGAATTTTACCTCCTTTTCTTCTCACTAATAGAGCTTTCATTTGGTGGTATTTTATTGCTGCTGACATTTTTACTTTTTTTGTTATTAATCAAAATGTAACGATTTTTTTGCAAAAAAATGACATTTTTCACTTTCAGCTGTGAAATTTTGCAAAAAAAACGACATCCATATATAAATTTTTCGCTAAATTTATAGTTCTACATGTCTTTGATAAACAAAATATGTTTGGGCAAAAAAAAATGGTTTGGGTAAAAGTTATAGCGTTTACAAACTATGGTACAAAAATGTGAATTTCCGCTTTTTGAAACGGCTCTGATTTTCTGAGCACCTGTCATGTTTCCTGAGGTTCTACAATGCCCAAACAGTAGAAAACCCCCACAAATGACCCCATTTCGGAAAGTAGACACCCTAAGGTATTCGCTGATTGGCATAGTGAGTTCATAGAACTTTTTATTTTTTGTCACAAGTTAGCGGAAAATGATGATGATTTTTTATTATTATTTTTTTTCTTACAAAGTCTCATATTGCACTAACTTGCGACAAAAAATAAAAAATTCTAGGAACTCACCATGCCCCTCACAGAATACCTTGGGGTGTCTTCTTTCCAAAATGGGGTCACTTGTGGGGTAGTTATACTGCCCTGGCAATTTAGGGGCCCAAATGTGTGAGAAGAACTTTGCAATCAAAATGTGTAAAAAATGACCGGTGAAATCCGAAAGGTGCACTTTGGAATATGTGCCCCTTTGCCCACCTTGGCTGCAAAAAAGTGTCACACATCTGGTATCGCCGTACTCAGGAGAAGTTGGGGAATGTGTTTTGGGGTGTCATTTTACATATACCCATGCTGGGTGAGAGAAATATCTTGGCAAAAGACAACTTTTCCCATTTTTTTTATACAAAGTTGGCATTTGACCAAGATATTTTTCTCACCCAGCATGGGTATATGTAAAATGACACCCCAAAACACATTCCCCAACTTCTCCTGAGTACGGCGATACCACATGTGTGACACTTTATTGCAGCCTAGGTGGGCAAAGGGGCACATATTCCAAAGTGCACCTTTCGGGTTTCGCCGGTCATTTTTTACACATTTTGATTGCAAGGTACTTCTCACACATTTGGGCCCCTAAATTGCCAGGGCAGTATAACTACCCCACAAGTGACCCCATTTTGGAAAGAAGACACCCCAAGGTATTCCGTGAGGGGCACTGCGAGTTCCTAGATTTTTTTTTTTTTTGTCACAAGTTAGCGGAAAATGATGATTTTTTTTTTTTCTCTTTTTTCCTTACAAAGTCTCATATTCCACTAACTTGCGACAAAAAATAAAAAATTCTAGGAACTCGCCATGCCCCTCTCGGAATACCTTGGGGTGTCTTCTTTCCAAAATGGGGTCACTTGTGGCGTAGTTATACTGCCCTGGCAATTTAGGGGCCCATATGTGTGAGAAGTACTTTGCAATCAAAATCTGTAAAAAATGACCGGTGAAATCCGAAAGGTGCACTTTGGAATATGCGCCCCTTTGCCCACCTTGGCATCAAAAAAGTGTCACACATCTGGTATCGCCGTACTCAGGAGAAGTTGGGGAATGTGTTTTGGGGTGTCATTTTACATATACCCATGCTGGGTGAGAGAAATATCTTGGCAAACGACAACTTTTCCCATTTTTTTTATACAAAGTTGGCATTTGACCAAGATATTTTTCTCACCCAGCATGGGTATATGTAAAATGACATATAGACATATAGACATATAGAACATATAGAGAGGTTTATAGAACAAACCTCTCCTTCCCCATGGGTCAATGTGCAAAGCGCAAAGCGCCCAAAGATGTGGCGAAGTGCGTTAGGCACTTTGTCCCATGTGAAAGGAGACGTTTGCAGCAGCTGTGAGTGAATGGGCCCTAATAGCCCTGTGTGCCTATCCTGGTGAGATGATCCCTATGCTAGGTGTACCTGTGTGTGGTACTTTCGGAAACACTCCCCTAAGCATAGGGCAGGGTGGTCCGGACAGTCAGGACAGAAATAGCGGGTGTCACGCCTTATTCCACTCCTGCTACAGACACGACATTTTTTTCGGGGTGGCGGTCGGTTTGAGGTACCAGCAACGACACTGGGGAAGTGTCGCTCGTGTAGACGGCTAACTACACTGGTGGATGGGGCCACGGAACCTCCTGGATACAGGAGGTTCGCGATGATCTCTTCCTGAAATTTGAGGAAGGATCCAGTTCTCCCAGCCTTACTGTAGAGAACAAAACTATTGTACAGAGCCAATTGAATCAAATATACAGACACCTTCTTATACCAGCGTCTGGTGCGTCGGGAAACTAAATACGGAGCCAACATCTGGTCATTGAAGTCGACCCCTCCCATGTGGAGGTTATAGTCGTGGACTGAGAGGGGCTTTTCAATGACACGGGTTGCTCGCTCAATTTGTATTGTCGTGTCTGCGTGAATGGAGGAGAGCATGTAAACGTCACGCTTGTCTCTCCATTTCACCCCGAGCAGTTCTTCGTTACACAGTGCGGCCCTCTGCCCCCTTGCAAGACGGGTGCTAACGAGCCGTTGGGGGAAGCCCGCGCGACTAGTTCGCGCTGTACCACAGGCGCCAATCCGTTCTAGAAACAAATGCCTAAAGAGGGCCACACTTGTGTAGAAATTGTCCACATAAAGATGGTACCCCTTGCCGAATAAGGGTGACACCAAGTCCCAAACTGTCTTCCCACTGCTCCCCAGGTAGTCAGGGCAACCGACCGGCTCCAGGGTCTGATCTTTTCCCTCATAGACCCGAAATTTGTGGGTATAGCCTGTGGCCCTTTCACAGAGCTTATACAATTTGAACCCATACCGGGCGCGCTTGCTTGGGATGTATTGTTTGAAGCCAAGGCGCCCGGTAAAATGTATCAGGGACTCGTCTATGCAGATGTTTTGCTCAGGGGTATACAAATCTGCAAATTTCAGGTTGAAATGGTCTATGAGGGGCCGAATTTTGTGGAGCCGGTCAAAAGCAGGGTGGCCCCTGGGACGGGAGGCGGTGTTGTCACTAAAGTGCAGGAAACGCAGGATGGTCTCAAATCGTGTCCTGGACATAGCAGCAGAGAACATGGGCATGTGATGAATCGGGTTCGTGGACCAATATGACCGCAATTCATGCTTTTTTGTCAGGCCCATGTTGAGGAGGAGGCCCAGAAAAGTTTTAAGTTCGGAAACTTGGACTGGTTTCCACCGGAAAGGCTGGGCATAAAAGCTTCCCGGGTTAGCGGTGATAAATTGTGTGGCATACCGGTTTGTCTCTGCCACGACTAAGTCTAAAAGCTCCGCAGTCAAGAACAGCTCAAAAAATCCCAGGGCCGAATCGATCTGAGCTGTCTCAACCCGAACTCCAGACTGGGCGGTGAAAGGGAAAACTACAGGTGCGGCTGAAGTTGGGGACTGCCAATCAGGGTTTGCCAGCACCTCAGGGACTCTAGGGGCTCTACGGGCACGTCTTTGCGGTGGCTGCGACGGGGTCACTACTGCACGTGCCACCGTACCAGCTTCAACTGCCCTTCTGGTGCTCGCTACTTCACCAGGTTGTACGGCAGTGCTGGTACTAGGTCCAGGAAGGGCTGGGCTGCTGGTGTATGCCTCACCACGTAATCCGACAGCACCAGCCCCACTCTGCTGCTCTTGAAGCGGATCCTGCGCAACCTGCGGTCTAGCGACACGGGGCCGGGTACGCCTGGTGCTATCAGGGACCTCAGCCTCCTCGTCCGAACTTTGGGTCAGAGAGCCACTGCTTTCTACAGGTTCGTATTCTGACCTGCTGGATTCATCAGATGAGGGTTCCCACTCCTCATCCGACTGGGTCAGAAGCCTGTAGGCCTCTTCAGAAGAATACCCCCTGTTAGACATGTGGGCAACTAAATTTAGGGGTATTCCCTGAGACTACCCAAGAAAAAAAAAGCAAGCCTGTCTTACAAAGGGGAGGCTAGCGAAGTACCGGTGGCCGCTGCGGTTGATAAAAAATATCAAAACAGATTTTTTTATCGCCGCAGTGCGTGTAAAGTGAATGTGCAGCGATCAAAAAAAAAAAAAAATTTTTTTGTCACTGCGGTGGGGCGGGCGTGGGTGTACGCACGTGTGGGCGACCGATCAGGCCTGATCGGGCAAACACTGCGTTTTGGGTGGAGGGAGAACTAAAGTGACACTAGTACTATTATAGATCTGACCGTGATCAGTTTTGATCACTTCCAGATACTATAAAAGTACAAATGCTGATTAGCGATACGCTAATCAGCGAATAACGGACTGCGGTGCGGTGGGCTGGGCGCTAACCGATCCCTAAACTACCTAACCAAGGGGCCTAAACTATACTGAAACCTAACGGTCAATACCAGTGAAAAAAAAAAGTGACAGTTTGCACTGATCACTTTTTTCCTTTCACTAGTGATTGACAGGGGCGATCAAAGGGGTGATCAAAGGGTTAATTGGGGTGATCTGGGGGCTAAGTGTGGTGTAGTGGGTACTCACAGTGATGATGTGCTCCTCTGCTGGAACCAACCGACCAAAAGAAGGAGCAGAGGAGCACAGCAGCCATATAACCCCATCATATTTACTAATATGTGGGGTTAAATGGCTGCTGATTGATTTTTTAAAAATCAGCAACCTGCCAGCCAATGATCGTGGCCGGCAGGCTGCTGACGAAATACTGTGCTGCGAAAAGCCGGCCCGCGATGCGCATGCGCGGGCCGGCTGTGAGATGACGCGCCGATGCGTCCAGGAGGAACAAATCAACCACCTCCCGGACGCATCGGTGCGTACAGCGGTCGGGAGGTGGTTATGCAAGGAAATAACCACACAGACTTGCTGTTGCTCATCCCCAGATGAGTGTGGACATAGCCTAAAATACAGTTTGCACGCCACCCTAAACAAAATGAAATTATCACGTCCCCCAGAGACTCTGTCTGGAAGGGCAACTTTAGGCTCCAGATAGGCCTGGTCTCTACCACTACCACCAGGACCAAAAGCCTGTGATCTCTGCATCTGCGAGACGGTCATATGGAGGTCAGCTACCTCCAAAGACAGCCCTTGCAGCTGACCTGCCAGTGCAGCAATAGAATCCATGGCTGCGCACAAAGAAACAAAAAATGACAGTTTTGGCGGTTTATAATGTGATGCTTCAGTGTGGAAGGAAAACACCACACCAAGCATAGGATGGAAGGGGGGGACAGGGAATCAGGCTCGAGAACTAGGGAAGGAAGATGAACACATCCTAGTAGAACCCTAAGGCTCCATTCACACAAGCGAGTTTTCCGGACGGGTGCAATGCGTGACGTGAACGCATAGCACCCGCACTGAATCCTGACCCATGAAAAACGCATCAAAACGCATAGCACCCGTGTGGAAAAAAGTGAACGCAATCGCAGACAAAACTGACTGAACTTGCTTGCAAAATGGTGCAAGTTTCACTGAACGCATCCAGAGCCAATCCGTCACGCTAGTGTGAAAGAAGCCTAGCCTGAATCCTGACTGACTACTAGTATGAACAGACCCCAAAAGGTAGGTGAGTTCATACGCAGGAATACCTAGAGTCCTATCTAGCCCTATAGGACCCTGGTACTAATGGCAGGGACGAGACTACCTGTTCCTCCAAAAGGAAGGACGAACAGGAGTCTACTAGAGGCCTAATACAAACAATAGGAAAATGCAACACACAAAACCCAAACAAAATACAAAAGGGAAAGGAAAGACCTAACTTCAAAGGGGCTATGGAAACACCAGGAACTCAGCTGAAATCCAACCACAAAACCACAAACTATCCACAGGCACAGAAGCTATAAACCGCACAGCATTGTGGGAGAAGCAACTGTACATAAGGAAGGTTAAATGACCACAATAGCAACACCTGGAGGCAAGGAGTGTGGCCATTCCCAGACACAACACAGACGCTTATTGATCCACAAGGAAAACCTGTCAGATCAAACCACATCTTGCCAGTCTCACAGATCTCCTGCCACTCACTGTTGCCGGGACGTCCGTATGTCTTGGTACGTCCGTGACAGGTATTGTGCCTCAAGGCTGTTTGGATCACTGAAATCAATCTCAAACACCTGTGATAATTAGTTTGTCCGGTGATCCCAATTAAAGGAAAACTACCATATTTTTTGCTTTATAAGATGCACCCCCCCCCCCCCCCCAAATTGGGAGGGGGGTGGCAGTGTGTCTTATAAGGCGAATTCTACCATTTTTACTCTAGTGACGCTGATACATCGCCGGCAGCTATGCTGCACAGAGCGGCCTGCGATGTATCAGCAGGGAGGGAGGAGGGGCTGTAGGCCGGAAACTGCTGTTGGAATCACAGCGGGGCCCGATGCAGTCACTGTACTCTATTACATCGGGCCCCGCTCTAAGCAGTCTTTATATGTAAAGTCATGGGAGCTTTGTTAAAGTATGGCAATCCTCTGCAGTAGCGCAATGCTCTGTAGTACTCACTATCAAACTACCGTAGCAGGCAGCCAGGCCGGAAAGGCGTAACGTCACTCACTCCGTCACACGCCTGCTCCTCCCACTTTATTAATAAGGCAGGCGGAGCAGGCGTGTGACGGAGTGAGTGATGTTACGCTGCCGGCCGGTCGGCCTGCCTGCCACGGTAGCTTGATAGTGAGTACTAAAGAGGATTGCACTACTGCAGAGGATTGCCATACTTTAACAAAGCTCCCATGACTATACTTTACATATAAAGAATGCTGTGAGCAGGGCCCGGTGTAATAAAGTATAGTCATGGGAGCTTTGTTAAAGTATGGCAATCTTCGCAGTAGCGCAATCCTCTGTAGTACTCACTATCAAACTACCGTAGCAGGCAGGCCGGCAGCGTAACGCCACTCACTCCGTCACACGCCTGCTCCTTCCACTTTATTAATGAAGCAAGCGAAGCAGGCGCGTGATGGAGTGAGTGACGTTACACTGCCAGCCGGCCTACTACAGATCCCCCATAACAGTGCGTCATCCACAGATGTCACCATGACCTGTGCATCATCCACAGATCCCCTCCATAACAGTGTCATCCACAGGTGCTCCCATAACAGTGCGTCATCCACAGATGCCCTGATAACAGTGCGTCATCCACAGATGCCCCCATAACAGTGCGTCATCCACAGATCCCATCCATAACAGTGCGTCATCCACAGATGCCCCCATAACAGTGAGTCATCCACAGATCCCATCCATAACAGTGTCATTTACAGATCCCCCATAATAGTGTCATCTACAGACCACCATTAGTTCAAAACCCACCAAAAGCACACCTTTTGGTTAAAAATATTTGTTTTATTATTTTCCTTCTCAAAAACCTAGGTGCATCTTATAAAGCGAAAAATACAGCCCTACTGAAAACCTTTGGAGAATCCTCAAGCAAAAGATCTATGAGGATAGGAGGCAGTTGACATCAAAGCAGTAGCTATGGGAGGCTATTCTGAGATCCTGCAAAGAAATTCAAGCAGAAACTCTCCAAAAACTCACAAGTCAGGCTACTTTCACACTTGCGTTCGGGGCTCCGCTTGTGAGTTTCGTTTGAAGGCTCCCACAAGCGGCCCTGAACGGATCCGTCCAGCCCTAATGCATTCTGAGTGGATGCGGATCCGCTCAGAATGCATCAGTCTGGCGGCGTTTGGCCTCCGCTCCGCTCAGCAGTTCGGGTGTCCGCCTAGGCCGTGCGGAGGCAAACGGATCCGTCCAGACTTACAATGTAAGTCAATGGGGATGGATCCGTTTGAATTTGACACTATATGGCTCAATCTTCAAACGGATCCGTCCCCCATTGACTTTCAATGTAAAGTCTGGACGGATCCGTCTGAAGCTACTTTCACACTTAGAATTTTTTCTACAATATAATGCAGACGGATCCGAACGGATCCCATCGTCTACATTATATGAGCGGATCCGTCTGTGCAGACACCAGACTGATCCGCTCTGAACGCAAGTGTGAAAGTAGCCTTAAATGGATGCAAGAATTGTAAAGGTGAAATCGAAGAAAGGGTCCTATGGTAACATGTAACTTGGTCTGTTAAAGGAGTTATTCCATGACTAATGTAAAAAAATTAAAATCAGACATCATATAGTACATGACAATACCTTTCTAACAAAGAACCAGTCCTGTACCTCACATGGATCCAGAGATCTCCCCATTCATTGCTCTGCTAGATTTATATCAAGCTGGCAGCTCAAAGGGAGTGTCTCAGATCTCCATATCACATCTCAGGAGGCTGTGAAGGATGAAACTGAGCAAGTGCGGCCATCTAAGTGAGCAGGACAAAGAAATAAGAAAAAAAAAAAAAACAGCAGATGGTGCTGTACAGATACTGGGGAAAAAAGGGGGGGGGGTGTTAGGACCCGTCTTACAAAGATCGCCTTGACGTTCGGCAGACGGGCTCAAATGGTTTTATACAAAATACATTTGCCAAGCATCTAACTTTATAAATACACGTAGCATTAGCACTATAATATTTTTTGTGACTATGGCATTATTGTACTTTATCTGGTTTGCAGGGTGCTGCTGCATTTCCTTTTTTTTTTCTGTTTTCAGCCATGGCAGCGTGCACCTGCGCATTGGGAGGTGCTGACTAACCACCTTTTCTTTGCAGATTTACAATGCTGGAGATATGGCACTCCTAGCGAGTTGTGCACTCCTGATTAGCCTGTCTGCCCCATAGGCTGATTTTAATTAGTTTCAGTATAACGCTGGGGCCTGCTCTCACTACATCCATTGGAAGCTGTCTAGCACAGGAAAGGTATGGAGTGGGCTCGGCATGCATGTTGGTTCCTGCATCCCTTGTAAGTAATGGAGGCCATTTTGGCACCAAATATGGTAAAAGGCAGAGTGGACCCAGCATGCATGTGGATCCAACACTTTCTGAACTTTATGGCGGCCATTATGGCGCATAACAGGTAGTATTTGGTGTTAGGACCCGTCTTACAGAGATCGCCTTGACGTTCGGCAGACGGGCTCAAATGGTTTTGTACAAAATCTATTTGCCAAGCATCTCACTTTATAAATAAGCGTAGCATTAGCACTAAACTATACTTTATGTGGTTTTACTTTATGTGGGCCCCGCTCACAGCATTCTTTATATGTATAGTCATGGGAGCTTTGTATAATATTTTTTGTGACTATGGCATTATTTTACTTTATGTGGTTTTCAGGGTGCTGTTGCATTCCCTTTTTTTCTCTCTGTTTTCAGTCATGGCAGCGTGCACCTGTGCATTGGGAGGTGCTGCCTAACCCCCTTTTCTTTGCAGCTGTACACATACAGTCACCGCCGGCCCTGGGAGAGATCTTAGAAGTTCAGATAGACGGAAGACTCAGATTTCTCTTGTTTTCATTGTTGCTGACAGGTTTCCACCCCTTTGCAGATGCTGCTCATTATCAGTCAGGTGGCTCTTCATATGTTCAGCTTCTCACTTGTTTCCCTGCGGCTGATAGTTCTTCTGTGGAGTGCTCTGCTTGTGTGGTGGTTCTCCTGTTCCAGTTACATCTCAAGCTAAGTCCTTATTCCTTTTCTTTGTGTGTCTGTTGTGACTAGGCCTCAGGGAGACACTAGCTCCTTCAGTTTGGAATGAGCCAGGTTGCCTCTTTCCCTGTTCCCTAAGCTGAGGGTTTGGTGCAGTGTTGCAGCAGTCTTAGGTTCCTGTGCATGTGCATTTCTACCTTTGAGATTTGCACATGTTGTTAGCAGCTTAGGGAGAGTATCAGAGATTGCTAGGAGGTGACTTCTTCGTTCCCTAGGTTTGGGGCCTAGTCTTTAGTTGTTTAGTTGTGGTTTCCTTTGGTTGTTTTTCCTTCCCCGTACTTCCCGTGACAGATACATTTTATTGAATAACTTAGTGGCTATGCAAAATTTGTAATTACATACAATTACAAAAGAATTCAGATCCAGGTGCTGGTATGAAAACTGTAGAATATTTTTCATGTGACAACCCCTTTAAGATGTTTTTCATTGAAATAGCTTTTGATTTCAGTATATGTGACCTCTTAACGCTGCAAATTTAACAATTTACCACTCAGTTTTTTACAACCTAAGGGCTCATGCACACAAACCTATGTGTTCAGTTTCGTGCATTGGGCACCGCAATTTGCGGTCCCCAATGCACTTAGAACGGTCGTGCAGGCTCCAGGACAGATTCAGACCCATTCAACTTGAATGGGTCTGCATCCCTCTGTTCCACAAAAAGATAGGACTTAATCAGTACAGTGTCTGGTTGTTACTAACAGCTAGGCAGATCGCAAATTGGGGATCTTCAAAACACAGATACCGGCCAGTGTGCCTTCCACATTTTGAGGAACGGAACATGCTCCTCCATAATAGAAATGCCTATTCTTTTCTGCAAATACGGGAAAGAATAGGACATGTTCTATCTTTTTTTGCTGGACCACGGAATGAATGTGTCCAAATCCGATGCACAAAATTGTGGAACGGATGCGCACAGAAAAATACTGTTGTGTGACTTGGCATTAATACAGACTGTTTCAATGCAATACAATATGTATTGTACTGTATTTAAACAGGGATCATACTCTCATAAGTTGAAGTCCCATAGTGGGACTTAAAATAAGATAAAAATGTCTTATAAAAGTAAAAAAGTTTCAAGTGTAAAAAAAAAAGCGTCCTTTCCTCTCATCAAGACATTAACAAATGAAAAAAATAGACATATTAGCCTAATGAACAGTGTAAAAAACAGATGAACACTGTAAAAAAAATTAAAATAAATGGTGCCAGAAAAGCCATCTTTTGGTCACCCCGCCTAACAAAAAGCATAATGTAAAGCATTAAAATGGGAAAGGTCACCTCATCCCACAAAAAAACACCAGAAAATTTTTAAATAATATGGCTTTTAAGGACTATTTCAGTTATGAAGTCACTTTGTGGGGCTTACACAGTAGAAACCAACCATAAATGACCACATTTTGGAAATTACACCCCTCAAGTTATACAAAACTGACTTTACAAACTATTAATCCTTTAGGTGTTCCACAAGAATTAAAGCAAAATGGAGGAGAAATTTTAAAATGTAATTTTCTTTGGGCAGATTATCCATTTAAATCCAATTTCCCTGTAACACGGCAAAGGTTAACAGCCAAAGAAACCTCAGTATTTATTACCCTTATTCTGCAGTTTACAGAAACACCCCATATGTGGTCATAAACTGCTTTATGGGCACACGGCGGGGTACAGAGGGAAAGGAACGCCATATTGTTAACAGAGGGCAGATTTAGCTGGAATGGTTTTCAGGTGCCATGTCCCTGAGGTACCCCTAGAAAGAAAACCCCAAAAAGTGAACGCATTTTGGAAACTACCCTCTCAATGAATAAGTCTAGTGATGAAGCGAATGCTTTGACCCAGCAAGTGTTTTACAGAATTTAGAAACACATGGCTGTGAAAATGAAAAATTAACTTTTATTTCCAATATAAAGTTGCTTTAGCCCCAAATATTTCATTTCCACAAGGGGTAACAGGAGAAAATGCATCTCAAAATTTGTTATGCATTTTTTCCTGAATACGGCAACAACTCATACGTGGTAATAAACCGCTGTTTGGGGGCACGGCAGCTTTCAGAAGGGAAGGAGCGGCATCAGGATTTTCTAACATGAAATTAGTTTAGAGCCCATAACATTTGTATTTTCTTCACCAATGTAGCTGTGTGGTGACTTCTGGGGCTCCTCTTGTGGTAAATATTTTATTCTGTGGGTTGATACGGTTATGGCGATACCAAATTTATGTAGTTTTTTAAATGTTTTACTAATTTGTCAGCATTAAATCACTGTTGTGTTAAAAATAAATGATATTTAATATTGCCATATACTAAATTCCATAACATTTATAATTTTTCACCAATTTTGTTTTTGCGGGACGGGCTGTAGTTTATTGGTATCCTTTTGGGGTACATATGTCTTTTTGAATAAGCCGCCGCTTCGTGATCCTCAGTACTGCCACCCATTAAGATGTATGAGAGGCAGAAAAGACTTGGCTGCTGGTTAGTTCTAGGCAAAATTTCAGCGCAGCTGTTCATGCCAAAATTCCACAGAAAAAGCCGCTGTGTGAACATCCCCTTAGAGGAGCTTTTACAAAAGTTTTAGAAGAGTTTTTGGTTGAGAGTTATCTGCTTTCCGATTGACTTTTTTGAAATCCACAATCATATTGGCTTTCAAGTAGTAACATCGCTTCTCAAGTGTCTCCAAATCAGCTACTGAGAAAACCTGCACCATTTTACACTGTGTGCACAAGGTGGAGTTTTGAACATTAAAAGGGTTGTCCGATTTCCTACATTGATGACCTATCCTCAGGATAGGTTATTAATATCAGATCGCGGGAGGTCCGACTCCCGCCGATCAGCTGGAGAGACCTCAGTGCTCATATGAATGCGGCATTCTCTTCACTGTTTACCACCTGCTCAGTGTCGGCATCTCAACGGTGAGCAGGTGTCATTGCAGCTCCTCCATTCCATGCATGAGCTCTGCATTCTCTTCATACAGCTGATTGTGGGGGTGCCGCCAGTCGGGCCCCCACTGATCTGATATTGCTGACCTATCCTGACGATAAGCCATAAATATAGGAGACCAAACAACCCCTTTAACCACCTACTTGTTCTACCAGAGCTAAGGGGGAAGGGGGGGGGGGGGGTCGGTTCTGCTTTAGTTGCTGGGATTGGTTTTGTTTGAAAGCTGGCAGCTAAAGTCCGAGCTAAACAGCTGTGCATCCAGTGAGTACTTTCAGTGATATTTTCCCATGAAGATAATGTCAGCTTTCAAACAATACACATAGTACATAACATAGTAACATAGTACATAAGGCCGAAAAAAGACATCTGTCCATCCAGTCTGGCCTGTCATCCTGCAAGTTGATCCAGAGGAATACAAAGCTAATATCTCTAGCGGCTATCAAACCAGAGATATGAGCAGCTAAAGCAGCCCCTCCCCCTTCAGTCTGGAGGAGGAGGAAGGTGCAGCTGCAGAGCTGACAGGCTGCATGAGGAAAGGAAAAAATAGTAAAAAAATATATAGAAATGTGACAGTCATTAGAGATGAGCGAATTTTTGTAAAATTCGAATTAGCCAGTTTGCTGAATTTTCCAAAAAGATTTGCTTTGATCCGAATTTATTTGCAGCGAAACGAGTAAAAAAACTATTTCCTGGCTGCAGAGAGCCTTTATAGGGGTGTAGAACACTGTGCCTTGCAGTAACACGCATAGGGAGTCTGCTTTGGTAGTGAAATAATACTGTGAGTCAGTATGACATGCAGATGACAGGCGTCGCTCTTAGAATCACTGCACACTTCACTTATTTAGGCAGTCACGGGGCCAAAACCGACAAAATAACTCCAGTATGAACTCAGCCTTACAGGTCGATGTTAGCGTCAAGAAGAAGTGCGCTCCTTTTACACTGTTGGCAGCTGATTCTACATAGATTTCTACAGAACCTGTTCTATTAAACGTTTATACAAGTAGAGCCCCCCAACAGAGTGGAGAGGGTGTCAGCAGTAAGTTTGTGTTGACGTCACTGATTAATTTGCCCTTCCTCTGATCCGCCACAAAAAACGGATCCTGTCTGTGGAGCATATGCCTTCACTCGGTCAGCATTTGATCAGTAATCCACCAGTATTGCTAATGCCAAAAAAAACTGGAGTGGATCTAAAACAGAGATAACACTGTGAATGGAATATTTGCATGTCTTATGTGTTTTGTACCCACTCATGCTTTTGGCTACCAAATCATAAGCCAATTCCGATGGGACCATACAGGCCTTACAGCTGCTACACAGACAGGATCCGTTGTGCGTGTCACAGAGTCTGGAGGTGGTGGCAGCATGGGGAGGCCACAGAGTGGCACAAAGACAGAGTGTGGAGATGGCTGCAGCATCAGGAGAAGGCCACCGAGTGGCACAAAGACAGAGTGTGGCGATGACGGCGGCGGCAGCATCAGAAAGAGGCCATAGGGTGGCACAATGACAGAGTGTGGACTTGGCGGCAGCATCAGGAGGCCACAGAGTGGCAAGGTGACATAGTGTGGAGGTGTCAGCAGCAAAGAGTGGCATGACGACGAGAGATTGCGGAGGTGGCAGCAGCATGAGGAGGCCACAGAGCGGCAGCTTAGTCTATTCATTTATAGTGAATATGGGACAGAACAGAAGGTTAAAGTTTCTCAACTTTATAAAGTGCTGCTTAAAAGACGATTTAATAATACATGTTCTCCGGCACAAAAGGCTTGGCAAATTGATTGTCTGTGAATTTCCCTTGAAGATTTAGATAATATATTGGCGAATTTAAGTTTACTAATTTTAATCAAGTTTTGGTTCAATTTAATAACAAATATTTAATAAATTTAATAAAAATTAAGAGTTGCCTAAGACAGGAGAGAATCTGCCAGACTTCTGTTTATTCAACGACGTGGTTGCGATGGAGAAAGCATTCCAAAAAAACAATTTCTCTCCACCTGGAGACGAATCCTGTCAAGATTGATGCAAGTGCGGTATCGGCTGCTCATCGAGCCGAATACTTCTGGGGGAACCAAAAGTATAGTCCCTCTCTAGCAGGATCCGGGTCTGCCACCCAGCTCCCCAATACACTGCAGTGCTTACCCCACACAGGGTCAGAGGGTCCCGACTCCCACAGACTTTAGCACAGCCTGATCCTTCCTCAGACTGAGAACCCCACCCAAGTCCAGCAACAGGATAAAATAGCATCCCTGAACATGGGCATATTCTTAAATCCTGGAGTGGAGCATGGGGAACAGGCACCTACCCAACACATTGCCTGTTCCCAGTAAAAGCCCACCCTGGACTAGCTGGAGCCAGCTAAGCTAAGTAGCTTGGTGTCCACCAACTAGCTTAGTGGCCACCTATATCTAGGGCCTTTACTCCCCCAAGGTCGGGCCCCATTGACACACTCCTGGTGCAAACCACATCCCCTCTCCATGCTTTGCCAGGACTTTTGCCGTGAGATACACGCTTTCATTGGCCGTCATGTGGCCCTCTGGCAGCTCCACTGCCACAAACTGCAGCGCTGAACAAAATTTGTTTTTAGACCGAAATACGTCCCAAAAGGTTTTACCACATATAACTGCAGTGCTGAACGATGAATACATTTTTTTTTTGTTACAGAAATATGTCACTAAAGGTTTTACCACTGTGGGGATGTGCTCGTGGTAGGCTACGGTAGCGGCGGCAGTATTGAGGCACCCACAGACAGTCTTTGTGATACACCGTGACTTTATTCACACCAAAGGCATAACAGGCATTGTGCAGACCACACAGGTGCATATTCACATAGTGCATAAAACAAAAGTCCTTCCATAGGAAATAAACAGCAGGTTTGAGTCACCTTGTTTTGGACAGACCACAGCGGTCGTGCAGGCTTGTAAGCTACCTGCCTTTGTCTCCCTCAGGCCAGAGCCCCTTCGGCTCGTAGCACCACAGGTCCCAGGGCTATCCTTCAATGTGTGCTGCGCCCAGACTCTCCTTCACCAGCACTGACTCTGTCTGTGGAAATCTCCAGCACAGCAAGACACACCCCACCCCCATCATCAGCAGGCTGGGTTCTTAAAGGCCCAGCTCCACCAAAAACCTGGGCTGGCCGTGGGGAACAGGCACCCCCCGACTCTTTACCTGTTCCCAGTAAGAACCGGCCCGGACACGCTGCGCCAGCAGCATTCGCCGCTGTAACCGCAATGATCCGGTTCTTACTCCACCGAGGCCAGGACCTCTGGTGGCACGTATCGTCCGTCCATTATTATTCCGGGGACTCTCCTACATATCCCCCCCCTTTGTTCACCCCTGAGGGCTTGAACATACTGTTCAAGCCTGAGGGGGTGAACACATGCACAGCAGTGTACCCGGGACAGGGCATCTGCGTTCCCCTGTAAGCGGCCGGCCCTGTGCTCAACAGTGAACTTAAAGTTCTGGAGGGACAAGAACCACCTGGTAACCCGAGCGCTCCCCTCCTTAGCCCGACTCATCCACTGGAGAGGGGAGTGGTCGGTCACCAGACGGAACCTTCTCCCCAGAAGGTAATATCTGAGAGACTCGAGTGCCCACTTGATGGCGAGGCACTCTCTCTCCACAATGCTATACCGGGTTTCTGCTGGGGTAAGCTTGCGGCTTAGAAAAACCACGGGGTGCTCTTCCCCGTTGAGCTCTTGGGAAAGCACAGCCCCTAGTCCTACTCCCGAGGCATCTGTTTGAACTACAAACTCCCGCTTGAAGTCGGGCGTCACCAGAACTGGGGACTCACATAGGGCCGACTTCAAACGGGAGAACGCCTCCTCCTCCTGCTCCCCCCAGCGAACCATCACCGACTTTCTACCCTTCAAGAGGCCGGTTAACGGGGCTGCCAAGGTGGCAAAATATGGAATGAACCTCATGTAGTACCCAATCAGGCCCAAAAATGACCGTACTTGCTTGGACGTACGAGGCCTGGGCCAATTCCGGATTGCTTCAACTTTATTCACTTGGGGCCTAATGACTCCGCGTCCAATCACATACCCCAAATAGCGAGCTTCCTCTAGTCCCACCGAGCATTTTTTTGGGTTGGCAGTTAACCCCGCCTTCCTTAGAGAATCTATCACTGCCTGAAGTTTTGACAAATGACCCTCCCAGTCTGGGCTAAACACGACTATATCATCCAGATACGCGGAGGTATACTGGTGATGGGGCTTGAGGACGACATCCATCAGACGCTGGAACGTAGCCGGAGCGCCATGCAACCCAAAAGGCAACACCCTATACTGAAAAAGCCCCTCCGGGGTGACAAAGGCCGTCTTCTCCTTTGCTGCCTCCGTCAGAGGTACCTGCCAGTAGCCCTTTGTGAGATCTAGGATCGAAAAATACCGGGCTTTTCCCAGACGCTCTATCAACTCGTCTACCCGAGGCATGGGATAGGCGTCAAATTTTGATACCTCATTCAATTTCCTAAAATCATTACAGAACCGTAATGAACCATCCGGTTTGGGAATAAGGACAATCGGGCTAGCCCACTCGCTCTTTGACTCTTCTATGACCCCTAGACGTAGCATCGATCTTACCTCCTGCGAAATGGCCTGTCGCCGAGCCTCCGGTACTCGGTATGGTCTTAGGCGGACTTTCACCCGGGGCTCGGTGACAATGTCATGCTCGATCAAGGTGGTACGTCCAGGAAGGTCAGAGAATACGTCCCTATTCCGACTAACAAATTCTCTCACCTCTTGGGCTTGTTTGGTCGACAGTCCGTCCCCTATCGTCACCCCAGCGGCGCTCTCCGGAACACCTGGTGACCCCGGGTCACTCCCTGACGTCCCGACAGAGGGCGGGCTGTCTCCAAACAAATTCTCTCTGTCTCTCCAAGGCTTTAGTAGATTCACATGATATACCTGTTCGGGCTTCCGCCGCCCTGGCTGGTATATCCTGTAATCAACTGGGCCCACTTTCTCCTTAACTTCATAGGGTCCTTGCCACCGGGCCAAGAATTTACTCTCGACCGTGGGCACGAGTACAAGAACTCGGTCACCTGGGTGAAATGTCCTTACCCGGGCGGTTCGGTTATATACCCGACTCTGGGCCAGTTGTGCCGCTTCCATGTGCTCACGGACGATCGGCAACACGACCCCTATTCGGTCCTGCATTTTTCCTATGTGCTCTATCACACTTTTATGAGGCGTAGGCTGTTGCTCCCATGCCTCCTTAGCGATATCCAGTAGCCCACGGGGATGTCGCCCATATAACAACTCAAAGGGCGAGAACCCCGTGGACGCCTGGGGCAAACAAAACATAGGGCAACAGTAAGTCCCAATCTCTCCCGTCCTTAGCCACAACTCTTTTTAGCATGGACTTCAGGGTCTTATTAAACCGTTCTACTAACCCATCGGTTTGGGGATGGTAGACGGACGTGTGCAGGTGTTTAATATTTAATAGCTTACACAATTCCTTTTTTTACTTTGGACATAAAGGGTGTCCCCTGGTCCGTCAGAATCTCCTTTGGTATCCCCACCCGGGCAAACATACTCATGAGCTCTTTAGCTATTACCTTAGAAACATAGAAACATAGAATGTGTCGGCAGATAAGAACCATTTGGCCCATCTAGTCTGCCCAATATATCTGAATCCTATGAATAGCCCTGGCCCTATCTTATATGAAGGATGGCCTTATGCCTATCCCATGCATGCTTAAACTCCTTCACTGTATTTGCAGCTACCACTTCTGCAGGAAGGCTATTCCATGCATCCACTACCCTCTCAGTAAAGTAATACTTCCTTATATTACTTTTAAACCTTTGCCCCTCTAATTTAAAACTGTGTCCTCTTGTGGTAGTTTTTCTTCTTTTAAATATGCTTTCCTCCTTTACCGAGTTGATTCCCTTTATGTATTTAAAAGTTTCTATCATATCCCCTCGGTCTCTTCTTTCTTCCAAGCTATACATATTAAGGTCTTTTAACCTTTCCTGGTAAGTTTTATCCTGCAATCCATGGACCAGTTTAGTAGCTCTTCTCTGAACTCTCTCTAGAGTATCTATATCCTTCTGGAGATATGGCCTCCAGTACTGCGCACAATACTCCAAGTGAGGTCTCACCAGTGTTCTGTACAGCGGCATAAGCACTTCACTCTTTCTACTGCTTATACCTCTCCCTATACATCCAAGCATTCTGCTTGCATTTCGTGCTGCTTTATTACATTGTCTTCCCACCTTTAAGTCTTCTGAAATAATTACTCCTAAATCCCTTTCCTCAGATACTGAGGTCAGGACTGTGTCGAATATTCTATATTCTGCCCTTGGGTTTTTACGCCCCAGGTGCATTATCTTGCACTTATCCACATTAAATTTCAGTTGCCAGAGTTCTGACCATTCTTCTAGTTTTCCTAAGTCCTTTTCCATTTGGCGTTTCCCTCCAGGAACATCAACCCTGTTACATATCTTTGTGTCATCAGCAAAAAGACAAACCTTACCATCGAGGCCTTTTGCAATATCACTTATGAAGATATTAAACAAAATTGGTCCCAGTACAGATCCCTGTGGAACCCCACTGGTAACATGACCTTGTTTTGAATGTTCTCCATTGACTACAACCCTCTGTTGCCTGTCACTCAGCCACTGCCTAATCCACTCAACAATATGGGAGTCCATGCTCAATGACTGCAGTTTATTGATAAGTCTTCTATGTGGGACAGTGTCAAAAGCCTTACTAAAATCTAGATATGCGATGTCTACTGCACCTCCACCGTCTATTATTTTAGTCACCCAGTCAAAAAAATCTATAAGATTTGTTTGACATGATCTCCCTGAAGTAAACCCATGCTGTTTTTCATCTTGCAATCCATGGGATTTTAGATGTTCCACAATCCTATCCTTTAATAGGGTTTCCATTAATTTGCCTACTATTGATGTCAGACTCACTGGTCTATAGTTGCTCGATTCCTCCCTACTACCTTTCTTGTGAATGGGCACGACATTTGCCAATTTCCAATCTTCCGGGATGACTCCTGTTACTAATGATTGGTTAAATAAATCTGTTAACGGTTTTGCCAGCTCACCACTAAGCTCTTTTAATAATTTTGGGTGTATCTCATCAGGCCCCTGTGATTTATTTGTCTTCACTTTAGACAGCAAACTTAGAACATCTTCCTCTGTAAAGACACATGCATCAAACGATTTATTAGTCATCCTTTCTAGTGGAGGTCCTTCTTCTTTTTCTTTTGTAAAAACTGAACAGAAGTATTCATTAAGGCAGTCGGCTAGCCCTTTATTCTCTTCTACATACCTTCCGTCCTTTGTTTTTAATTTAGTTATTCCTTGTTTTAATTTCCTTTTTTCATTTATATATCTGAAGAATGTCTTATCCCCTTTTTTCATAGACTGAGCTAGTTTTTCTTCTGCCTGCGCTTTAGAAGTTCTTATAACTTGCTTGGCCTCTTTCTGCCTAATCTTGTAGATTTCCTTATCTTCATTGCTCTGGGTTTTTTTATAATTACAAAATGCTAGCTTTTTATTTTTAATGATTTGGGCCACTTCTGCCGAGTACCACAGTGGTCTCTTCCTTTTTTTGCTTTTACTGACAAGTCTAATTGAATTTTCTGTTGCCTTCAATAATGCACCTTTTAAGTAGTCCCATTTCTCCTGGACTCCATGTAATCCGTTCCAGTCTGATAAGGACTCATTTATGACTAATTTCATTTTTGAAAAGTCTGTTTTTCTAAAATCTAAAACTTTTGTTTTTGTGTGGTGGGACTCTTTCACAGTTCTTATATTAAACCACACTGACTGGTGATCACTAGATCCCAAGGTTTCGCCTACAATGACATCATATACCGAATCCCCATTTGTGAATATCAAATCCAAAATGGCCTCCCTCCGGGTTGGCTCCTCAACCATTTGTTGTAGGGATAACCCCAGTAGGGAATTTAGAATATCTGTACTCCTGGTAGAACTTGCTATTTTGGTTTTCCAGTGTATATCTGGAAGATTGAAATCTCCCATAATGATAACTTCTCCTTTCATTGTCATTTTAGCTATTTCTTCAACTAGTAGATCATCTAGTTCTTTAACTTGATCAGGTGGTCTATATATCACACCTACACGAGTTACTGCATGATTAGCAAACTGCAACGTAACCCAAACTGACTCTATGTTGGCCTCACCAACTTGTATTAGGTTAGATTTAATGCTATCTTTCACATACAGGGCCACTCCTCCTCCTTTCTTGCCTTCTCTGTCTCTTCTGTATAAAGAGTACCCTGGTATGGTTATGTCCCAGTCATTTCTTTCATTAAACCATGTCTCCGTAACAGCCACTAAATCTACATTCTCAGATGCCATTATTGACCCAAGTTCATTGATTTTTTTACCTAAACTGCGAGCATTTGTAGAGAGGACTCTGAGCTTATCATTTCTTAACCTCTGTGCATCTGACCTGTTCTGGCATTGTTTCGGGGGGCAATTGGACTCTTTTATTTTCACTCTTTTGCCCCCCCTTCCTAGTTTAAATACTCTTTCGCAAATTCTTGGAGTTGTTCACTAAGTACATTTGTTCCTTTGAGAGAAAGATGCAAACCATCTTTTTTGTACAGTTCCTTTCTGTTCCAAGTAGAGCTATTATGAGAAACAAAGCCAAATCCTTGCTCTTGACACCATTTACCAAGCCATATGTTGAACTCCTTTATGCGCCTCTGCCTATCATTCTGAACATTATGTACAGGCAGAACTTCAGAAAATGAAATGGTGGATGCAAAATCCTGTACGTCATTACCAAGTGTGATAAAAGATTTTTTCACCTCTGACACTTCATTGCAAGCCGACGTATGGCGCAATGGGACCGCCTCCGGATAGCGAGTGGCATAGTCTAACACTACCAGGATGTGTTGGTGACCTCGGGCTGACTTAATAATGGGGCCTACCAGATCCATGGCAACCCTTTCGAAGGGCACCTCTATAATGGGCATAGGTACCAGTGGACTGCGATACTGAGGTTGGGGGCTAGTCAGCTGACACACTGGACAGGACTGACAGAACCTCCGGACTTCCTCATATATCCCAGGCCAATAGAACCGTTGTAGAATTCGCTCCAGCGTTTTCTTAACCCCCAGATGACTACCCAACACATGCGCATGCGCTAAATCCAAGACCATTCGCCGGTAAGGCTGGGGCACCACCAGTTGTTCCACCACCTCCTGCCTCACCTTGTCTACCCTATATAACAGGTCCTGGTTATAGGCCAGGTGAGGAAATACGGTATCGGCGCCGGGACGCTGGGCAACACCATTAATCACCGACACCCCTTCTCTAGCCCGCAATAACGTCGAATCCTGGAGCTGTGCGGTCCCGAAGGTTTCTCGGGGTACCTCCAGATCCAGGACGGACAAACTTTCTACTGTCTCACCCGCCAATACTTCTAGGGGAAACCGGTCAGGGTTACACTCTACCTCCCCTACGGTGACCCCTACAGCTGGGGCCCCTGCCTCAGGGTCCTCGGGCTCGGGACCTGGACATTTTCCTTCCCCACAGGTAGGCAACCCGTTCCTCCACAAAGTCCAGAACAGGGGAAAGTCCCTCCCCAATATTGCGGCATAAGGGAGCCGTCTCCCCACCCCGACGACATGTGGTACCTCCTTTCCACACACTGCCAGGGTAACCTTAGTGGTGGGATACTCCCTGCGATCCCCATGTATACAGACAATGGTAAGGGTTCGCCTTTCTGGGAGTTTTTCCGTTACCAGCGACTCATGGACCAGAGTTACCAGGCTCCCAGAGTCCAGCAGGGCCTGCACGCAGTGTCCATTAACAACGACATCACACAGCGAAAGGGGTGTCCGCCGCCAGCAGGGGGTCAGCTATATACACCGGTTGGGCATAAAAAGAGGACCGGCGAGCGAACCCGCAGTCCATGGGTTCGGACGCCCTAGGGCAGTTGGATGCCACATGTCCCCAGTCCTGACAATGCCAACATCTGATCCTCGCAGCCTCCCTCCTCCCCAGGGTATTCCTCCCACGAACTGGAGATCCACTCCCCTCCTTATGTGGTGGGATCCCTTTTTCAGGATCCCGGGTCGGCAACGGGGGCTGACGTGACTTCGGTAGTACCGCTGAGTCCCGCACCAAATCCTGAGTGGCCATATACCTCTCCACCAGGCTAACCAGTTGTTCCAGGTTGCCTGGATCGCCTTGTCCCACCCAGCGCTGTATGGCTCTCGGGAGGGTACGCACGAACCTGTCGACCACGACCCTTTCAACCATCTGAGAAGTGCTCAATATTTCAGGCTGAAGCCATTTTTTTACTAGGTGAAGTAAGTCATAGGCTTGTGACCGGACGGGTCGGGACTCGGCAAACACCCACTGATACACCCTGTGCGCTCGCACATAGGTGTTTACCCCCAACCTGGCCAACACCTCAGCTTTTAGCCTCTCATAGTCCTTGGCCTCATCGCGGCTGAGGTCAAAATAGGCCTTTTGTGCGTCCCCCACCAGAAAAGGCGCCACCACCTCGGCCCACTGCTCCAACGGCAGCCTCTCTTGCTCCGCGGTTCTTTCGAACACCATCAGGAATGCCTCTATATCATCTCCCGGACCCATTTTCCTCAGGGCGGATTGGACTTTGTCCCTGGCGGTAGACACAGTCGGGGTTGTCGCAGTTGAAACTCCTTGCAGGGATGTTCGCACCGACTCTTGCATGGCTGCCAGCTGCTGCATTAGGAGATTGTTTGTTTGCTGCTGCTGTACATTACTCTGAATCAGGTGCTTAATGGCCTCCTCCATCTTGTCAGGAACCAAAAAACTTGCAGGCCTGATATATGACATGCAGTCCAACACAACTTTTGCTTCAGGCCTGCCTCACTGCAGGAATGCCCGCTCCAAGCCACCAATTGTGGGGATGTGCTCGTGGTAGGCTACGGTAGCGGCGGCAGTATTGAGGCACCCACAGACAGTCTTTGTGATACACCGTGACTTTATTCACACCAAAGGCATAACAGGCATTGTGCAGACCACACAGGTGCATATTCACATAGTGCATAAAACAAAAGTCCTTCCATAGGAAATAAACAGCAGGTTTGAGTCACCTTGTTTTGGACAGACCACAGTGGTCGTGCAGGCTTGTAAGCTACCTGCCTTTGTCTCCCTCAGGCCAGAGCCCCTTCGGCTCGTAGCACCACAGGTCCCAGGGCTATCCTTCAATGTGTGCTGCGCCCAGACTCTCCTTCACCAGCACTGACTCTGTCTGTGGAAATCTCCAGCACAGCAAGACACACCCCACCCCCATCATCAGCAGGCTGGGTTCTTAAAGGCCCAGCTCCACCAAAAACCTGGGCTGGCCGTGGGGAACAGGCACCCCCCCACTCTTTACCTGTTCCCAGTAAGAACCGGCCCGGACACGCTGCGCCAGCAGCATTCGGCGCTGTAACCGCAATGATCCGGTTCTTACTCCACCGAGGCCAGGACCTCTGGTGGCACGTATCGTTCGTCCATTATTATTCCGGGGACTCTCCTACACCACATATAACTGCAAAAGTGAAATAGATTTAGTTTTTCTACTGAAATGCGTATATATTTTTCATTTTGTACTGAAGTAGGACATTTCCGATTTCACCACATTTAACTGCAGAAGTGAAATGTGTATATCTTTTTCCTTTTTGTACTGAAATAGGACAGTAAACTCTTTCAACACAAATAACTGCAGAAGTGAAATGTGTATATATATTTTTTTTTCCACAGATATAAGCCACTAAAGGCTTTTCAACACAGCACTTGCACCCCAATAACAAGAACAAATTGCTGGAATGCCAGAGCTGTATAATGACTATTTGGATCCCCAAATAATGTTTCCCTGCACTTGTAAGGAGCTTTTTTTTCACAGTGAGGTTTTTCTAGCACTGTCCCTAGCGACTTCAGTCGTCTCTCCCTGCACTAAGATGCTGTGAAATTATTCCTTCCTATCGTTTCCCTGCAATTTGAATTATGTTTCCCTGCACTTAGAAATCGCTTTTTTTTTTCACAATGAGGTCTTCGGTATAACTCTCCCTAGCACCTGCAACGCCTGTCCCTGCTCTCAGAACGCTGAAAAATGTCTGAATCCAAGATGGCCGCCGTATTTATAGGGCTGTGACATCACAGGGCTGGCTGCATGCATTGCATTATGGGTGATCCCACATTCCCAGAGTCCCTTGCCCCATATTGCGAATTTTTCAACTTACAACTATTAGACAAAGAAGATTATAGCACTATATTAGCTAAATTTCTCTATATTTTTTTTTTGTTTTCGAATATTCACTATATTGCTATAACTTCGTTTTTTCAAATATTCGTAATATTCTAAAACAAGAATATATAGCAATATAGTGAATATTCGAAAAAAAAACGAATATAGAGCAATTTAGCTAATATAGTGCTATAATCTTTTTTTATAGTTGCAATTTTTTTTCTAATCTGAACTTCAGATGAGAAAAAAATTACAACTATTAGACAAAGAAGATTATAGCACTATATTAGCTAAATTGCTCTATATTCGTTTTGGTTTTTTTTTCGAATATTCGCTATATTGCTATAACTTTGTTTTTCGAATATTAAAAATAGCAATATAGCGAATATTCGCAAAAAAAATCGAATATAGAGCAATTTAGCTAATATAGTGCTATAATCTTCTTTGTCTAATAGTTGTAAGTTGAAAAATTCGCAATAATAAATTCGTATTACGAAATTCGCAAACAACACTAATCCTAAAGTCAAATATACTGCAGCCTTCTCATTGGCCCACAAGCTAGAAGCAGGGAGGGATCATGTGTACTGATAAAAAAAAAAATAGAATATTTGAAATTATGAATATATATCACTATATGCGAAATATTCGCAAATTTTCGAAGTACCTATATTCGCGATAAAAATTCGAAATTCAAATATTCGTGATCAACACTATTCATCGGTCCAAACATTGTAAGATAACTATCAGGCTATGTAGAGCGGCGCCCCTGGATCTGACTGCACTTACTATTATTTTGGGGCGCAGCTCCATTCTCCCGCTATGTCCCCCGGTATTTTCGCTGACCTGGTAACACTGGGAGGAGCCTGCCCTTTTTCCCCGGGCCGTTCCTTCTCCCAGGCTGTAGCGCTGTCCAATCGCAGTGCAGAGCTCACAGCCTGGGAGAAAAAAAACCTCCTCTGTGCTTTGATTGGACAGCACTACAGCCTGGAAGAAGGAGACGCCCAGGAGAAAAAGGGCAGGCTCCTCCCAGTGTTACCAAGTCAGCGAAAATACCGGGGGACATAGCGGGAGAACGGAGCAGCGCCCCGGAATAATACTAAGTGCCGTGAGATCCCGGGGTGCCGCTCTACACAGCCTGATAGTTATCTTACGATGTTTGGACTGATGAAAGGTCCTCTTTAAAGGTTAAAATTAATGATGTCACTAAGGGGTTAAAAATGCAAGTGAGTTGTGTGGCAACAAGATTTACTGCAGACACACATAAAAAAAAAAGTAATCGATAAAGGCTCCTGCACACAACCATATGTATTTTGCAGTCCACAAAACACGCATCTGCAAAAAAAAAAAAAAAAGGATGACATCCGTGTGTCGTCTGTTTCTTTGCACATCCATTGGAATAATTTCATTTCTGTTTTTTGCGGATCCATTGAAGTAAAAGAAACGGAACAGACACGGAAAGAAAATAGGGTTGTGTCCATGAGCTATAAAAAAGTGACATTTTTCCAATTTTAACACGTTAGCTACCAGCGCCGTACATGTACAGCGATGTGTAAATGTGGCGCCCGCTCATACGTGCAGCGGGTGCCATGGCCGGCAAGTCTCTGCTGTTTCATACAGCAGAGACCTGCGGCTAATTACCTTGACCGGCAATAATGTCAATCGCAGTAATTAAAGGCTTTAGATGCTGTGATCGAGCGAGATCACGGCATCTAAATGCGCAAAGACACGGAAGCTCACACTTCCAGGCTTCCTACCGATGCCCCATGCGGCCAATGTGGGCTTCGGTAATTGTGCTGAACACTGTAAGCCTCGATGACGAGGCTTTGTGTTGATGCTGCAATTCTTATTTTGGCCACCAAGATGGCAGGCCAGGATAAGAAATTAGCAACTTCTAGTTTAAAGGGATTCTGTCACCTCGTTTTAGCCTATAGAGCTGCGGACATGCACGGCTAGATCGCCGCTAGCATGTTCGCAATATACCTGTCCCATAGGCTGTGTGCTTTTATTGTGTTAAAAAAATTATTTTATAGATATGTAAATGAGCCTGGTAAGGAGCCCAAGGGGTTGTAGATTACGGCGATCTAACTGTAAGCAAGGAGGAGATTCGGAGGACGCAGGCGGTGCTGGGCTCCTTTACAGGGGGCATGGCTGGGCTCCAAGAAGGTTAGTACAGCCCCTTGGGCTCCTTACAGGCTCGTTTACACATCTATAAAATCATTTTTTAAACACAATAAAAGCACACAGCGCTATGGGACCGGTATATGGTAGACATGCTAGCGGCGATCTAGCCATGCATGTCCGCATCTCTATAGGCTAAAAACAAGGTGACAGAATCCTTTTAAAGGGCTTCTGTCACCCCACTAAAGTCATTTTTTTTTTGGGCTACTTATAATCCCTATACTGCGATATATCAATCTATAATGCTATTACTCATTTTGGTTCAGTAGTTAATAAAAAAAACGGACTTTTATAATATGCAAATTAGCTCTCTACCAGTGAGTAGGGCGGTTACTTGCTGTAGCAGCCGCATCCTCCTGTCATAAAGACGCCCCCTCCTCATGTTAATTGACAGGGCCAGCGAACGCGCTCGTCCTCTGCTGGCCCTGCCTGCATTCAAAATCTGGCACCTGCGCCGAACCTGTCTTCAGTCGGCGCAGGCGCACTTAGAGGCGGACGCTTGCTCGGCCGCTTCTTCCTCAGTGCGCCTGCGCCGGGTGTTTATGTGATGTCATCGGCGCAGGTGCATTGAGGATGGAGCGGCCGAGAGAGCGGCCGCCTCTCAGTGCGCCTGCGCCAACTGAAGACAGGTACGGCGCATGCGCCAGAGTTTGAATGCAGACAGGGCCAGCAGAGGACGAGCGCGTTCGCTGGCCCTGTCAATCAACATGCGGAGGGGGCGTCTTTATGACAGGAGGATGCGGCTGCTACCAGCAAGTAGCCGCCCTACTTGCTGGTAGACAGGTAATTTGAAAAGTCCGTTTTTTTAATTAACTGCTGAACCAAAATGAGTAATAGCATTATAGATTGATATATCGCAGTATAGGGATTATAAGTAGCCAAAAAAAAATATGAATTTAGTGGGGTGACAGAAGCCCTTTAAACTAGAAGTTGCTTGTTTCTTATCCTGGCCTGCTATCTGGTGGCCAAAATAAGAATTGCAGCATGAACACTTAAACGGGGTGACAGAATCCCTTTAAATGTCATTTTAAGAATCCTTGATAGAACAAAATTAAAAATTGAGCTTCAAAATCATCACAATTTTTAAAAAAATATATATAAAAAAATATAAAAGTTTAAATCACCCCTCTTTCTGTATAATTAAAAAATAAATACCTAAATAACAAAAAATAGAAAAATCGTGGTTATCATCGTGACCGAAAACGCCCATACTATTAAAATATAAAAAAATTCCAATATGGCGAATGGCGTAACGGAAAAAAAGGGTCAAAATGGCCAATTTGCCATTTTTTCATTTGCTTCTCTACCCAAAATGAAATAGAATGTGATTAAAAAGTCACGCACACTCCAAAATAGTATCAATACAAAACTACAGATTGTTCCGCAAAACATGAGCCCCTAAACAGCTCAGTAGGCATAAGTCTAAAAAAGTTATGGGGGTCAGAAAATGGTGATATAAAAAAAATATATATGTTTTAATCAAAGTTTACATTTATTTTTACACTATTTAGAAATCTACACATATGGGCATCGTTGTAATCGTACTGACCCCGAGAATGAAGGGCATGGGTCAGTTTTGCCATAAACGAAATGCCGTGGGAACAAAACCCGTAAAACGGTGGAGGAATTGCATTTTTTTTTTTCAAATTCGACCCCAGTTGGAATTTAGTTACCGCTTCCCACTACATGTTATGCCATTATTAATGGTGGCATTAGAATGTACAACCTGTCCCACAAAAAATAAGCCCTCATACAGCTATGTGACCGCAAATATAAAAAAGTTATGGCTGAAGGAAAATAGGGGGAAAAAATGAAAACGAAAAAACCTCTGGTAGCCTAAGGGTTAATGTGACTGGTCAGATTGGCACCGTTTATGGCAGCGGTTCTGATGGAAGTACTGGTGCTGTTTATGGGGGCACTCGGGCCTGCTCTGGGACAATGTCTGGCTGGCACTCGTGCTGATGCAGATTGGCACTGTTTATTAGAGCAATGCTGAAGGGAGTACTGGCACTGTTATGGGGCGCTCTCTGGCTGGTTTATGGGGCACTCCCTGGCTGGCACTGACAGGCTGGAATTTCTCGACCATGGCTGCCCTGTCCCGGGCAGCAGTCTACTCTTATAGTAAGAGCTCTCTGTGGCCCTTCGGCAGTTACAGTAGCATGCTGGACGTTGTAGTGCCACCACACCCTAACATGAGGGAAACCCCAGTCGCTAGTGAGGAGCCCCTCCCACTGACGTCAGAGTCCAGCCCCAGGTGGACTATTCGCGCATGCGCAGTGCACTTTCCAGAAGTTCCGACTCCGGGACAAGTTTTGCGGTTCATTGATGGTTTCGGTCCAGGAGGAGGACAGTTCGTGTCCACAGTGACAGGTCCCCGGATCAGCTACTGTGTGCGGCAGGTGGGTGGAAGCCGGGATGACAGTTTGATGTGCGGTTCTTGACAGAACACAATGCTGCGGTTTATTGATATGCGGCGCTTACTTAGTTTTTTGCTTCTAATCCTGTAATACTCCTCGTATTCATATCTCCCAGGTCACTGAGGAAGGGTGATATGACTGATGAGCTCAGCATGCACTGTAACCGCACCTATTAGATTACAGTGTGTATATGATCCTATAGACAGTGTTGTGATCTACAGACCAGAAGTGCTGATGCTTTCATCAACATGATCTGTTACTGTTATTTCAATACTGGCGCCGCTTATCTCCTGGGGAGGTTGGTAAAATCCAATCTGCCTGATATTCTGGCACCCTATAGCGGGGGCAGCCTGGCAGACCATATGTGCATCTTCCTTGCTGTGTCTAAATACATGTGTGGTACAAATCTCTGCCCTGTTCTGAGGGTTTGTTGCAGTGTATCAGCCTTTAGTCCAGGGTGTTTATCTCACAGAGTAGTGTGATGACTGGAAACAATTGTGACAAACTCTCAGCTGTGTGAAGACAAAGCCTGTCCCTAGGAATGTAAACAGGTGCGGCACTTCTGTCTACGTTTTCTGGCAGCTCTAGGCTGGCGTAGATTTCAGTCTAGGCGCACGGACTGCCGGAGGATGCACCTTATATACAATGAGGCTGCACCTCGCTATACGTTAAGCGCATCTTCCGGAAGCACAGCGGATGTCGTAGACCCCCATAGAACGCTGGTCTGTGATAAACACCCCCCCCCCCCCCAATGTGGTAAGATTTTATAAGACTGTGCTCACATCAAAAGTATAGGAGCAGAACAACGGAAATTACAGAAGTGCCGGAGCTGAAACTAACAGTCCGAGATCACAGACCCCAGAAATCTCTACCACAGAGTGGAGGGTGACCGCCCCTTTAATATAAAAAGCGTGCAATGTTTGCTGTGCAAGCTTCCAGCCATCATGCTGTAAAATGTCTGAGTCAGCCTCTTGCACTTTATGATCGTTCTGTTGTTCAGATGAGTTGTGCTTGTACACATCATCCAATTCCACAGGTGATGCTGCAGTGTAAAGCATGGGGGAGCCTCGGGTGAGACTGAACTGATCATAGTTGTCTCTTGATTCAGCAGGGTTAGGGCTTGTTCACACGAACGTATGTGTCCCAGTCATTGAGCATCGCAATTTGCGGTGTCCAATGTACGGAAGAACGTTCGTGCAGGCTCCGGGACAGATCCAGATCCAACTTAAATGGGTCCGCATCCTTCCGTTCCGCAAAAAGATAGAACTTGCTCTATCTTTTTGCAGAATGAAAGTACGGAACGGAACCCCCATGGAACCACTCCGTAGTGCTTCCGTAGCGTTCCGTTCCCTGCTTCCGTTCCGCATCTCTGGATTTGCGGACCCATTGAAGTGAATGGGTCCGCATCCATGATGCGGAATTCACACGGAACGGTGTCCGTGTATTGTAGATCCGCATATGCAGTTTCTTTTCTTTGTTTACTTCTGGCGACCACCTGACACCAGGGATGCCAACTGTCCAGAAATGTCTGGACAGTCCGTAAAAATAGGCGACTTTCTTACCTGTGTCCATGAAAAAAAATATGTGATGTGTCCGTGATTTTTTTTTTTAAGGCTGGTGGTACAGCTCAGAGTAAGGCCGCATTCACACATACTTGGCCTGCCGTCCTGCTGCGTGCAGGAGCGCACGGCGTCATTGGTTGCTATGACGCTGTGCATTTCGTGCCGCCTCCGCTTTACAGTAATACACTCGTATAGATCATATGAGTATATTACTGTACAGCGGCGGTAGCATGAAGCGCACGGCATCCTAGCAACCAAAGTTGCCTTGCGCTCCTGCACTCAGCAGGATGGGTTTTCACGAACCATGGTCCGTGAAAATTCATGTATGTGTGAATGCGGCCCAAATGCTGTTAATTAGTTATCAGTATATTGAGCTATAGACATGTATTATTTATAGTTTTGATCATTCATTATGGTTTTCCAATTTGTCCGTAAAAAATGTTGGCTGTGTTTTTGGGATAAGTTTTCCAGGAAGAAGAAAAATTCAGCTTGGCTACCCGGCCTGACACAGTATTAGCAGAGTATGGGGTGTTGCACTACATTGCGAGGCGCAATTGAGGAACCTGTAATTACTTGTATTCACCATGAAAGAACTTGCATTAAGCACTTCCTCTGTTATTCCTCCTGGAAACTTATGAACACGCATACAAGAGTAGTTTACCTTTCCTCTTGTCAGTGGAGCGTGGTCATGCCCAGTGCAGGCCCTTAGGGGGCAGAACACCAGACAGAGGATCCATGTATGAGGCCCTGCACTAAAAATAATATATAGTTATCATGTCGCCTCCGCTCTGTGAAAATGAAAGCTGCACGGTGATTGGTTGCTATGGGCAACAAGGCTCGTTTTTCCTGTTAGACACCTTTGATAATTGAGGCCCACTGCATCAGTTTTGGCCAGTGTGTTCCCTCGAGAGGGTTTCCCAAATACTTGGCCTGCCGCTCACACCTCTTCGGTCAGCTTTCCAGAGAAATTGGGGGCAGAGACTCCAATGTTCTTGTATGACATTTGCTGCAGCATATTGCCGGTATAACTATTCGGGTCTAGAACCTGAAAAATGTAATTAAAATAAAAACCTGGAGCACCGAATCGGTCATATGACGGACACGGCTTTCTATAATGGGGTCCTTCCGGTTTCTGTTACAGTGTCTGTCATTCTAGCGGACTAAATAGGGAGGCGTGCGCGAGACTCCTCCTCGATCCTGGCTCACTTTTAAACCTACTGTTAGGGCCGATTTACACCAGGGGTTTTACAGCGTAATTTTGGTGCAGACAGCTGACACACATCCCATTCATTTCAATGGGAGGCAGCACTGAGGATGGCGGAGTGACACCTAAAGCCGCAGCCACACCAAGAACGGACATCTCCCTTGTCAGGGCAGGGGCAGCTTTAAGCCGCAGCTCCTCGATCCTCAGCACTGCGGTCCACTGACATGTATGAGAGGCAGAAAAGATGCGGCTGCGACTGGGTTTTCGGCAGAATTTCAGCGTGGCTGCTCGCACCAGAATTACGCTGTAAAACCCGCCATCTGGATGGGCCCTAAAGCTGTTATGGAGCAACAGTGAAAATTATAGGGAGAGGAGTATAGAAGGAGAACACTACAACTCCCAGCATGTCAAGGCTGTTAGTATGTCTTATGAGAGGACATTATAGGGAAGAAGTATAAAAGGAGAGGACTATAACTCCCAGAATGTCATGGCAAAATGATCGAACATGTCCTATTATTGTCCACATTACAGACAAGGATAGGACTGTTCTATTAGAGGTCGGCTCGTGTTCATGAGCCCTTACAGTGATAACAGAAATATTAAAGATGAAGTATGATGGCAAATATTCATGTGGCAGAATTTACACATATATGGATATCCTGCACTTCAGAAACAAGACACACGCAGCGCACACCAATCACTCATTGGACAGATGTGGGACACAAGACACTTATACATGGCTCACATGCCACTGATGCATATGTCACATACTGCACATACACCACTGATACATAGACCATATATAGCACCAATCACACATAGGAGACAATGCACACACCAAGACAATTATGCCTAAGTGTGTGCATTAAGGGTATTAAGTGTAGCACACTTAAGGGCGTCTGTCACCTCCATATGGCCATATACATTGTCCTATAGCACACCTATACATGAATGTTATTTTCTTTACACTTGCAGAAGCTGGAAGAACAAAGTCTAATGCATATGTAAATGAGCACTCGCAAGTGCCAGGGATGGCGTTCACTGTGTTGGAGCGCAGGCTGCTCTGTCTTTTTTCATAGTTTCCCAGCCTCTGTCTATGCCCGCCCTCCTATTCCCTGGCGTCATCCTTCGGTCCGTCCGAGATCCCGCGCCTGTACTCTGCCTCGCCAGGCTTGAGCATGTGCACTGCGATGCCCATTGTGGGCACGGCATCGCTTTAACTACTGCGCATGCGCCGGCAAACGCCACATTGCCACTGGTCTTGCGCAGTGTGCATGCCCCGGCCCGGCAAGGCAGTGCGCAGGTGCGGGATCTCGGCTGGACTGAAGGATGACGCAAGGGAATAGGAGGGCGGGCATACACAGAGGCTGGGAAACTATGAGAAAAGACAGAGTAGCCTGGGCTCCAACACATTGCATATGAATCAAAGTTCGTTTTTCCAGCTTCTGCAAGTGTAAAGAAAATAACAAAGGTACTATTACATTCATGTATAGGTGTGTGATAGGACAATGTAAGCACTGTATATGGCCATATGGTGGTGACAGACTCCCTGGGGTCAATGGGGTTGTCTCACTTCAACAATTGGCATGTATCATGTAGAGAAAGTTAATACAAGGCACTTACTAATGTATTGTGATTGTCCATATTGCCTCCTCTCCATCACATTACACACCGCTCGTATCCATGGCTTTTACCACCGTGTAAGGCTACTTTCACACTCGCGTTTTGTGCGGATCCGTTCAGATAATACAACCGTCTGCATCCATTCAGAACGGATCCCGTTTGTATTACCTTTAACATAGCCAAGACGGATCCATCCTGAACACCATTGAAAGTCAATGGAGGACGGATCTGTTTTCTATTGTGCCAGATTGTGTCAGTGAAAATGGATCCGTCCCCATTGACTTACATAGTGTGCCAGGACGGATCAGTTTGGCTCAGTTTTATCAGAAGGACAAGCTGCAACAACGTTTTGGTGTCCGTCTCCAAAGCGGAATGGAGACGGAACGGAGGCAAACTGATGCATTGTGAGCGGATCCTTATCCATTCAGAATGCATTAGAATGCAAACTGATCCATTTTGGACCGCTTGTGAGAGCCCTGAATAATCCAGCAGCGGTGGCCGTGCTTGCACACTTTAGGTAAAGGTGTTGGCCTATGCGCACTTTCAGCCTTTCCCTATAGTGTGTAAGCACGGCCACCGCTCCTGGATTACACGGTGGTAATAACCACGGATACGTGCTGTGTATCATGTGATGGAAAGGAGGCAATATGGACAATCATAATACATTAGTAAGTGCCTTGTATTAACTCCATGATAAATGCCATTTACTGAAGTGAGACAAACCCTTTAACCCCTCTAAGTATAAATGCCTGGCATGAAATTGACCAAATCTTAACCTCATATTATACATAATCTCCATTATAAGTAAAGGGATGTCCTACCATAATGACCTATTGCCTATCTACAGGATAGGTGATAAATATCAGATTGCTGGGGTCTGACTGCTGGAGCACCCACTGATCATGAAAAAAGGGGTCCTGAGACATTCAATTACATTACCACCAATCTATGTACACAAGGGTCTTAAGACCACGTTCCATTGATCATGGGGCCCAGTAGTCAGACCCCCACCAATCAGACACTTATCACCTGTCGTGTCATAGCGGTTTCACCTTTTCACATTCCCTATCCTTAAAGGTTTTCTTTGGGTGTAAAAAATAAAAAATCTGGCCTAAATATGTGTCAAACTAATGCTCGCCTGTTAAAGGACCTGTGTCCACTTTTCTAGTTATCCTCTCAGGATTAGGGATAACTAAGTGATCCGTTGGGGTCTGAACGCTGGAGCCCCCACTGATCCCCCTTCTTGATTGAGTGGCAGGTCGAGCATATGCCCTGCCTCTCCATCCATTCTCTATGGGGTCGCTGGAGAGTACAACGCTCGCTATTTCCAGTGGTCCCAAAGAGAATAAATGGAGAAGCAGGACATATGTGTGGCCTCCCACACCATCAAAAAGGGGGAACAGGACCTGTTCCTGGGATCAGTGGGGAAGTTGCAGAATCGGACCCCACTAATCATATAGTTATGCCCTATGGTGTGGAGAGGATAACTTGAAAACCCGGACAACCCCTTTAAATCCTCCACCACTCCACCACCAGTATCTCTTTACATGGCAGCAGTGATGTCTGTAAATACTGAATATCATCAATACTGCCATGTAAACCATACGCATCAATACTGGAGAATATGACGCACTGTGCAGGATTTTTCAGTCCTAAATCCAACCCCCTTTGCAGGTCACAACCTTTAACAAAGCCAAAGCAAAGGTGCTAGAGGAGCAACGTAAGCAAAGGGCACAAACGGAGGGTCATAACTGAAACAGAGGCATTAGGGTCACCTGAGGCAGGGTAAAAGTGGGAATTCTGGAGCAGGGGTAACTGGAGAAGAGGCAATATTAGCAGTGCATCTGGAGCTGGGGCATTTATGGGGGTGCACCTAAAGTAGAGGAATTAGGGTCGCCTGAGGCAGGGTAATAGTGGTCATCCTGGAGCAGAGATATTAGAGGGGCAACTGGAGAAGAGGCAATATTAGGGGTGCATTTAGAGTGGGGGCATGTGGAGCTGTGGCACTAATGGGGAAGCACCTAAAGCAGAGGCATTGGGGGGACCTAGGGCAGAGTCCCCCCCAATGCCACTCTGAACTCTACAGAGAGCAGCACACATTCATAAACAAATCCCCTATTTCCCCTTTACAGTCTCCTACAGCTCACTACTGTCACACACCTGAGAAATCAGCCCAGCACCGCAGAGGAGTCCTTCTCTCCAGCAGCAGGGAGGGCAGGAGGATGGTCAGACATGTTCTCTCCTCCTTCACTGCCAGCAGCCGGGGAAGTTTAGAAGATACTGCGGGACCTCCTGTACAATTTACACCAGTAGGAGGCTGCATCACTGTGCGAGACTGAAAAACAAGAGAAATAGTTACTCCTTCGTCTTATCTCCGGGCGCAGGAGACTGGGGGCCCACCGAGGAATCCCCCGCCTCCCAGGTGGGCCAGTCCAAGCCTGAGGCTGTCATGGAAGAGGCATAAGAGGAGAAGACTACAACTCCCAGCATGTCCAGGCTGATATTATGTGCTATCAGAGGACCTTACAGGGAAGAGGTGTAAGGTGAGAGGACTACAACTCCCAGCATGTCCCAGCTGTTATGTGATATCAGAGGACAATACAGGAAGGAGGTAGAAGAGGAGAGGATCACAGCCCCCAGCATGTCCAGGCTGATATTATGTACTATCAGAGGTATGATAGGAGGGGACTACATTTCCCAGCATGTCCAGTGTGATACTATGGGGCATCAGAGGACATTACAGGGAGCCCCCTAGCTGTGAGTTCTGATCCTGCACAGAGGCCGTGTCCAGCTGGAGATGGAGGAGACCCTTCACTGCCTGCAGGACAGCGGTTTAACTGCTTTGTGCAGCAGCGTACGGATGTCCCTGAAGAGAGGACGACAGGCAGACCTTCCAGAGCAGGTTATGCTTCGTTCTGCTTGTTTTCCAGGGTTTAGTGGCCCCCTGTAAAGGAAATCTGTCGGCAGTGACCTCCTACCAAACTGTTTGCATAGACACATAGCTGTGCCCATGCCGTTTTGCTTTTGTTCATCCGAGGCTCCGTTCTCGAGTTATGATACTTTTTCTTAATATGCAAATTAAGTCTTTGGCGCAATCATTTAGCATTTATATAACACTGACATATGCCACAGCGCTTTACAGACATTAGCATCACGTTGTCCCCAATGGGGCTCACAATCTAAGTTCCCTATCAGTAGGTCTTTGTTGTCCTTGGTCGGACTTGACCCCATGCCACCATGCTGCCCCTTGCACCCAAGCTCCATTCCTTTCCATGGCCAGGCAGTGGGAAAGCAGCCAGGAAGGGCTGGCCACAGAAAGGAGTGGAGCTTGGGCGCGACAAGAGCAACTGTGACGCCCTCATCGCACCATTGCATTGCCTCTACAGCAGTATTCTTCCAACGCGCTGCATGCAGACATGGCTCATGGCTGTGACCCTGTAGTAAAATATCAGATTACGTGGGGACGATGGACTTGGGAATTCACAGTCACATCATAGTGATGTCACAGGGAGGAAACGAGTTAAAATCACTAGATCCCAACCCTGACATCAGGGCAAGACTTTCTTAATGGGGTTGGCAAAGATTAGCAAAAATTGGGGCAAAGTCAGAGAATGGTGCAAAATAATAGTTACTTCCATGTTGAATCATCCGCTCTAGGCCATCATTCTGGTCCTTCCTGCCAGTCTTTATTTACAGGGCTACAATAGAAACGTCACATCAACATGTGACCACTTCAGCCAATCACTGCCCTCAGTGTCCCTTTAGATGGGCAGTTCAGCAGGTACTGTAACGTAACAAAATAAGCATTACGTTACACCATCCTCTGCCCCATGTGAATTGTGTATCTGTCGATCCATATCTTACGGATCGCGCACCCATTCAAGTCAGTGGGTCCACAGTGCACACTGCAAGTGCCCGTATTTTGCAGACCCGCTGTTTGCGGTCTCAATACGGGCACGGAGCCCTTGCGTTTGTGGGCGTGAGCCCGTCTGCAGCAAAATCCACAATAAATCTGATATGCAAATTCTACCCCGTATGGCTGCACCCTTAGGCTTGTTTTTTTTTTTTTTTTTTTTTTGCAGTCTGCTGCATTTATAAGGTTTTGTTTTCAGCCAGATATTACATTATACCGTTATATGAAATACACTGCATACAAAGCGTTTTTTTGTAGCATTTTTGTAAAACTCTGCAGGTTCTGAGTGTTCTTCCTAAAGGCTTCTAGTTAGGACTTGAAAAGTGGCTGAAATAAAAATATGATTTATCTGTTACAAAGAAAAAAATAATTTAAAAACTCTGGAAAAATGTGTGTAAGGCCTCATGCACACGACCGTTGTGTGTTTTTTGCGGTCTGCAAACTGCGGATCTGCAAAACACGGACAAGAATAGGACATGTTATATTTTTTGGGCGGACCACAGAATGGAGCAACGGAAGCGGACAGCACACGGAGTGCTGTACGCATCTTTTGCAGCCCCATTGAAGTAAATGGGTCCGCATCCGAGCCGCCAAAACTGCGGCTCGGATGCGGACCAAAACAACGGCCGTGTGCATGAGGCCCAAAGGAGCTGGAAACCCAGCAGAAAAATATGTTAACTACCTTCATTGCCTCAGGGTTGTAATTAGGGATGAGCGAATAGACTACGGATGAAACATCCGAAGTCGATTCGCATAAAACTTTGTTCTAATACTGTACGGAGCAGGAGCTCCACACAGTATTAGAATGTTTTGGCTCCGATGAGCCAAAGTTATTATTGAGTTCGGGAAATGTTTTTTTGCGGTACAAAGTTATGAAGTTATTGCGCGAAGTCTCGCGAAGCAATAACTTTGGCTCATCGGAGCCAATACATTCTAATACTGTACGATGCTCCAGCTCCGTATAGTATTAGAACAAAGTTTTATGCGAATCGACCTCGGATATTTCATCCGTAGTCTATTCGCTCATCCCTAGTTGTAATAGTGGAGAGAGTTTTAAAGGGATTGCACGAGATTAGGAAGAAAATAAAAAAGAATCAGCACCCCTTCTTGTCCATTGGCGGTGTTTGGTATTGCAGCTCATCCCCTGTTCTAGTTAATGGGGTTGAACTGCAATACCAGACACATCCCAGACACCAGAGTGGCGCTGTTTCTGGAAATAAAGTCAATCTCCTAAGGGCTAAGCACTCGGCCGTATTTTTCTTCAATGTGCTATATCTTTTTTCATGGATGGCATCCAGAACCATTCTTATCTATGGGCCAATACATACAGCTGTTTTTTTTTTTGCTTTTTGCAGATCTGCGTGCCCGGTCCACAAATCTCAGCGCAGTTCCTATTCTAGTCCGTATTGCGGATGAGAATAGACCTTTCTGTTCATGGGAGTGCAAAAAAATACTGAATGCACATGGAAGGTATCTGTATTTTGCAAATCTGCACGTGGTTTCATGCATGAGGCTTTACGGGCACAAGCCTTAGGAGGCTCTGCGGCTGAACGTGTCCATGGCCATCAAAGACTATGAGGATCCCAGTTTGGGATAGGTGGCTGTTCTGCTGGGAGTTATGTGCAGGCGATACAAGCTCTGCTGACGTTATGAAAACGTTACTATTTGTACCTCTTTTCTTAGAATTTGTTGTATGCAGAAAACCAACCCGATGACATTCCTGCTTGTTTTGCAGAAAAAGCTGTCTTGTGCCTCCATTGAGATGACCAGCATGTATTTCTACTCTTCACTGGAGGATATCTGCATTTCTGCAACTAAATTGTATTGATGTAAAGTGCCAGTAAAAATTGTATCAAACAGTCTAAACTAATAACATTTTTTGTGTATACAGCTCCAAGAGTGTACACATATATCACAGCTGTGCTATGCAAATAGTCCCTGAGTTACTGAAACAGTGTAGGACTGTGATCTGCGCTGAGCCCATAGTCCCCGAGTAATGGAAACAGTGTAGGACTGTGAGCCATGCTATGCCCACAGTCCCCGAGTTAGGGCTCATGCACACGACTGTATGTATTTTGCAGTCCGCAAAACACGGATCCGGCAAAAATACGGATGACGTCTGTATTTATTCTGTATTTTGCAGAAAGGAATAGCTCGCCCCTAATAGAACAGTCCTGTCCTTGTCCGTAAAGCAGACAATAATTGGACATGTTTTATTTATAAGGAACAGACATACGGAAAGGGAAGGCACACAAAGCAGCTTTAGTTTTTTGCAGACCAATTGAAATGAGTGGTTCACGGTCTGCAAAAAAAAATAAAAAATGTACAGACACGAAAAGAAAATATGTTAGTGTGCATGAGCCCTTACTGAAACAGTGTAGGACTGCAAGCTGTGCTGTGCCTATAGTCCCAGAGTTATGGAAACAGTGTAGGACTGCGAGCCGTGCTGTGCCCATAGCCCCCCGAGTTATGGAAACAGTGTAGGACTGCGAACCGTGCTGTGCCCATAGCCCCCGAGTTATGGAAACAGTGTAGGACTGCGAGCCGTGCTGTGCCCATAGTCCCAGAGTAATGGAAACAGTGTAGGACTGCGAGCCGTGCTGTGCCCATAGTCCCAGAGTAATGGAAACAGTGTAGTATTGAGAGTTGTGCTGTGCCCATAGTCCCAGAGTAATGGAAACAGTGTAGTATTGCGAGCTGTGCTGTGCCCATAGTCCTCAAGTAATGGAAACAGTGTAGTACTGCGAGCTGTGCTGTGCCCATAGTCCTCAAGTAATGGAAACAGTGTAGTACGGCGAGCTGTGCTGTGCCCATAGTCCCTGAGTTACGAAAACAGTGTAGTACTGCGAGCTGTGCCCATAGTCCCCGAGTAATGGAAACAGTGATGTACTGCGAGCTGTGCTGTGCCCATATTCCACGAGTAATGGAAACAGTGTAGGACTGCGAGTTGCACTGTGCCCATAGTCCTCAAGTAAGGGAAACAGTATAGTACTGCGAGCTGTGCTGTGCCTATAGTCCTCCAGTTAGGGAAACAGTGTAGTACTGCGAGCTGTGCTGTGCCCATTGTCCCAGAGTAATGGAAACAGTGTAGGACTGCGAGCCGTGCTGTGCCCATAGTCCTCTGGTTATGCAAACAGTGTATTACTGTCATTCTGATGTAATTAAAGAGGGCAGAGTATCACAAGGAAGAGTCTCTAGACGACTATGCAAATTCCTTTTCCTGCCATCTTCACGTCACACCCTAGATCAGTATCAGTCATTCCAAGGATCTGCGTGCAATTAGTCAGCGGGACCTTCCCCTGTACAATGGGGAAATCCCTGCTTATATTTGTCTGATGTCACAATGGATCTTGAGGATATTGGCCTAATTTAAAAGGGGTTTTCTGAGCACATGTTTATCAGAGGTTGGAAAGAGTTAAAGAATAACAAACAAAAAAATCCTTACTGCGCCACCTGGCACTGCCCGTCCCACGCTGCTCTCCAGCGGACTCTGCTAGGACCAGTAATTAGCTGAGCAGCCTTTCCTGGATGTCGAAATATATTGTGAGGATTAGCATCAGGAGAGGTAGACAAAGCAGGTTTTACAACACATTGGAAAAGTCCACATCAGGCTTGCCTGTGTTTTATTCTCCACCTTTAGAGGCAACCAACACACTGTCTTTCACATATCGGGAAATAAACAGAAAAAACAAAAACTGCCCGTCCGAGCACTTACTAAACAGGAGCCCACCCTGCTCCTCCCCAGTCCAAGACCCTTTCCTCTGTTTTTCCCAACCAGTCAATTCTTGCAATGTCGGAGTTTTCCATTACCATCTACACAGTCCCTGGAGCCAAAGACACATATGACAGGATTCTGGGGGACATGTACCTTCTCTTAACGACGTCACCTGTCACTGTAACATACATACACAGTGGGGGAGATTTATCAAACCGGTGTTACATGGAGTTGCCCATAGCAACCAATGAGGTTCCATCTTTCATTTTTGACAGCTCCTTTGGAAAAAGTCATTGGGAAGTTGCTGCCACGTGCTTCTGTGGTCTGCTGTCAAACTGCATTCCCCTTGAAGTACAGTAATTCTGGAGCATCTTTTCTTAGAACTCTACATTTTGCCGTTCTTATGAGATTGCTCCTAGAATTGTATGTATAAACTGAACACTTAGGGGGTAATATTACCTTTGCCAAGGAGGCATGTCATTATATAGTCCCATCCTGTCCAATCACTGCTGATTCAACCTATTAGCAATACCTAGTTGTCAATTTATAAATACTGTCACGATCAGTGTGGGGGGAAAAACTCCACACTAAACACAGGAGGAAGGGGAACAGTAACTGGGCCTGTAAACTAGGAAAGGAACAGGTCACCTCCTAAACAACCCTAATCCGGGCCCTAACTACCTATCAATATGAATAGACTTTCATCGTAGGAATATTCATATGCTGTATACCTAGGCCCTTATATTCCTATAAGGCCCTGGAATGAGGTTAGGACCAGAGACAACCCATTCCTCCCCAGATGGACGAATGCAAGTCTCTGTCTCAGGCCCAGATACAAGCAACAGGGACTATAACAAACACAAAACAATAAGACAAGACTTATCTGAAAGTAGAAAACTGGCAACTCCAGAAGCATCATAAACCACACCTCCAAGAGTGAGAAGCGGCTACTTATGGGAAAGGTAATTTACCAACAAGCAACAGCTGAAGCAAGGGGTGTGGCATTCACCAAAAACCAGACACAATAAGATCCACAGTGAACTTGTCAATTTAACCCACGAGTTGCCGGTCTCTCCAATCTCCTGGTACCTGCCACGGGAACGTCCGTGACAAATACATTTCCAGGAGGAATAAAAGAGGCACTGTACAATGCAGAGCTGTAAGAAAAGATGCTCCAGGATTATTACCGTAAATAACTGCTTTGGCATTACAGCGATAGCAGGGTGAAAAAGGGTTGTGTAGAAGGTTTGGAAGGTGCTCTGATAGGGATCAGCGGGGTGGGGATATGGGAATATTAATACCTAATACTTATTTTCTTTTACTTTTTTGTATATTTTGTAAATAATAAAACAAATTAAAAACTAAACAGATTGTGGGCACCTTATGATTTGTCATCACTTTATGATGAGCGAAGAGCCAAGCTCTGGGACCCCCACCAATCCTAAGAATAAAGGGGACACAGTGCTGCTTTATGCATCTAAGTTTTTCCTGCCCCCAGTCACCCGCCTGTGCAGGAAACTGCAGCCATCCCCATTCACTGGAATGGATTGTGCAGCGGGTGCCAGGCGCCGCTATGCAGGGATAAAATCGTGAGCGGGTTGCAGCACTGCACCATTCTGTAGCCCCTTCATTTTCTGGACCTGTGGGAGTCCTAGTCATCGGACCCCCACCGATCATAAAGTAATGGCATATGCTAGCCAGTAAAATAAGAAAACCCCTTCAAACTCTCATGAAGCTTAGGCTACTTTCACACTTGCGTTGTCGTTTTCCAGATCTCAATACCGGAAAAAAACTGTTCCATTTTGTCCCCATGCATTCTGAATGGAAAGAGATCTGTTTCGGCAGCATTGCGTTTTGTGACCGGACACAAAACCGCTGCAAACTGAGGTTTTGTGTCCGGTGATAAAAACAGGAAAGAAAACGGATCCGGCACAAAAACAATTTAAGTCAATGGTGATGGATCCGGTCACCAATTGACTTTCAATGTATGTAATGACGGATTTTTTTTTTTTCTGTTTCAACTTCACGCAACCGCATCCTAACGCAACGGATGCATCCTGATGTGCAAAATCAAAACGTATCCGTTTAATTGCGGTATTGAGATCCTCTGCTGGATCTCAATACCGGAATTACAAATGCAAGTGTGAAAGTAGCCTAAGATGTAACTTCCTTTGCAGACTTATACCTGCATAGATGTATGAAATGATTATATAACATGTAGCCGTAGAGATATATACATTTTATGTTAGTATTTTTTTAGTACATATAGCATGTGTGATCATAAGCTCCTGCACGCATGCAGGCAATCGTGTAGAATTATCTGGGAAACAAGGCCTTAGTTTCGGCTGCATTATTCAGACCAATGGTGGCTCAACTGACCCAAACTCGCTGCATCATAGTGATTGTACAGTATAACAGACCCATGGTCAGATAGGACCTCACTGTATCATAAATAACCATGATGCAGTAAGTCCAGGTCAGATGAGCGTCCATCAGTCCAGGAGATGCAGCCGACACAGGGGCCATGTTTCCCAAACTGCACACGATCTTATGAAGTTAGGCCTCATTTACACATACGTGGATTTTCATGGACCATGGTCCGTCAAATCCCGTCCTGCTGAGTGCATGAGCGCACGGCATCAAAGGTTGCTATGACTCCGTGCTTTTAGATTATACGAGTGTATTACTGTACAGCGGCGGCATGAAGGACACGGCGTCATAGCAATCAATTGTGCCGTGCGCTCGTGAACTCAGCAGGACGGATTTTCATTGACTGTGGTCCGTGAAAATCCACGTACGTGTGAATGAGGCCTTACCTGGTGGTCCTACTCATCTAACTTCTATAATTTCTAATAATTGTCTGCGTATCCCTGGGTTCCTGTATTTTAGAGCAGTGATGTGGAATGGATACCACGAAAAAGCCCACAAATGACGACCTCAGCATAATAAAGGTGAAAGCAGAAACAAAGTGTGTCTTGGAAGCCTTTTTAAAAAGATCCTTGAATCAGGAGGAGGGAAGACATCTAGGACATGTGGGGCGCACATACCATGACCCTAAGAAGTATTCTCACAGGTACAGCCTCTCATCGCTAAAAGTTTTAATGCTCGATATACAAGACTTTGTCCTACTGCCTGACATGGTGATCAAACTGGGCTGGGGGGGGGAGAAGCTTTTGTAACTAGATAGATTCAATATTGCATTAGAAATTTCTAATTTATGTGGATCTCCTTGCAATGCACATCATTCAGCAATTTTCCTTGAGGAAATGATGGTGCTAAGTGAAGTGTGTACTAGGACTTGCAGATGTCACACAAGTTGTAGGTGGTGATTGGGGTGATGCTCCTACAGGTTCACAGAATGTCTTTGTTTTTTTCCTCTCAAGGGTGAGCCATGATGAAAGTAAAGAATTGTTTCCAAAGAAAACTAAAAAGTCAGATCGAAAAAGAAGCAAGGAGCCTCAAAAGGATGAAAGAAGCAGGAGCCCAACATTTGGTGAGCAGTCAACTTGGGGGAATCATGGTACCTGGAATTCCATACACGAAGAGATCAATCGGGTAGAGGAGACAAAGCATGGTTTCAAAACTAACATTAAGAAGCTGCTGAAGAAAAATAGCCAAACCAAGGAGAAGGCTGGAACACCAAAAGAAAGGAATGGAAGTATTCACAGTAAATCCAGAGACTCTATTGATTCCATACTCGAACACCATGGGAAAGTTGCGGCCAAAGGGGATTCCTGGAAACGTCCCAAGTCACCTAACCCCTTACTTGCCTGTACTGTGGGGTCCTCTACAGTTTCTTTGCCAAAAGAAGAGCAGTATGAAACGGACTCTCATGAGAAGCACTTGCCAAATGGAACATCAAAAAAGCTAAGTCGTTCCTTCTCCATGAAAAGACTGTTTAAGAAGAAAACGCACAAAGAGGCTACTGTGGCTACAGACTCCAAGCCTACCAGGCCTGACTTTCTACCTGTGAAATCCTGTTATGAGGAACATCCTGCTCAGGAAACTGGTAAGAATATATTTTTGTCTTTTTATTAAACTTTTCCTATGTTTTCATCCAGACCTCCTGTACAATATATACACTCACCTAAAGAATTATTAGGAACACCTGTTCTATTTCTCATTACTGCGATTTTCTAGTCAACCAATCACATGGCAGTTGCTTCAATGCATGTAGGGTTGTGGTCCTGGTCAAGACAATCTCCTGAACTCCAAACTGAATGTCAGAATGGGAAAGAAAAGTGGGCTACAACAGCAGAAGACCCCACCGGGTACCACTCATCTCCACTACAATTAGAAAAAAGAGGCTGCAATTTGCACGAGCTCACCAAAATTGGACTGTTGAAGACTGGAAAAATGTTGCCTGGTCTGATGAGTCTCGATTTCTGTTGAGACATTCAAATGGTAGAGTCCGAATTTGGCGTAAACAGAATGAGAACATGTATCCATCATTCCTTGTTACCACTGTGCAGGCTGGTGGTGGTGGTGTAATGGTGTGGGGGATGTTTTCTGGGCACACTTTAGGCCCCTTAGTGCCAATTGGCCATCGTTTAAATGCCACGGGCTACCTGAGCATTGTTTCTGACCATGTCCATCCCTTCATGACCACCATGTACCCATCCTCTGATGGCTACTTCCAGCAGGATAATGCACCATGTCACAAAGCTCGAATTATTTCAAATTGGTTTCTTGAACATGACAATGAGTTCACTGTACTAAAATGGCCCCCACAGTCACCAGATCTCAACCCAATAGAGCATCTTTGGGATGTGGTGGAACGGGAGCTTCGTGCCCTGGATGTGCATCCCTCAAATCTCCATCAACTGCAAGATGCTATCCTATCAATATGGGCCAACATTTCTAAAGAATGCTATCAGCACCTTGTTGAATCAATGCCACGTAGAATTAAGGCAGTTCTGAAGGCAAAAGGGGGTCCAACTCCGTATTAGTATGGTGTTCCTAATAATTCTTTAGGTGAGTGTATCTTTGCTGTGCATTTTTGGCAAATTTTGGTTGGAAGAACCTCTTGCTGAGGCAAGGGCTGAATAGCAACATGCACTATACACATATATGTGTAATGGCACAATGCACGTCCCTCCAAACTGACATTCATGAACATTATAGGTGTTAGCCCATGAAAAGTAGCATTTTGTGCAGTCCAAAAGGCCAAAGATGGCTTGGTCCCATCTAAAGGATACATTTTTTAAGCTACTCTTTTAAGGTTTTGTCTGGGACTAACAATATTGCTGACCTATGCTCAGGATTTCAGCAGTTTGAAAACTTAACAGTGTTATGCTTTAAAACAAGACTAGAATCATAGTATTATCTCCTCTACATCAGGAGATATAGCTGTTAGAAATGGGGTTGACAGTGGTAGCAACTGGAAGTGAAAGCCGGTTTAAGCTGCTTTCACTCCTGGCCAGATTTCTAACAGCTATATCTTCTGATGTAAAGGACTATGATTCTGGTCTTGTTTTAAAGCATAAAACTGTCAGCTTTCAAACTGCTGAAATCCTGAGCATAGGTCAACAATATTGTTAGAAGCGAAGATAATGCTGTGATTCTTAGATTGTTAGTTTTCTAATAAAATGTCTAGCTTTTACCCAGCCCAACATATGGAGACTTAAAGGGGTTGTCCAGCTGTTAATATTGATGACCTATCATCAGGATAGGTCATCAATATCTGATCGGTGGTGGTCAGACACCTGGGACCCCCGCTGATCGGCTATATGAAGAGAAGGCGGCACTGCATGCGAGTACCGGTTCCTCTTCATTACACTGCACTTCGTCTCTGAAATGCACTGTAATACAAGTAACTGCTCCTGAGCGGGTACATGTAATTAAGCTACGCCCCCTCTCCATAGAAGATGACCTATCCGGACGATGAACAATGGCTTTAAAGCAGCCCTTGACCCTTCTGCTGGCTGTGATCTCAGCCTGGAGGAGGAGGGGGAGCAGTGAGACTGCTGACAGCCTGTGGTATAGGTGAGAAAAAATATTTTAAAAAAAAAAGGTAAATTTGGCAACAACTTCATAAGTAGTGACCCATGGAATAATGTTACCGTATTATGTTATTTATACCACACAATGAACGCTGTAAAAATAAATCCCACAAAACAATGTTAAAATTGCTGTTTGTTTGTTTTGGTATTTTTTTATCTTTCCCCCTAAAAGTAAGTTATTTAATACACATAGATGTACTCCAAAATGGTTCCTGAAAAATCCTACAACACATCCCGCAAAATTCAAGGTCTCATACAGCTAAATTGAAGACAAAATAAAATAAAGTTATGACTGCAGGAAAACAGGAGAAATAGTGTAAAATTAGCTATGTCACTAATGGGTTAAAATTCACAGCTCAAAGTGGTATAAAAAAATAAAAGGAAAATACACCCGATTACTGATCCCCTGCCGGTGTCTGCTTCTTGGTCCCACCTTGACACACAGGAAAGCTGTGTGTCAGGAAACCTCAATAGAGTTGTATTAAGCAGCCGCTCCACAGAAACACCTCGTGGGCTGGAGGTAGATTCTGTTTTACCAATTAGTAGGGGCAATTTGACCTGTCCAATGGATTCTGCTGGAATACCCCTTTAAGGTTAAATCCCCTTCCTGCAATATGATGAAACTGTACTTCACGATTATGAGCATTGCGAAGTTCAGCTACATCATGTGAATGATGCGGGCTCAGGAGCTGAGCCTGTGCCATCCGCAGCGAGGGCCAGCTGTAATATACAGATGACTCCTGCTGCAACAACCAGAATCGAAGATAACCCCGATCCCATCCCGTACATGCTGTGGTCAATAACAGCGGCAGCATCCAAGTGATTATACAGAGATAGGGTGGCCACTCTCACCTCATCATCCCCCACCCATGCTGCAACGCTATCACAAGATGACGGTGGGTTGTCTTGGCAGGGGGGCACCTATTAATGGGAAAAACAAGTGATTTTTTTATTTATTTTTTATGATTTCAAAGTGCAAAATTAGTAGTATTATTTTGGTATTGCCGTAGTCAGGCCACATAAGGCTGTGGTGACAGAAAACTTTAAAAAGTTCTGGCTCTCACAAGGTGCGGATGAAAACGGTAAAGGCTCACTAGTGAACTGTACTGACCTCCATGCTGAACTGTACTGACCTCCATGCTGAACTGTACTGACCTCCATGCTTTTATATTACTGTATTATTAGGGAGACTTGAAGACTCTGAGATTTTCTCCTTGGCTGCAAAGAAGCTGGAGACCTTGCTCAAACACAAAAAGCTGAAGAGTCCCCTGGAGCCCCCGAAGATTAGTGTTGCTTCTCCAGTATTCAATGTAGAAGGTATGATGATGTTCCTGATTTCTTAGAAGAATGGACCTACTTTGTATCCTTTCCACTTTCCCATGGTCAGTCTGTACTGGCGACTATTCTAGTACACGTCCAGGTTGTTTCTAATGGATGACCTTTGTTTTTAGTTGTAGTGTCTTGTGTGCCCCTTTAGAGCACGGGTGCACAACCTTTGGCAACCAACCAAGAGGGCGCAGACATAGTTCAGAAAGACAAAGGGGAAGATTTATCAAAACTGGAGTAAAGGAAGACTGACTTAGTTCTCATAGCAACCAATCAGATTCTGCCTTTCATTTTTCAGAGCCGCTTTGGAAAATGAAAGGTGGAATCTGATTGGTTGCTATGGACAACTAAGCCAGTTTTCCTTTACACCAGTTTTGATAAATCTCCCCCATAATGGTGTAAAGAAGGTTGCGTCTTTCTGAGGCAGAGGATGGAGTGCTGTCATTACAGAATGGATGGTAAATGCGAGCAGACAAACATATACGTGCTTCTGCCCCATTCATCTCTAGGGGACTTCTGGAGGTCCCTGAGTACAGCACTCGGCTATCCTTGGCAGTCTCATAGTGTGAAAAACATACCACTTCAGAGATACAAGAGAATGGGACCCCATTCTCATGATCGGTGGGGGGTCCAACAATCTAACAGTTATTATCTATCCAGTGGATAAGGTATAGATTGTCTAACTGCAGTACTCCTTTAACCACCTAACTGTTTTGCCGGAGTCCTGCTCGGCAGTGGTGAAAGTAGGTAACTGGAGGGTGGAGTGCTGCTTTAGGCTAGGTCTACACGACGACATTTGTCGCGCGACAGATAGGGCGCAACATTTGTCGCGCAACATTTTGTTGCACTAATGTCGCGCAACAGTTTTTATAATGACAGTCTATGGTGTCGCACTGCAACATGCGACATGCTGCGACTGCGACGCCACAGTCGCAGAAAAATCCATCTCGAATGGATTTTCTGCGACTGTTGTGTCGCAGCATGTTGCATGTTGCAGTGCGACACCATAGACTGCCATTATAAAAATTGCCACGCGACATTAGTGCAACAAAATGTCGTTGTGTAGACCTAGCCTTAGATGGTGATATCTCCTGAATGGTAGCAGCTAGAAACATGCAGCTGGTCTTGTTTGAAAGCTGACATATATACCACAATGACAGCTAAAGTCCAAGCAACAGAGGAGAAATCACTGTTAGAAATCGAGGTGGAAATAATCATGGGTAAAACCTGCCTTTACTTTTACTTTCACTTTTAGCTGCATTCACAGCATCCCAATTTCTTTCAGTGATATCTTCCCCTGTACTGAACATATTGCTGTCATTCTGGTATTGTCTAAAAGCTTTTAAACAAGACCAGCATGTTTCTAGCTGCTACCATTCAGGAGATAGCAGCATCTAAAGCAGTCCCGTCCCCCCGTCCCCCCTTCCTCAAGTTAGCTAGTTTTTCCACTGCTGGAGCTGGATTGGGGCAAAACAGGTGGTTTAGGGTACTTTCACACTAGCGTTATTCTTTTCCGATATTGAAAAAAACGCATCAGTTTTGTCCTAATGCATTCGGAATGGAAAGCAATCCATTCAGTATGCATCAGGATGTCTTCCGTTCTGTCACTTTTACGGTATTTGACCGGACAGAATACCGCAGCAAGCTGCAGTATTTTTACGGACAAAATCCTGGAACAATACCGCACTTGCTGGATCCGGCATTCATTTCTTTAGAGATGTATTAATGCCGGATCCGGTACCAAGTGTTTTGGAAATTTCTGCATCGCCGGATCCGGTTTTCTGGTCTGCGCATGCGCTGGGATATAGGAAGAGCTGGTTTCGCCTTTGATCTTTGAAAAAAATGTAAATACTGGATCCGTTATTCCGGATGATACCGGATAAGACAGATCTCTTATTTCACCAGATCTGTCTAGCGGATCCGGAAAAAAGGCTATCAGTTTGCATGCTGTTTGCCAGAACTGCCTGGCGGATTCAAACAACGCTAGTGTGAAAGTAGCCTTAGCAACTTGAAGCAATCCAGGTAAGACTGTCGGTTTGTTAGGGGCTGCATGGGGGGCAGAGCAGGAATGAAACCCTGTGTTGCGCCACCTCCATGTACTCTGTGCTTGGCATAACCCAGTCTGTCAGTTTTACTCGGTGCGCGGCGGTAAAAGGGGTATTCCCATCTAAGATATTTATGGCATACCCACTAGTTTGGGTTGCTTCTCTGGAGCTGCTTTACATAACCTTAAAGTGTTCTGCAAGCTGTTATGTATGCTTTTGCCTAGATGTATTTTTTCCTTCCTGTAGTTGAAGGGGTATCCCATCTCAACATTTGTGGGATATCACTAGGCTATGCCATAAATGTCAGGTAGGTGTCGGTCCCACCTCCGGGACCTGCTCCTACCTCCAGAATGGGACCCCCAAAGTGAGGGGAGAGCAGCTGCACATACACATCACTGTACAATAGGTGTCAAATTTAATACACTATCACTGCAAAAAACTCCACCTTTTAATAGATATATTATAAGAAAAAAGAACTATGTCTAAACGCAGATATCTAAAATAACTAGATCGGGAGCACATTCTAGATATCAAGAAGTGACGAGAAGATTGGCGGCTAGTTAGTCCTGTGTCATGGAGTCCCAGTGCCACTGTGTGCCAGTCTTGTATAACCTGGAAGTCCAGCCGAGGTATTCACCTCAAAGGCAGTCTGTATTTCACGCATCTTATTCTCTGTCCCAGTTACTGTGGGTTTAAGGGTAGATTATCATAATGGACTGTGCCTATCCACCCTACCTAACTGCAGAGTAACCGCTCTGATAAGGGTGCCCCCGCACCACGGAGGCTGTCACCTATGCAGTCACTGGATGGCCCTAAAACCTAAGTGAACAGTCCCAACGCATTTCCCCTTTGTCATAATATCAGGTTCTTCAGAGGACTCTAAAGGTGCATTTAGAGGCACCAATAATCGTCCAGATTTTATCGGAAACATCTGTTGATGCAGACAGTTTAATGGCCGTCTAAATGTGCCGTCAATCACCTGATGAATGAGCGAAAAGCTCGTTCATCAGTGATCCTGTCACTTGTGCAGGCACCACCAATCATGGCTTCTGAGCAGCAGATCGTGCGATCTAAACAGCAGTCTGCTGCTTAGAAGCCATGACTCTCTATGAGGACGAGGGATCGTTCTAGTGATCTCCCGTCCGGTAAATGTGCGATCTTCACTGAACAAGCAGCCGACTATCAGGAAGGTACACTTCCTTCCCGACAATCAGCCGCTCATTCGGCCCGTCTAAATCCATATGGCTTAATAGATAATAGTATAGGGCGGTGATGGCTAACCTCCGGCACTCCAGCTGTGGTAAAACTACAAATCCCAAGATGCACACTTGCTTGGCTGTTCTCAGAACTCTATGCAAATGAATGGAGCATGCTGGGAGTTGTAGTTTTACCACAGCTGGAGTGACGGAGGTTAGCCATCACTGGTATAGGGCCTTGTGCTGGAAAAGATGTCCCACCACAATGGCAGTGTTCTGAACAAGGCACATGTGTATCACTGCGCCCTCTAGTGGTCATATTAGTGAAAGACTGTCTGTATGACTTTGAAAGTAACCCCTTCACAAAATATACAGGCTAAGAGGATGATGTTAATAAAGGCAGCTTTAATGGCAATATCAATTACTGTTCCTGTGCACAACATTTCAAAATACAGAGGAATGGAGGGAGGGTGTCTATAATAAGGTCTCTGCATCTGTCATGTAACATCTATGGAAGTGGGGCATTCCAACACTAGGATGCCCTATACAGTATTTCTAGCCCTTAAAGAACATGACACTGTGTAGGTGACAGCCTCCGTGGAAAGGGGGTATCCTTATCTGGGCAGTAGGTAGGGTGAATTATGCCTCATTCACACGTCAGTGTTCGGTCAGTGATTTTCATCAGTAATTTTGAACCAAAACCAGGTGCGGGTCCAACCACAGAACAGGCGCAGATCTTTCCCTTATACCTTATGTCTGTGGAGGCTCCAATCCTGGTTTTGTCTCACAATCACTGATGGAAATTACTGACAAAACACTGACGTGTGAATGAGGCTTTATGGAGGGAATTGGCACAGTACAGTCCATTATGATACGCTACCCTTCAACCACCAGTAACTGCAATAAAGAATAAGATGCGTGAAAGGAATTCAAATTGACACCTGGAAGAATACCGACTGATGTAGAGATAAACACCCCGGCAGGCTGGACTTACAGATTATATAAGACTGGAAAGGAAAAAGACAGACGCAAAAATGATAAAGATATCCTGCACAATATGATAAATAAGTGTACATGTACAGGGCCACAATGAAAGAAAGACAGAACAGTATTTTCAAAACTCTAAATGCAAAATCTATATATTGGAAATGGTAAATATGAGGTTGGAAAATATATTTTGTTCAAAAAAATATCTGAGCCCACCTACCCTGGCAAGTTGACCCTAATCCAGGCAGGAACCTACTCTGTTTAAAGGGGTTATCCAACCCCTACAATGCCAGTGCAATTACCTCGCTCCCCGACACCCACATCGCTCCTGCTCCCCGTACGGCCGCTGCTGCATCTCCCCTTGGTGCGGATCAAAACATCCAGAGACGTGTAGGGGTATTTGGGTGGCGGTCAACCAATAGCAGGCCGCAACGGGGATGAACCTCCCTAGCATTAGTACCATACCAGTACTTGGTATTGCAGCACAGCCACATTTACTTCTGTGGGGCTGAGCTGCGCCTAGGCCATGTGATCAATGAACGTGACATCACTCTGCCCTCTGCCTAGGAAAAGCTGGGGAAAGCTGTGGCCTTCTCAAACAGATGATTGGCGGGGGTCCCTTCCTGTCGGACCCCGACCAATCAGATACTGGTGACCAATCTAGAGGATAGATCATCAGTTAAGGGTAATTTTCACACTTGCGTTGTTTGATTCCGGCAGGCAGTTCCGTTGCCTGAACTGCCTGCCTGATCAGGCAAACTGTATGCACATGTCATTTTTTCTGACTGATCAGGCATTTTTCAGACTGTGTCAGAAAAATGCCTGATCAGTCAGAAAAATGCATTGCAATACCGGATCCGTTTTTTCCTGTTTCATCAGGCAAAACAGATCCGGTATTTATTTTTTTCTCATTTTTAAAGGTCTGCGCATGCGCAGACCGGACGGACGGATCCGGCATTCCAGTATTTTGAATGCCGGATCCGGCACTAATACATTCAGGCAAGTCTTCAGTTATTTTTGCTGGAGATAAAACCGTAGCGTGCTACGGTTTTCTCTTTTGCCTGATCAGTCAAAAAGACTGAACTGAAGACATCCTGATGCATCCTGAACGGATTGCTCTCCATTCAGAATGCATGGGAATATGCCTGATCAGTTCTTTTCCGGTATAGAGCCCCTAGGACGGAACTCTATGTCGGAAAAGAATAACGCTAGTGTGAAAGTAGCCTGAGGGTACTTTCACATTTGCGTTTTTCTTTTCCGGCATAGAGTTCCGTCACAGGGGCTCTATACCGGAAAAGAACTTATCAGTTTTATCCCCATGCATTCTGAATGGAGAGCAGTCCGTTCAGTTTGCATCAGGATGTCTTCAGTTCAGTCGTTTTGACTGATCAGGCAAAAGAGAAAACCGTAGCATGCTACGGTTTTCTCTCCGGCGAAAAAAACTGAAGACATGCCTGAACGCCGGATCCGGCATTTTTTCCCATAGGAATGTATTAGCGCCGGATCCGGCATTCAGAATACCGGAATGCCGGATCCGTCGTTCCGGCATGCGCAGATCGGTAAAAATGAGAAAAATGTACAAGACGGATCCGTCGGTCCGCATGACAAGCGGAGAGACGGATCCGTCCTTGCAATGCATTTGTGAGACGGATCCGGATCCGTCTCACAAATGCTTTCAGTCAGCGGCAGATCGGCGGATCCGGCGGCCAGTTCCGACGACGGAACTGCCTGCCGGATCACACTGCCGCAAGTGTGAAAGTACCCTAAGAAGATCTGTCCCTGTCAATCAAGGGCAGGGGGTCTCTTGAGCAGACTCTGTTTGAAGAACCCATCGATTAGTAAGAATCAGTATGCTCTGCTCCTATGCAGATGTATGTGTATCCATGATCACAGACTACGCACAAGCCTTGTGTTGATCCTGCAGTCATACTCCCTCCGTTTGGCCCTTTTTTGCTTCTTTTATCTGTAAATCAGAAATAAAGGAGACAGAGGGAGGAATATAAAGGGCTATTCACTCTCGACGTGCAGTGTATGGACTCCCAATTGGGGAGATTTATCAAAACTGGTGTGATGGAAGAATGGCATAGGAACCAATCAGATTCCACCTTTCATTTTCCAAAGGAGCTGTGAAAAATGAAAGGTGGAATCTGATTGGTTGCTATGGGCAACTAAGCCAGTTCTACTTTACACCAGTTTTGATAAATTTCCCATATGCAGCCAGCAGCTCTTTGCTATACAGTAAAGAGCCTTTGTGGCCTGTGTGATTTTTCTTTAACTCTGGTTAATGCATATATTGAGTGGACTATGTCAGAAATAGTTCCTGAGATACGTGTCAAGGTTTGCGCTAAATGAAGTTGTGTGTGACCATGGAGATGCATAACTCCATATTTGTAAAAGGTTCAGTCTCTATATGCCTGGGAGCCGTTAAAAGAGTCTACCTATCCATTGCCGTGCGTTCATTGTGGCTTTTGTGGCAGACATCTAATTACTTTTATTTTATTTTTTTATACAAGTGACAGACAACAATAATGTGACAGTTTGCGATGTGCCAGACGTCGAGGACAAGGACGAGGTGATACGGAAGATAGTGGCCCTTCTGCAGGAACAGGCTGTGGTTATCAATGAAAAGGTGAGTGCTGACTGCTCAATGTGACAAGTGATCATTGTCCAAACTGTCACAGGACATACAGTCCTGATCAAAAGTTTAAGACCACTTGAAAAATGGCAAAAAATCATATTTAGCATGGCTGGATCTTAACAAGGTTCCAAGTAGAGCTTCAACATGCAACAAGAAGAAATGGGAGTGAGACAAAACATTTTTTGAGCATTCAATTTAATGAAAACAACGAATAAAATGATCAAAGGTTTAGGACCACACCTCCAAAAAAAAACTAAACCCCCCCCCCCCCCAAAACAGAAATCCAACTTCCAAACATGAACTCAGTCATGAGTAGCTCCACCGTTATTGTTTATCACTTCAAAAATTCATTTCGGTATGCTTGATGCAAGCGTTTCCATGAGGTGAATGGGAACATTTCTCCAAGTGGTGAAGACGGCCGCACGAAGGCCATCTACTGTCTAGAACTGTTTTCCATTTTTGTAAACTTCACTTGCCATCCATCCCCAAAGGTTCTCAATTGAATTTAGATCAGGGGAACACACAGGATGGGCCAAAAGAGTGATGTTATCTCCTGGAAGAAGTCCATCTACCGTCTGGAAGGCCATCTACTGTCTGGAACTGTTGTCCATTTTTGTAAACTTCCCTTGCCATCCATCCCCAAAGGTTCTCAATTGGATTTAGATCAGGGGAACACGCAGGATGGGCCAAAAGAGTGATGTTATTCTCCTGGAAGAAGTCCCTTGTCCTGCAGGCCTTGTGTACTGCAGCGTTGTCCTGTTGAAAAACCCAGTCGTTACCACACAGACGAGGGCCCTCAGTCATGAGGAATGCTCTCTGCAACATCTGGACATAGCCAGCGGCCGTTTGACGCCCCTGCACTTCCTGAAGTTCCATTGTTCCACTGAATGAAAAAGCACCCCAGACCATTATGGCGCCCCCTCCACTGTGGCACGTAGAAAACATCTCAGGTGGGATCTGCTTGTCATGCCAGTAACGTTGGAAACCATCAGGACCATCAAGGTTAACATTTTTCTCATCAGAGAATAAAACTTTCTTCCACCTTTGAATGTCCCATGTTTGGTGCTCTCTTGCAAAGTCCAAACGAGCAGTTCTGTGGCGTTTAAGGAGACGAGGTCTTTGAAGACGTTTTTTGTTTTTGAAGCCCTTCAGTCTCAGATGCCGTCTGATGGTTATGGGGCTGCAGTCAGCATGGGGCCTTATTTTGGGTCGAGGATCGTCCAGTGTCTTGACGGACAGCCAATTGGATCCTCTGGCTCAGTGCTGATGTGAAATTTTTGGGGGTCTTCCACTTGACTTTTTTGTTCCATAACCCTCAAGATTATTTAAGAAATTCCAAATGACTGTCTTACTGCGTCCCACCTCAGCAGCGATGGCGCGCTGTGAGAGACCACGTTCAAAAAGGGAGAGTTTTTTTGCCTTTGCCATCACAACGTGTGGCTACCTGACAGAAAATGACAATGAATCAACATCTTTGCACAGATTTGGCCTTTCTAAAGGCATGTGGTCCTAAAATTTGGATCAGCAGAAAAACAGCCTGTTTCAGTTTAATCGTTATTTTCAATTAATCGAATGCTCAAAAAATGTTTTGTCTCACTCCCATTTCTTCTTGTTGCATGTTGAAGCTCTACTTGGAACCTTGTTAAGATCCAACAATGTAAAATATAATTTTTTTGCAATTTTTCAAGTGGTCTTTTAAACTTTTGATCAGGACTGTATTTGCCCACTTTTCCAGATTCCTTCTATTTTTCACTGCTTGTTGGTAAAGGCGATTACAGAAAGCTGATTAAAGGACTAAAACTTTGGCCTTTCCTCACGATAAGCCATAAATGTCTGATTGCTCCTCAGGTCCTCTGCCTATCATCGTTGTTTAATCAGACACAGCATCTTTTTAGTACGGGTGTCTGCCTGGTACCACAGATCAGCCCCACTGGACTATTTGGTACACGTTAAGATGAGCCGCCGTGGCTGAATCAATGGTAAAGGGACTGCCATGCTTCCCTCATTGACAGTCATGGAAAACACTCTCTAGATGTGTATGTAATAGAAAGCTTGGGGCCAAGAAAAGGGTTATTCAAAATAGCTCTACATTTCCCCCCTACCTCGTGTCTTCAGCCACATTCTCTCCCTTCCACTGGTTGAGCTTAATGGCCTTATATCATTTTTACACCAGTACTAACTATGGTATCTGCCTATGAATTTCTAGAAAATCTTTTTATGTTGGTTGTCCAGGATTATAAAAGCATTTCTTTCCAAAGCAGTGCCACACCTGTCAACAGGTTTTGTTTGGTATTGCATCTCAGCTACATTAAAGAGATTTTCAGAGAGTTTTACACTGATGGCCTATCCTCTGGATAGGTCATTAGAATCTGATTAGTAGGGTCTGACACACGGGACCCCGCCAATCTGCTTTTTGAGAAGACATCGCCGCTCGCAGTAGCGCCACAGCCTTCTCTCAGCAAACCAAGCACAGCGCCATACATTGTATAGCGGCCGTGTTTGGTATTGCAGCTAGAAACTGCTAAATAGTGCATAGAATTCCCATCTTTTGCTTTCCAGTATGTGTGCCCTATAGAAGTGAGGCATGCTGGGATTTGTAGTTTTTTTTAATCAGGAGTGATGCATACAGTTCCTGAAACTACAGCAGCAAATAAGCAGCAGAGGCATGCTGGATCCACATCTGCTGAACAAGTAAGGGCTGTATTAGGAGATAGCCCGACACGTATGTGCGCTAAGAGCTCCCATTACTCATTTCTAGTCGGTATTGTACCACTTTTATCTAGAATGACCCCCATTTCTTAGCTCTATTGTTTGTATATATAACCGTGTGCAGCCATTTAGTTTTTGTAATTATGTTAGACCAGGAGATAGTCAGGCAGATCATCGCCGTTCGTAGGAAAGATCGTCAGCGGTGATCTGCATGTGTTAAAGTTAGCTCGTTCATCAGGCAATCACAATTTTAAAGGGGTTGTCCAGGTTCAGAACTGAACCCGGACATACCCCCATTTTCACCCAGGCAGGCCCCCTGACATTAGCATCGGAGCATGAAATGCAGGGCAAGGGCTTTTGTTGTATATGTTTTTACAATGCTAGGCAGAGGCTTCCATCCAGCAGTGTATTCAGTGACATCACCGGCACCGTTTTACAGGCTAGGGCAGCGCTAAAGCCTGCCCATGGCAAGCCCGGTACGTCACCGGATCTCCTGAAAAAGTATTTTCCCTGCACGATTCAGCGCAGGGCAAAGGAGAGCATCAGAGCATGAAATGCTCCGATGCTCAACTCAGGGGGACTGCCTGGGTAAAAATGTGGGTATGTCTGGGTTCAGCTCTGAAGCAAGCAAAAGAATCATAGCTTGCCGACGGCAGATCGTGCGGTCTAATCACAGTCTGCTGCTGGCAAATGATTCTATATGGGGACAATATGCGATGGCATTAGCTATCACTCCTCCCCATGCTGCATGTAATAGTTTCTCAATAAGTTCTCCATAAGTGCCCCAATCATTGGCCCGTGTAAAAGAGCTTTAAGGGGGGTTTTCCGAGACTTTTCTACAGTATCTGATTGGTGCAGGTCCGGCACCTGGGACCCCCGCCGATCAGCTGTTTGAGAATGTGGCCCCCAACCAGAAAAGGTTGTGCACCCCTGGGGTAAACAGGCGCGGCGTTCACTCAGTGTGACGTCATGTTCATTGGTCACATGGCCTAGGCGCAATGAAGTGAATTGGGCAGAGCTGCAATACCAAGCATAGCCGCTGTACAATGTACGGCCCAGTGCTTGGTAAGCTCAGAGAAGGACGCGGTGCTGCTGCAAGCGGGGGTTCCAGATGTCAGACCCGCACCATCAGTGATAAAATCTTGGAAAACCCAGTGAAGTAGTTGGTTGAGCTTGCAGTTGGTGTGTGTTTTAACCATTTGTGCTAACTGGATATTCTTTTGTAATGGAAATTGGGGAAACTCTTCCAGTTGCATTGTCAGTTCCCCAGCATGAACTAGATCTACATTCAGAATTTCCATGTGGGAGTTCAATTTACATTACTGGGCTGATTGAATAGAGCAATGGAGAAATGTGAAAGGAAAGACAAGTGGCTGTTGCCTATGAATGAAGCTGAGCCTGGGGGTCTGGAAAGCCATTTATATAGTAAGTAGGTCCATGAAAGGAATGGTCGGTCCCACAACACAGTACTTCACAATCACCAGCGCCCAATGTGTGAAAGGAAAATGATAACCAAAGCCGTGTCGTTTTAGCATCAATGATGTCACTTTGTTGGTTGACGTGATCAGATTTTTATCCTCTAGATCAATAAGGATCCCTTCCTCAGGAATACCCTCAGCAGGCTGTCCTATGGGAGCTTCTTCCGTCTTGCAGAAGTTTTCACAAGTGAGGCCGAGGTCGAAAAGGATGAAGCCGGTTCAAATGTGAGCCCAGAACTGACAAAGATTGCCCTGACGATGGAGCTGACCAGGAAGGTGGCCGGGATCAATAGCCATGCCGTCCACACACTAATGGGCTACAGCCTTCAATACATGGACATGTTTGTTCCCTGGCTGCAGGAGCAAGGAGGCTGGGTATGTTCTTCTCATGTCTACACATTCTTAATGCTGGGTTTAGCTATTGCGTTTTTTGTGCAGTTTTTGAAGCCAAAGCTTGGAACAGATAATGATAGAGGACATGTATAAAAGAAAAGACTGTCATGTTATCTTTTTGAATCTACTCCTCCCTTTGGGTTCAAAAACTGCGTCCAAAAACCTGAACGTGTTAATCCAACCTCAGAAATTCTTAGATAAAAGAACACATTTATCTATTAGCCAGAACGGTACAGCTGGCGTCTCTAGCTCTGGAGGACGTGACACTTAGGCCTCTTGCACGTGACCGTATGCCCTCCGAGCCATATGTCCCAGAGCGGCATTGATCGTGCGCACGATATCTGATATGATCATATGAGTGCGGGACAATAGTCGGGCGGCCCGACACGCACAGCATCATTGTAATCTATGATACCGTGTACTCCTGTGCGCACTAATCAATGCCGCTCGGGGACATATGGCCCGCTCACGGACCGTATGTCTCGGAGGGCATACGGTTGTGTGCAAGAGGCCTTAGAGGGATTCTCCAGGATTTGCATATTGGTCCATCTCGGTGTCCCTGCACAATCTGACACTATCCAATCAGTGCTGTCAGTGTCAGACTGTGCAGGGACACACAACTGGACACCGCTGGACCTTTATTGCAGACTATGGGCAATGCATTTGTAAACGTCTAGTGGGAATAATAGAGGAATGGCAAAGCATAGAGTAATAAGAATAGATACCCCAGAATCGGTATGACATGGTGTATGCAAGTAGCTACTAAAACAGACATTTCAGGAGAGGCCTTCCTTAAAGGGTTATTCCCATCTGGATATTTATGGCATATCCACAGGATCCCTGGGACACATAGCTATCTCACAGCTACCCCCCTCACAGTGACCAGGAGATAGGAGCATATTTTTAAGATACCTGTCGGACATTTATGGCATATCCTGTGACCAGATGAGAATAACCCTTTAAGAATGTTTACCCCAGGGGTGCACAACCTTTTCTGGTTGGGGGCCACATTCAGACTGAAGCAATCCCAAGGGTGGAAAATACAACTTAAAGGAGTATTACCAACTGAAATACTGTATATATGTCATATTGTGTGTGTATATATAGTATATACTCTAAATGTCTGGGACTCCCATCTAATGGGAGAATACATGAAAAATACATGTGAACAGCCACATAGACATAGGAATACATGTCTGTTACCAGATGATGGGGCGGCTACACAGAATGGTATCGAGGGCCGCAGGTGGTGCACCCCTGGTCTACCCATTTATATGTAACGTCCTACTTATAGACAGAAGACTTCTGTGAAATGTCTGCTATGTACTCCTACAGTGTGATCATGTCCATCGCAAAGATACCTCCGGAGCCCAAAAACTTGAGATCCCCATTACACAGAACCTGTTGCTTATAGTCCACATAGGAGCCTGTGAACCAGTTTGGGGTTGATCCAGTCAATCTGTCAGCACGATTTATGACCATGCAGTAATATTTATATATTTTTTTTAAATGTTTTTACCTGCAGGAAAAAATAGTGTCCCACGGAGATATCGACTAATGTGACCAAATCCCTGAACTACCTCACATGACCTGTTATCCCAGCCTGGGCAGACCCGAAACCTCACGAAGGACACGAAGCAAAGACCCTGTCAACATGGCTGATCTCCCCCTCGCCTTCTGTGGCATGATGAGACCTCTTACAATACCTCAGGGAGCCAAATCCTCCAAACGCCGCCTTGTGACTATTTATTAATTATTGTTTACTTTTTAAAATCGAGACTTTTTTTTTATATCATTGGCATCTGCAGGCATGTGCCATTGCCTTATTTTATCCTCTGCCCACCTACACTCTCGGGGGGGACTTTTATTGACTCATGGATGACTTCATGAGGGGTGAATTTTTCCACTAAGTGTAAGACTTGAATGGTTATATATACTGACCAGTCCTGCGGCCTCAGGGCAGCCATAATGGACAGTGATCCTGTCGGCTGGCACACATGGGGCAGTATTTTACCACATGACTGGCAGGGCTGAAGACATACACTGTACAGATACTGTATTGCACTATTTAATTGTTTACTGAACATTTGAATGGAAAGATAGATAAAAAAAAAATTATACTTTTATAATTGAGAAATTGTTTTTTTCGGCAAATGTTAATTTAAAGGCGTTATCCATAATGCCTCCCCAAATGCCCGGGCCCCTCTCACAGATTGTACTTACCTCGTTCCCCGGAACCTGCGTCACTCCTGATGCCCGCCACTGCATCTTCCTGTCACGTGGATGAAATTATACATGTGAGGGGTGGTGGCAAGGGCAGCCAATAGCAGGCCACGATGGAAACGATCCTCCCTACCATCGCGGGTGACACTAATGGAGGCTTGTTCCCGTTGCGGCCTGCTATTGGCTGCCCCAGCCCAACCCCCCCGCCCCTCCGTCACCGGATGTTTTGATCCGCACGGCAGGGAGATGCAACAGCAGCCGTGCGGGCATCAGGAGCAATGCGGGTGCAGGGGAGCAAGGGAAATGCAATCTGTCTAAGGGGCCTGGGCATTTGGGGAGGCATAATAGGGGTTAGATAGCCGCTTTAACTGTAGGAGGTGCTATCCACCATATTGGTTCTATTTGCATGGCAATAAAGTGAACGTTAAGTTTCTTTTGCTTTTATTACATGTGCATTCTGGGCCATCCCAAAGAGCATCGGTCAGTAGGATCAACCCTACTAAACAAGCCATAATGCCTAATAGGGTTGATCGAGCTGACTAAAATTATACCTCAATTATTATATTCGGTTGCACCGTTTCTGAGAAAAATAACTTTTTTCTTAAAGGGAGTCTATCTAGCCTTTTAGACCGCTCAGATCAGGTTATAGACCCTTTTGCCCACATTACAATGTTACCTTATTTGTGCTGTCCCTCGCCGAGATCTTCCAAAAAAGACTTTTAAAACTTATACTAATGAGGTTCAACAAGTGCCCAGGGGCGACGTTACTGCAGCAAGTGCCCAGGCCCTTCGCGATGTGCCCAGAAAATCGCACCTATTTCACCCCTCTGGCCCGGCCTCGTTTCCTATTATTACCTACTCCTCCGCCCACTGGATTTCGAGCTACGGACCGGCGCATGCGCGAGATTTGTGAGGGAGGGGAGGATAATAATAGGAAAGGAGGGCGGGCCAGAGGGGTGAAAATAGGTGTGGTTTTCAGGGCACATCGCCGAGGGGCCTGGGCACTTACTGCAGTAACGCCGCCCCTGGGCACTTGCCGAACCTCATTAGTATAAGTTTTGAAAGTCTTTTTTGGAAGATCTCGGCGAGGGACAGCACAAATAAAGATAACATTGTAATGTGGGCAAAAGAGTCTATAACCTGATCTGAGCGGTCTAAAAGGCTGAGATTCGGTGACAGACTCCCTTTAATATGTAAGTTAGGCCGCCCCGGGAGCACCAGAGCCCCTCCACTTTGTCACTCCCCTATCCCCTTGATTGGCAGGGCCAGGCGTCTCTCCTGGGCCTGTAATCTCGTAACTGCGCCGTAGTCCATGCTGCTCGGGTTTGCCCCTCGGAGACCTCATTTTGATAGGAATAAAAAGTTATTTTGCTCATGAACAGATGAGCATAAATGGGGTATCATTTTGCTAAACTGGATCAACCCAACCATGCATTGCACCTGGTTTAATAGGGTTGATACTGCTGGATTGATGCTCTTTAAGGGGACTGTTTAAAGTGTAGGGGGGGGTATGTGTAGGGGCACTGATACTGCCCTTTTTTGTGATATACTTTAATTACTGAAATCGTACATTTCTATTAGAAAAATAGCCGAACTGGCCCATTTATTTTGTGCCTTATTAACGCTCCGTGTCTTCTGTTTACTTATCTGTGGAGATGCGCTCCACACTGACTCTCTCTATCTATACACGTGTGTGTGGAGAGAGGCACAGGTACGATTTCAGTAATTAAAGTATATCACAAAATGGTCAGTATCACTGCCCCTACACCTAATACAAAAAAAACTTTTGCAGAACGGGTGCGGACCCATTCATTTCAATTGGGCCGCAAAAGTTGCGGACAGCACTTGTCCGCATCGGTAGCTCTGTTCCGCAGCCCCGCAAAAAAAGATAGAGCATGTCCTATTCTTGTCTTCAATTGCGGACAAGAATAGGCATTTTCTATCATATTGGCAACCATATGCAAATTGCAGAACGCACACGAGACGGTATCCGTGTTTTGTGGATCTGCAATTTCCAGACCACAAAACACTACAGTCGTGTGAATGTAGCCTAAGAGTTGGACAACTCATCTACTCATATACTTACCATTGAAAATCTGTCCTGGTCCTGTGCCACTGCTGTCCATTAAGGGCCCTTCCCACGGGCTGAGAAACTTAAAGATAATCACTAACAAGCATTCATAGGAACGCTCATTAGCGATTATTTGGCAGTGTAAATATACCGCCGATTACCCAATGAACGAACTAAACGCTGAATGATTGGGTAATCTGATCTTTTGTGCAGACACAAGCATCGTCGTATGCCGGCAGCAGAATGTGCTGTGTAAACACGACCTGCTGCTGGCAAACAGCGAGTCCGTATGGGGAAGAGAGATGGCATGAGCGATCACTCCTCCCCATACTCTGGAGGAGATCGCTGCATGTAAATGCAGGGGTCTCCTCCACCAGGGAGCAGCAGATTGTTGGGAAGGAACGCTTCCCTCCCTATAATCTCCTGCTCTGTGGTCCCATGTAAAGGGACCGTTAGGCCTGTGTATACAGTAATCCTCAGTAACACTGTGTCCATAGCACAACACATATATGTGACCACCACCCACTGTCTTTGGCTTCCAGGAACCCTTAAGGTGCATTTAATTGCACCAATAATCGTCCAGATGATTGGGAACGTCCGTTCCTTCGAACGGTCGTTCCCGATCATCTGGCCGTCTAAATCTGCCTCCACCCGATGAACGAGCGTGTAGCTCCTTCATCGGGTGCAGGCACCACCGGTCATGGCTTCTGAGCAGCAGATTGTGTGGTCTAAACAGCGATCTGCTGCTCAGAAGCCATGATTCTGTATGAGGACGAGCGATCCCCCATCCTCCTACTGTGAAGGAGATCGGTGCATGTAAATGAGAGTTCTCCTTCACTGAACAAGCAGCCAACTGTTCAGAAGGAACGATTCCTTCGCGACAATCGGCCACTCAGTTGGCCTCTCAAAATCCACCTTAATTCTCCCCACAGGTTGGGACACGAGAGTCGGGACTAGATCTTGTGAAAAGGACCACAAATTTCTAACATATTTAGTGCCACATCATGGGAAAGCAGGAAAACTTTTTCCTAAAAGAACTTTGAAAGGATGCATTCCAATTATTGGGTCTGGAACCCCAACTGATCTCTCACCATGGACATCTCTGAAACTATCAGGATTCTGAATTTAGCTTTAGACATGATGGAGAAATGCATTCACAACCAGGATCAAACTTCCTACGTAGCTGATCCCTGAGGGTCTGACCGATGGGATCCCCACTGATCATGAGAATGGGAGGTCCTCTGGTTCCCAATATGAACGAACCACCACTTCATTTACTTTGAGCAATCTACTGTGCAGTCCCATAAACAGTGAATGGAGGGGTGGTCATGCTCGGGTCTTGGGACCCCTCGTTCTCATGACCCCAGGAGTCATACATTTCTCACCTATCGTATGGTGGGCACTCAGACTCCGTGTGGTATACGTAGAAAGGTAAGCCCCATGAAACTTATATCAGAGAATCTCTTCACTCATGATCCTCCACAGAATACGCGTTTCAGCCCATCTCAGCTGCTGGTGGTCGATAACTGCCTGTTACAGGCTGAAATGCGTTGTATTCTTCTACGGATCAATATAAAGAGTTTCTGCCTGCTGGAATTCTCTGCTATAAATGTTTTTGGCCCAACCACCTTTAAATGATGCTAATACACGTGTCCAGTCCCATTGAGAACAGTTGTAGGGAAATCTTCCTGTGATATACTTATTAGAAAAAATGGGGGGACCCCGATCAATCAAATGTGCGTGCTTCCATCTTCTGGTGGAATGAACGATGAGAAAGAAAGGCTGCTTTCTTTAAGAACAATGTCGACAGGTTGTGTGCAGGCTTGTTCCCGATCATGCCCTGTGTACAACCTGCCACCGATCACAAGAACTAACATTCATCTGGTGCCTGATTGCATCTTTTATGAGGCACTCAGGGGCGTAGCTAGAGGGGGTGCAGAGGTAGCAGTCGCCTGAGGGGGCCCAAAGACCCTTGTACCACATGAGAAGACACCGGTATTATAGAAAGTGCATGCAGGTCAAGTTACACCTCTGGCTGGACAAAAAGGGGTTAGGTCAATTTGGCATGGGGGGGGAGGTGTTTCAATTTTTACCTCAAGCAGCACGAAGGCTATGTGCTTCCCTGGCCACAAAACTGAGGAAAGTGGGCCCAAGCCGAACTCTTGCCCATGAGCCTTTAGCTACACCCCTGGTAAAACCTGTGTATAAACAGGTATGTGCTGCGCCAGTATGCAAACTGAATGGGGAAAGAATGATCACAGTAACGATCATTCATCCCAAATTTAGTTTCTATTGAGCTCTGTAAAAGGCCCTTTAAATGAGGCGGATTGACTTGTATATGGTTGATCAGGGCTGAAAAGGGACCACTGAAGAGTAGAGGGTATGGAATTCTATCTCCGCAGCAATCGGTGGTATACCAATACTGGCAGGGTAAGGTAAAGCTGGGGTCCGCGGCCCACCATCACACTGGCCCTATAAATGTAAAAATCTATCACTTCATTGCCCCCATAAAGGACTCGTGTGGTTTTTATTAAACAGTGTAATTAATAGCGTCATTAATGTTACAATTGATTGTGCAGATCACATCGGATGGGCACAGATTGTACAACCTACAGAGCTGAATTCACACTGGGGCACACTTCCCACAGTCATGGCCATGTCTGGCCTCGCTCCTTTCCAGCACACGATCACGCGGGCGCCTCCATTAACGACATCGCGCATGGAGAAAAAGAAGCTAAGCGTCTGCTAGTGGGCGGGGCTTACGCGCGTTACACGCCCACCTTTTCTAGCGTCGGCCAATCCTGCAGGAGAGGCGTAAATCGTTAAGGGCGCCAGAAGCTTTCAATTGTGGGCGGAGCCAGCGTCCTTTATATAGAGACGGGCCGCGCCGCATGTCGCAGTTCTCCTTCAGGAAGCCGTTTATTCATCCTCGGGCTTCAAGAGTGTGGCGTGTAGGAGGCGAAGGAGACGGCGCGGATAGCATGGCGGAGGCGAGCACCTGCAGCATGGAGGTAAAGAACGCAGGGCAGGCGCGGAATGGCGCCGCGTCCATTTCATTGTGAGGGCGAGGCAGGGGGAGAATGGGGGTCTTCATAGGTTTTATATGCGGGATAAATGTTGTGCTAGGGCCGCCGTGACGTCATGTAGTAGCTGGTACCCGAAGCTGCTGACGTCACTGCGTGTGAGACCCGAGCCTCCATTTTGCTGGTCTCGGCTCTGTCTCTATGGATGGTTGCTCCGCCCACATGCCGGCAACAAAGGGCGGCCTTGTGTGGAGCCCACGTGTGTCCCCGCGCCCGGCCTGTGAATGGCCTCCTGTAGGGGCCACATGCTGCTGCTTTTCTCCACATTAGTGTGGCCTTGTAATTCATCCGTAGGATCAGAGCCATGCACGGGCCTCGTGGTTGAATTGCTCCCTGTTATTAGCCTTTTTAGGCTCAGCAGCGAATGATCAACCGACGCCATTGGTGACACGAAGACCCCTATCCCCATGATAGCTACTCCGGGACAATTTTTTTTTTTTATTCTTTCTAAAACTGAGTAGCCCCCTGAAAGACTTGTGCTAGATGAATGTGGCCAGCATTGGTGGGTTGTGCTACCCCCTCCCTTGGGTTTATTCTGATTGTTGGGGAAATTATGCCCCAAAGTACAGTGTGAATTGGGGGTTAACAAGCCTGATCCACTGGATCTTCAGAATGTCCCGTCTGTCGCTTCATTTATTGAGTAAATTGTGGCATGTGGAGGCCTATTTCCCATGGCTGTGATAACATCCTTGACAAGATGGTCAGCGGTTGTCTGATCTGGAACATGGTTGCCGTCCTTAGTGTCAGCGGTTTTCATCGACCCCTAGACTTCAGTGGCCATGTCTGGTCCACATTAGTCAATTCGTTCAAATACTTCAGTTTTAATGCGGTTTCTGCCCAGGATTGAAGTGTATTGGGTCAGTGGAGCCAAGTTCTTCTCACCCAAAGTTACATGAGACTTTACTGTGTGCATCTCTCTATTAAAAAGACAATTTAAAATGGCAATATGAACTGGGTTCTTGTACCAGTTGGTACCAAAGCCCAGTTTGGGTTCCTATTTTAAATAGTCTTTCAATATGCAGATATGAATACTGTAGTAACTCAATGAAGTCTCCTGTGACTTTGGGTGAGAAGAGCTTTGGCTCCACATAGCCAATACCTTTTTAATGTTTTTCAGAAGCAGCATTAACATTGGAAGCATCACCCAATCAGCCAATTCTAGCTTCATTCATGAGCAGACCACCTTCTGGCCATATCCATAGTGATGCTTTATTGAATGGACAGATGGTTGTCTGTAGCTCCTACATAGACCTGTGTATATATGCTGCTGATCACCAGACAAAGCAGACTCTAGTTTGTTTGGTGATAGGATCTTCTGATATTTTGTTGGCGGCAATTCACCCCATGTGAAGGAGGGATCGGCTGCCATCAAATGATGTGTTTGGAGATGAGCAGTTGTTACCCATGTGTCCTGTTCTTATCGCTGCAGTTAAGCACCTTTAAAGGGATTGTCTGGTCTTGGAGCTGACATCCCCCTGGGGTCCTCCACTGTCATAAGACCTCACTCACCTCTCCACCATCCCACTGCTGCTTTGTTCCTGTCGGACCAGGATGCAGCTTGGTCCAATGACTCAGGCTCGTCAGTGGCCTGAACATGCCATGTCACAGCAGTGATGTACTGTTCAGGCTGCTGTGACTACTTAGGCCTGTGATTGGCTAGTGGTCACTGGACCAAGTTACTACTTGGTCCTGTGGAGATCAAAAGCAGCAATGGGATTATGTTGAAGGGGCAAGGGAGGATCCCAGGGGTTGGTGGCTCTAAGGCCAGACAAACCCTTTAAGAATAGCTGTCAAGATTTAATTTTATATTAGCTATTGTTAAAGGGCAGAAATCTGCAAGTTCTAGGATCCCAAGAGACTTGTTCACCCCTTAACACTAAGCACTTGGGGTACTACCCTACACATGGATACATTGCAGTCTTCCATCAGAGGTATATGTTGGGAAATCTGCCAGTATAGGCTCTTGACATGGTGTGAACTGAGGTAGAGGAGTCTTATCAAGAGCTTCTGTCACATGTATGATGGTTTCTGGAATATCTTGATTGTCAAATCCCATGATTTTTGACCTTCACCATTGTAGTGTCAGTCAGTGAGCTTCGGTAGAAATTGCTGATCTTTATGGGATATCCCCCCAAAAATATATGAGAACTTGCACGTTCCACCACCGCTTGTCTCATGAGTCTTGGTTTTCCCATCCTTTCTGCCCTGTGAAGTTACTGGCGGTGGCTGTAGAATATGAGGTTAATTCAGTGTCTTTCCTTGTCACTTTCTTCTAGAACTTTGTAGCCAAGTTGGCCAATGGAATGAACCTGGCGACTGCAGTAGAAGATGTAAATATCCTTTGCACATGGCTGGTCAAACCTTGGCCAACAGGGCTATGGACCTTTTTTATTAGAGCTCCTCGTTTAGTTTCTTGTAGTTTTCGCAGCTCCCACACACAGTCCATTCCTTGCTCTAGAGGAGGATCAGTGGCAGAAATTAGAGGTATTCTAGTGCCATAACAAATAAAAATGGAGTCCAACAGGGTAGGAATCATAATCGGTCACCTTACAGATTTCCCCACTGCTCCTCCAGTCCACATGCCACTTCCTCCTGGGCTTGACACCAGAAACGTCTTGGCCTGCCCACTCACAGGCCACAACCAGCAATGACGCGTCTCGGCCAGTGATTGGCTGAACCAGTGTTCCAATAAGTTTCTCTTCTGTAGAGCCCAAGAAGTAGTGGATCGATAAGATGAGTACATGCAGTTTGTTTTTGCCCTCTTTGAGCTCATTTCTATTTAAAATTATGGCACTGGAATATCCGTTTAACCTAAAGAACTCAACCATAGAAATGGCAAAGTTGACACTTATGTGGCGCTGTGTGCTTAGATGACTGTCGAGTCCCTAAGCTAATTCACTAGCAGGTAGTCTAGGGTCTTGTCTTGTCCCTTGGTGCCCAGGCTTCATTGCCCCTCTTTATTAAAATTGACCACATCATAATCTCAATTGTAGTCCAAAGTAGGACCTCCTATTTGGTGCACAGTCTTATAATGTAGATGGTCTGTCCTAGCTTCAGCATTAGAATGAGTGGGTGGTTCTCTTCCGTTCTTGAGATGAATGCTTGTGTTCCATCTTATTAACCAGGTTTCCTGTACACAACAACCGGAGAGCACCGTGAAGCCTTCAGCAGAAGAAATGACTTCTAAAGATTACTATTTTGATTCATATGCACACTTTGGTATCCATGAGGTAGGTTTGGCTAGATTCTGGCTTTGTTGGTTTGGTTGTCTTCTTTCTGTCTCCTAATGAACTGTCTTCGTGGCTTTTGCAGGAGATGTTAAAGGATGAAGTTCGGACCCTCACCTATCGTAACTCAATGTTTCACAACAGACACTTGTTTAAAGATAAGGTTGTCCTGGATGTGGGGAGTGGAACAGGGATCCTCTGCATGTTTGCAGCCAAGGCTGGAGCAAAGAAAGTTATTGGGGTAAGGACCCGTATTACAGTGCTGTGTGTTCAGGCATTGTGAACGTCCAATCACTACACAGGCCAATGCAAACTGAGTGTATGCCACTGAACACCTAGCTGTCAATTCAAGGAGACTTAGATTTCGATTTGATTTCTCCAAGGATGCAGTAATGTTGATGAAGCATTACAAAGCTATGAAGCCCTGGAAACCCTTAGTTACTTGACGACCTGGGGCATGTGTGCTTGTCCTGGGCAGTTGGTTCATCAGGGAGAGCATAGTTGTCCTGCTAATCACATGGGCACAGTATGCCTGTGGGATCAGGAGTGTGGCAACACCTGTACAAAGCCATGATCTTCATGGTGGAACCCGTCAAGAGACTGAAGGGAGATAACATATCCCAGGTTCTTGCATGGTCATGGTGGCTTTACTGATTGGGTATATCCCAGAGTCCTAAATCTTCTTGGGCATGCAGACTGGTGGTTCATACACCAGACTTAAAGGGGTTTTCGCAAGACGCGATTTTATACTCCCCTGCTCCCGGCGTGCCGTCCACTTCCTGGTTTCGGCAGGGGACGGGCTCCATCTTGATTGATGTCTTCTCCCAGCTGGGCCGCGCGCTGTGGGGATTTGTTCATTTTCTAAATATATTTATCACTGTTAAATCATTAACAGATTTAAGTGATCATTAATATGATACCCCTTTAATAATAAAAAAAGATCTTGAGTAATGTGCTTTGTGCAGTCCACCAGAAACTGAAATTTTTACCAGCTACAGACTGGCATAGATTTCACATTACTTGTATACATTTTCTAGTGTAAATGTTAAACATGTCTGTGTTGGAAAATCTTAGTTGTAAGTTGGCACAAAAAAAGTGCAACTTTTGTATGCCAGGATCTGGCTTTAATGTCCATGTCTGCAGTTGTCTTAAAGGGGTTTTCTGAGACTATAAATGACCTATAACCTCAGGATAGATCAGCGGGGATCTGACATTGGCACTCCTGCCAATCAATTGGTTAAGGCACCAGCACACCTGTGAGCACCGCCTTAGCTTTTCCTAGGCCAGTGATGTGTTCAAGCTGCTGCCAATCTCTGCTTCAGTATGTCCACTAATGAACTGCTTTGATCAAAAACCCAAGCCATCTAATGGTGGTCTACAATGTGTTCTCTTACAGATTGAATGCTCCAGTATCTCTGACTATGCTATCAAGATTGTGAAGGCAAACAAACTGGATCACAGTACGTTCCTTTTTTTTCTACTTGCTATAGGTGTAAATGTATATTTAACCATTTGCTCTGCGCTGTTGAGTCGTATAGTCCTAAACTTTGCTGCTATAACATTTACAGTTGTAACAATCATCAAGGGAAAAGTGGAAGAAGTTGAGCTGCCTGTGGAAAAAGTTGACATAATAATCAGTGAATGGATGGGATATTGTTTGTTCTACGAGTCCATGCTGAACACTGTAATCTATGCACGGGATAAATGGCTGGTAGGTACTGCCCTTCTTCCTTTTTCCCCCAGCTTACAATATCTTGTGGCTAAGGTTAATTTCCTAAGCCACATCCTTGGCATGATTTGTGACGTCAGATGCTGAATTTATTTATTTTTCTCCCTGCAGAACCCTGATGGTCTTATATTCCCAGATCGGGCAACTCTTTATGTGACTGCCATTGAAGACAGACAGTACAAAGACTATAAAATTCACTGTAAGTTCCTGTGTAAGCATCCCAAGTTTTTATTTTTTGTGAATGGTGTTATGTTAATTCCTGCACAGCCAGTGGCTAGCAGTACCCATGTGAAAGGGTGTAGCCTTCAGTGATGGGTGTCCCCACTGATTAGTAAGTGGTGGCATATCCTATCAATATGTGATCACTCTCTATAGAATCCCACTTTACTGAGTTGTCTACATTAATGGAAACTAGAAATGCTCAACAGTCTGTTTTGTATTTGCTGTATAGCCTTAACGCAATTTTATTTATTTTTTTCTTTCAGGGTGGGAGAATGTCTATGGGTTTGATATGTCCTGTATTAAAGATGTAGCCATTAAGGAACCTCTTGTTGATGTTGTCGACCCCAAACAGTTAGTTACAAACTCATGTCTCATCAAGGTTTGTATGAAATGCTGTCCCAATGTAAATTGTGCTGCTGACTAAATGGTAGAATACCAATAATGCACATATTCGTGTGAGGGCTTGTTTTTTGCAGGACAAGTTGTAATTTCTTATGCCACCATTTTATGGCATACAATGTAGTGGAAAGCAGGGTAAAATACAGATTATTTTTTAAAAAAATTTAATAGTACAGGTGGTTTCAGACGCAGTGATGGCCATTTTATGGTCTACGGGAAGGGGGTTATTTAAATTTTACTTAGATTACTTATGTTTTTGTAGCCAGTGTTTGAGGCTACAAGACTTGCCGTCCGTGGTGCCTGCTGTACGTGCGAGCGGGTGCCATTTTTAACCAGCACTGGTAGCTAAAGGGTTAAACTCATTAGGTTGCCTAAAGTTATTCTAATGCAACTTGCTGATCCTCCAATTTAAAATGACTTTACATGAATAATCCTCAGTGGTCCCACCCTTTATTTTTATGTATTAGGTTACTTTCACACTTGCGTTGCTGGATTCTGGCACTGTATGCAAACTGAAACCACTTGTAGACAGATGCAGCTCTGTCTGACAAATGCATTGCAATACTGGATCCGTCTCTCCGGTGTTATCTGCGCAGGCTGGATCTGTTAATGCAGCAATTTTTTTGGGCCCCTGTGACGGAACTTAATACCGGGAAACTTTGATGCAAGTGTGAAAGTACCCCTAGATGCAGAGATGGATATTATCTATAGAAAAGGATCTACATAAACTGCAGCAATTCTTATGTCCCGCATAATTCATGATTTTGGGTTTTGTAGCAGTCTAATCTAACAGTGATTTTTGATTCCAGGAAGTGGATATCTACACAGTAAAGGTGGATGACCTGAGCTTTACATCTCCCTTCTGTCTCCAAGTGAAGAGAAATGACTACATCCATGCCCTGGTTGCTTATTTTAACATTGAGTTCACAAGATGTCATAAACGGACCGGCTTCTCTACTAGTAAGTGCAGTGTGTCTAATGTTGTGGTTTTTTTTACACTAGTGTTTTTCTTTTCCCGTATGGAGTTCTGTCACAGGAGCTCAATACTGGAAAATAACTGATCAGTTTTATCCTAATGTGTTCAGGATGCATCAGTTCAACCCCTTTAGTTTTTTGGCCAGAAAAAATACCGCAGCATGCTGCATTTCTCATTTCAAAAGTCCTGAACACTTGCTGGCATGCCAGATCTGGCATTCATTTCCATTAAAATGTATTAGTGCATTAACATTGCCACATTGACGGATCTGCGCATGCGCAGACCTTTAAATCTGAAAAAATACCAGATCAGTTTTTCCAGATGACGCCGGAGATGCAGACAGTATTTCAATGCATTTGTCAGATGGATCCGTTTGACAAATGCCATCCGCTCGCGTCCAGATTGCCAGATCCATCCTATTTGCATATTTTATTTTTTTAACATGTGACTGGGCCATTTAAATCAATGGCTCAGTGAAAAGAAACCTCACACTCGCTGATGGTTGAGATGGTGCTGTGTGCTTGTTTTTCTTCACATGTGCCAAGCCAAGGGGGCATATGCTAGCTATGTGCCTCTGTTGTTTGAGATGGGGAAAACTCCTTTAATGTGGGCTCTTTATCACACATCAAAAAATGGACAGGCTAACACTATGCTCTTGTTTATAGGCCCAGAGTCTCCTTACACTCACTGGAAGCAGACCGTGTTCTACATGGAGGACTACTTGACTGTTAAAACTGGGGAGGAGATATTTGGAACGATAGGCATGAAGCCAAATGCCAAAAATAATGTAAGTTGATGGGGCCACTTAATTTAAATGTTGGGGGAAGGTTTAAAATCTACCTTTTGAAACAAGGCCCTAACTTGTGTTTTATCTTGCAGCGAGATTTGGATTTTACCATGGACATTGATTTCAAAGGTCAGCTTTGCGAATTGTCCTGTTCTACGGACTACAGAATGCGCTGAATGAAGATGACTAAACCATTTGACCAGACAGAAGACAGATGCATCAATTATACATTTAGCTGTGTGGTTTTATTTACATATAGCATACACCTTTTTATCTACCCACTCTTTTTCCTCAGTGGGGTAAAATATTTTAGAGCCCCTGGACCGGTCTGTAAATCGGTGCCTTGGCCACACTGATGACTTGGTCTTTACCTCCAAAAAGGCTGCATGGCTTGAGAAAAAAAATCTAGCTTTAGAAAGCTGGTTTAACATGGAAGTATGTAATCCTGAATGGGTTTTGTAGGCTGTTCTCAAACTGTCATCAGGCTTTGCGAGGACAGCAGGCTTCACTCCAGTAGAGGCCTCTTAAGTCACCTGCAATTACTGGCAATGACAGTTTGTGAACACAAGGACTGCCATTCCTCTGCGCAGTAACCTCAGTGTTGCATCATAAATGTCTTCTACATATCTTTAAATTTTCTGTTCCATGTACCACATGTGGTAAAAGCCATCACAGTCTGAATGCTGCTGGAAAGAAAGGGCTAGACCAGTGATGGACAAACTGCAGCTCTCAAGCTGTTGTAAGACTACAAATCCCATCATGCCCTGCTGATGGCTGTAGGCAGACAGGGAGTTGTAGTTTTACAACAGCTGGAGAGCTGCAGTTTGCCTATCCCTGGATAGACCATTGGAACCTGATGTGGACACTAAAAAAAATTTGGTCACTCCTGGTTGCAAGCAGTGTTTGTCGCCTCTAGACACCCCCACATGCTCATCACTGGAGCGGTGGGCTCATAATCTGCCATTTTGTACGGTTTTGTATGTCCTTTTCAGAGCCTGACATGGAAAGGTGCTTTTGTTTTACAGATTGTTTAAAGGTTGCCCATCGTGACTTTCATAAATTATGGTTTTTATATGGTTACATTCATAATGAAATTAAAATTAAAGTGAACTGTGATGTGGTCTCCTGGCTTTTCTGTTTGGTATGTACTTGGTTTCATCTATGAAGTAACTGAGAACAGTAATGGTATTACAATGTGACCATTAAGATTGTCTGCTTAGGGCTCTCGATGTGGGTTCAGAACTGTGGCCCCCCTTCCATAGGCCATATGCAGAAGATGAGACTGCTCCTTTTAGGAAAACCTAGTTGAAAGTTTGCCACGGTCTCTCACATGTACTACTGGAGTTGTCTAAAATCTGTTAGTCTGAGAGCAGTGGTGCTGTGTGACTGCGTCATGCACTGCCCACTTCAGACCCTCCACTAGACATACAAGGCATGAAATGCACACCTGTGCAGCAAATAAATACTTTATTGTAGAACTAATGCACTCTCTAACAGGTTGGTCAGTGGAGCCAACCTAAGAATTGAACACTAACTGAGAACATAATGGAAACAACTGACAAACAATGGTGTGGTCTGATGCTACTTCTCTAAGGGGGCATAATTCAGTAGCTTCTCAATGAGGTCCACATGTGAGAGTAGCATCCGCCGACAACAGTAACGCTTCAATCCTAAGGCATCCAGGGCATCCCTTTAAATAAAAAAACATTAATGTTAGGTATCTTGTGTGACCAGCAAGTGTAATATGCAGACAGTTAGAATGGGAGGAGCAGAAAAACTCAGTAGCACTTATAACTTACACTTATCTGTTTCGGAGCTCAGTCATGTGGGCCTGTGTTCTCAGTGGAAGGTTTAGTAAGAGCAGGGAGTTAGAGGACCTGTCCCCTCTCCTGACATGGCTGTTTTAATAGCTCCATGCATTCCCCCATGTAGTAATTCTGGAGCATCTATTCTTATGGCTCTGTGATGTGCCAGTCTTTTCTTAACTAGAAGTTGTGAATGGTTTGCTATTAGGTAAGGGTGCAGAGGGGAGGTAACCAGTTGGGTGTGTACCTGCACAGACTCTATCCAATCAGTGCCTGTGGGGGGGAGAGTAAAGCCAGATTTTTTTTTACACACCTAGGAGAGCAGACAGTTCTGAATCTATACCAGCCAGTAGCCTGGGGTGTGTGGGTTTTTTTTTTGGTGACTCCATGCTTGCTACAGGGACTCCTATAACCCTGGCCAAGGTATGAATGAGGTTTACTGATAACCACACCATCTTTGGGAGATGTGTTATGCATTTTAGGAGGAGTCTCCAGCCAGAAAGGCTAGCGAGTGCAGCAAGCAAGTATCATTTATGTAGAAGACTTGTTTACTACATAGAATGTGTCGGCAGATAAGAACCATTTGGCCCATCTAGTCTAGATTTTACAAAAATGTTAAAGGGGTTCTGCACTTTCAACTGATCTATCCTCTGGATAGATCATCAGCTTCTGATCGGCGGGGGGTCTGACACCCAGGACCCCCACCAATCAGCTGTTTGAGAAGGCAGCAGCGCCACAGCCTTCTCACTGTTTACCGTCGGCCCACTGATGTAATGACTAGTGTGGGCAGGGCTAAGCTCCATTCAAGTGAACAGCTTAGCCACACCCACGCTAGTTGGTACTAGTCGTGATGTCAGTGGGCCGGCGGTAAACAGTGAGCAGGCTGTGGCACTGCTGCCTTCTCAAATAGCTGATCGGTGGGGGTCCTGGGCGTTGGACCCCCACCGATCAGAAGCTGATCTATCCAGAGGATAGATCAGTTAAATGAAAGTGCAGAACCCCTTTAAACATGCATTCAAAAGGTTGTCTGAGGAGTTGACATCTCTTTGAGGGAATGAAAAGAATCAAACTAAAGTCCAGAATTCAGTAGTAGAACTAAAGCATTTACCTCCTCAGCAATTCCACCTCGTATTATGGATTCTGATCCGGAAGAGGAACTTAATAATGAATGATATTCCAGATTTTGATTATTCATTGGAAAGGGGTTTTAGGCAGGGAAAATGCTAATTTCCTTCAGAGTAAAACAGAACAATTACTTAAAGGGGTTATCCCACTTTGCCTTTTCATACTTGCCTGCTGCCAGTGTGCCGTTCACTTCCTGGATTATGGCTTCATCTTGATTGAAGTCTTCTCCCAGCCAGGCTGCATGCGCCATGGTGACTTATTCCTGGCCGGCATGCGTGTTCACAGCTCTACTATTCTGGCCAGGAAGAAGTCACCATTGCATGCACGGCTGGGAGAAAATGAGTCTTCTGTGCAAGCGCAGCCACCAGGATTCCGGAGAAGAGGCCGTAACCAGGCGCCACCAAATGACAACAATGAGGTAAGTGGGGATGAATTTTATCCTAAACAGTGGGAATTTTTTAATATATTTATAAAAATTATCACTGTCAAATCAACAGTTAACACCTTTTAAAAGAGGATATGGGTCTCTTAAAGGACCCAATGGATTGTAAGGCAGATGGATTTCTTAAAGGGCTTCTGTCACCCCACTAAACTTTTCCATTTCATCCACCATGACGGCCCACAATGAGATTGACCCCTGTAGGGGCAGGAACACATAGTTTAAGTACCACCTCCTCAGTGCTTTCCTGCCCCTACAGGGGCCAACACGTGTAGATAGCACTCCTTCCAGGAGGATAGTAACTTTATTAGTTTACAGGCATCTCCTGCTGGCCTCCCGCAGCATGGGCTAAGGCTGGCTAGCATGGAGCAACAAGGACCCTCATCTTGGCTTATGCCATGTCCTGCAGTCCTTCCATACCTCCTTCCGGGAAGCAGTCGGGGGTGCTGGTTGCTTCCTCGCTCCAGGGCAGCAAAGAGTCTAAATCCAAAGTGAAGCTCTTAAAATGCTGTGCTTGTTCCAAGCTACTCCCTGAGCATTACAAAAAGAGGCTGTGCAAACCTTTTACAGCAGAAATATGGAAAGAAAAGCAACCAGATATTCTTTCTGAAATGAAAACCTTTATTGTGGATGAGATCAAGTCTGCTCCCGCTAGTAACCCCAACCCTCCTAAGAAACGCAAGCTATCCGTTATCTCCTCTTCTGATGGCGAGGATCTAGAGGTAGCCTCAGTCACCTCCAGCCAATTTCCTAATGAGGAACCCTTGTCAGACGGGGAAATTCTGGACGAAGATAAAAAATATTTCTTCTCAGCAGACGAGATGGATGAGTTACTAAGAGCTGTCAGGTCCACAATGGGAATTGAGGATGCCCCGTACTGTACAGGATGAAATGTTTGGGGGGGTCTTAGATCTAAAACTTCAATCGTCTTTCACATAAATGAGAACAGAGAGATGATAATGGAGGAGTGGTCAGACCCGGAGAAAAGATAAGGAGTTTAGGAATAGACTCTGTTTTGACCCAGCTGAATGCAAATTATATAATCAGACCCCTAAAGTCGACTTGCAGGTTGCCAAGGTAGTAAAGAAGACCGCTCTACCCTTTGAAGACTCCTCTCAATTGGGTGATCCTATGGATAGAAAGGCAGATGGGCTCCTAAAAAGATCCTGGGAATCAGCAATGTTCAGGGTGAAAACCAATATTGCAGCTACGTCCGGAGCCAGGGCTATGTATATATGGCTAGGAGAACTGGAAGAACACCTAAAAAACAAAAACTCCCAGAGAAGAGATCAGGGATTCTATCCCTCTCCTTCGTTCCACCACAGCATTCTTGGCTGATACTTTGGCAGAATCCATCCGTTTTTCAGCCAAAGAGGCTGCTCTTTCGAATGCAGCCCAGCAAGCATTGTGGATGAAGGCCTGGTCAGAGGACAAAGCAACCAAAGCCAAACTCTGTTCTATCCCTTTTTCTGGGGAATTGGTCTTCGGTCCCACTTTAGATAAAATCCTAGAGGGAGCAGTAGATAAAAAGAAGGGTTTTCCGGAGGACAAAGAATAAAAAAAAGAAGCCCTTTCGTCAGTTCCAGCCACAGCATAGATCTTACAGGGGGAAAGGAAAAACTGGCAGATGGAGCTATCCAAAAGGAGGAAGAGGCTTCATCCTCAACCCCCAGAATAGACAGAATAAACAGCAATGATGCCAGAGTAGGGGGGAGACTGATGAGTTTTTTTATCTTCCTGGAAACAGGTCACCTCAAATCCCTGGGTTCTAAACGTAGTCTCTCAAGGCTACACGATAGAATTCACGTCAGTCAGTCAGTCAGTCAGTCCGTCCTCCCCCCCCCCCCCCAAAAGAAGATTCTGCATCTCATCCTAGAGCAAAACAGAACTTCCAAAAATTTGGCAGGGCGTCCAGGACCTCTTAGAAGTAGGGGTAATTCAAAAAGGTCCCAATTCTAGAAGAAAGGAGAGGTTTTTATTTCAACCTCTTTCTAGTAAAGAAACCAGACCAATCCTTTCGTACTATGATAAACTTAAAACCCTTAAACAGGTCCATTCTATACAGGAAGTTCAGGATGGAAACCATCCCATCCACAATTCCACTGATCCAGAAAGGGGCGTTTATGTCGTCAATCGACCTCAAAGACGCATACTACCATGTCCCTATTCATCATCTCTCCCAGAAATACTTAAGATTCGCTCTAAAAGGGTCGGACGGCTCGATCCATTACTTTCGATATGTCGCCCTTCCTTTCGGCATCTCCTCAGCACCCAGGGTCTTCACAAAGGTTGTGGTAGAGATGGTGGCCTATCTTCGTCAGGAAGGCATAACAATTATCCCATATCTCGACGATTTCTTAATTCTGGGCAAAACAGAAACCGAAAATCTGTCAGCAACTCAGAGATTCTCTGAATTTCTAAAAGATCTCGGTTGGATCATAAATATAAAAAAATCAGCTCTTATTCCATCCAGAAAAATAAGGTTCCTGGGTGTAGAACTGGACTCATCCCTGTTAAAAAACCTTTCTTCCCCAGGACAAAGCTGCAGCGCTGATAGAAAAAATCTGAATGTTCCAGAGTGCTCGCAATTGCTCCATCAGAAAGGCCATGAGTATTCTTGGAAGTCTAACCGCCTGCATTCCCTCAGTTGCCTGGTCCCAAGGCCACACAAGGGTAATCCAGAGTTGGATTCTGAGTATATGGGACGGAAAGCAGGTAAGCTTAGACAGAAGTTCTCGGATTCCACAGTCTGTAAAGACAGATCTAAATTGGTAGAAGGTAAAAAGAAGACTGCTTGGAGGTCTACAGTGGCAGAACCATCCGGCTGTTCAAGTAATTACGGACGCAAGTCTCGGAGGCTGGGGAGCAAAAATAGAAGACCATCTTCTGCAAGGTACCTGGCCAGCAGATATAAGGTCCTCGTGGCGTTAACAAAAGGAGAGGACCTATTAAGAGGGCGACACTTAAAGATAATGTCCGACAATACCACAACGGTGGCATATCTGCGAAACCAAGGAGGGACAAGGTCACGTCTTCTGGGTGCGGTAGCAAAAAGAATCTTCTCCTGGGCCGAAGAGAACACCTTATCACTCTCCGCCATCCACCTAAAGGGTTGCGAAAACACAGTAGCAGACTACCTGAGCAGAGAGAGAATAGATCCAGGAGAATGGTCTCTGAACAGGAGTATCTTCCAAAGGATCTCAGAAAGATGGGGCCAACCGACTTATTCGCCTCCAGAAAAAAATATGCAGGTAGAACGTTTTTGCTCCCTAAACCTAGAGGACGGACCATGGGCAATAGATGCTCTGTCAATACATTGGAAATGGAAACTAGCCTACACTTTTCCCCCCAATACCTCTATTACCTTGGGTTATCCAGAAGCTCCTAGGAGAACCAACTACTCTCATCCTAATAGCCCCTCTATGGCCAAAGAGGAGTTGGTTCTCTACTCTAAAACAGCTATCGCTGGAAAAACCGTGGGAGATTCCTTTCCAGAGGGACATTCTAGTCCAGGGCCCTCTTCTTCATCCGGACCCAGGAATATTCAAACTGGCAGCCTGGATCCTGAGAGCGAGACGTTAAGAAGTAGGGGCCTTTCGGAAAAAGGTGACTTCTTCCATCTACCTAAAGATCTGGAAAAGATACTGTTCTTGGTTAGGAGTTGATCGCCCGGACACCTCCTCTCCTCCCATCAACAAAATTTTAGACTTCCTACAGTGCGGCCTGGAATTAGGCCTGAGACCTAGTACTCTGAAAGTCCAAATTTCAGCTCTCAGCTCCTTCTACGACTGCAGCCTAGCCAATCACAGATGGATCAGGAGGTTCATTAGAGCTGTTTCAAGATTGAGACCCTCTCTGAGATCTAGAGCTCCAACTTGGGACTTAAACATCGTCCTAGAAGGCCTAACAAAACCTCCCTTTGTACCACTGTCTGAGATCTCTTTAAAACACCTTTCCCTGAAGACAGCTTTTCTGATTGCAATTACCTCAGCCAGACGTATTGGAGAGATTCAGGCCCTTTCTTGTAGGGAACCATATCTCCAAATCAGCAAAGATCACATCCGTCTAACACTCGACCCAGGTTTCCTAAAGTAGTCTCATCTTTCCACTGGGACCAGGAAATTTTCCTACCCTCTATCCCTGAGTCCGAGTATACAGGGTCTAGTGATGAGATACATCTTTTAGACGTTAGGGATACTGTAATTCATTACCTTGATTCTACCAAAGCCTTTAGGATAGATAATCTCCTAATTCAATTTTCAGGAAGAAATAAGGGAAAGAAGTTAGCTAGATCCTCCATAGCCAGATGGATCAGATCCACCATCGAATGTTGCTACAGGATTCAGGGCAAGCCCAGTCCTGGTAATGTTAAGGCCCACTCTACTAGGGCCACTGCCTCCTCTTGGGTTGAAAAAGGAGGTGTCTCGCTTGACCAGATTTATAAGGCTGCAACCTGGTCAAGCGCTAATACTTTTGTAAGACACTATCGTCTTAATCTTCCGGACTCGAATGAAGCTCTTTTCGGCCGGAGGGTTTTACAGGCGATATCCCCACCCACTTAGTCATCTGATATATCTCATTGTAGGCCATTTCCTTGAATCCACTATGACCGCCCATACTATGAGACATGGTCAGGGGAGTTAGCACATCGGCTGTGTGGGATTTCCTGTGAATTAGATTTTCTTTTCAGTACAAATTTAGACAACCTCCTGGCCAAAGTTGCAGATGATAACTGGTCCTTCCTCAACCCCATACAAAGCCACGTAGAATTTTTTTTCTGAAGAACAGAAAAAAGGAGAGGGGCAGAAAAAGTAATTCGAGATTTCCAACAGGAAAATCTAGGGGGTCCTTATTTGGAGGGATAGGAGACTGATAAAAAAAAAATCCTCTTCTCACTTCCTGGTCCTGTCAAAGTAGAAAAGGCGCAGCAGTTGCTGAGAGAGCAGAGCGTGTAAATAGCTCCTAGGGGCTCATTTGCATATATTAAAACTTTGTTTTATTCAGCAATGCGGGCACATGTGAACATGGGACTAGGGCTGTAGTAAAAGATTATTTTAGAAATCAAGTATTTTATTGATTATTTTTTACGATTAAATAGAGTAATCTAATAAGGGGACTTTCACACTAGCGTTTTTCTTTTTCGATGTCGAGTTCCGTCCTAGGGGCTCAATACCTGAAACATAGGGTATAGGGGCTCAATACCTGAAACAAACTGATCAGTTTTATCCTAATGCATTCTAAATGGAGAGCAGTCCGTTCAGGATGCATCAGTTTAGTCCCTCTTACGTTTTTTGGCCGGAGAAAATATCACAGCATGCTGCAGTTTTCTCTCCGCCCGAAAATCCCAAACACTTGCTGGAATGCCGATTCCAGCATTAATTTCCATTGAAATGTATTAGTGCCAGATCCGGCATCAAGTGATCCGGCAAAACGGATCCGGTTTTCCGGTCTGCGCATGCGCAGACCTCTAAAAATGGAAAAAATAAATAAATACTGGATCAGTTTTTCCCGGAGGGACGGATCTGGTACTTCAATGCATTTGTCAGACAGATCCGGATGCTGATCCATTTGCGTCAGAATTGCCGGATCCAGCAGGCAGTTCTGGCGACGGAACTGCCTGCCGGAATCCTCTGTCACAAGTGTGAAAGTACCCTAAGAAAACATGAATTAATAGACTGTTTTCCTTTATAAAAACTCATCAGACCCCCTGCCATCAGTCCCCAACACCCTTTCCCCTTGTGCGATCAGTTCCCCCCCCAGTGCCTTCAGCACTTCCTTGCCCCAGTGCCACCAGCTTGCCCCGTAGTGCCGACTGCCACAAGCTTGCGCCCCCAACTGCCCTACAGTGCCACCAGCTTGGGCCACCATCTCCCCCTCCTAGCCATGTCCCCAGCAACAGTACTTACCTTTCCTGTAGGGGTGCCGCTCCACAGCTACTCCATCTTCTCTGCGTGCTGCACTGACGTTACACATGACGTCACACAGTGTCGGGGTCATAGTGCACGCACTATTACCAGACGATGTCTCAGGAAGAAGGTGCGGGCCGGCGGGTGACCACGAAGCGGTAAGTAATAGTAAGCGCTTCACTCCCGCTCCATGGTCACATGACACAAACGAATCCTTCGAATTTGCATCAAGAATTTTTTTGTGTCGAATTACTCGATTAAATCGAGTAATCGTGTCAGCCCTAAATGGCACCAAACACAGATGTCTTCAGATGCCAAGCACACATGCAACAGGTCAGCCAGTGTCATAGGTACAAATCTGCTGACCGATGCCCTTTAAGCAGTTTATTTTTATTTTAACAGGACTTTACTTTCAATTTGGTCCCCCGACGCTGATAAAGAGGGGTCAGGAGTTGCTGTATTTCTAAACATCCACAGTACAGTCCTACTTCTACAGTAGTCTGAAATCCCCATCAATGCTAGCTTTTCACTGTCTAGAACTAGAGCTCACTTCCATTGCGGAACACGTTCCAGAGGCATCTAAAACCTTACCCTTCTGTATATTCCGCTTGTAGAAGACCCAGGTACGCCTCCCATTTGTTTCCGACCACCTTCCCACAAGTGAAGCATCTGACTGGTATAATCATGTTGCACTAGTGGATAAAAACAAGTGTTATCACATATCTATGCAGGAAAAGGCAACAAAAAACATCTTGCAGCTTAGGCTACTTTCACACTTGCGTTAGGAGCGGATCAGTCTGGTGTCTGCACAGACGGATCCGCTCCTATAATGCAAACGCTTGCATCCGTTCAGAACGGATCAGTTTGCATAACTGTTTATTTCAGATCTGATTTTTCACTTCGGAAAACTCAGATCCGACAGTATATTCTAAACACAGAAGTGTTCCCATAGTGATGGGGACGCTTCAAGTTAGAATATACTGAGAACTGTGTACATGACTGCCCCCTGCAGACCCCTTCCCCCTCCTGTATTTAACTTATTGGTGGCCAGTGCGGCCCCCCCTCCCTCCCCAGTATTAATTGTAACCAGTGCGGCCCCCCTCCCTCTATATTCATCGGTGGCCAGTGCGGATTCCCAGTATTAAATATGACCAGTGCGGCCTCCCCCTCCCTCCCTCCCCAGTATTAAATATGACCAGTGCGGCCCCCCTCCCTCTATATTCATTGGTGGCCGGCCAGTGCGGATTCCAAGTATTGTGACCAGTGCGGCCTCCCCTCTCCCCCCCCCCTCTAATTAAAATCACCCCCCCCCCCCCCCCAATCATTGATGGCAGCGGAGAGTACCGATTGGAGTCCCAGTTTAAATCGGTTACCATGGCAGCCAAGATGCTATTGCAGTCTTGGCTGCCATGGTTACTTGGCAATAAATACAAGCATTATACTTATCTGAAGAGTTGCGATGTCTGTGTCCGGCCGGGAGCTCCTCCTACTGGTAAGTGAAAGGTCTGTGCGGCGCATTGCCTATAGCACAGACCTGTCACTTACCAGTAGGAGGAGCTCCCGGCTGGTCAGACATCGCAGCTCTTCAGGTAAGTATAATGCTTGTATTTATTGCTAAGTAACCATGGCAGCCAAGACTGCAATAGCGTCTTGGCTGCCATGGTAACCGATCGGAGCCCCAGCAATTTAAACTGGGACTCCAATCGGTACTCTCCGCTGCCACCAATGATTGGGGGGGTGGGGTGATTTTAATTGGGGGGGGGGGGGGGGGAGAGGGGAGGCCGCACTGGTCATAATACTTGGAATCCGCACTGGCCACCAATAAATATAGAGGGAGGGGGAGGCCGCACTGGTCATATTTAATACTGGGAATCCGCACTGGCCACCGAAGAATATAGAGGGAGGGGGGCCGCACTGGCTACAATTAATACTGGGGAGGGAGGGGGGGCCGCACTGGTCATATTGAATACTAGGGAGGGAGGGAGGGGGAGGCCGCACTGGTCATATTTAATACTGGGAATCCGCACTGGCCACCGAAGAATATAGAGGGAGGGGGGCCGCACTGGCTACAATTAATACTGGGGAGGGAGGGGGGGCCGCACTGGTCATATTTAATACTGGGAATCCGCACTGGCCACCGATGAATATAGAGGGAGGGGGGCCGCACTGGCTACAATTAATACTGGGGAGGGAGGGGGGGCCGCACTGGCCACCAATAAGTTAATTACAGGAGGAGGGGGGGGGGTCTGCCCCCTGCATCTGCCAGGCAGCAGGGGGCAGTCATGTACACAGTTCTCAGTATATTCTAACATGAAGCGTCCCCATCACCATGGGAACGCCTCTGTGTTAGAATATACTGTCGGATCTGAGTTTTACGATGTAACTCAAATCAGATGGTATATTCTAACATAGAGGCGTTCCCATGGTGATGGGGACGCTTCAAGTTAAAATATACCATCGGATCGGAGAAAACTCCGATCCGATGGTATATTAATAGGGCCTCCTGACTTTACATTGAAAGTCAATGGGGGACGGATCCGTTTGAAATTGCACCATATTGTGTCAACGTCAAACGGATCCGTCCCCATTGACTTGCATTGTATGTCTGGACGGATCCGTTTGGCTCCGCACAGCCAGGCGGACATGAAAACGCTGCAAGCTGCGTTCGGGTGTCCGCCTGCTGAGCGGAGCGGAGGCCAAACGGTGCCAAACTGATGCATTCTGAGCGGATCCGCATCCACTCAGAATGCATTGGGGCTGTACGGATCCGTTCGGGGCCGCTTGTGAGAGCCTTCAAACGGAACTCACAAGCGGAGCCCCGAACGCTAGTGTGAAAGTAGCCTTAGTGTAGAAAAAACTACTGTGGGGACTCGCTCTGGTAGACCAGATTAGTGGACGCAGTATAGAGTTAACAACAAGTTCTTTGGATCAAATAGTTCAGTGTTTTATTCACACTTTAGGCAAGTGACAAAACAACCAAGCATGGGTAATTGTTATTGTTCCTTTGTATGTGTTTGATACAATTGTTGCACTTGTACTTTATTCTATTGTTTCTTTATATAAGTATGTGAACATTTTTGAACTTTGTATCCGCTGTAGCTTCCTCCAGTTGATGTCGCCTTTCCCTGCGCTAATGTTTTTTAATTATGTATTGAATCATGTAATAAAATTTATATTGATTTGTAAGCGGTCTGGTATTGCTTTGTAGGTACAGGGCTCCAGATGGCGACCAAAACAGTCGCCAATGTGCCTTAAAATTTGCAGATGGCGACAAGACTTTTTAGTCTTGTCGCCATTTGTGACTGTACCGCCACGATCCCACGCAGCCTATGTTCTCTTCAGTAGCACAGCACAGTCAGTGGAGAAGGAAGGAGTCCCTCCCTCTCCACTGTGACGCGGCCGCCACTACCACCAATGGGGAAAGAGCAGGGAGGAGGAGGGGAGGAGCTGTCGCCACTGCGCCACCAATGAATGTAAAAGGCAGCGGTATCACAGACCCGGCACCCGGCCTCAATAACAGGGCATGCGATCTGCAGTAATTAACCCCTCAGGTGCCACAGATCGCATGCCCTGTTATTGAGGCCGGGTGCCGGGTCTGTTATACCGCTGCCGACAGGAGTTAAAGAGGACCTTTCATGGGTCCAAAGAATATTAACTTATTAGTAGTAGGTTACATAGAGCAGCGCCCAGGGATCCAAGTGCACTTACTATTAGTCCTGGGCGCCGCTCCGTTCACCCGCTGTGGCCCCCGGTAATTTCAACATTCAGATCAAGGAGGAGGAGACGCCAGTGTCTGTCCTTCCCCCTGACAGCAGCGCTGACCAATCACAGCGCAGAGAGAGGGAGTTGCTTTTTTCTCTCTGCGCTGTGATTGGTCAGCGCTGCTGTCAGGGGGAAGGACAGACACTGGCGTCGTCTCCTCCTTGCTCTGAATGTTGAAATTACCGGGGGCCACAGCGGGTGAACGGAGCGGCGCCCAGGACTAATAGTAAGTGCACTTAGATCCCTGGGCACCGCTCTATGCAGCCTACTACTAATAAGTTAATATTCTTTGGACCCACGAAAGGTCCTCTTTAATTACATTCATTGGTGATGCAGTGCGCCCCCCCAAAGCCTCATCCCCCCCCATTATCACTGGCCACAAGTCCCCCCCCCCCCATTATCACTGGCCACAAGTCCCGTCCCCCTCCCATTGTTATATGGTGGCCACAGGGCCCCATCCACTCCATTGGTGGCAGTGGCAGATTACACTGCTGGGGCTCAGATCGTTATCATGGCAGCCAGGACGCTACTGGAGTCCTGGCTGCCATGTTCAGGTCCCTGTTGCTGTGTGCACAGAGCAGCAGGGAGATGTGTGAGATCCTATTCACCCTGATAGAGATCTATCAGGGTGAATAGCACAAGGGATGAAAAGATCCAGGTTCTAGTCCTAAGGGAAGAAATGGTTATTAAATAAAAAGTTAAAACAAAAAAAAACACCAAAATACTAAAAGTTTAAATGGCCCCCTTCCCAGTTTTACATATAAAATTTACAAACAATAAAGAATTAACATATTACATAATCGCCACGTCCCAAAAAGTGTGAGCTATTAAAATATAAAAAAATATTTCCGCTCCGTGAAGGCCGTAACTCTAAACCACACAATTCGCCATTTTTTGTCACCTTGTCCCCCAGAAGATGTCCCTGGATGTGAGAGGTATGTGGTGCTGTTTTCTCCTATATGTAGTGCTGGCTCACTACTGTGACCTGCGTCTCATCTTCTCAAAGTCCTTTTTTTTTTAAATTATATGCATTTTAATTTTTTTAATTATATGCATTTTAAATTTGGCGACTAAAAAAAATGTAATTTGGCTCCTAAATTTTTTAGTTTAGTTGGGTTCCTGGTCTGAGGTAGTTATTTAAGTGACAAAACAAGCAGTCATAAGCAAACAAAAAAAGTCACCTTGCGGTGTTGGTGGTAATTCACACCATGCAGCAATTCTGCCTCAAAGAGTCCTTGACCATAACAGCACCAACCTGTTTTCACACTAAACTTGTATCCAGACAAGGCTCCTAGATCCCAACGCAGAGACTCAGCTGATGAGACCAGCTGCCTATTTATGGACAGCCAGGTGCTGCCAAAACCCGGATCGGCACACTACTCACAAAAAGTTAGGGATATTTGGCTTGTGGGTGAAATTTCAGGATGAACCTAAAATGCACTCTAACCTTTACAGGTGAACTTAATGTGACCTTCTCTAAACCTTTCAATGCACATTTCCAATTTGAGGCAGACTTGTTAAGCGCTCATTTGCACCCCTTTCTTCCTATTTAAGTGCTTAGCACCTAAGTCTCCGTGTTTAATGAGGAAGAGGGCAAGAAGGGCCAGGAAACCCATTGTCCCCATAAAAGCTAATCAATTATGCAGATGACATGTAAATACATATAATGTATACAGGCACCTTTGTCTAACCTTCACCAAGAGATTTGCCAGAATGTTGAAGCCATCACCACACATAAAAAGATAATAGCACCGCATATACCGTACTTCTATAAAACTGCCCTTCTCCTTTTCATGTCATCGTATACACGGTTGAGTCATATTATTATGACCACTTCCTACTTTCAATGTCAGCACTGTAGCTCATGAAGGAAGTCACGTGTGGTGAGCTGGGTTGGTGGGTATATAAGGTGTGCGATAGGCTGTCTACTCACATACCCCTTGTTGCAGTCATGGCTATTTATCAGATTTGCAAAAAGGGATAATTACTGGCTTTCAGGCCAAAGGTGGCAGTATTTCTGAAACTGCAGTTTGTGAACTGTTTGTGTGCTGCAGTGGTGACAGTGTATCGTGAGTGGACAAATGGCACCATTGTGAATAAACATGAAAACTGAGGAGCACCACGTGTCGCTGATGTAAGAGGTGAACGTCCGCTAGGAAGGTGCGCAAAGCTGGACAGACACACTACAGAGGAGCAGCTCCTCAGCAAAATGAACCAGGGAGCAACTGTCACGAGCGTGTCATGACCTATTGCTGACCCTGTTGTACCTGGTTACACACTCAGTTTCTCAAGAGATCGCTCCATGAGCTAGTGGGTGAGAATAGATTCCGGTCCAGGTTTTCCTGCTTTGGTTTGCAATCCTTTTTGTCCCATTTAGGAATCTGTAGCTTTTCCTTTCAGCTCTTCTGTGTCAGCCACTCCCAGCTACTATATATTCTCCCTTTCTGCTTTCCTTGTTGCCAGATATAGACCTTCTTTCCAGATCTTCTACGCTGACCTCAGGTGGAGTTGGAACAACTGTTGCTGTGGAGCTGTTGGAACTGGTGCTGTCGGATCTCTGCTTTTCTCCTGTTGCTGTTGTATTCCTTTGGGGATTGTTTATTTTGTTTGTGTCGTTTACCCTTTCCCTGTAGTTACTTACTCTAAGGGTCCATTCACACGTGTGTGTTTTGCGGATAAGAATAGGACATGTTCTATTTTTTTCGGGAACGGAAGTGCAGATCTGCAATTCTGGATCCGGGGCAGCACATCGTGCGGCCCCATAGAAATTAATGGGCCCGAATTTCGGACGTGTGAATGGGGCCTAAGTGTCAGTGGTGAGGACTTGTGCTCCCATCGCCCTACTCACTACCTAGGGCTTATTTCAGGGTAAGCCAGGAACGAGGCACGTGATCGGCGTAGTGGTTAGCAGTCCATCTAGGAACGTCAGGGCAATCAGGTGCCAGTGGCAGGTGAGCTAGGGGTCACCACTCTTCCCTCTCCCTAGTGGAAGGGTACTCCTCTTCCCTCCCCTCTGCGCCACACATCTGTTACCTGCCATATCAGACATGATAGCAAACAGACATGTGTCTAAAACTAGTTCAGCAAACCGTACTGTGTAGGAGGTTTGGAAGCAGATGGTTGGTCATCGCACCTCTGCTAAAAAATTACGTTGAATTGGCAGAAAAGGTTTCAATTTACGTGGAAATATTAGAAGTCAATCTCTGCTAACTGGTGGGGGTTTCCTTCTCTGACGAGTCACATTTTCTGGGTTGATAAATATCTGAGAACAAATACCCTGCAGCCATTGCTAGAAGAACACAAGCTGGTGGTGGCAGCGTTATGGGCTGGGGAATATTTTGATGGCATTCTCTGGGCCCACTCATCCACGTGGAAGGCAATCTCAACCGATTTGGGTATGAATCCATCCTTGCAGATCACGTACACCCATACATGCCGATTGTCTTCCCTGGGGCTGAAGCAACTTTCAGCAAGACAATGCTAGAAATGTCCGACATTGGTTGGAAGAGCATGACAAGACTTCCAAGTACTACCCTGGCCCATAATTCCCTTGACTTGAACCCAATTGAGAATCTGTGAAACTACCTTGATCATCATGTTCACTCTATGTATCCTCCCCACACATCCTACAGCAGCTGTGAGATGCACTGCAGTCAAGCATGGCTCCAGATACCTGTGACAACCTACCAGGACCTTATTGACTCCCAGCCCGTCTAGCTGCTGCCTGTGCTGAACGCAGCGGTTACTCTGGATATTAGCTGGTGGTCATAATAATGTGACTCAGCTGTGTATTTTTGTTAAGTCTTTTCTAGGAGCTTTATAGGTAGTCATTTCATGTGACGTTTTAGCACTCTGCTGGGATTTACACTAGGGAGATAACAGTATCAAGCCTTAGGCCTCTTGCACGCGAACGTATGCGGTCCCCAATGCACGGGCAATGTCTGTGCGGCGGCCGGGACGTAACAAGACCCACTGAGCTTGAATGGGTCAGTGATCTGTCCGCACCGCAAAAAAATAGAACAAGTTCTATTTTTTTGCGGTGCGGAGGCACGGACAGAAACACCACGGAAGCACTCCGTAGTGATTCTGTGGGGTTCCAATCTGACCCAAGTGAATGGGTCCGCATCCGTGATGCGGAGTGCACACGGGCCAGTGACCTTGTATTGCGGGCCGTAATACAGCCACACAACATTCGTATGCAAGAGGCCTTATCCATTTACTTCAATGAGGCAAAAAGAATAAACTCTGAACTTTGTTTGTTACAATTTTTTGGGAGGAGGCAACAACATAGTCTACCACACCAATGTGTCTTGCAAAAAAGACATACAAAGATAGAAAGCGATCTAACAAAGTGAAAAATTCTCAAGGGATTTTTTGGGGCCATATGGAGACATTTTCTCTGTTTTGGAGACTGGGCATCCGGGAAAAAGAAAAAAAAAACTGTGTTTAATCAGTTATACGTTAGATAAGGTCTGGAATAAAGCTAAAAAGATATTGGGTGTAAGTAGCCCCACACTTTTTACTCCCCTTTGGCACAATTACAACTTAAAAAAGTTTAGATTAATTGAAGATTATAAGTATTGGTATTCACGGGGCATTAACCGTTTAAGCCAAATAATATCTCACGGACACATCATCTCTTTTGATGATTTAATAAAAGGTATAAATGTCACTTTTCTAGATAGATATAGATATGCACAAATTAGACATGCATACACAAACACCCAGGAGAAAGACTCCCTGATCATTAGGGGAAACTCCTTCTTAGATTATTGTTTCAAATTTCGGGATACACAACTCACTCTCTCACAAATGTATCGTAGATTTAGGGACTGCTTAGGAGAAATAACATTCAAAAGCGAGGAAGGATGGGAAACTGAATTAGGTAAAGGTAGATCTATTGATTGGGATATAGTATATCGTAATATAAAAAAGGCATCGATATCTCCCAAATATAGATTAATCCAGTTCAGGATTGTACATCGCCTGTATAAGGCTACTTTCCGCCTGCTGAGCGGAGCAGAGGACAAACGCTGCCAGACTGATGCATTCTGAGCGGATCCTTATCCACTCAGAATGCATTAGGGCAGTACGGATCCGTTCGGGGCCGCTTGTGAGAGCCTTCAAACGGAACTCACAAGCGGAGCCCCGAACTCAAGTGTGAAAGTAGCCTTACTCCCCTGTCTTCCTTGCTAAAATATATAGGGAAAGAAGGGACACGTGTTGGAAATGCCCGGCTGGAAATGCTGGTCTAGGTCACTTGTTATGGGACTGCCCAGAAATAAATAGATTCTGGACTAGAATCTACGAAGACCTATACAGTAGACATAAGATTAAACTGAAACATTGTTTTATGCAGGCAATATTAGTTTTTTTTTTTACCCAAACAGATTTAACGCCCTACCAGATCAGAATCTCTTTGGAGAGCTTCACAGTTGCAAAGGCCCTGATTCTTAAATATTGGGGTACTAAAAATAGCCCTACTTATTCTGAGTGGAAGGCCCACATAGACACTATTGAAGCTTACAGAAGAATCGTACGAAATGTAGAGTAGCCCTGGAAGGGGCAGGTTTTCTTCCTTTTTTGACGTGCTTTCCTTTTTTGCTCCAAAGAGCTTGGCTATTTGTGGTATGTGGAGATACCACGAGTAGCAACAGGATATGACGGGTCCCGTCGCAGTGAATCAAGGGGTGGGTATAAAAGGGTCAAGTATGCGAACTGGTGTATGATTACCTGTGTTTTCTGTTTATATGCTATATTTGTAATTGAGTTCACATTTTGGTCCAGAAAATAAAGAATTTATTTATAAAAAAATAAATAAAAAAAAAGTGAAAAATTTAAACTTCTGTATTCCTTGCTTAGGGGAACAGATCCAACAAAGAACAAGTTTGAATACTGTTTTTGAGTACACACATACAGTGCCTTGAAAATGTATTCATACTAGGGGTGGGCAATATAAACGATATACAATATGAACTATATACATTTGCGATAGATGACCACAGAGCGGTAGTGAATTGAAGAAGCTTCTCACTCACCGCTCCGTGGCCTCCCATCTCTGCACCGCGCTGCACTGGCCAGAGCCTTGCGTGCAAACGTCAGCGTGCTGGCTGACGCCGTGTGTGATGTCAGGTCCCTCCCAAGACTCCATCAGCCAGCCGCGCACCCTGCAGAAAAGGTAAGTATATTAGCAGGCTCCCGAATCTACCAGGGGGTGGTGGATGGCTACGGCATGGGGCTGATGGTGCTGGCTGGGGAACATGGATGATTGCGAATAGCAGTGGCATCATGGGGCTGATGGCGCTGGCTGGGGGACATGATAATGGTGGCAATGGCATGGGGCGGATGGCGCTGGATGGGGGACATGGATGATATGGCAATGGTATTGGGCTGATGGCGCTGGATGGTGGACATGGATGATTGCAAATAGCAATGGCATGGGGCTGATGATGCTGGATGGGCGACATGGATGATGGAAAATGGCAATGGCATGGGGCTGATAAATAAAAATATTGTTTTCCTAAAGCAATAATATATAATATAGAAAATAATATATTGCGATATATCGTTATATCGCAGATGCTTCAAATTATATAGCAATATAGATTGTAGGCCATATCGCCCAGCCCTAATTCATACCCCTTGAACTTTTCCACATTTATTCCCATTACACCCACAAACTTAAATATATTTTATTGGGATTTTATGTGAAGAAAATGGTACATGGTTATAAAAATCAGAAAAGTGTGGCTTGCATTTGTATTCAGCCCCCTGTACTCTTGATACCCCTAAATAAAAAACATTATGATCGTGTAACAGCGGCTGCTGTACCCCGCTGTTCCCCCGCTTACCGCTGTGGACCTGGGCGCCGTGCTCATCGATGATCCTTCCGTCCACAGCTGCAGTCCTGGGCTCTGTCGCTGTACGTGCTGTGGATTACGCTCTACAGGTTCCACTAAGCCCACACATGCTTGCTGCTGGTTACTGGTAATACTGCACTGGGGGCGGCACCCATCACTCCCTGGGCTGCATGGGTTGGGTCATGTGACCTCGCTGACCAACCCTGGCTCTCCTGCAGGTACTAAAGTGTCTCAGCCCCCTTCCCCGATACCTCAGTGTCAAGGTCCTTGTGTTTGCCAAGTTCCTGATACTCATGTGTGCTCCTGACTTATACTTCGTTCCTGGATTCTGCTACTCGTCTGATCCCTGCCTGCTTGCCTTGACTCTCCTGTTGCCGACCCGGATTGCCTGACCTGTACCTGTGCCGCCTGCCCTGACCTTTTGCCTGTCTGACTACGCCTCCGCTTCATCCTTCGGTCCTGCATCGTTGCTCCTGGTAACGACCACGCCTGCCTGACTATGCTTGTTCTTCTGGTACCTACTCGGGTATCTCCTGGTCCGCCTGGTCCAGCTGCCTTGTGTGCCTAGCCTCCTCAAGAGGTAGCAACCTGGTGTTCCCCTTGGGAGAGTCTATCCCCACCATCAGGGGTACTGTGAAGAATTGAGGTTAGACAACGCCCTTAGAGGAGGTGGGACATGTGGCACAGTGGGTTCACATCCACTGGTTCGTGACAGATCAATTGCCTTAAGAAGTCACTAATTAATAAATAGATAAAGAGTAGTAGGGCACACCTACACTTGGTTACACATGGAGACCTACTAATTTAACAATGTATATTTATTGTATTGCATGTAAAACACTATAATAAAACATACAGCATAAAATCTCTATAAAACTTTTGATATGTTACACATAAGCTGCAGTCTTGGCTTGTGTTATGATTGACTTGAAATCAGCAGCAATATTATCCAATACCGTCACCAACCTGGCTGGTATCGAGGTAGAATGTGTATAACAGATTAAATGTATAATTTCCTTGTATGCAATGGTCTTTTGGTACCCGACCTCTCTTTCGTGTTATATTGCATCGATTGCATATACTATTGGAAAAAGTACATTTACTATTGGAAAAAGTACATTTATGGCACTGTAGGATTTGTATTGTAACTCCTCCCCGAATTCACAATTTGTGGATTACTATTTCATAATCCTCCCCATTTTAGATAGTCTATAGTGACTTGTATAATTTTTCTGCTATTGTTGTCTACATTTGTATTCAGCGTTGAGTTTACTCACTGTTTCGCTGGATTTGCCGGGCTCGCTGCGTATACCATGGCGTCACGTGTTGCCTGTTCGCGAGCAGTGGTCCGGACTCCAGAGATGTTTTCAGCGAGTATGTCGTATATCGGGCTTGGGGATCTTCAGTGAATAGATACGGATGTGCCGGTACAGTGGGTCCCTGGTAACGATCTTGTAAATGCGATCAATTTAGAGCAGGACCAGACCTCACTGAATGCGTAGTCTTTCGGCGTTCCACGTGTCAATAGAGTCACCGATCCCTCTCCCTGTTGATTTTCTGAAGCGCTTCAGTTTTCAAGTTGTAAATTGGTGAGGTTACTGGGTTTATTTCATGAGAGTTCTTTGCCATTTACCATATGCGTTTCGGCATTAACTACGACTCCTTCCTCAGGACCACTGGCAAAGAACTCTCATGAAATAAACAAGTAGATATGTCATCCTACAGGCTAACATTAGAGGGTTGCAATATTTGATCATTGGACTATATATCCCGCCCCCTTTCAATAGAGATGTTCTAGATACCATTATGGGTAAGATCATGTTGTTATTTCCAGCCACGCAGTTTATCATAATGGGAGATTGTAATGCTACTCTAGACCAGTTTAAAGACAGACTAGCTCCTCAGATCTCACATAACAAGTCACTTTCTAATTAGGCCCAGGCTCACGATCTAACGGAGGTGTAGCGACACCTACACCCTACAGCTACCCAATTTTCATGTTACTCGGCATCTAAAAGTTCTCTTTCTCGTATAGATTTAGCCTTTATATCTAGGGACCTATTGCCGCAGGTCAGATCTTGTGATTACCTACCTAGGGGAATCTCTGATCATGCCCCCCTCTTATTGATTCTGTCCCAACCTTTGACCCCCCTGAGAAGAGGTGGCGTTTGAACCCAATGTGGCTCGATGTTTTACCAGTTGTGAGTGACAACTATGAAACTATCAATCATTACTGGACAGATAATGAGGGGTCTTCGAACCCTCTAATAGAATGGGATGCTTTCAAATCCGTAATGAGGGGAGCATTAATCCGCGCAATAGCGACTCATAGGAAAGAACTATGTATAACACGTAATAGGCTCGAGAAGGAACACGAATATTCCATGGATCCAAGTAGTGAGAGGCAAGAGAAGTGGATGGAGGTGCAGAGCCTATTTATAAAACACCAAAAAAGTAATTATCATGAATATCTCGCATAGAGTTAATCATATATTACCTTAAATGCTCAAAAAGCATCCACACAGAGAATTATTATACTCAATAAATTCCTTTATTAGACATCCATCAACGGTATATCATTAAAAACATAAAGACAGCAATTATGGGAACACAACGGTGTTACAAATAAATGTATAAAAACAGAGTTCCAGACCAAAACGGGACTAGTATCCCCCCCATGCACACTTGGGGCAGTCAGCTTAGTGGGGCACATATAGCAAAATGCACCCAGAGCATACATGGTAAAACACTACAACCAATTAAGGAAGTGTGAGCCTGAGTGCAGCCCTCACAAGGCAGAGACTGCAGGGGGAGAAAAACATTATTAAAGTGCACAAATCAACTTCCTTACTGACCCTGGTCTGAAGGAAGTTGATTTCCGGCTGAATGATATAAGCTGAACTCTAAACAACTTAGCGCCAGACTAGGGAAGCTTTTCGGAAGTGCTTTTGAACAGGGTTCGTTGCCCCCCCCCCCTCATTCTTGGAAGCAACTATTGCAGTGATTCATAAACCTCCAGACCAATGCAATTCCTACCGACCCATCTCGCTCTTAAATCTTGACGTGAAGATACTTGCAAAAATACTAGCTTTACGTCTAATGGGAGTAGATCAATCAGGTTTCATGCCCGGGAAAACTTTCCTTATATGCTGACGACATGTTGGTGCACTTGGCGGACCCTGGGAGTTCACTAGTTGCCCTTCTAGACATTAGACATTTTTCAGGCCTCCGTGTAAACTGGGCTAAGTCTAGTATTTCACATGATATTGGGTTAGAATCCTCGGGTTTCTTTTGACAAACTAGAAACTTGCCATCGTATTTGGTGGACTTACTGATGAGATTATTAGATTGCATATTGAGGCACAATTATTTTTTTATTTAAAGATCACCATTACCTACAATTGCGTGGGGTGGCGATGGGTGCAACGCGTGCGCCATTCTACGCAAACTTGTTTTTAGGTAATTGGGAATGACAATGAGTAAAAGCATCCATGGATGAAGTGGCTGGAGAGGCGATTTCATGGATGCGTTTCATCGATGATATTTTGATTATAAGGCAGGGGTCACGGGAGTCTTTGGATTTGTTTCTTGAAAAATTGAATGAAAACAAGTGGAACATAGTCTTGACCAAAACGGTAAGCCAAAAGGAAATAGGTATATGCGTGCAATCAATACACCAAGGGAAGTTTTGCTGTCCTCGGGATGAGTCATCAGCACTATCTACGGTACGGTACGAGGTGATGCTATGCATCAATAAAATAAATTTTTGGGCAATTTTTAATATTTTTTTTAGATTTAATCATGTTATATAATTGGTTTTTCACTATTCAACAAAAATAATGGCACATTGGTTGACATAATTGTGAATTTGTATTTAAGCACCGTCACTTTAGGTTATCGATTATAATTTTATATTGAAAAATAACACTGGTATTGTTTTACATTGTAAAACTATTATGGTATATGGATATTATATTTGATAATTTCATGTGAAGAGATATGTCAAGTCTTGTGTCTAGATCCTACTATGTACTTATGTATTGATTTTGATGTCCCCTGTAGATTTTATGTGGTCTGTATAGGTAAGGATCGATCTGTATATTACAAGCTGGCTGGGTAACCTCTACTCCCTAATCTAAGATCGGGCCCGCAGAGCGCGTGTCCCTCTGTGCTGCCGCGGACGTGATGTGTTCTGTGCTCCAGGGATCGCGGCCATCTCCAGTCATTGCCCTGACCGCGCATGCGCATATACACAGCGGTGCACAATGTTTGATCTAATACAGGCGAGAATGTTTATGTCACTCAGCCCATTTTTAGATCGGTCAGTTTCCATTGGTTCAACGTATGTGACTCCGCCTATCATTATGACTACATATACCCGGCTATCTAATAGATGTTATAACCCCTTGAAAAAGCTGGCGGTGGTGTGGTTTACATTTGGGTCAGTATGCATTGCATTATTCTAACTTTACATGGTGGTTAGGTATAGCAGGGTATTATGTTTTGACTGTGTAGGATCGAGTGTCAGTAATTCTGATACTGTGATATCCGTATACTGTGGTCAAAGTAACACCTTATACAGTCCTGATCAAAAGTTTAAGGACACTTAAAAAAAAAATGCAAAAAAAAACATATTTTACATTGTTGGATCTTAAAGAGGATGTCATGCCCCACTCTGACGATGTGCAGAGGTCGGCCAGGATAGCAGCACGAGTTTAGTATTTGTTTTGGTGCCGTGCTGGATCCGCCTCTCATCAGGTGCACTGGGTGGAGTCATTAGTTAAAATGGCCTCCAGCTAAGTGCTCTCAGCGGATTATACTAATCATTGTGGTCTGGAAAGGTTGGCTGTCAGTTCCTGCTCTCAAAGATAAGTGTCATTTCTAGTTTGATTGTTTGTGTCATCTATCCCATCCAGGTTCTGTGCGAGCAGGCTGCTCCTATTTCCCCACTTCACCATCTCAGGGAATTCAGGGTTTTGTCAGCCCAGGCTGGAGGACACATCACACCTACCTTCAAGGTCTGCATGTGGGCTAAGCAGTGCAGGGAAAGAGGTCAGGGATTAGCTAGGAGGTGACCCTTCCCCTGTCTCTCGTCCAGAGCCTGGTTGGTGTGTTATCTGTTATACTGAGTGCACGTCCGCCGTGACAGAGGACCTTTCACCTGTAAAAACAATGTGAACTAAGTATGCCGACATAGAGAGCGACATGGGCGCTGCTCCGTTCTCCCGTTATGCCCTCCGGTATCTTCGCTCTGTAAGTTATAGTAGGCGGTGTCTACCCTTGTCCTGTGGGTGTCTCCTTCTCCTAGGCTGCAGCGCTGGCCAATCGCAGCGCACAGCTCACAGCCTGGGAGTTTTTTTTTCTGAGACTGAAGGGCTTCAAAAACAAAACACGTCTTCAAAGACATAGTCTCCTTGAACGCCACAGAACTGCTCGCTTGGACTTTGCAAGAGAGCACCAAACATGGGACATTCAAAGGTGGAAGAAAGTTTTATTCTCTGATGAGAAAAAATGTAACCTTGATGGTCCTGATGGTTTCCAACGTTACTGGCATGACAAGCAGATCCCACCGGAGATGTCCCACTGGAGGGGGTGCCATAATGGTCTGGGGTGCTTTTTCCTTCAGTGGAACAATGGAGCTTCAGGAAGTGCAGGCGCGTCAAACGGCCGCTGGCTGTGTCCAGATGTTGCAGAGAGCATTCCTCATGACTGAGGGCCCTCGTCTGTGTGGTAACGACTGGGGTTTTTCAACAGGAAAACGCTACAGTACACAATGCCCGCAGGACAAGGGACTTCTTCCAGGAGAATAACATCACTCTTTTGGCCCATCCTGCGTGTTCCCCTGATCTAAATCCAATTGAGAACCTTTGGGGATGGATGGCAAGGGAAGTTTACAAAAATGGACAACAGTTCCAGACAGTCTTCACCACTTGGAGAAATGTTCCCACTCACCTCATGGAAACGCTTGCATCAAGCATGCCGAAACAAATTTTTGAATTGTTTGAGATTTTTTTTTTTTTTTGGAGGGGTGGTCCTAAACTTTTGATCAGCTGAAAAACAGCCTGTTTTAGTTTATTTGTTGTTTTCATTAAATGGAATGCTCAAAAAATGTTTTGTCTCACTCCCATTTCTTCTTGTGGCATGTTGAAGCTCTACTTGGAACCTTGTTAAGATCCAGCCATGCTAAATATGATTTTTTTTGGCATTTTTCAAGTGGTCTTAAACTTTTGATCAGGACTGTATATGCACCGATTATACTACCATTGGATATATATTTCTGCACTTGCACTTTATATAGATGAATTAAAGTTACCATACACCTGAAGCCCATGAGATTTTAAATGTTCTTTATTACGTGAAGCCATTTTTTTGTAATTATGAAATGTTTAATAAAAATGATGATTATTTGAATGCATATTCAGTGGTGGAATTATGGTTTGTGAAACTTTGATCCATATATTCTCTAGTATTGGCTCCAATTATTCTGATATTAGGTCGTTAATACATAGAAGGGGAAACGTTTATTGGTTGCCTAAGTCTAGTCTTTGTCTGATTGAGGACTTTGATCCAGTTCATATCTCCCGCCAATCCAAACTCCAGGTAGTAGAGCAATTCAAATATCTTGGGATCACTATACATAGAGAGGTTGCAAAATTCTACCACCTTAACATTGTTCCAACCATGCAATACATAACCAGGAAAATTTAAGCATGGGACAACTTGCCATTAAATTTGATAGGAAGGATAAATATTATAAAAAATGGTCCTCCCACCTAAACTTCTATACCTCTATAGAGCTGCTCCTATATTGCTACCCAGGAAACATTTTGCTAACAGAGAGGATATTCACCCCTTTTCTATGGAACAAATCCTGCCCTAGAATAGCGAAACAATCCCTACAGGCACCTTATGTACGAGGAGTTCTGGCACTGCCTAACCTCTCTTTATACTATGCAGCGGTGCAGTTAAGCTATGCAGCGTGGTGGATTAGAGCAGACGCCAGTAACCCATCAGTAGTGTTGGAAGCAGCTTTGGTGGGGTCCTACGAGGCCCTTACAAAGCGTACACAAAGGGGATTGTCCACACTAAATATTATACGCTGACAATGGCAGCCACGGTGGCGATTTGGGTCAAATGGGTGAAGGTGCACACAATTGAAGACTGCAGGGAGTGCTGGTCGCCTTACTTACCGTTATGGAGGAATAAGAACTTAAAAGGAACTAGTTTCATTAACTGACTTTGAATTCTGGCCCCAAAAAGGAGTAAGATACCTCGCCCAGCTTTAGGATGATGGCCTCTTCAAATCTTTCCTTAGCCTAAAACGTGAATTTAATTTGCCCCAGAGTTCTCTATATAGATATTTCCAGCTTCGGCATGCCTGTCGTGCTCAATTTGGGAAAGACCCGGTAAAACTGGAGTGTGGTCCCATTGAGGCGGTGGTAAGGAGAGCTAATTTGTCAAGGCCGGTCTCGACGCTGTATGGGGCATTGATGGCTGCACAGGACTCTCCTTTAGATAAGTCTTTTGTTAAGTGGAAAGGGGATATAAACAACTTAGATACCCCACATTTGAAGGAACTAAGTCATACTTGGAGATCCACTGTTGTTAGTGCTAGAGACCAACTTATTCAGGTGAAGTACTACACACCAAGGAAATTGTTTAAAATGCGCAAGTTGTCGGGCCCCCAGTGTACGAGATGTGGATTTGAGAATGGTTGTTTCTTATTTGTACACCATCAATGAGTTTATTGGGGCTAGTTGACGAAGTTGTCCCCACAAAACACAGTAGACAACTTTACAGACTCCTACTGTATTATGCAAGGAAAACTATACTCCTTAACTGGAAGCCGCCCAAATGTCCTACGTTGAAACATTGGATACAACTGATTAACTCAAATCTGGAACTATATACGGTAAATTTGTATATAAACAGAGAGGAACCCCTGACAGTTTCATGAAAGTATGGGATCCCTGGATCAACGGCCAAACAATGCTACCTTGAGTTACATATGGTCTTGTCCACTCCGATGGGGGAGTGTATGTCTGGAAGTGTGCATGGTGTCTGGTATATCTTTGATGTAGAACGGAATCAATGCTATTTTTTCCTTTTTTTGGTGCTCACTCTGTTCTAAATTCGAGCATTTTTAGCAAATCTATTTCGATATTGTGATTTTTGATACTGACTTAATAGGGTATAACAGACTGACTGTATCTATTTGCATATAAGCTTATATGTTTCTCAGAGTGTATGCAAATTGTTGATAATCTTTAATAAAAAGTTACTATTAAAAAAAAAATGAAATAAACAAGTAACCTCACCAAATTCTACTTCGATACCAGCCAGGTTGGTGATGGTATTGGATAATATTGCTGCTGATTTCAAGTCAATCATTACACAAACCAAGACTGCAGCTTATGTACAACATATCAAAAGTTTTATAGAGATTTTATGCTGTACGTTTTATTATACTGTTTTATATGAAGTGTTTTACATGCAATACAATAAATATACCAGTACTTTGTTAAATTAGTAGGTCTCCATGTGTAACCAAGTGTAGGTGTGCCCTACTACTCTTTATCAATTTACTGTAACCTCTGAAGATTGGGTGGATCTTTTCCACTCCATAGTTTTGGCAAGCAGGTGAGCCATCTCTAAAACTATTACCACAATTAGTAAATAGAGTCCACCTGTGTAATTTATTCTCAGTATAAATACAACTGTTCTGTGAAGACCTCAAAGGTTTGTTAGAGAACATTAGTGATCAAACAGCATCATGAAAAAGCAAGAAACACACCAAAGAGGTCAGGGATAAAGTTGTGTGTAAAGTGTAAAGCAGGATTAGGTTCTAAAAATAGATTCCAAGCTTTGAACATCTCACAGAGCATTGTTCGATCCATCATTCGAAAATGGAAGGAATATGACTCAACAAACCTACCAAGACATAGCCATCCACCTAAACTGACATCCCAGCCAAGGAGAGCACTAATTATAGAAGCAGCTAAGAGGCCCACTCTAGAGGAGCTGCATAGAGCCACAGCTCAGTTGGGAGAATCTGTCCACAGGACAACTATTAGTTGTGTACCCCACAAATCTGGCCTTTATGGAAGAGTGGTAAGAAGAAAGCAGTTTTTAAAAGCAAGCCATAACAAGTCCTGTTTGCAGTATGCCACAAGCCATGTAGGGGACACAGCAAACACGTGGAAGAAGGTGCTCTGGTCAGATGAGACCAAAGTTGAACTTTTTGGCCTAAATACAAAATGCTATGTGTGGTGGAAAACTAGCACCACACATCACCCTGGCTTAGCGTGTTGGGGGGGGGACCAGGGCACCAAATTTCAGGGGGCCCCAGGCAGCAGGCATTTCAATGAGAGCCACTCCATTCTGCCTCATAAGCTGTAGGCCAGGCCTGAAGCAGATGAGGCAGTAGAAAGGCACAGGAGATTGCGATTACATCACTGTGACCTCCTGCGGCTAGTCTCGCAAGATCATGTGGCACAGGAAGGCACAGTGATACGAGTATTTATTTTTTCATGTACCGGTTAGAACCCTAGGCAGGCCATACTGGGGGCAATATGAAGGTGGGGGGGCAAAAGAGGAAGGGAAACAAAGGAGGCAGCCAGTTATAGTATGGCCCCTTTGTATAATTATAATATATAATGGGCCCCTCTGTATATAGGGACTGTTAAAGGGGCGGCCACTGTGAAAGTCACTGTTAAAACGGAGGTCAATGTTAACCGCTTAAGGACACAGGTACACCCTGTGTATTTCCGATCAACAACGCGCGGCGGGCGGTGATCGGAACAGAGTGCGACCCTAGGCTCCCCAGGGGTGCTGCAGCTTGCCCCCCCCCCCCCCCCACACACATTTTTTTGGGCACAAGCGCTTTTTTTGTGTGTGCGTGCACCGAGTGTGGCCAGCACTCTTAGCATCCGGCCACTGTTGACGCATCGCCCACCCCACCACTGATCAGCTTCGGACTGCTGATCAGCGAGTTTAAATAGTTTTTTTGTTTTGGTTTTTAAATTTTGGGGGCTTTCATTTAGTTTTTTTTATTTAGTTTTATTTTTTCTGTTCGGTTTAGGGTGGGTTAGGGTAGTGAACGTGAACACCCGTCCCCCCACACACACACTAAATAAAAAGTTTTACACACATGTACACACACTCCCCTATGGCCCGTCAGACGTTCTCGGCCGAGGAGGCATACGCCCTGCTTGTCTCCGACTCAGAGAGCCCAAGTGAGGACGAGGATGACCCCACTTTCATCTGGTCATCCTCATCATCTAGTGATGATGATGAGCCCCCAAGGCGGCGGAGACACAGCCAGGGGACCCTCATGCCAGGGACCCTGTGGCCCACACTAGTATGAGCCGCCCTGGGGCTCATACTAGTTTTCTGGCCCACCAGATAAGTCCACCCGAGCCCCCTACCAGTGAACTTGTCTGGTGTACCCCAGAGGATTTTGAGCCCGTGATTCCTGACTTTGTTGGCCAACCAGGAATCCATATTGACTTTTTTAGTTTCTTTTTCAGTGACCACTTTGTGAATCTGATGGTGGAGCAAACGAACTTGTTCGCCCAACAGTTCATTGCTCAACACCCGGGCTCCTTTTTGGCTAGGTCCGGTGGCTGGACTCCGGTCAGTGCAGCCGAGATGAGGACGTTTTGGGGCCTCGTGCTGCACATGAGCCTAGTCAAAAAACCCAGTGTCAGGCAGTACTGGAGTGGGGACGTCCTCTACCAGATCCCACTCTACTGTATGGCCATGACACGTTCCCGTTTTGAGGCCATTCGGAAATGCCTGCATTATGCAGATAATGCAGCATGTCCCCCCCCCCCCCAGGTGATCCTGCCTATGACCGCCAGTACAAAAATCAGGCCGGTCATCGATCACTTCAGAGACAAATTTTTGATGCCTATGTACCTGGAAGGGAGGTTGCTGATGATGAGTCTCTCATTGCTTTCAAGGGGAGACTCATTTTCCGACAGTATGTTCCCTCTAAGCGGGCGAGGTATGGCGTGAAGCTGTACAAACTTTGTGAGAGTACCTCAGGGTACACTTACAAGTTTTGTGTGTACGAGTGGCGAGATTCCCGTATTCAACCCCCCAGAATGTCCCCCCCACTCTGGGTGTTAGTGGGAAACTTGTGTGGGACCTTATGCACCCACTGCTAGATAAGGGTTACCACCTGTACGTGGATAACTTTTATACTAGTATCCCCTTGTTCTAGTCCCTCGCCGCCAGATCCACATCTGCTTGTGGGACAGAGCGGAAAAATCAATGCGGCCTCCCTACCCACCCCCTCCAGGTACCTATCCCCAGGGGTGAGACCTGTGCCCTTACCAGTGGAAACCTGTTGCTGGTCAGATATAAGGACAAGAGGGATGTCCTTTTACTGTCCACAATTCACGGTAACGGCATCATCCCTGTGCGAGGTACTGCGGCAACGGTCCTCAAGCCCGATTTTATCGTGGACTACAATCGGTATATGGGAGGAGTTGATCTCTCTGATCAAGTTCTCAAGCCATATAACGCCATGCGCAAAACCTGGGCATGGTACAAAAAAGTTGCGGTCTATTTGGTACAGGTTGCCTTGTTCAACTCCTTTGTGCTGTCCCGGAGAGCTGGCAACACAGGGAAATTCCTCCAGTTCTATGAGGAAGTCCTCAAGGCCCTGATCTTTCCTCGGGAACTGGAGGTGCCCGGATCGTCCCTGGCTCTCAGACTTTGGAGAGCATACATATTAGGTGTCGCTGCATCCGTAAGAACCTGAACTATAAAAATAACACATAATCTAACCCCTCAAAAGAACACCGTCAAAAAAATAAAATAAAAACTGGTGTAAAAAAAGCATTTTTTTGTCATCTTACATCACAAAAAGTGTAATAGCAAGCGATCAAAAAGTCATATGCACCCCAAAAAATAGTGCCAATAAAGCAGTCCTCTCATCCCGCAAAAAAAAACGAGCCCCTACCTAAGACAATCGGCTAAAAACAAAACAAAAAAAATAATAATTACTGACTATGGAGATACTAAAATGTTTTTTTTTTGTTAAAAAAAAAAAAAAGGATAGTATATAGTGTAAAAACCAAATTATTATATATATATATATTTTTTTAAGTACATATTAGGTATTGCCGCGTCCGTAAGAATCTGCTCTATAAAAATAACATGACCTAACCCTTCAAATGAACAGTCCAAAAAAATAAAAAAAATGCCAAAACAGCTATTTTTTTGCCAAATTTTCAATTTTTAACAATGTTTTTACGGTTAACAATGCTCTATATTTATTGCCCCGATTCTGTCGTTTACAGAAACACCCCATATGTGGTCGTAAAATTCTGTATGGCCAAACAGCAGGGCGCACAAGGAAAGGAGCGCCATATGGTTTTTAAGGAACAGAATTTGCTGGACTGTTTTTTTTAAACCATGTCCCATTTGAAGCCCCCCTGATGCACCCCTAGATTAGAAACTCCATAAAAGTGACCCCAGCTAAGAAACTACACCCCTCAAGGTATTGAAAACTGATTTTACAAACTTTGTTAACCCTTTAGGTGTTCCACAAGAGTTATTGGCAAATAGAGATGAAATCTCCATTTTTCCAGTAACAAAGCAAGGGTTAACAGCCTGGCTGTGTGGTACACGTGACAACAATCTCCTGTATTCTTCATATGTCTGGGCTATGGGGTAGAGTGGCAAGATGAAAGCCTTTTCTTACGAAAAAAATCAAGCCAGGCTACATTTTGCAAAAACACATCTGAAGTCTCCCAAAAACATGTGGGAAATGGTGTTATGGTCTGATGAAATCCAGGTTTAACGTTTTGGCCATAATTCCAAAAGATATGTTTGGCCCCAAAACAACACTGCACATCACCAAAAGAACACCATACCCACAGTGAAGCATGGTGGAGGCAGCATCATGCCAAGGGGCTGTTTTTCTTCAGCTGGAACTGGGGCCTTAGTTAAGCTAGAGGGAATTATGAACAGTTCTAAATACCAGTCAGTCAATATTGGCACAAAACCTTTAGGTTTCTGCTAGAAAGCTGAACATGAAGAGGAACTTCATCTTTCACCATGACAACGACCCAAAGCATACATCCAAATCAACAAAGGAATGGCTTCACCAGAAGAAGATTAAAGTTTTAGAATGGCCCAGCCAGAGCCCAGACCTGAATCCGATTAAAAATCTGTGGGGTGATCTGAAGAGGGCTGTGCACAGGAGATGCCCTCGCAATCTGACAGATTTGGAGTGATTTTGCAAAGAAAAAAGTGGGCAAATATTGCCAAGTCAAAATGCCATGCTGATAGACTCATACCCAAAAAGACTGAGTGCTGTAATAAAATCAAAAGGTGCTTCAACAGAGTATTAGTTTAAGGGTGTGCACACTTATGCAACCATATTATTTTATTTTTATATTTTTTCTTCCCTCTACCTAAAAGATTTCAGTTTGCTTTTGAATTGAGTTTTACAGTTTATAGGTCACATTAAAGGTGGAAAAAGTTCTGAAATTATTTATCTTTGCCTCTTTTTTTTTTTTACATCACAGAAACCTGACATTTTAACAGGGTGTGTAGACTTTTTATATCCACTGTATCTGTTTCACGGTAGGATTGGGGGTGGACATAGAATTTGGCCCACTTTGCCTCAGCCCGGCTCCAGACTTTAGGTCACACTGTGCGTGTTCTGAATTCTGGGGCCTCACACCCATCTACTACAATATCTGTACTCATAGTTATCACTGTGTTATCTGTGGTGTTACATAGGACTGCAGGTAATATCTACTACATTATCTGTACTCATAGTTATCACTGTGTTATCTGTGGTGTTACAAAAGACTACTACATGATCTGTAAAAAGGGGCATGTCCACAGGTTGGGGGGGGCACAATACATGGCTTGCCCCGGGTGCTGGTAACCCATGCTATGCCACTGCTGCTAATCCCAACAGTGCACACTGAAAGCGGGCTCTATCAAATGCCACTAGGCATCAGTGGCGGTCCTAGTGGTTGGACTCCAACTGATCAGCCATTGATGGTGTATATTACCAAATGCAATCAATGCTGACGGTAACAAAACCTATTCAAGAGTGATTTACACCAGGGTCCTTCTCTCTACCTCTCTCACCCAGGTGTTCCTTCCTTATTCCTAAGTGCCACTAATCCTCCAAAAACATACTAATGTGTTAAAGGGGTGGTCCATTGGGACACAACATTTTTTAGAAAGGGCTCAGAGTGGGGTGAAAAAAATAAAATAATCTACTCACCTGACAATCCCCCACCAATTTCTACTTTCTGGTCCCACCTAGACACACATGAAATGCCAGCTCAGCCAATCACAAGAAGTGGGAGACCAGCAGGGAATCAAATTATTATTTATTTTTTTACCCCATTCTGAGCCCTTTCCAGAAATGTTTGCCGGACAACACCTTTAAATTGCTTACTATCAAATTGGCCCTATCAGTTTGTGAGCCTATTGGGGCTCACGGACTCAATCATTTTAATGGACGAATTTTGCAGACTCTGCATCCTGCAAAGTCCAACAAAAAACATGTAGGCTAAGGCTTCGTTCACATCAGACTTTCGGGTTTGGCACATAACTGAGCCGAACGGAGCCCACAGGCCCCATAGACTATAATGGAGTCCGTTAGGTTTTCGCTCAGAAGATTTTGGAGCGGAGACAAAAGTTGTGCATGCAGGACTTTTGTCTCCGCTTCAAAAATCTTTTTCCGAGCGGAAACCTAACGGACCCCGTTATAGTCTATGGGGCCTGTGGACTCCGTTTGGCTCAGTTATGTGCCTAATCCGTCCTTTACGCTTTCCTGCCCCTAAACGGAGAATGGAAAGGCTGAACAGTGATGTGAACGAAGCCTAACGTATCTTTTTTTTTTTACAATGGAATTCTATGGTGACAGATGCCACAGTATGGCGTCTGTCTGAGGCGTATGTTAATGTGTATACGTTTTTTGTGTGTACATTAAATATATGGCAAAAATATGCAAACCCGGCCTAACTGACAGGGAAGAAGCTGAACAGACCCCGCTTACTATGATGGAGTCCGTTCAGTTTCCATTCACGAGCCTGTCTTTTTACCAGACCAAAAAAGTGCTGCATACAAGGCTTTTTTGTCCAGTCTTTAGACAGAATCTGCAACAGAGGCTCCAAACGCAGATGTGAGCAAGTGTAGGCTGATATATTAAATGGTCGGAAGAGTATTTTTACTCTTCTGGAAAAATGTAGTGCGACCTCTGTGTTTGTATATACAGTACAGACCAAAAGTTTGGACACACCTTCTCATTTAAAGAGTTTTCTTTATTTTCATGACTATGAAAATTGTAGATTCACACTGAAGGCATCAAAACTATGAATTAACACGTGTGGAATTATATACATAACAAAAAAAAAGTGTGAAAAAAAACTGAAAATATATCATATTCTAGGTTCTTCAAAGTAGCCACCTTTTGCTTTAATTACAGCTTTGCACACTCTTGGCATTCTCTTGATGAGCTTCAAGAGGTAGTCACCCGAAATGGTTTTCACTTCACAGGTGTGCCCTGTCAGGTTTAATAAGTGGGATTTCTTGCCTTATAAATGGGGTTGGGACCATCAGTTGCCTTGTGGAGAAGTCAGGTGGATACACAGCTGATAGTCCTACTGAATAGACTGTTAGAATTTGTATTATGGCAAGAAAAAAGCAGCAAAGTAAAGAAAAACGAGTGGCTATCATTACTTTAAGAAATGAAGGTCAGTCAGTCCGAAAAATTGGGAAAACTTTGAAAGTGTCCCCAAGTGCAGTCACAAAAACCATCAAGCGCTACAAAGAAACTGGCTTACATGCGGACCGCCCCAGGAAAGGAAGACCAAGAGTCACCTCTGCTGCGGAAGATAAGTTCATCCGAGTCACCAGCCTCAGAAATCGCAGGTTAACAGCAGCTCAGATTAGAGACCAGGTCAATGCCACACAGAGTTCTAGTATCAGACACATCTCTAGAACAACTGTTAAGAGGAGACTGTGTGAATCAGGCCTTCATGGTAGAATATCTGCTAGGAAACCACTGCTAAGGACAGGCAACAATCAGAAGAGACTTGTTTGGGCTAAAGAACACAAGGAATGGATATTAGACCAGTGGAAATCTGTGCTTTGGTCTGATGAGTCCAAATTTGAGATCTTTGGTTCCAACCACTGTGTCTTTGTGCGACGCAGAAAAGGTAAACGGATGGACTCTACATGCCTGGTTCCCACCGTGAAGCATGGAGGAGGAGGTGTGATGGTGTGGGTTGCTTTGCTGGTGACACTGTTGGGGATTTATTCAAAATTGAAGGCATACTGAACCAGCATGGCTACCACAGCATCTTGCAGCGGCATGCTATTCCATCTGGTTTGCGTTTAGTTGGACCATCATTAATTTTTCTACAGGACAATGACCCCAAACACACCTCCAGGCTGTGTAAGGGCTATTTGACCATGAAGGAGTGTGATGGGGTGCTGCGCCAGATGACCTGGCCTCCACAGTCATCGGACCTGAACCCAATCGAGATAGTTTGGGGTGAACTGGACCGCAGAGTGAAGGCAAAAAGGCCAACAAGTGCTAAGCATCTCTGGGAAGTCTTCCAAAACTGTTGGGAGACCATTTCAGGTGACTACTTCTTGAAGCTCATCAAGAGAATGCCAAGAGTGTGCAAAGCTGTAATCAAAGCAAAAGGTGGCTACTTTGAAGAACCTAGAATATGACATTTTCAGTTGTTTCACACTTTTTTGTTATGTATATAATTCCACATGTGTTAATTCATAGTTTTGATGCCTTCAGTGTGAATCTACAATTTTCATAGTCTTGAAAATAAAGAAAAAACTCTTTGAATGAGAAGGTGTGTCCAAACTTTTGAGAGATTATATATATATATATATATATATATATATATAGATAGAGAATATATAGATATAGAGAGAGAGAATATATAGATAGATATAGAGAGAGAGAGATGCAGATATTCTCTCTATCATAGATGATGATAGATAGATCTCTATCAGGATTCAGAGAAATTTAAAAAAGGTCAAAATTTGCTAGTTCTGCATGGAAGACATTATAGAGGAGACTGGTAATGGTTTCCCTGCAGAAATAGTAACATCTTAACATTTAGGCCTACGTATTATATACAGTGGATATAAAAAGTCTACACACCCCTGTTAAAATGTCAGGTTTCTGTGATGTAAAAACATTAGACAAAGATAAATCATTTCAGAACCTTTTCCACCTTTAATGTGACCTATAAACTGTACAACTCAATTGAAAAACAAACTGAAATCTTTTAGGTAGAGGGAAGAAAAAAAATAAAATAAAAAATAATATGGTTGCATAAGTGTGCTGGTGATATAAACTAATACTTTGTTGAAGCACCTTTTGATTGTATTACAGCACTTTTTGGGTATGTCTATCAGCATGGCACATTTTGACTTGGCAAGATTTGCCCACTCTTCTTAGCAAAAACACTCCAAATCTGTCAGATTGCGAGGGCATCTCCTGGGCACAGCCCTCTTCAGATCACCCCACAGATTTTCAATCGGATTCAGGTCTGGGCTCTGGCTGGGCCATTCCAAAACTTTAATCTTCTTCTGGTGAAGCCATTCCTTTGTTGATTTGGATGTATGCTTTGGGTCATTGTCATGCTGAAAGATGAAGGTTTTGTGCCAATATTGACTGGTATTTGGAACTGTTCATAATTCCCCTCTAGCTTAACTAAGGCCCCAGTTCCAGCTGAAGAAAAACAGCCCCTTGGCATGATGCTGCCACCACCATGCTTCATTGTGGGTATGGTGTTCTTTTGGTGATGTGCAGTGTTGTTTTTGTGCCAAACATATCTTTTGGAATTATGGCCAAAAAGTTCAACCTTGGTTTCATCAGACCATAACACCTTTTCCCACATGCTTTTGGGAGACTTCAGATGTGTTTTTGCAAAATGCTAAATGGCTTGGATGTTTTTCTTCGTAAGAAAAGTCTTTCGTCTTACCACTCTACCCCATAGCCCAGACATATGAAGAATACGGGAGATTGTTGTCACATGTACCACACAGCCAGTACTTGCCAGATATTCCTGCAGCTCCATTAATCTTGCTGTAGGCCTCTTGGTAGCCTCCCAGACCAGTTTTCTTGACCTCTAAACCCGAAAGAGAAGAAGTAATCGGTGCAGGCGCACTGAGGAAGTGCTGAGGGAGCGAGCGTCCTTCTCTCAAGAGTGCCTGCGCCGAATGAGGTGCAGGCGCGGGATGCGAATTGCAGACAGGGCCAGCCGGAGGAGAGCGCTCGCTGGCCCTGTCAATCAGCAGGAGGATGCGGCAGCTACCAGCAAGTAGACGCCCTACTTGCTGGTAGTGAAGTCATTTGCATATTTTAAAAGATCGATTTTAGTGAAACCAAGCCACAGAACAAGGTAAGAGCCCTATATAGGAAATAGTCGTCCAATAAGGATTTTAATATGCCCAAAAATGAAAAATGAGTTTTGGGGATGACAGAAGCCCTTTAATGGAATCTGCGCCCCTAAAGACGCCGCCGCCAAGGTACATGTGAATGTGGCCTTATAGGTATCTGCCCCTTAACCACTTCAACCTTGCTAGCTAAAACCCCCTTAATGACCAGGCCACTTTTTACACTTCTGCACTACACTACTTTCACCGTTTATCGCTCGGTCATGCAACTTACCACCCAAATGAATTTTACTTCCTTTTCTTCTCACTAATAGAGCTTTCATTGCTGCTGACATTTTTACTTTTTTTGTTATTAATCAAAATTTAACGATTTTTTTGCAAAAAAAATGACATTTTTCACTTTCAGCTGTATATAAATTTTTCGCTAAATTTATTGTTCTACATGTCCACTAACTTGCGACAAAAAATAAAAAATTCTAGGAACTCGCCATGCCCCTCACGGAATACCTTGGGGTGTCTTCTTTCCAAAATGGGGTCACTTGTGGGGTAGTTATACTGCCCTGGCAATTTAGGGGCCCAAATGTGTGAGAAGTACTTTGAAATCAAAATGTGTAAAAAATGGCCTGCGAAATCCGAAAGGTGCCTTTGGAATATGTGCCCCTTTGCCCACCTTGGCTGCAAAAAACTGTCACACATGTGGTATCGCCGTACTCAGGAGAAGTTGGGGAATGTGTTTTGGGGTGTCATTTTACATATAACCATGCTGGGTGAGAGAAATATCTTGGCAAAAGACAACTTTTCCCATTTTTTTTTATACAAAGTTGGCATTTGACCAAGATATTTTTCTCACCCAGCATGGGTATATGTAAAATGACACCCCAAAACACATTCCCCAACTTCTCCTGAGTACGGCGATACCACATGTGTGACACTTTTTTGCAGCCTAGATGCGCAAAGGTGCCCAAATTCCTTTTAGGAGGGCATTTTTAGACATTTGGATCCCAGACTTCTTCTCACGCTTTAGGGCCCCTAAAAAGCCAGGGCAGTATAAATACCCCACATGTGACCCCATTTCGGAAAGAAGACACCCCAAGGTATTCAATGAGGGGCATGGCGAGTTCATAGAATTTTTTTTTTTTTTTTTGCACAAGTTAGAGGAAATTGATGTTTTTCTCACAAAGTCTCACTTTCCGCTAACTTAGGACAAAAATGTCAAATCTTTCATGGACTCAATATGCCCCTGACGGAATACCTTGGGGTGTCTTCTTTCCGAAATGGGGTCACATGTGGGGTATTTATACTGCCCTGGCTTTTTAGGGGCCCTAAAGCGTGAGAAGAAGTCTGGAATATAAATGTCAAATTTTTTTTATGCATTTGGATTCCGTGAGGGGTATGGTGAGTTCATGTGAGATTTTATTTTTTGACACAAGTTAGTGGAATATGAGACTTAGTAAGAAAAAACAAACAAAAAAATAATAATAATATTTCCGCTAACTTGGGCCAAAAAAATGTCTGAATGGAGCCTTACAGGGGGGGTGATCAATGACAGGGGGTGATCACCCATATAGACTCCCTGATCACCCCTCTGGTAAGGCTCCATTCAGATGTCTGTATGATTTTTACGGATCCACGGATACATGGATCGGATCCGCAAAACACATACGGACGTCTGAATGGATCAGGAAGTCTATATGCGTGATCACCCGCCTGTCATTGATCACCCCCCTGTAAGGCTCCATTCAGACGTCCGTATGTGTTTTGCGGATCCAATCCATGTATCCGTGGATCCGTAAAAATCATACGGACGTCTGAATGGAGCCTTACAGGGGGGTGATCAATGACAGGGGGTGATCACCCATATAGACTCCCTGATCACCCCTCTGGTAAGGCTCCATTCAGATGTCTGTATGATTTTTACGGATCCACGGATACATGGATCGGATCCGCAAAACACATACGGACGTCTGAATGGATCAGGAAGTCTATATGCGTGATCACCCGCCTGTCATTGATCACCCCCCTGTAAGGCTCCATTCAGACGTCCGTATGTGTTTTGCGGATCCAATCCATGTATCCGTGGATCCGTAAAAATCATACGGACGTCTGAATGGAGCCTTACAGGGGGGTGATCAATGACAGGGGGGTGATCGGGGAGTCTGTATGGGGTGATCAGTGGTTCATAAAGGGTTAATAAGTGACGGGGGGGGTGTAGTGTAGTGTGGTGTTTGGTGCGACTTTACTGAGCTACCTGTGTCCTCTGGTGGTCGATCCAAACAAAAGGGACCACCAGAGGACCAGGTAGCAGGTATATTAGACGCTGTTATCAAAACAGCGTCTAATATACCTGTTAGGCCTCATGCACACGACAGTTTTTTTTCACGGCCCGCAAAAACGGGGTCCGTGGGTCCGTGATCCGTGACCGTTTTTCCGTCCGTGGGTCTTCCTTGATTTTTGGAGGATCCACGGACATGAAAAAAAAGTCATTTTGGTGTCCGCCTGGCCGTGCGGAGCCAAACGGATCCGTCCTGAATTACAATGCAAGTCAATGGGGACGGATCCGTTTGATGTTGACACAATATGGTGCCATTTCAAACGGATCCGTCCCCATTGACTTTCAATGTAAAGTCTGGAGTTCTGTTATACCATCGGATTGGAGTTTTCTCCAATCCGATGGTATATTTTAACTTGTAGCGTCCCCATCACCATGGGAACGCCTCTATGTTAGAATATACTGTCGGATATGAGCTACATCGTGAAACTCATTTCCGACAGTATATTCTAACACAGAGGCGTTCCCATGGTGATGGAGACGCTTCAGGTTAGAATATACAAAAAAACTGTGTACATGACTGTCCCCTGCTGCCTGGCAGGTGCTGCCAGGCAGCAGGGGGCAGACCCCCCCCCCCCCCCTGTTTTTAACTCATTGGTGGCCAGTGGGCCCCCCCTCCCCTGTTGTTAACTCGTTGGTGGCCAGTGTGCGCACCCCCCTCCCTCCCTCCCTCTATTGTAATAATAGCATTGGGGCCAGTGTGCGCGCCCCCCCAACCCCCCCCCCTCCCTCCCTCTATTGTAACAATAGCATTGGGGCCAGTGTGCGCGCCCCCCCAACCCCCCCCCCCCCCTCCCTCCCTCTATTGTAATAATAGCATTGGGGCCAGTATGCCCCCCCCCCCCCCCCCATCATCGGTGCCAGCGGAGTAGAAGATTCATACTTACCTGGCTGCTGGCTGCTGCGATCTCTGTGTCCGGCCAGGAGCTCCTCCTACTGGTAAGTGACAGGTCTGTGCGGCGCATTGCTGTCACTTACCAGTAGGAGGAGCTCCCGGCCGGACGCAGACATCGCAGCAGCCAGCAGCCAGGTAAGTATGAAAATCTTCTACTCCGCTGCCACCGATGATCGGGGGGGGGGGGGGGGGGGGGGTGTGCGCACACTGGCCCCAATGCTATTATTACAATAGAGGGAGGGAGGGAGGGAGGGGGGGGGGTTGGGGGGGTGCGCACACTGGCCCCAATGTATTAAAACAATAGAGGGAGGGAGGGGGGGGGGGTTGGGGGGGCGCGCGCACACTGGCCCCAATGTATTAAAACAATAGAGGGAGGGAGGGAGGGGGGTGCGCACACTGGCCACCAACGAGTTAACAACAGGGGAGGGGGGGGCCGCACAATGATATTCAAACTGGGGAGGGGGGGGGGGTCTGCCCCCTGCTGCCTGGCAGCCCTGATCTCTTACAGGGGGATATGATAGTACAATTAACCCCTTCAGGTGCCGCACCTGATGGGGTTAATTGTACTATCATATCCCCCTGTAAGAGATCGGGTGCTGCCAGGCAGCAGGGGGCAGTCTTGTACACAGTTTGTAGTGTATTCTAACTAGAAGCGTCCCATCACCATGGGAACGCCTCTGTGTTAGAATATACTGTCGGATCTGAGTTTTCACGAAGTGAAAACTCAGCTCTGAAAAAGCTTTTATGCAGACGGATCTTCGGATCCGTCTGTATGAAACTAAAACCTACGGCCACGGATCACGGACACGGATGCCAATCTTGTGTGCATCCGTGTTCTTTCACGGACCCATTGACTTGAATGGGCCCGTGAACCGTTGGCCGTGAAAAAAATAGGACAGGTCATATTTTTTTCACGGCCAGGAAACACGGCTCACGGATGCGGCTGCCAAACGGTGCATTTTCCGATTTTTCCACGGACCCATTGAAAGTCAATGGGTCCGTGAAAAAAAACGGAAAACGGCACAACGGCCACGGATGCACACAACGGTCGTGTGCATGAGGCCTTAGGGGTTAAAAAAAATCAGATCTCCAGCCTGCCAGCGAGCGATCGCCGCTGGCAGGCTGGAGATCCACTCGCTTACCTTCCGTTCCTGTGAGCGCGCGCGCCTGTGTGCGCGCGTTCACAGGAAATCTCGGCTCTCGCGGGAGGACGCGTATATGCGTCCACCCAGAAGAGCAGGGCCGCCGGCAGGATGCAATCCTGCGTACGGCGGTCCTGAGGTAGTTAAAGGGGTTGTGTCACTTCAGCAAATCGCATTTATTAAGTAGTGAAAGTTATTACAAGCCACTTACTAATGTATTGCGATTGTCCATATTGCCTCCTTTGCTGGCTGGATTCATTTTTCCATCACATTATACACTGCTTGTTTCCATGGTTACGACTACTCTGTAATCCAGCAGCGGTGGTTATGCTTGCACACTATAGAAAAAAGCACCAGCAGGGGCGGATTGGCCATAGACCTTACTGGGAAATTTCACAGTGGGCCGATGCCCAGGATGCCGCCCAAGCCCCTATCTCTGCTGCTGACTGGGTACATAATAAGCTATCAGTGGTAGTTATCTCTGTGAGAATCAGGTACTCATGTACCCAGCCACCGACCACACATGCCCTCCTGAATTCATCTATATCCCACATCTCACCTCCTAAGACCCCTGCTCCATATTTTAATCGGAGACAACTGGAAGAGGAGGAGAGAAAAAAGCCTCTATTGATGGCCAACTCAGACAGACAGCTTTTGGGGCAATATATTACCTGGCTCTGTGGTATGCTATATATGTGTCATCCACAGATTCCCCCATAACAGTGCAACTAGACCTCTCTAGCACAATTCCCTTAAAATATCGCATCGCATATCGTTATCGCAATTTTTAGGGCCCTAAACGCGATCGCACAAAGTTCCCATATCGTGCAGCCCTAGTATACAGCACTCTACAGTATGCAAGCAGTATAGCACCCTATAGTATACAGCACAGCACCCTATAGTGTACAGCACCCCACAGTATAGCACCCTATAGTGTACAGAACCCACAGTATGCAGTATAGCATTCTATAGTGTACAGAACCCACAGTATGCAGTATAGCATCCTATAGTGTACAGCACCCAACACTATACAGCACCCTACAGTATATAGTAGAGCACCCCACACTATACAGAACCCCACCATATACAGCCCCCCACAATATACAGTAGAGCAGTACAGCACCCCACAGTATACAGCACCTCACAGTATACAGTACCCCACAGTAGAGCAGTATAGCACCCCACGGTATACAGTTAAAGGGGTATTCCCATCCCAGTTTTAATACTTACCTTCGTCCAGCACGACATCCACTTCCTGGATTCGGCTGGGCTTGAGTGACGTCTTCTCCCGGCCAGGCCACGCTTGCGCAGAAGACTGAAGTTTTTCTTCCGGCCGGGCAATGTCCTGAACGCGCACGCACGCCGCGCATGCACCATGGTGACTTATTCCTGGACTGTATAGTACAGAGTCGGCGTGCACGTTCGCGGATCTGTACTATACTGGCCAGGAAGAATTCGTCATGGCGCACGCGCGGCAGCGTTCAGGACATTGAAGATTCTATCCCGGCCGGGCAGCGCAATGTCCTGAACGCTGCCGTGCATGCGCCATGACGACTTCTTCCTGGCCAGTATAGTACAGATCCGCGAACGCGCACGCCGGCTATGTACTATACAGGCCAGGAAGAAGTCATCATGGCGCATGCGCAGCGGCGTTCAGGACATTGCGTGGCCTGGCCGGGAGAGAATCTTCAGTCTTCTGCACAAGCGTGGCCCGGCGGGATTCGACAGGAGAGGTGGCCGTAACCAGCTAAGACGAAAGACAACAGGGGACTTATTTTCTCAAAAAGGGTGGGAACTGGGTAATAAAATGTATTTAGAAAAATGATCACTGTCAAATCATTAACAGATTTAACAGTGATCATTAAGATGGGAATACCCCTTTATGGCAAACTTCTCCTGCAGCAACACTCCTGGTAGAAAGGAGCTTTGATTACCTCATAGCCATGTGACCAGTAAAATTGCTAGGTTACTGGTCACATGGTGATGATGTCATCTAAGGTCCTTTCTCCTAAGAGAATCACAGCTCTCACAGTTCGCTGCCTGGAGTGTCGGCATGGCATGGCAGCACCCCCTGTGTAGCTGACAGCCTGACACCCGGGGCAGTAGCCAGGAGCAAGGAGCAACTGGGCCCCGGGCAGCTGCCCCTTGTTAAAGACGGCCCTGGTTGTAACCATGGAAACAGCAGTGTATAATGTGATGGAAAAAATGAATAAAGCCAGCAAAGGAGGCAATATGGACAATCACAATACATTAGCAAGTGTCGTGCATTAACTTTCTCTACATTATAAATGCCACTTGCTAAAGTGACAACCCTTTTAAAGGGGTTGCTTGGGGTGACCTGCTTCCCTTGTGTCATGTCACTTGGTCATGTGACACACGGAGAGTAGGGCACCTCTGCAGCCAACGATTGGCTGTGCCGGCGTCAAAACAGATGTTGACAGCGGGGACTAAAATACAGCTAAGGCTAGGGAGCAGTAGCGGATTATAATTGGGGCGTTTGGGTCTGTAGCCGGCATAGCTGGGGGGCCCAATGCCGTCCCAAACTACGGCGGGGCACGGGAGTTAGTTCCCTGCCTCCCGATCAATGCTAGGAGATAGCTCCCTGCCTCCCGATCACCGCTATAGGCATTAGGCCTAGTAGGCCCTGAAGCCTATGCGGTAGTAAAATCCCGGCGCAGGCGGGCGTGATGACGTCATTGCGCACCTGTGCCAGGACGCAGCACACTGACGTGTGTGAGCAGCTCTCCTGCAGCATCTACGAGTGAGCGCCGACAGGGACACAGGTTAGTATTAGCTTTTATATATTTTTTTTTTTTTGTGTGTGCCAACTTTGGGGTCATTACTGGGGGGCACAGGAGAATATTACTAAAGGGACAGTGAGGGGCAAACTACTACATGGGGGGCTAACTACTAGTGTGGGGGAAATTAATGCTGTCAGTGTTATCCAACACATTCCAGAACTGTAAGGGTTACATAGCATCATAAATCAGTATAATGCTATGTGACCCCAGTCAGCGCTTGCAGGTCAGGCCGGGAGCTGCGATGTGGACAGGCTCCGGGAGGAACGCTCATCTGCAGGGGGCCGTGGGGTCTCTCACTCCTCTTCTCCCATCTTGGCCTGCAATTACTCAGTCTCTGGAGACGGTGTGCTGACTTACTGTGCGCTCCTGTGCTGGCAGGTGGGCGGAGACTTCGATACAGGAGCTGGGAGGAGCGGGGGCCGCCTGCAGGAAGTGATATGTACGGTACTCATATGCACGATGCAGGGGCAGGCTGAGATAGATGTAGGAGCGGTCAGCTCGCGGCTAGCATATGACCGCTCCTATTAAAGGGAACCTGTCACCCAAAAATCGCCTATTAAGCTGTTTACAGTACCTTATAGTGCTGTATACTCGTTTCTTGATGCACTTTTTGTTCGTTTTCCCGCATGTCTGCTCATTCAGAAATCGATGTTATATTCAGCTGCTGCCCCGTGCTTCAAGTCAGGCTTGAAGTCACGGGGGCAGCGGCCTCGGCGTCTTACATGGCCCTCTCCCCGCCCCCTGCCTCTGTTACTGACAGCCGAACTCCGAATCCGGGACCGCGCTCAACGGCCGCATGCGCAGTAAAGGGCGGCAGGAGCGCGGTCCCGGCTGCCGCGCGTACTACGCGCCGTCTTACTTTCGCCGCACTGCGCATGCGCCCGACATCCTGTATCAAACGCGCCCGCGCCCGGCATCTGGGCGCGGGCGCGTTTGATACAGGATGTCGGGCGCATGCGCAGTGCGGCGAAAGTAAGACGGCGCGTAGTACGCGCGGCAGCCGGGACCGCGCTCCTGCCGCCCTTTACTGCGCATGCGGCCGTTGAGCGCGGTCCCGGATTCGGAGTTCGGCTGTCAGTAACAGAGGCAGGGGGGCGGGGAGAGGGCCATGTAAGACGCCGAGGCCGCTGCCCCCGTGACTTCAAGCCTGACTTGAAGCACGGGGCAGCAGCTGAATATAACATCGATTTCTGAATGAGCAGACATGCGGGAAAACGAACAAAAAGTGCATCAAGAAACGAGTATACAGCACTATAAGGTACTGTAAACAGCTTAATAGGCGATTTTTGGGTGACAGGTTCCCTTTAATGCCCAACCAACATGTCCCTGCTACTTGCCCGCACAGGACTAAACAACTGTTCAAACTACTTGCCCGGGGCCCGGAACTGCATGTCCCAGGCGTCAGGAATTCCACACCCCTGCTCACTACTGTGATCTGTCTCATCTTCTCCTCCAAGTCTTTTTTTATCATAATCATATGTATTTTAAATTTGGCAACTAAAATTTTAATTTGTCACCTGCAGTCCTATGTAACAGCCCAGATAACAATGATCACTTTTTTGTGTACATCTAAGGCTACTTTCACACTAGCGTTCGATCGGATCCGTTCTGAACGGATCCGATCATATTAATGCAGACGGAGGCTCCGTTCAGTACGGATCCGTCTGCATTAATAACTTAGAAAAAATTCTAAGTGTGAAAGTAGCCTGAGCGGATCCGTTCAGACTTTCAATGTAATGTCAATGGGGGACGGATCCGCTTGAAGATTGAGCCATATGGTGTCATCTTCAAGCGGATCCGTTCCCATTGACTTACATTGTAAGTCTGAACGGATCCGCTCGCCTCCGCACGGCCAGGCGGACAGCTGAACGCTGCAAGCAGCGTTCAGCTGTCCGCCTGTCCGTGCAGAGGCGAGCGGAGCGGAGGCTGAACGCCGCCAGACTGATGCAGTCTGAGCGGATCCGCTCCATTCAGACTGCATCAGGGCTGGACGGAGGCATTCGGGTCCGCTCGTGAGCTCCTTCAGACAGAGCTCACGAACGGACCTATGAACGCTAGTGTGAAAGTAGCCTAATGTAGATGTTCCATGCAGTCCTATGTAACACTACACATAACACAATAGTTCACTGTGTTATGTGGGGGGTTACATTGGACTGCAGGTAACATCTATGACATCTGTACTCAGAGTTATGAGATGGTGGGGGTCAGACTCCTGGCACCCCCACCAATCAGCTGTTTGAGGAGACCGCGATGTCCCAGTAAGCGCCGCAACCTCTTTGCTCCTTAACAAGCACAGCGCTGTTCATTTGATAGCACTGTGCTTGGCAGGGGCATACATAGAAATCATTGGGCCCCATAGCAAGAGTCTGAATAGGGCCCCGAGCCCCGCACACTACCACCTTTTGTCCATCCCACTAACTGCCCTGGCTCCTCCCCCGCGACGCCCTCTTTTTCCAGTGGATAGGGGATAACTTCAAACAACCGGACTACCCCTTAAAAGCGGGGTATACTGGGTGCAGGGTCCATGTATACAGGTATATGGGGTGCAGGGTCCATGTATACAGGTATATGGGGTACAGCAGTGTATATGGGGTGCAGGGTCCATGTATACAGGTATATGGGGTACAGCAGTGTATGCAGGGTCCATGTATAAAGGTATATGGGGTACAGCAGTGTATACAGGGTCCATGTATACAGGTATATGGAGTACAGCAGTGTATACAGGGTGCAGGGTCCATGTATAAAGGTATATGGGGTACAGCAGTGTATACGGGGTGCAGGGTCCATGTATACAGAGTACAGCAGTGTATACAGGGTCCATGTATACAGAGTACAGCAGTGTATACAGGGTCCATGTATACAGGTATATGGGGTACAGCAGTGTATACGAGGTGCAGGGTCCATGTATACAGGTATATGGGGTGCAGGGTCCATGTATACAGGTATATGGGGTACAGCAGTGTATATGGGGTGCAGGGTCCATGTATACAGGTATATGGGGTGCAGGGTCCATGTATACAGGTATATGGGGTACAGCAGTGTATATGGGGTGCAGGGTCCATGTATACAGGTATATGGGGTACAGCAGTGTATGCAGGGTCCATGTATACAGGTATATGGGGTACAGCAGTGTATGCAGGGTCCATGTATACAGGTATATGGGGTACAGCAGTGTATACAGGGTCCATGTATACAGGTATATGGGGTACAGCAGTGTATACAGGGTCCATGTATACAGGTATATGGAGTACAGCAGTGTATACAGGGTCCATGTATACAGAGTACAGCAGTGTATACAGGGTGCAGGTATACAGGTATATGGTGTACAGCAGTGTATACGAGGTGCAGGGTCCATGTATACAGGTATATGGGGTGCAGGGTCCATGTATACAGGTATATGGGGTACAGCAGTGTATATGGGGTGCAGGGTCCATGTATACAGGTATATGGGGTGCAGGGTCCATGTATACAGGTATATGGGGTACAGCAGTGTATATGGGGTGCAGGGTCCATGTATACAGGTATATGGGGTACAGCAGTGTATGCAGGGTCCATGTATACAGGTATATGGGGTACAGCAGTGTATGCAGGGTCCATGTATACAGGTATATGGGGTACAGCAGTGTATACAGGGTCCATGTATACAGGTATATGGAGTACAGCAGTGTATACAGGGTGCAGGGTCCATGTATAAAGGTATATGGGGTACAGCAGTGTATACGGGGTGCAGGGTCCATGTATACAGAGTACAGCAGTGTATACAGGGTCCATGTATACAGAGTACAGCAGTGTATACAGGGTCCATGTATACAGGTATATGGGGTACAGCAGTGTATACGGGGTGCAGGGTCCATGTATAAAGGTATATGGGGTACAGCAGTGTATACAGGGTCCATGTATACAGATATATGGATAACGGCAGTGTATACAGGGTGCAGGGTCCAGGTATATGGGGTGCAGCAGTGTATACAGGGTGCAGGGTCCATGTATAAAGGTATATGGGGTACAGCAGTGTATATGGGGTGCAGGGTCCATGTATATGGGGTACAGCAGTGTATACAGGGTCCATGTATACGGGGTACAGCAGTGTATACAGGGTCCATGTATACAGGTATATGGGTAACGGCAGTGTATACAGGATGCAGGGTCCATGTATACAGGTATATGGGGTACAGCAGTGTATACAGGGTGCAGAGTCCATGTATAAAGGTATATGGGGTGCAGGGTCCATGTATATGGGGTACAGCAGTGTATACAGGGTGCATGGTCCATGTATACAGGTATATGGGGTACAGCAGTGTATACGGGGTACAGCAGTGTATACAGGGTCCATGTATACGGGTACAGCAGTGTATACAGGGTCCATGTATACAGGTATATGGGTAATGACACTGTATACAGGGTATATGGGGTACAGCAGTGTATGCAGGGTCCATGTATACAGGTATATGGGGTACAGCAGTGTATACAGGGTCCATGTATACAGGTATATGGGGTACAGCAGTGTATACAGGGTGCAGGGTCCATGTATAAAGGTATATGGGGTACAGCAGTGTATACAGGGTCCATGTATACAGGTATATGGGGTACAGCAGTGTATACAGGGTGCAGGGTCCATGTATAAATGTATATGGGGTACAGCAGTGTATATGGGGTGCAGGGTCCATGTATATGGGGTACAGCAGTGTATACAGGGTCCATGTATACGGGGTACAGCAGTGTATACAGGGTCCATGTATACAGGTATATGGAGTACAGCAGTGTATACAGGGTGCAGGGTCCATGTATAAAGGTATATGGGGTACAGCAGTGTATACGGGGTGCAGGGTCCATGTATACAGAGTACAGCAGTGTATACAGGGTCCATGTATACAGGTATATGGGGTACAGCAGTGTATACGGGGTGCAGGGTCCATGTATACAGGTATATGGGGTACAGCAGTGTATACGGGGTGCATGGTCCATGTATAAAGGTATATGGGGTACAGCAGTGTATATGGGGTGCAGGGTCCATGTATACGGGGTACAGCAGTGTATACAGGGTCCATGTATACGGGGTACAGCAGTGTATACAGGGTCCATGTATACGGGGTACAGCAGTGTATACAGGGTCCATGTATAAAGGTATATGGGTAACGGCACTGTATACAGGGTATATGGGGTACAGCAGTGTATGCAGGGTCCATGTATACAGGTATATGGGGTACAGCAGTGTATACGGGGTGCAGGGTCCATGTATACAGAGTACAGCAGTGTATACAGGGTCCATGTATACAGGTATATGGGGTACAGCAGTGTATATGGGGTGCAGGGTCCATGTATACAGGGTACAGCAGTGTATACAGGGTCCATGTATACGGGGTACAGCAGTGTATACAGGGTCCATGTATACGGGGTACAGCAGTGTATACGGGGTACAGCAGTGTATACGGGGTCCATGTATACGGGGTACAGCAGTGTATACAGGGTCCATGTATACGGGGTACAGCAGTGTATACAGGGTCCATGTATACGGGGTACAGCAGTGTATACAGGGTCCATGTATACGGGGTACAGCAGTGTATACAGGGTCCATGTATACGGGGTACAGCAGTGTATACAGGGTCCATGTATACGGGGTACAGCAGTGTATACAGGGTCCATGTATACGGGGTACAGCAGTGTATACAGGGTCCATGTATACGGGGTACAGCAGTGTATACAGGGTCCATGTATACGGGGTACAGCAGTGTATACAGGGTCCATGTATACGGGGTACAGCAGTGTATACAGGGTCCATGTATACGGGGTACAGCAGTGTATACAGGGTCCATGTATACAGGTATATGGGTAACAGCAGTGTATACAGGATGCAGGGTCCATGTATACAGGTATATGGGGTACAGCAGTGTATACAGGGTCCATGTATACAGGTATATGGGTAACGGCACTGTATACAGGGTGCAGGGTCCATGTATACAGGTATATGGGGTACAGCAGTGTATACAGGGTGCAGAGTCCATGTATAAAGGTATATGGGATACAGCAGTGTATACGAGGTGCAGGGTCCATGTATACAGGTATATGGGGTACAGCAGTGTATACAGGGTGCAGGGTCCAGGTATAAAAGGTATATGGGATACAGCAGTGTATACAGGGTGCAGGTATACAGGTATATGGTGTACAGCAGTGTATATGGGGTGCAGGGTCCATGTATACAGGTATATGGTGTACAGCCGGTGTATACGGAGTGCAGGGTTCATGTATACAGGGTGCATAGAGGATGCTACACCCGAGGCACGCGGCGCCTCTCTGTGTACTTGAAAAGTTGGGCGGCACCTGCCAGCGATACACACTGGCCAATCAGCAGCAGGATCTTTGTGCTGCGAAATGCTGATTGGCCAGTGTGAAATGCAGCACTCCCGCAGCCCAGATCACACGTGCCGCTGCCTGCCGCATATTAACTACGATTCTGTAAATAACTTTCTGTGCGGAGTAGACGGAGGGGACGGGGCCTTCTGTACGCTCCGGGCCCCATAGCAACGGCGTGGTCTGCCTATATTGGCGGTATGCCACTGGTGCTTGGTATTGCAGCTCAGCCCAATCACTCAGATGGGACAGAGCTGCACCTAGACCATGTGAACGATGCCATATGGCCTTACCAAGCACCGCAGCCTCTTCATACAGAAAAAAAATTCTAAAACTAAAATGAAGGGGGAAGGGAGGTGGGGTGAGTTGGGTAGACAGCCCTGGGCCTATCATGCACTTAATCCGCCCCTGTCGGGGAGCAGGTAACTATGGGGGGGTTGCCAAAAAAACCTTTAACCTGGATGACCCCCTTTAACCTGCCAGTCACTGTGATTCTTCCTCAGACCATGTCCATTCTTTATAGGGTGCATGGCACCTAACCTTTATATAACACTGCATTACTAATTGTCAGGCTGTGTATGTTAATGCTTTCCTCCTGCACACCATGCACTCACCACAGGAGGGTCCTCAGCTTCTTCCTCTCTGGATTTCTCTCTGAATAAGGTGCACTCACCCAGCACAGTAAAGAACTTTCTGGGCGAACAGGTTCTGTGCGCATGCGCTTTTGGCAGCCCCGGGGTGGGGGGGACGCTGCAACTTGTTTATGCAGTTCGCGCAGTTTTACGCTAGAGGGCAGCAAAGGACTTGGATTATTTCTAGCTGCGGCAGAATGTGGGCCGTTTACGTAACGCTGACTGTGCAGGCGAGTAGATAGATCACTACTGCACCGAGCATGGCAGATTAGTGTGCGGATAATGGGAGTAATACTTCTGCAATCTAATAATAATACTTGGATCTGTAAATGATATGCTGCAAAGTAGGTGTTATGATATATAATTCATGCCAGTCTATGCCAAGCGCAGAAAACTGGTACTTAAACTACTGCTTTCTCCCATGTGTCAACAGGGTATCAGCTACAGTGATCCCAGTGCCAATTGTGGTGCTGTGTACAATCTACAGAGTCCATGGTGCCTGCCACATTGTCCAAAGGGGATATTGCCCCAGTGCCCACCGTCAGCTACTGTGCACCTAGTACATGGTAAAGTGCCCACAGTGCCCCAATAGGAGACGCCATCTGAAATTCACGTTGGCCTCCACACATAAAAGATGATGAATGACACGTCAGTATCTCAGAGACCGTTAGGCCCCTTTCACACGGGCGAGATTTCCGCGCGGGAGCAATGCGTCAGGTGAACGCATTGCAGCCGCACTGAATCCGGACCCATTCATTTCCATGGGGCTGTGCACATGAGCAGTGATTTTCACGCATCACTTGTGCATTGAGTGAAAATCGCAGCATGCTCCTCTTTGTGCGTTTTTCACGTAACGCAGGTCCCATAGAAATGAATGGGGCTGTGTGAAAATCGCAAGTGCAGATGCGGTGCGATTTTCACACACGGTTGCTAGGAGACAATCGGGATGGGGAGCCGATCATTATTATTTTCCCTTATAACATGGTTATAAGGGAAAATAATAGCATTCTGAATATAGAATGCATAGTACAATAGGGCTGGAGGGGTTAAAAAAAGCAAAAAAATAATTTAACTCACCTTAATCCACTTGATCGCACAGCCCGGGTTCTCTTCTGTCTTCTTCTTTGCTGTTCACAGGAATAGGACCTGTGGTGATGTCACTGCGCTCATCACATGGTCCATCACATGATATTTTTTACCATGGTTATGGATCATGTGATGGACCATGTGATGACCGGAGTGACGTCACCACAGGTCCTATTCCTGTGAACAGCAAAGAAGAAGACAGAAGAGAACCCGGGCTGTGCGATCAAGTGGATTAAGGTGAGTTAAATTTTTATTTAATATTGTTTAAACCCCTCCAGCCCTATTGTACTATGCATTCTGTATTCAGAATGCTATTATTTTCCCTTATAGCCATGTTATAAGGGAAAATAATACAGTCTACAGAACACCAAACCCGAACTTCTGTGAAGAAGTTCGGGTTTGGGTACCAAACATGCAGATTTTTCTCACGCGCGTGCAAACCGCATTACAATGTTTTGCACTCGCGTGGAAAAATTGCGCATTTTCCCATAACGCACCTGCATCTTATCTGAGAAAAAACATGACGCCCGTGTGAAAGAAGCCTAAGGGTACGTCCACACCTAGGTAAATATGCAGTATATTACAATAACAACAAAGCAGATGAAATTTTAGCAACTCTCATCCACACACTGGAAATCTCTGCTGGGTGACTTACTGCTTGGTAACGTATCACCGCTGAGGCCGGTCGCTGGCTTCAGCAGCGCATGTGACTTTGTCCATACCCTGGCCAGAAGTAAAGAAGCCAGGGACCGGAAGATCACTGAACAGGGGAACAGGTGAGTATGTTTTTTTTCATTAGGTACAACACTCTATGGGGCTAATAAAAAATGACTATAATCCTGGAAAACGCTTTTAGGCTACCTGCACATGGGTCTGGGGTTCAAAACTGAAAGTCTGAGCAGGTGTGCGGATTTCTGTGCGTTTCCACACCAAAAACAGAAGTTACTTTATGTTTGGTGCAGATTTTATGTGGATTTTGCTACAGATCTCAACTTTGCACTAAAAAAGGGGGAAATCCACCCAAAAAAAAATAAAAAATAATCGCACAAAGAATTGACATGCTGCAGGTTAAGGCTACTTTCACACTTGCGTTCGGGTGTCCGCTTGTGAGTTCCGTTTGAAGGGGCTCACAAGCGGCCCCGAACGCATCCGTCCAGCACTAATGCATTCTGAGTGGACGCGGATCCGCTCAGAATGCATTAGTCTAGCACCGTTCAGCCTCCGCTCCGCTCAGCAGGCGGACACCTGAACGCTGCTTGCAGCGTTCGGGTGTCCGCCTGGCCGTGCGGAGGCGTGCGGATACGTCCATACGTCCAGACTTACAATGTAAGTCAATGGGGACGGATCCGTTTGAAGATGACACACTATGGCTCAATCTTCAAACGGATCCGTCCCCCATTGACTTTCAATGTAAAAGTCTGGGCGGATCCGTTCAGGCTACTTTCACACTTAGAAATATTTTTACAATATAATGCAGACGGATCCGTACTGAACGCTAGTGTGAAAGTAGCCTTAAAAGTCCACACAGCAGGTCAATTTCTGCACGGAAAAAAGCTAAGTGTCCATGAGATTTGTCCAGTCTTAGGGTACTTTCACACTAGCGTTTTTGTCTTCCGGCACAGAGTTCTGTCACAGGAGCTCAATACCGGAAAAAAATGATTAGTTTTATCCTAATGCATTCTGAAGGGAGAGCAGTCCGTTCAGGATGCATCAGTTCAGTCCCTTTTATGTTTTTTGAACAGAGAAAATACCGCAGCTTGCTGCAGTTTTCTCTCTAGCCAAAAATACTGAACACTTGCCAGAATTCCGGATTCAGCATTAATTTACATTGAAGTGTATTAGTGCCGGATCCGGCATTAAGTGTTCAGGCAAGCGCAGACCTTTAAAAATGCAAAAAAAATAATAATACCGGATCCATTTTTGCGTATGACACCGGAGAGACGGATCCGGTATTTCAATGCATTTGTCAGACGGATTCCCATCCGGATCCGTCTGACAAATGCCATCAGTTTGCGTCCAGATTGCGTCCTGCTTGCTAGAATCCTTTGCCACAAGTGTGAAAGTACCCTTATACACTGTGCTGGTACTGTATTAGGCTGCGCTTTTTCCACATGACAAACCATGTGTAATCCGCAACATGTGCACGTAGCCTTAAAGGGGTTGTCTTATCACAGACAATGGGGGCACATCGCTAGGATATGCCCCCATTGTCTTATAGGTGCGGGTCCCACCACTGGGATGTGCACATATATCAAGAACGGAGCCCGTAAGTGTTAGAGGGCGCACTTCGCATGCGCAGCCGCCCTCCATTCATTTTCTATGGGGCCGCCGAAAAAAAGTCAAGCACTGGCTCGGCTATTTCCGTCAGTGGTGGCTGGTTATGCACGGTGCACTCCCATTGACTTCTATGGGGAGCGCGCTTGGTGGCTGGACCAGAGTCCTCCAGCCACCACCTTGCGGGGCTCCCGATACAGGTGTGGGTCCCAGCAGTGGGACCTGCACCTATAAGACAATGGGGGCATATCCTAGCGATGTGCCTCCATTGTCTGTGATGAGACAACCTCTTATAGGCCTCTGGCACACGAACGTTGTGAGCCCCTGGCAGTATAACGGCCCGCATACAGTGGGTCCGCAATACACGGGCACCATCACGGATGCGGACCCATTCACTTGAATGGGTCCACAATCACAGAGATGCGGAATGGAAGCACTGCGGAGTGCTTCTGTGGTGTTTCTGTCTGTGCCGCCGCACCGCAAAAAAATAGAACTTGTTCTATTTTTTTTGCGGTGCGGACAGATCACGGACCCATTCAAGTTGAATGGGTCTCGATCCAACCCGGCCGCCGCACGGACATTGCCCATGCATTGGGGACCGCAAATTGCGGTCCCCAAGGCACAGAAAGGATGCACAACGTTCGTGTGCAAGAGGCCTAAAGGGAATCTGTCACATTTTATCTGAAGAGCGCCATCGAACAGCGGCGGGGATCATGAATATGAGGACTTGTGATCTTAAATGGAATCATTCACCACGATTTTGGTGTATATTCTGTATCATCTTGGGTCACTGTCACTAGTGGGGTACCACAGGGGTCAGTATTGGGCCCTATTCTCTTCAACATATTTATTATTAATGATCTTGAAGAAGGGCGGCACAGTAAAATATGACACTAAACTGTGTAAAGTAATTAACACAGAAGAGGACAGTATACTACTACAGAGGGATCTGGGTAGATTGGGGGCTCGGGCGGAGGAGTGGCAGATGAGGTTTAATGACTCATTCACACGTCAGTGATTTCCATCAGTGATTGTGAGCCAAAACCAGGAGTGGTTCTAAACAGAACAGGTGCAGATCTTTCCCTTAGGCCTCTTTCACATGACCGTATTCAGTGTTTTGTGGTCCGTTTTTCACGGATCTGTTGTTCCGTTTTTTGTTTCCGTTGTGTTTCAGTTTCTGTTCCGTTTTTCCATATGGCATATACAGTATACAGTAATTACATAGAAAAATTGGGCTGGGCATAAAATTTTCAATAGATGGTTCCTGCAGAAACAGACATGGGAGCACTAACACCTTTAGGCCCCTTTTACACGGACGAGAATTTCACGCGAGTGCAATGCGTGAGGTGAACGCATTGCACCCGCACTGAATCCGGACCCATTCACTTCAATGAGGGCTGTGCAGATGAGCGGTGATTTTCATGCATCACTTGTGCGTTGCGTGACAATCACAGCATGTTCTATATTCTGCTTTTTTTCACGCAACGCAGGCCCAATAGAAATGAATGGGGCTGCGTGAAAATCGCAAGCATCAGTGAGCAAGTGCAAATGCTGTGCGTTTTTCATGCATGGTTGCTTGGAGATGATAGGGATGAAAGCAACTCCGGACCCCATTAAAGTCTATTCACTGTATTTTTTTCCCTTGGTTATAAGGGAAAATAATAGCATTCTTAATACAGAATGCTTAGTAAAATAGGGATGGAGGGGTTAAAAAATAACAAACATTAATTCACCTCATCCACTTGATCGCGCAGCTGGCATCGTCTTCTTTTTTCTTCTTTCAGGACCTGCAAAATTACCTTTTATGTCGTAATCGCGCTCACCATCTTCATTCAGCAGGACCTGCGCTGACCTCATCAAGTGGATGAGGTGAGTTAATTTATTTTAATTTTTTAACCCCTCAATCAACATTTTAGTAAGCATTCTGTATTAAGAATGCTATTATTTTCCCTTATAACCATGTTATAAGGGAAAATAATACAGTGAATTTACTTTAATGGGGTCCGCGGTTGCTCCTCAATCATCTCCTAGCATCACCTATCATCTCCTAGCAACCATGCGTGAAAATCGCACCGCATCCGCACTTGCTTGCGGATGCTTGCAATTTTCACACAGCCCGATTCATTTCTATGGGGCCTGCGTTGCGTGAAAAACGCTGAATATAGAGCATGCTGCAATTTTCACGCAACGCACAAGTGATGCATGAAAATCACTGCTCATCTGCATTGAAGTGAATGGGTCCGGATTCAGTGCGGGTGCAATGCGTTCACCTCACGCATTGCACCCGCGCGGAAAACTCGCCCGTGTGAAAGGGGCCTTAGGGTGAATAGGAGAGGGGATCAAAAGATCCCATGTACTAGGCCCCTAAGGGGGTTAACAGTTATAAAAAGAAAGTGAAAAAAATAAAAAAAACACCAATATATTAAAAGTTTAGATCAGCCCTTTTTTCCCACTTTTACATATAAAAATATATTAACCAATAAAAAAATAAACATATTAGGTTAAAATTCCTGTACAATGAACACTGTAACGAAAAAAAAAAAATGTAAACACTTGATTCAGCATTTTTTGGTCATCCTGTCCCCCAAAAATGTAATAACAGTGATTAAAAAGATGTACATACCACAAAAATGGTACCAATAAAAAATACAGTTCATTACGCAAAAAAAAGCCCTCATACACTTCTGGAGACCGAAATATAAAAAAGTTATAAAGTTATGGCTGTCAGAATATGGCAATGCAAAGAAAATGTTGAGTTTTTTTTAAAGAGAATCTGTCACTAGCAATTTACCAATTTTTTTTTTTTAATCCATGTTTAACAGAGTACCTGTTTTCCATCTGTCTTGTTCTTTTGATTGTGAGTCTTGTCATTTCTTCAAAAAATCGATTCTTATGATATGTAAATGACGCTGTAAGGAGCCCAGAGGGGCGTTATTCTTTCTCCACTGTGCCCAGGAACGCCCCTCTGAAGTGCCGTGCCCGCCTTAATTTGAAAACTAATAAAGCCTCCAAGTTCATCTAAATCGCCTCCCAGAGGCGCGGCTAAGTGCTCAACCCCCCCCCCCCAGCGTCGCGCTCTGCGGCAAACACCCCGATCCTCCTCTCGCCGGCATCCCAAATCCCGCGCAGGCGCAGTGCCGGCACTATGATAAGATGACTGACGGCACTGCGCCTGCACGGGATTTGGGATGCCGGCGAGAGGAGGATCGGGGTGTTTGCCGCAGAGCGCGGCGCTGGGGGGGGGGGGTGTTGAGCTCTGGGAGGCGATTTAGATGAACTTGGAGGCGTTATTCGTTTTCAAATTTAGGCGGGCACGGCACTTCAGAGGGGCGTTCCTGGGCACCGTGGAGAAAGAATAACGCCCCTCTGGGCTCCTTACAGCGTCATTTACATATCATAAGAATCGATTTTTTGAAGAAATGACAAGACTCACAATAAAAAGAACAAGACAGATGGAAAAAAGGTACTCTGTTAAACATGGATTCATGAAAAAAAAATTGGGTAAATTGCTAGGGACAGATTCTCTTTAAAGGTTTTTATTTTTTTTAAAGTAGCAAAAAAAAAATATATATATATATATATACAAGTTTGGTGATGGACATGCAGTTGTGAAGTCACAGCAGTTTACCAGTCTGAAATCCACTTGTGATGTCACCGCAGCTTACCTGATAAAAAGCCACTTGTGATGTCACAGAAACTCGGCTGAATAATCCTCACTGTCTCAAAAGCTTGACAAAAACCCACTTGTGATGTCACAGCAGCTTACCTGACTGAAACCCACTTGTGATGTCACAGTAGATTACCTGACTGAAACCCACTTGTGATGTCACAGCAGCTTACCTGACTGAAAGACACTTGTGATGTCACAGCAGCTGACCTGACTGAAACCCACTTGTGATGTCACAGCAGCTTACCTGACTGAAACCCACTTGTGATGTCACAGCAGCTGACCTGTCTGAAACCCACTTGTGATGTCACAGCAGCTTAGATGGCTGAAACCCACTTGTGATGTCACAGCAGCTTACCTGACTGAAACCCACTTGTGATGTCACAGTAGATTACCTGACTGAAACCCACTTGTGATGTCACAGCAGCTTACCTGACTGAAAGACACTTGTGATGTCACAGCAGCTGACCTGACTGAAACCCACTTGTGATGTCACAGCAGCTTACCTGACTGAAACCCACTTGTGATGTCACAGCAGCTGACCTGTCTGAAACCCACTTGTGATGTCACAGCAGCTTAGATGGCTGAAACCCACTTGTGATGTCACAGCAGCTTACCTGACTGAAACCCACTTGTGATGTCACAGCAGCTGACCTGACTTAACCCCACTTGTGATGTCACAGCAGCTTACCTGATGGAAACCCACTTGTGATGTCACAGTAGCTTACCCGACTGAAACCCACTTGTGATGTCACAGTAGCTTACCTGACTGAAACCCATTTGTGATGTCACAGCAGCTGACCTGTCTGAAACCCACTTGTGATGTCACAGCAGCTTAGATGGCTGAAACCCACTTGTGATGTCACAGCAGCTTACCTGACTGAAACCCACTTGTGATGTCACAGCAGCTGACCTGACTTAACCCCACTTGTGATGTCACAGCAGCTTACCTGATGGAAACCCACTTGTGATGTCACAGTAGCTTACCCGACTGAAACCCACTTGTGGTGTCACAGCAGCTGACCTGTCTGAAACCCACTTGTGATGTCACAGCAGCTTACCTGACTGAAACCCACTTGTGATGTCACAGCAGCTGACCTGACTGAACCCCACTTGTGATGTCACAAATTCTTACCTGACTGAAACTCACTTCTGATGTCACAGAAGCTCAACAGACTGAAATCTGCTTGTGATGTCACAGATTCTTACCTGACTGAAACACACTTGTGATGTCACAGTAGCTTACCTGACTGAAACACACTTGTGATGTCACAGCAGCTTACCTGACAGAAACCCACTTGTGATGTCACAGCAGCTTACCTGACTGAACCCCACTTGTGATGTCACAGTAGCTCCCCTGACTGAAACCCACTTGTGATGTCACAGCAGCTTACCTGACTGAAACCCACTTGTGATGTCACAGTAGATTACCTGACTGAAACCCACTTGTGATGTCACAGCAGCTTACCTGACTGAAACCCACTTGTGATGTCACAGCAGCTGACCTGACTGAAACCCACTTGTGATGTCACAGTAGATTACCTGACTGAAACCCACTTATGATGTCACAGATTCTTCCCTGACTGAAACACACTTGTGATGTCACAGATTCTTACCTGACTGAAACCCACTTATGATGTCACAGCAGCTTACCTGACTGAAACCCACTTGTGATGTCACAGTAGCTTACCTGACTGAAACCCTCTTGTGATGTCACAGCAGCTGACCTGACTGAAACCCACTTGTGATTTCACAGTAGCTGACCTGACTGAAACCCACTTGTGATGTCACAGCAGCTGACCCGTCTAAAACCCACTTGTGATGTCACAGCAGCTTAGATAGCTGAAACCCACTTGTGATGTCACAGCAGCTTACCTGACTGAAACCAAATTGTGATGTCACAGATTCTTACCTGACTGAAACCTACTTATGATGTCACAGTAGTTTACCTGACTGAAACCCACTTGTGATGTCACAGCAGCTTACCTGACAGAAACCCACTTGTGATGTCACAGTAGCTTACCTGACTGAAACCCACTTGTGATGTCACAGCAGCTGACCTGTCTGAAACCCACTTGTGATGTCACAGCAGCTTACCTGACAGAAACCCACTTGTGATGTCACAGTAGCTCCCCTGACTAAAACCCACTTGTGATGTCACAGCAGCTTACCTGACTGAACCCCACTTGTGATGTCACAGCAGCTTACCTGACTGAAACCCACTTGTGATGTCACAGCAGCTTACATGACTGAAACCCACTTATGATGTCACAAATTCTTACCTGACTGAAACTCACTTCTGATGTCACAGAAGCTGAACAGACTGAAATCTGCTTGTGATGTCACAGATTCTGACCTGACTGAAACACACTTGTGATGTCACAGATTCTTACCTGACTGAAACCAAATTGTGATGTCACAGATTCTTCCCTGACTGAAACCCACTTGTGATGTCACAGCAGCTTACCTGACAGAAACCCACTTGTGATGTCACAGTAGCTTACCTGACTGAAACCCACTTGTGATGTCACAGCAGCTGACCTGTCTGAAACCCACTTGTGATGTCACAGCAGCTTACCTGACAGAAACCCACTTGTGATGTCACAGTAGCTCCCCTGACTGAAACCCACTTGTGATGTCACAGCAGCTTACCTGACTGAAACCCACTTGTGATGTCACAGCAGCTTACCTGACAGAAACCCACTTGTGATGTCACAGCAGCTTACCTGACTGAACCCCACTTGTTATGTCACAGTAGCACCCCTGACTGAAACCCACTTGTGATGTCACAGCAGCTTACCTGACTAAAACCCACTTGTGATGTCACGGCAGCTTACCTGACTGAAACCCACTTGTGATGTCACAGTAGATTACCTGACTGAAACCCACTTGTGATGTCACAGCAGCTTACCTGACTGAAACACACTTGTGATGTCACAGCAGCTTACCTGACAGAAACCCACTTGTGATGTCACAGCAGCTTACCTGACTGAACCCCACTTGTGATGTCACAGTAGCACCCCTGACTGAAACCCACTTGTGATGTCACAGCAGCTTACCTGACTGAAACCCACTTGTGATGTCACAGCAGCTTACCTGACTGAAACCCACTTGTGATGTCACAGCAGCTTACCTGACTGAAACACACTTGTGATGTCACAGCAGCTGACCTGACTGAACGCCACTTGTGATGTCACAGTAGCTCCCCTGACTGAAACCCACTTGTGATGTCACAGATTCTTCCCTGACTGAAACACACTTGTGATGTCACAGTAGCTCCCCTGACTGAAACCCACTTGTGATGTCACAGCAGCTTACCTGACTGAAACCCACTTGTGATGTCACAGTAGCTTACCTGACTGAAACCCTCTTGTGATTGTCACAGCAGCTCCCCTGACTAAAAACCCACTTGTGATGTCACAGCAGCTTACCTGACTGAAACCCACTTGTGATGTCACAGTAGCTAAGGGTACTTTCACACTTGCTGCAGGACGAAACCGACAGGCTGTTCACCCTGTCGGATCCGTCCTTCCGCTGGTTCGCCGTGCCGCCGGCCCGCCTCTCAGTCCCGTTGACTATAATGGGGACAGGGGCGGCGATCCGGCGCAGTACGGCAGTGCACGGCGAAAGACCGCCGGACTAAACGTCCTGCATGTCCGACTTTTTAGTCCGGCGGCCTCTGACCGCGAACTGCCGTACTGCGCCGGAGCGCCGCCTGTCCCCATTATAGTCAATGGGGACGGAGCGGTGGCACGGCGAAACAGCGGAAGGACGGATCCGACAGGGTGAACAGCCTGTCGGATCCGTTCTGCCGCAAGTGTGAAAGTAGCCTTACCTGACTGAAACCCTCTTGTGATGTCACAGCAGCTTTCCTGACTGAAACCCACTTGTGATGTCACAGCAGCTGACCTGACTGAAACCCACTTGTGATGTCACAGCAGCTGACCTGACTGAAACCCACTTGTGATGTCACAGTTGATTACTTGACTGAAACTGACTGATTGTCACAATATCGTAACTGATGGTAACAGAATTGTGATATCACAGCAGCTTAGGCTACTTTCATACTTGCGTTCGGGGCTCCGCTTGTGAGTTCCGTTTGAAGGCTCTCACAAGCGGCCCCGAACGCATCCGTCCAGCCCTAATGCATTCTGAGTGGATGCGGATCCGCTCAGAATGCATCAGTCTGGCAGCGTTTGGGCTCCACTCCGCTCAAAGTTTAATGGTAGGAGCTGCTGGCCAGAGGAATTTCAGGATTCTGATGCTTTGAATTTATATACAGATGCGGCAGGTAGCTGTGGATTTGGCGCATTCTGGGATAACCGTTGGAGTGCAGAAGAATGGCCCTCCTTTTGGATAGAGAGCAGTTTTACAAAAAACATAGTGTTATTGGAGTTGTTTCCAGTATTAGTGGCAATGGTTATATGGGTAGCTTTTTTAAGAACAAGCGAATTCTCCTTTTCTCAGATAATAAGGGTGTTGTGTTCGCTATTAACACTTTGTCGTCAAAATGCGAGAGGGTTGTTCGCTTATTAAGGCATTTAGTGTTATGTTGTCTATCATTTCATATTTGGTTGAAAGCTAAATATATAGAGGGTAAGTCTATTGTCATTGCCAGGGCCGTCTTTAATATTGATTGGACTCTGGGCAAAAATTTACTTGGGCCCCCTGGATCCCGCCTTCCCACACCTTAGCATGCAATCACGCCCTCCACCACAACACACACACACAAAATCCACACACCTGGTAGAGTACAGTGAATGACTGTAAATACTTCCAGTTCTGAAGACTCCAGCGGCTCAGGATCAGTGCTCTGGGCAGCCGGGCTCAGGCTGGAAGTGGGCACCGCTCTGCAGGAAGGAGACCAGGGCTCGGCTCACCCTAGTGTTACAGTGCACCCCAGCACCCCACAGTATGCAGTATAGCACCCTATAGTATACAGCAACCCACAGTATGCAGTATAGCACCCTATAGCATACAGCACCACACAGTATGCAGTATAGCACCCCACACTATACAGTACCCCCACAGTATATAGTAGAGCAGTATAGCAGCCCACAGTATACAACACCTCACAGTATACAGTAGAGCAGTATAGCACCTCACTGTATACAGCACCCCAAACTATACACGATACAGCCCCCCACACTATACAGTACAGCAGTATAGCACTCCACACTATACACCACCCACAGTATACAGTATACAGGCCCCCCACAGTATACAGTCCCACACAGTATACAGTCCCACACAGTATACAGCCCTCCCACAGTATACAGGCCCCCCACAGTATACAGGCCCCCCCACTATATACAGTCCCGCACATTATACAGTCCCGCACAGTATACAGTCCCCCCACAGTATACAGTCCCCCACACAGTATACAGCCCCCCACACAGTATACAGCCCCCCCCCCACACAGTATACAGGCCCCCCACACTATACAGGCCCCCACAGTATACAGATCCCCCCCCCACAGTATACAGGCCCCCCACAGTATACAGTCCCACACAGTATACAATCCCACACAGTATACAGTCCCCCAACAGTATACAGCCCCCACAGTATACAGCACCCCACTATACAGTAGTTTACAGTATATTAACATAACAGCCCCTGTCACCTTTTTCTGATGTAATCTTCACACAAAAAAGCTCCACAGTTAACTTCTGCAACACTCAGTAGGACCTGTGATGACCTCATAGCCATGTGACTAGTAATATTGCTAGGTTACTGGTCACATGGTGATGATTTCATCTAAGGTCCTAGATCACATTCACAGCTCTAACAGTACAATGCATGGACTCAGTGCCGGCAGGCATGGCATGGCAGCCCCCCCTGTGAAGCTGACAGCCTGACACCCGGGGCAGTGGCTAACAGGGCTCAAGAGGCCGCTGCCTTGGGCCCCCCAGGAGCAACTGGGCCCGGGGCAGCTGCCCCTTTTGCCCCTTGGTAAAGACGGCCCTGGTCATTGCGGACTCTCTATCTCGGTTTTTCAGTGGTCCAGATTTCGGGAATTGGCTCCAACTGCAGAAAAAGTGGGTGTTCCTTTCCCCCCGCATTTATGGGACCTGGTTCTGGATTAATTGTAAATAGTATCCGTAATTCCTTAGCACCAAGGACGTGAGCTGCCTATGCGTCGGCTTGGAATAGCTGGTTAAATTTTGTCAATTCAGTGGATCAGCAGGATAGCGTGGATTTTGAAAGTGTTGGGCTGGGATTCGTGTCATCTCTTTTAATAAAAAATGTATCTCCATCCCATATTTCTAAGTTGTTAGCGAGAATTTCCTTTTTTCAGAAGCTATGTGGTCAACCCCCCTTGTCGTCTTTATTTTCCATCAAACAGGTTTTAAAGGGTTATCGTAAGTGTAAATTCAGTAGTGATGTCCGTCGTCCTATTTCTTGTGAGCTATTGCATCGTTTAGTGGAGGTGTTATCATCTGTAGCTAAGGATCAATTTGAGTTAGTGTTATTTAGAACGGCATTTATTTTAGCATTTTTTGGTGCCTTTAGAATTGGGGAATTAGGTTGCTCTTAAGAAATCAGAAGATGCAGGATTATTGCTGTCGGATGTAGTGGTTCATGCGGATAAGGTTTTAATTAAAATCAGATGTTCCAAGACGGATCAGCTGGGGAGAGGTCAAAAGATATCTTTAAATAGTTGGGCTCAGTCGGGTCTTTGTCCAGTCAGAGCTGTTATAGCTTGGCTGAACATTAGACCAGCAGTGCAAGGTTCCTTTTTGTTACATAAGGATCTGAGTCCTTTGACAAGGTTTCAATTTAATGCGTTGCTCAAGAGGAGTCTTGCTTTGCTAGGACTAGGGCATTTAAAAATATCTGCTCACTGTTTTCGCATTGGGGCTGCTACAGAGGCAGCGGGTTTGGGGTTGGAGGAGTCAGTTATAAAAAGATTAGGTCGCTGGAACTCTAATTGTTTTTAGAATTAACATAAGGCCGGACTTACTGTAGATTACTTTTCCTTATATTTTTCAGGTGCCCAGTATGTAGTTTGGGTGGTGGGGCACTCCTTTGTGTATTGGGCCCAGAAGAGAGCCAGTAAGAGGAATTATACTGAAAACTTATCCTTTGACTCTAATCGGTTTAAAATATTTTGGTGGGGAGTAAGAGGTCTACATTGGAATGATGTGCTGCCTTTACTTTACAAATTGCTAGTTAAATGGCCTCTGTCTCATTTAGTAATCATTCATTTAGGTGGTAACGATGTAGGCAAAATTGGAACATTGGAGTTTCTGTGGAGGATTAAACAGGATCTAGTTTTTATATTAAGCTTGTTACCAGATTCGGTTTTAATTTTCTCTGAAATTGTACAAAGATTCCTTTGGTCGTCTGTTGAGGGTCGACCTTTTGAAAAAATATAGAAAAAGAATAAATAGAGCAATGTTCAAATTTTTGCCTACCATAGGAAGGCTCAGTTATAGGCACGCTGACCTTGAAGGTTTTGTGCCTGGTTTGTTTAGGTTTGATGATGATGTACATCTGTCTGATGTAGGCCTTGACATTTTTAATTTGGGTTTACATAATGCATTGGAGAAAGGTGTTGCTTTTGGGGGGGGGGCTCGGCTTTTTAAGCCTCGGCCTTGTGTGTAAAAGTCACCCAGTAATGCTGGGTGGACTTGGTGGTCATTGGTTTTATTGGTCTAATATTTGACCTTGGTTCATGGTTTATTAAAGATTCACTGGTTCATTAAATTTCGGTAACCCCATAATAAAGCAACACGGCCTAATTTCTCCAATAAAGTGGTTGGTGTCTTATTTACTAGTTATAGTTATGGTTGGGTCATTATGTGTCCTATGTCCTCCATGGTGCTAATGTTTAGTCACTGTATTGATTATAATTTGGGGCTAGGTCTAATGTGTATATACAGATACTAGATTCTGGTATAGCAGTGTGAGAGTATGTGAGACAGTCCACACCACTGAGCCCCAGGGCCTGGCTGTGCACTGTGTAAATGTCACTGTGAGCAGCATTTACATGTATTCATTGTGCCACTGATGATTATTTTACAGCATTATCAATGATAAATAATGGTTTTAGTGTGGACCTTCTCCTTGTTAACACTGACCAATTATCATGTCGATGGCTGAAAAACACACAAAGCATTCCAATAATTTCATACAGTAAATGGATCTTTAAAGAGGACCTGTCACCACTCATGGCATGTCTGTTTTAGAAAATATTTGTTTTCTTTGTGAAATAACAATTCTAGAACATTGTGTGTTGTTCCTCTGTTATTCCTCCTGAAAATGTATGAATAAATTGATAAGTTGGGGGTGTTTCCCTACACACTGTCCAATCAGTGCCAGACTGTGTAAAACAAAGGAAGCCATAACACCCAGTTGCTAATTTATTTATGAATATTCAGGAGGAATAACAGAGGAACGACACAACACAGAGTTAGGGCTTATGCACACAACTACCCTGTTTTCCCGAAAATAAGACAGCGTCTTATATTAATTTTTGCTCCCAAAGATTCGCTAGGTCTTATTTTCAGGGATGTCTTATTTTGCCATGAAGAAGAATGGCACAGGGGTATCAGGGTGGGGAGGGGGATCACGTATGATGGCACAGGGGTATCAGGGTGGGGAGGGGGATCACTTAAAATGACACAGGGGGATCAGAAGGGGGAATCAAAATGGCACAGGAGAATCAGAGGGGGGGATTACCGTACCATTTTAGTAGCCCCTTCTGATCCTCCTGTGTCATTTTGATTCCCACCTCTGATCCCCCTGTGTCATTTTAAATGATCCCACTCCCCTGTGCCAGTGGACAGTGGATTACCGTATTTAGTCTCCCCCACCTTCACCAGACATCCCCCACCTTCCATCAGATATCCCCCCCCCCATACCTGTCACCCTGTGTGTCCGTTCCAGCCAAGTTGTGAGTCAGCCAGACTCCGTCAGGGCAGAGCGAGCAGCGGGCGGAAGAAGGTGGCAGCTTGTCCTGGCGGCGGCGCGGGCTCTCTGATTTAAAGAGACCTCACACCGCCTGCGCTGCGGCCAATCAGTGAGCTGCGTGGCGGTGCCCGTAGAGTCCAGAGGAGTCAGACGCCTTACGCTGCCATAGCTTCGGGGGCCTTATATTCTGGGGTGGCTTTATTATCGGGGCGGCCTTATTTTTGGGGATGTTTTATTATCGGGGAGGTCTTATTTTCAGTGGGATGCCTTATATTACAGTGAGAGGCAAAACTAGAAGTAGGTATTATTTTCGGGGGATGTCTTATTTTTTTCGGGGAAACACGGTATATGTTTGGTCCGCATTCGATACAATTTTTTTGCGAATCTGATGTGGACCCATTCATTTTAATGGGGCCGCAAAAGATGCCTATAGAATACCACGTTCTGTTGGTATCAGCGTGTCTGTTCCGTGGCCCTGCAAGAATGATAGAACATGTCCTATTCTTGTCCTTTTTGCAGACAAGAATAGGACATTTCTTCAGAATTTTAAAAATAAATGGCGGCATGCACTTGGCCGGGATCCATGTTTGGTGGATCAGTGATTTGCAGACAGCAGAACACGCCAGTGTGCACGGGCCCTTATGAGAAAAGATGCTCCAGAATTGTTATTTCATTGAGACTATAAGTAAGAAGTGATAGGATAATGGTAGCATATTTATTCATTGTACTTATAGCCCCATGTGAATACGGCCCTGCCAACATCCGACGAGACGCCTGTTTGTCTGCATTAGTCACCTATAGCGCTATACAAAACCTCCACAGAGCCTTCAATCTGTCTGCAATAATTCAGAGTGTTATCTAATATTGCTATGTACGCCGTGCAGTTAATCGCAGCTTATAATCATCGCCTTCAAGACCGCAGCGGTTAATCAGGTGGCTGACATTCACTTCTTCATGGTAACCATTTCCAGGCCGTACCTACTTATAATAAGATGCAGTGAAAGGCTCCATCCATGTAATGTGCGGGGCACAGGATAAGCTGGTGGTGGCAGAGGTCTCCCAGCACTATTCATCACTGAGATGTTCTGCCATTTCCAGTAATATCTGCAGGTTCATGAAGTATGAACCCATACAAGCTGGTAATAAATAGCTGCAATCCTCTGTATACCGCGCTGACCTGTGTGAACCCTGATCCGCCATCTCCAGCACTGTTGCCTCCGTTGACAGTATCTGCATGGAGAACCCTTGCCTTTCTCTGCTTCTTGTCGAGTTTACTTCCCATGTTCTACTTTTCTACTCAAAATGTGTCTTTTAAAGGGAGCCTGTCACTGGGAAATTCACTCTTAAACCAGACACATTGGGGCAGATCTACACTTTACACTGTCTAAGAACACGTATCACGTACACGTATACGTCTTCCTATTAGACAGATTTACTATTCTGTAGCATGGACTTTGTAAGTTTGGAGTATCGTTAATCCTGTGCCATAGTTACACCAAAATAATGTCAGTGCGCCGGTTCTGAACCCCTAGAACCCTTGTAAAGGCAAAGTATAAGACATCATTTCAGTGGAAGCAATAACTAGTCTCCGACTCGTACAATAATAGTAAAAGGAACCAACACAATTCACACAAGACGTATTAAAGGGGTTCTGCACTTTCATTTAACTGATGATCTATCCTATGTCAGTGGGCGGGCGGCCCGGGTGTCGCCAATCAGAAGCTGATCATTAGTTAAATGAAAGTGCAGAACCCCTTTAAACTATAAAATGTTCATAGATGAAAACAGTGGCAACAATCTTCCACACCTTACATCACCAAAGGTGCTTTTGCAGGTCCTAAAAGAAGAAGCAAGAAGAGGATGCCGGCTGCGTGATCAAGTAGAACAGGTAAGGCTCCTTTCACACCTGCGTTCAGGTGTCCGCTCGTGAGCTCCGTTTGAAGGGGCTCACGAGCGGCCCTGAACGCAGCCGTTTGGCCCTAATGCATTCTCAGTGGAGGCGGATCCACTGAGAATGCATCCGTCTGCCAGCGCTCAGCCTCCGCTCCGCTCAGTGAGCGGACACCTGAACGCTGCAAGCAGCGTTCGGGTGTCCGCCTGGCCGTGCGGAGGTGAGCGGATCCGTTCCGACTTATAATGGAAGTCAATGGGGACGGATCCGCTTGAAGATGACACCATATGGCTCAATCTTCAAGCGGATCCGTCCCCCATTGACTTTCAATGTAAAGTCTGAACGGATCCGCTCAGGCTACTTTCACATTGGTTTTGCTTGGTTGTTGGCTTGGTTTTGCGTAGCCCTTCGGCTACAGCAGACAGGGTCTAGGTCTGAATCATATATACTGTTTTACTTTTTTACTGTTGTAATCCCCATTTAGTATGTGTTGCACAATTTACAACGCAGTCCAGTGCACATCTTGCATGATGTATGCAGTCCTGGAACAGGAGTTCAAGGGTGCATATCTTTGTTCTAGATGTGAGCAAATAACCCCTTTGGAATCGCAAATCGAGTCTCTAAACGGGCAAGTTGCAACACTGAGAGGCATTGATAATTTGCAAAAGAGTTTGCTTCTCACCGAGCAAGCACTCTTTGGGGTAGATGAGGGGGAGGGTGACAGAGAGGAGTCTGAGGAAAGTGAGGTAGCTAGCTGGGTAACAGTTAGAAAGCGGGGTAGAGGGAAGAGTGCCAGGGAGGCTAGCCCTGATCTGACACACCCCAACAAGTTTGCACGTTTGGCAGATGAGGGGGATGTCAGTCCGGGGACGGCACTGCTGCAGCCGGACACTTCCTCTGCCAGTCAGGGGAATGTCAGCTCCAGTAAGCAGGGAACCAGGAGAGCAGGGCAGGCCAGACAGGTGCTGGTAGTGGGCGACTCCATTATTAGGGGAACAGATAGGGAAATCTGTCACAAAGACCGTGATCGCCGAACAGTGTGCTGTCTTCCTGGCGCTAGAGTTCGACACATTGCGGATCGGGTTGACAGATTACTGGGAGGGGCTGGAGAAGATCCAGCGGTCATGGTCCATATCGGAACCAATGACAAAGTTAGAGGTAGGTGGAGAGTCCTTAAAAATGATTTCAGGGATTTAGGTCAAAAGCTGAGGGCAAGGACCTCTAAGGTAGTATTTTCCGAAATACTGCCTGTACCACGAGCCACACAAGAAAGGCAGCGGGAGATTATAGAGATTAACAAGTGGCTCAAGAACTGGTGTAGGAAGGAGGGGTTTGGGTTCCTGGAGAACTGGGCCGATTTTTCTATCGGCTACAGGCTCTATCGTAGGGACGGGCTGCACCTCAATGGGGAAGGGGCAGCTGTGCTGGGGAGAAAGATGGCTAGAAGGTTGGAGGAGTGTTTAAACTAGGGACTGGGGGGGAGGGTAATTACGTTATAGGACGGGAAGATAGTGCAGATAGAGACCGGGGGCAAAGTAATGGGACTGGGGGAGGAATGGAAGGAGGGACTAGAACAGTTCAGAAGGAAAGGTGTAGGGTAAAAAATATACATAAACCTCTCAAATGTATGTATACTAATGCCAGAAGCCTGACTAATAAAACTGGTGAACTGGAATTAGTGATGTGTGAGGAGAACTATGACATAGTGGGAATAACTGAGACATGGCTGGATGATAGCTATGACTGGGCAGTTAATGTACAAGGTTACAGGCTGTTTAGAAAGGATCGTCAAAACCGGAGAGGAGGAGGGGTCTGCCTCTATGTAAAGTCCGGTCTAAAGCCCATACTCCGCGAAGATATAAATGAGGGACATGAACATGTGGAGTCACTGTGGGTAGAGATACATGGAGCTAAAAACAACAATAAATTACTAATAGGAGTTTACTATAAACCACCTAATATACCAGAGTCCACAGAAAATCTATTACTAAACGAGATAGACGAGGCGGCAAATCATAATGAGGTGGTTATTATGGGGGACTTCAACTACCCAGATATAGACTGGGAAACTGAAACTTGTATATCTCATAAAGGAAACAGGTTCTTGGCAATAACCAAAGACAATTACCTCTCCCAACTGGTTCAGGATACGACTAGAGGGACGGCCATACTGGACTTAGTATTAACCAATAGGCCAGACAGAACAACAGATGTGCAGGTTGGGGGACACCTGGGAAATAGTGACCACAAAGTAATAACCTTCCAATTATCATTCAAAAGAGCGTTTCTACAGGGAGGAACAAAAATACCAAACTTCAAAAAAGCTAAATTTAGCCAACTAAGAGAGGCCATAGGCCAAACTAACTGGGACAAAGTCCTCAAAAATAAAAATACAGCCACAAAATGGGATATCTTTAAAAACATCCTAAAATCTCATTGTGAGAGGTACATACCGTATGGTAATAAAAGGTTAAGGAATAAAAAGAAACCAATGTGGATAAATAGAACTGTAACGAAAGCAATAAATGACAAAAAGAAAGCATATCATTCACTGAAACAGGAGGGGAGCACGGAAGCACTGAAAAACTACAAGGAAAGAAATAGAACATGTAAAAAACAAATAAAAGCGGCCAAACTAGAGACCGAGAGATTAATTGCCAAAGAGAGTAAAACTAACCCTAAAATGTTCTTCAATTATATAAATGTTAAAAAGTATAAATCTGAAGGTGTCGGCCCTTTAAAGAGTAATGAGGGGGAAGTCGCAGAGAGCGATGAGGAGAAAGCAAAGCTGTTAAATATTTTTTTCTCCAATGTATTCACTGAGGAAAATAAATTGTCAGATGACATGCAGAACGCAAAAATAAATTCCCCATTAAAAGTGTCCTGTCTGACCCAGGAAGAAGTACATCAGCGACTTAAAAAGATTAAAATAGACAAATCGCCAGGACCGGATGACATACACCCCCGTATCCTAAAGGAATTAAGTAATGTCATAGCCAGACCCTTATTTCTGATATTTGCAGACTCTATACTGACAGGGAATGTCCCACAGGATTGGCGCATGGCATATGTGGTGCCAATATTCAAAAAGGGGCCAAAAACAGACCCTGGAAACTATAGGCCGGTAAGTTTAACATCTGTTGTGGGTAAACTGTTTGAAGGTTTTCTGAGAGATGCTATATTAGAGCATCTCAACAGAAATAAGCAAATAACGCCATATCAGCATGGCTTCGTGAGGGATCGGTCATGTCAGACTAATTTAATCAGTTTCTATGAGGAGGTAAGTTCTAGACTTGACAGCGGCCAATCAATGGATGTCGTATATCTGGACTTCTCCAAAGCATTTGACACTGTACCACATAAAAGGTTAGTATATAAAATGAGAATGCTCGGACTGGGAGAAAACGTCTGTAAGTGGGTAAGTAACTGGCTCAGTGATAGAAAACAGAGGGTGGTTATTAACGGTACACACTCAGATTGGGTCACTGTCACTAGTGGGGTACCTCAGGGGTCAGTATTGGGCCCTATTCTCTTCAATATATTTATTAATGATCTTGTAGAAGGCTTGCATAGTAAAGTATCAATTTTCGCAGATGACACTAAACTGTGTAAAGTAATTTACACTGATGAGGACAGTATACTACTCCAGAGGGATCTGGATAGACTGGAGGCTTGGGCAGATAAGTGGCAGATGGGGTTTAACACTGATAAATGTAAAGTTATGCACATGGGAAGGAAAAATGCAAGTCAACCGTACATACTAAATGGTAAAACACTCGGTAACACTGACATGGAAAAGGATCTAGGAATTTTAATAAACAGCAAACTAAGCTGCAAAAACCAGTGTCAGGTAGCTGCTGCCAAGGCCAATAAGATAATGGGTTGCATCAGAAGGGGCATAGATTCCCGTGATAAGAACATAGTCCTACCACTTTACAAATCGCTAGTCAGACCACACATGGAGTACTGTGTACAGTTCTGGGCTCCTGTAAACAAGGCAGACATAGCAGAGCTGGAGAAGGTCCAGAGGAGGGCAACTAAAGTAATAACTGGAATGGGGCAACTACAGTACCCTGAAAGATTATCAAAATTAGAGTTATTCACTTTAGAAAAAAGACGACTGAGGGGAGATCTAATTAATATGTATAAATATATCAAGGGTCAGTACAGAGATCTATCCCATCAGCTATTTATCCCCAGGACTGTGACTGTAACGAGGGGACATCCTCTGCGCCTGGAGGAAAGAAGGTTTGTACACAAACATAGAAAAGGATTCTTTACGGTAAGAGCAGTGAGAATATGGAACTCTCTGCCTGAGGAGGTGGTGATGGTGAGTACAATAAAGGAATTCAAGAGGGTTATGGACGTATTTCTGGAGCTTAATAATATTACAGGCTATAGCTACTAGAGAGGGGTCTTCCTCTGGATCAACTTGCGGGATGGCAGGCCGAACTGGATGGACAAATGTCTTTTTTCGGCCTTATGTACTATGTTACTATGTTACTATGTTACTTTCACATTTAGAAATTTTTCTAAGTTATAATGCAGACGGATCCGTTCTGAACGGAAGCAAACGTCTGCATTATAGGAGCGGATCTGTCTGATGAAACATCAGACGGACCTGCTCCGAACGCTAGTGTGAAAGTAGCCTAAGTTAATTTTTTTTATTTTTTAACACCTCAATCTACAGTTTACTATACATTCTGTATTAAGAATGCTATTATTTTCCTTTATAACCATTTTATAAGGGAAAAAATGTAAACCTACAGAACACCTAACCCGAACCCGAACTTCAGTGAAGAAGTTCGGGTCTGGGTACCACAGTCATTTTTTTTATAACGCACGTGCAAAACGCATTGCACCCACGCAAAAAAACTGAACATCAGAACGCAATGGCAGTCAAAACTAACTGCAATTGCGTACCTACTCGCAAGATTTTCCCGCGACGCACCCGCATCCTGTCCGGCCCTCACACGCGACGCCCGTGTGAACCCAGCCTTAGGGTACTTTCACACTAGCGTTGTTTGAATCCGGCAGGCAGTTCCGGCAACGAAACTGCCTGCCGGATCCGGCTAACAGTATGCAAACTGATAACCATTTTTTTTTTCCGAATCCGGTCAAATACCGTAAAAGGGACGTAACGGAAGACATCCTGATGCATACTGAATGGATTGCTTTCCATTCAGAATACATTAGGACAAAACTGATGCCTTTTATTCCGATATTGAGACCCTTTACCAGATTTCAATACTGGAAAACAATAATGCTAGTGTGAAAGTACCCTTAAAGTAATTCTGCACATTGCCACATAACTTTCATACATTCCATCCCATCCTGTGATCTGTTTCCCACATGCTACATATGCAGTAACTCCAAATGTCACAAGGAGCCAAGAGCCCTGCCTGTCTAAGAAGCCAAGTTATTGGTGCTGCAGCCACAGAGCAGTGTAGTCTAGTTTATACACTGTGACTTGCTTTTGCTGCCAGGTTTATTTCATAGCAGCTGAGAGTATACTGTGATTACATTTTTCTCTCTCTTCCTTCTTCAGGGTGTTTCACAGGTGAGTAATTAGGGTGTGGCTATCTAATTAGGAGAGGTTAAATAGCCAGTCTTGAGGGCAGCTCAGTCCTTTGAATCCAGAGGGGAAAAAAAAACAGTCCTTTGAGAGCTGCACTTTTACAGGCAGGCAAACAACGCGTGTTTGTGAGCATTTGCGTTCAAGTGTGTGCTTGTATTAAGCGTGTGACTTAAGATTACATGACTTGAGATTCAGGGACTTTTAGAGGGGACTACAGTAAGTCAGATTCTTATCACTGCACTATATTGTATTTTTTCTCTTTTCTTGTGTAATCCCCACTTAGTATGTGTTCCGTTATTGACAGCGCAGTCCTGGAACAGCTGTTTGAGGGTGCAAATCTATGTTCAAAATGTGAGCAAATTGCCCATTTGGAATCGCACATTGTGTATCTAACCGGACGAGTTTCAACACTGAGAAACGTTGACAATTTGGAAAAGCGTTTGCTGCTCACTGAGCAAGCACTCTAGGAAAGTGAGGTAGGTAGCAGGATAAGGACTCATGCACACAAACGTATTTTCTTTTAGTTCCGTGTTTTTTTTTGTTTTTTTTGCGGACCGTATGCAGAACCATTTACTTCAATGAGTCCGTCAAAAAAACAGAAATCACTCCGTGTGCATTCCGTGTCTATGTCCGCTTGGCTGCTCCGCAAAAAACTAGTGCATGTCCTATTGTCCGCAAATCGGTCCGTGGCTCCATTCAAGTCAATGGTCTGGAAAAAAACACGGAATGCCACTGTATTTCATCGTGTTTTTTTTTTTTTTTTTTTTGCGGATCCGTGCTGTGGTTTCTTAGGCCAGGCCTTTAAAAGCCATGTGCTTTCAGTTTGTAAATAAAGTTTTGAAGGCAGGTGTAGTGTTTAGTAGGCCACAGCAGAGCTTCCAATATGCCCGATTAGATATAGAGGAGCTGACTTCTTTAATACAAGAATGGCCAGAGGTTTGGGATACCCGGTCGGATCACTACCGTGACCAGGTACGGAGAGACTGGTCCTGGGTGGTGACTCGCACCATCTTCGGTTCCGAGTGGGAAGGATGCCCAAAAAGCAAACACGCAGGCCTTGGTAAGCCAACTTTTGCAGATCTTTAATGTTTGCATATAAGGCTACTTTCACACCTGAGTTGGGTGCGGATCCGTCTGGTATCTGCACAGACGGAGCCGCACCTATAATGCAAACGCTTGTATCCGTTCAGAACGGATCTGCTGGATCCGTTTGCATTACCATTAACATGAAATTATTTTATTTTTTTGTTCATGATAATGCAAACAGATCCGTTTTGACTTACACTAAAAGTCAATGGGGGACGGATCCGTTTTCAACTGCACCATATTGTGTCAGTGAAAACGGATCCGTCCCCATTGACATTGTAAGTCAGGACGGATCTGTTTGGCTCCGCATCGTCAGGCGGACATCAAAACTCTGCAAGCAGCGTTTTGGTGTCCGCCTCCAGAGGCTGAACGGAGGCAAACGGATGCATTCTGAACGGATCCTTATCCATTCAGAATGCATTGGGGCTAAACTGATCTGTTTTGGGCCGCTTGTGAGAGCCCTGAATGGATCTCACAAACGGACCCAGAAACGCCAGTGTGAAAGTAGCCTAAAGCAGAATGTCTAGGTGATTTTAAATTTAGCAATCAGCGGCATTCCGTATCCATATAATGGCCACCATCATAGTGTTAATATCAGCATGTCTGAGTATGTTTCAGCCAGCAACTGTCATATAATGTCCTAAATGACTTTTGTGCCACCATAGTGTGACCCATCAGTAAAGTGTGTTTGCAGGTATTGCATCATTTACAGTCTGGCAGCCATGTGCTTTCTATTCACTGCATGTTCTCTCCTGTACTAAGTGATGGCTGTTTCTGGTTATGACGTGCCTCTTGTCCCTCTGTAAGCACATTTAAAGTTTGAAACTTTTCTTGTCATTATAACTAAACACCATTAACTAGTTATGTGCCATAATGTGGGATGCAGTTAGTCATAAGTTTGTGTACTTGAATAAGCGAGCAATAAGTAAATTATGTATTGTATGTTTTGTTTTACAGTCAACAAAGTGAAAACACGTTGCCAGTCCTGCCGTGACCAGTACCGCAGGGAACAAATGCTCTTAAAGGGCCACAGTGGGGATGGTGCCCTGAAAAAACGTATTTATACACTGCACAGTTGCAGTTTCTTGCTCCAGTTCTGGAGCCAAGTAGGTAAGTTACATTGTGTTTTATTATTGTATCATGCAATGTAATTTGGAACCTATGTGTATATGCACATAATGTAATTCCCTATTTGTGTGTATTTTCATGCTCTTTAAATGTTTGTCATTCTCCTTTTTAGTACTGTGGACAACCTTCATCCAGAGGCTTCCGGCGAGTCCTCCTCCAACCCAGATGAGCCAGCAGGGCCCCACCTCCCAGCGGCACATTTCTCAGAGGGACAAGGAATCCCGGCCCATGAGTCCCAACGCCAGGAGCTAATTAAAGAGGCTGCCGATCCCGAGCCACCGGAGAATGTGCCGTCCAGCCCAGAGCCACTCCAGAAAAGGCTGATGTAAAAGCCATATTTATTTTATTTTTCTTATATTATAAAAACTGTTATTTACACTAAATCCTTTATTGGCTACTGTGTTTATTCAACATAAGTATATTACAGTAAAACATTGTATGAGACTTTTCATTACACATACATTTTATTAGCACATACACTTGTACATTTAAACATTATAATATATTGAGCCATTTCTGGGATTTCAAGGACGTCCATGGTTTGCTACGTACACTTCTCATCTTGACAATATGACCTGAAAGAACAAAAATGACAAACTAGTAATACATAAGCACACTTTTCTAAATTAAGGGGCTGGATAACGTATACAATTTTAAATTCCTATGTGATAAAGTTAATATAAGCAGATTACTAAGACTGTTAGTAGCTATATTGCTTCCTATGCTGTGGTTATTATAAGCCATTATACATTGCTCATTTCAAAGGTATAAACACCCTGCTATCAATCAGTGCTGGTAGTGACTTAACACTAGACTAGGGATCAGCAACCTTCGGCACTCCAGCTGTTCAGAAACTACAAATCCCAGAATGCTTCATTCAATATATTAGTAACTGGCTGGTATGATTATGGTATTAAACTGTTATTTGCAAATGTAAGGCTACTTTCACACTAGCGTTCGGGCGGATCCGTTCTGAACGGATCCGCTCATAATAATGCAGACGGAGGCTCCGTTCAGAACGGATCCGTCTGCATTATATTAGCTAAAAAAGCTAAGTGTGAAAATGGCCTCGGACGGATCCGTCCAGACTTTCAATGTAAAGTCAATGGGGGACGGATCCGCTTGAAGATTGAGCCATATTGTGGCATCTTCAAACGGATCCGTCCCCATTGACTTACATTGTAAGTCTGGATGGATCCGCACGGCCAGGCGGACACCCGAACGCTGCAAGCAGCGTTCAGCTGTCCGCCTGTCCGAGCGGAGGCTGAACGCCGCCAGACTGATGCAGTCTGAGCGGATCCGCTCCATTCAGACTGCATCAGGGCTGGACGGCTGCGTTCGGGTCCGCTCGTGAGCTCCTTCAAACGGAGCTCACGAGCGGACCAGCGAACGCTAGTGTGAAAGGAGCCTAAAAAAAAACAAAACTTTAATTTGAACATTTAATGAGGTATTAGAGGGTATATATACTTATTCAAATATATGCTCACTTTATCGGCAAACGTTCTTATGGCCAATATACTGGCACACAAGATAAAATTATTATATTGACCATGTTATCTGCCTATTATATACCCCAGCCTGCAAGGCCACGTCAAGGGTCCTCATTGTCTTGTGAGTCCCTACACTCTAACAGGGATGGGCAAACTCGGCCCTCCTGCTGGTTTAAAACTACAAATCCCATCATGCCCTGCTGTAGGCAGACTGGGAATGATGGGATTTGTAGTTTTAAACCAGCTGGAGGGCTGAGTTTGCCTATCCCTGATTTGGCACATAAAAAAAAAGGACCTAAGGTGCCCAGAATCTAGCATTCATCAATATCTGCCATGAACTGCATCCATTTGCTATGGCAATGTCCCCCTCGGGGATGAAGAAATAGTTGGCATACATTTCTCGAACAGCCATTCCAAGTTGTCTATGGCGGCTCATATCCAACAGATGCAGCTGTCAGATTTTGGTCCACTCCAAGATCTGAAGGAGCATCATGAATCCTGACTAAGTTGTGCAGGATCACACATGCTTGAATAACCTGGGTGGCATTGTCTGGTGACATCTGTAAGGATGACAGGAATACTCTCTATTTGTTAAGTATTCCAAATGCACACTCAACATACTGATGGGCTCTTGTCAGCCGATTGAATATACGTCTGCTGTCCTCAATGTCGCATCTGAGTAAGGGTCGCATGACATAGGGTGTCAAGTGTCAAAGCAAACCCTTCATCAGCCACTATTGCAAACGGAGCCGGTGGTCCTGTAGATCCTGGCAGCTGTCTGGGCTCTGGGAGGGTAAGTTGGTTGGCTTGAAGCCAATCACCTATTCTAGAAGCCCTGAAAATATGGGCCTCTACGGTGCTCCTATAGGCCCCAATATCAACAATAATAAACTTGTAGGTACTATCAGCCAAAGCTAAAAACGCTACAAAAAAATATTGTTTTTAATTGTAGAACTGCGACCCTAAGTGAGGCGGCTTCGTCAGACGGATGTGTTTGCCATCCGTTTCCCCAATGCAGTTTGGGAACTGCGCATCACGTTCAAAGCCCTCAGCGATTCTCAGCCAATCATCTACCTTGGGGGCTCTAGCATCAACGTGTCCTGAAGTTGCTGCCAAATAAATGACACGTTTGACGAACAATCCTGGAAATGGTTGAGACGCCCAGCAGGAACTCAAAATGCAGTGAAGTAAATGAATTGCCGGTTGCCAGGAATCTAAAGTGTAAAAATAAAACAAGAAAAAAAAAAATTCTATTACATTTGACTATATCATAGCCATCGGGAAATGTATTGAATATGACTATAAATGGTAACAGAAATTTAATACACAAACTCATGTAGGAAACCTACCTCATTCCCTGTCGTCCTAACCAGCAGCACAAGTGGGGATTCCTCCCCTGTGAAGCCGAAAAAAGAAAATTACTGCCAAGTATAATTAATTAAACCCACCCCTATATAGGACTCCCCGCCCTGGCAGGAGGTGCTATTTTTTCTGTCCTGTGATCCTAGGACAGGCCAGACTCCGGGTGGGCGCACGGCGCTTACGGCCACGAGGGTTGTATTTTCTTCACCTCCTGTCCTCTATGCGTGTCTGAGGACAGGAGGCAGGTGCCAGAAATATTTATATTTTTTTCTAGATATAGGGCTCTTAGAGACGGATCATTCCTTCTGACCTCACTTTCAGGTAAGAGGTCATCTTCTCCGCCCTCTAGCTATTTAAAGCCAGTCTGCCTAGCTCAGCATTGTTGCTTAGAGTCAGGTGGTCAGCTTGCGATATCTTGCGGTATCCTTGCTATTTTGTATTCTTACTGTATACTGCTAGTGTACTATACTCTGTCTTAAGTATGACATCTCCAGGTTCCGGACATGGGAAATCTAAGAAAAAATAAAAGCATCTTGCGTGCTCTAATCATGGCACTCCATTACCAAATTCGTATGAATTCCACTGTTTCCCTGGGTGTCAGCCCATGCCTCCCAATACGGAGCCTACAGTTCGTGATATGTTTTCCTGGATGAAGGAATACATTTTTCTGGCCGAAAAGACTCAAGGGACCAGGATGTTGAGCAAGGGGAAGCTCCAGAGTCCACCTCCAGGGGCCCAAGGGCATTTAAAGTGGACGAGTCTCTAAGGAAACTAATGACAACTGAGTGGAAATACCCCAAAAAGGATCCGGTTCTCACCAAGAGATTCAAGTTAATGTTTCACTTGCAGGAAAAAGAGTCTGATCTTTGGATACCGCCTCCGAAAGTCGATATGGCGAAATCTAAACTTTCTAAGAGGACCCTCATGCCATCCGATGATGGCAGTAATCTCCTGGACCCCCTGGACAGACGAGCAGAATGCACCCTTAGGCGCAATTATGCCGCCGCAGCTGCCTCAGCATCAGTTGCTATCGAATCTAGTGAGGTAGAAAATTTTATCCGTGCCCGTGTCCTTCGGATCCAATCCGATTTAGAATCTAGTATTGCCAGAAATAATGTCCTGGACCAATTTAGGAACCTCCCCCTTGGAATCGACTTCCTATGCGATGCTGCACCTCAACATCTTAAGCTAGCAGCCAAGACAATGTCTCTTTCTTCGGTCAGTAGACACCACCTTTGGCTCAGTCCATGGGTGGCAGACAACACCTCAAAGTTCAACCTTTGTGGTCTCCCCTATGAGACCGGAAGATTGGGTCCAAGCTCGATCGCTTGATGGAGAGCTTGGCTGACAAGAAAGGGAAGTCCCTTCCGCGACAGGCCTTTCGAGGCAGAGGAAGAGCTAGAGGAGGAAGATATCAGTTTGTCCAGGTCCTAAAGAGGCTCTGAGAGCCACAGACACGGTAGAGGTCGCGGTCGTGGGAAAGACCGCAAGGCTGACCCATCACTCTCATCAACCTTTTACAAGTCACCCTCCCCTACCCCCTGCATGTGGCACTAGTCCCCAATCCTCATCCAGTCGGAGCACGTTTAATTTTGCTCAGGAATCTTTGGTTTTTAAGAAATTCCGGATCTCTCGGTTTTGCATGTAGTGACATCCGAGTACAAGATCGAGTTTATTTCCCCCCCTCAGGAGAAGTTTATCCTGACAAAACCCCTTGCCTACGACAAGCAGCTAGTCATGAAGGACTCCATTCTCCAGTACGTCCAAAAGAGAACTCTAGAGGAGGTCCCTCCTCGCGAACGTGGTCTAGGGGTCTATTCCCCGATTTTTCTTGTCCCAAAGCCGTCGGGCAATTGGCATATGATTATCGACCTACGCTATCTGAATCGCTTTATCAGGCAAAAGTGCTACTGGATGGAGACCATACGCTCAGTAATCAATATTCTGAATCCTGGAGACCTTATAGTCACCATAGATCTGAAGGACGCTTACCTTCATGTTCCCATCCATCCAGAACACAAAAGGTATCTTAGAGTTGCTGTATCCATAAAAGGTGTGGTGAAGCACTACCAGTTTGCTGTACTGCCCTTTGGCATCTCCTCCGCCCCCTACACCTTCACCAAGGTTGTGGCTCCGGTTGTCGCCCAGCTCAGGATTCAGGGACTAGAGATCGTCCCATACTTAGACGACTGACTTCTAAAAGCCGCCACTCTAGACGTCTTGCAATCTCATCTTCAGCTGGCTCTTCAAACTCTTCAACACCTTAGGCTGGCTTATAATTTGGGACAAGTCAGAATTTCTTCCTTCCACCACAAGGAAATTTCTGGGTTTTGTGATCAATTCAGATCACATGACTCTTTATTTTTCTCCGGAGCGGAAAGATCGTGTAATAAGAGCAGCGGAGTTCCTTCTGGTACCCAGACGGGTTTCCATCAGAACTCTTATAAAGATGTTAGGCCACATGTCAGTGTCTGGAGAGGCAGTTCCTTGGGCCTTGTGGCATCTACGTCCCCTCCAAGAGGAAGTGTTAGCGGTTCGGAATCGCAATTCCAGGGGTTTGAACAAGACGCACTCCCTGTCCACCGAAGTCCGTTCTTTACTCAGGTAGTGGAAGAACCTATCAGATGGGAGGTCTTTGATTCAACTTCGTTGGATCATGTTGACCACGGTTGCCTCCCTTCTAGGTTGGGGAGCCCATATGGAGGAGAATCCAGTACAAGGTACTTGGAGTCCTCAAGATAAACTTCTCTCATCCAATATGAGAGATTTGAGAGCAGTCCGTGTAGCTCTCAGTCACTTTGCTCCTCTTATCCGCAACAGGCAGGTGAGAGTTCGTACCGACTTTGTTCTTCCCCATTTTAACCTTTGGAAAGTGTTGACCTTAGGTTTTTGTCCCTAAAGGTCACCTTTTTGTTGGCCATTACCTCGGCCAAAAGGATTGGAGAACTTCAGGCCCTGGGGGCCTCTGCGCCATATATATTGTTTCTTCAGGACAAGGTCCTGCTAAGATTCCTTCCGACCTTTGTACCAAAAGTTCAGTCTTTCAGGAATACCAACCAGACAATATCTTTACCAGTCTTCTGTCCTTCCCCATCATCTCCAAAAGAAGAAATGTTGCATACCTTGGACATCCCTAGAATCCTAAGAATTTATCTGGACAGAACTGTGGGCTTCAGAAGATCTGAAAATCTCCTTTTATCATATGCCGGTAAAAACAAGGGTCTTAAAGCCTCTAAACCTTCTTTGAGCAGGTGGGTAAAGGAGGCTATCCGGGTAGCTTTCCTATCTCAGGATTTGGCTCCTCCATCCTTTGTGACTGCCCATTTCACCAGGGCAGTCTCCACTTCCTATGCCAAAAAGAATCTGATTCCGCTAGACCTGATCAGTGCTGCCGCTTCCTGGAGCTCCCAGAGCACCTTTATTAGACATTATCATCTAGACTAGACAGTCTGAGGGAGTGGCCTTTGGACAGTCTATTCTAAGTGCTGCTCTCGCTTAACAAAAAAAAAAAAAAAGGGGGCCCTCCCAATTTGTGTGCTGTACTCCTTGCTAAGTCCCCACTTGTGCTGCTGGTTAGGACAACAGAGAAGCATTAATTTTTAACGTAAAATTGTTTTCCCTTAGTCCTAACAGCAGCACACAAATTTCCCACCCTATCTGGGTTATTTCTACTTGCTAAAAAGCACCTCCTGCCAGGGCGGGGAGTCCTATATAGGAGTGGGTTTAATTAATTAATTATTGATTGTAGTGGATGGCACTCCTGGATATGATGTTCGGTGCTCAGTGGAAGAAATCAATCATATGTATATATAAGAACCACGGCACTCGAGAAGTCGTTTTTCAAAATTCAATTCATTTATTAGTTGTCCATCCCAAAAGGATCTTTTTTATATATATTGCAAATTGGCCAACGTTTCAGTCCTAATAGGACCTTGATCACGGCCTGAAAATAGTTATAGTATTTTAATATTACATAAATGCAGTTTTATAGAACAATATATAAATGGACTTTGTTAGAGAAATAAGCAAAAATTATTATAATATTATAATCTCAAAAGATGTCTACTACCAGTAGAGAATCAGGTATATAATCAGGTATATAATCTGACAAAGAGATGGAGGTGTGGCAGAATATATATGGTGATAGATAAGGCGATATCGTGTAAATGGTCTTCGTATGGTCTAGCAGGGTCGGTGTGGGCGTCTATATATAGGGAAATTATCGAGAGGTGTGTTACAATATGGCATAATATGCATACAGGGTATCATCTTATGTATAGTAATTATAGACATAGAAAATAGCTGTATAATGAGTCTAATAGATAGTGTATTGAAGATATGGTGGGGACAAAGGGTCAAATAGGTAGGAGTATTGACAACGGGTTTAGTCATAGTAATATTGATCCCATATCTCAGTACCATATATCCACACTATCTATATACTAGACAAAGAGCATTACTTATTGCATATTGAGGCTTATAGAAGAATAATGTATGAATATTATTAGAACCAAAGGTGAACCTTAATATTGATATTTATCATCAAAAGGAGGTAAATATACAGTTCATAAATAAACAAACAAAATCATAATTGGAGGTAGGAAAAGTTAGGAACAGGAATTCTAATAATACAGAGTGAGATGAGAGCAGTAGGGGGAAGATATATGAGCAAAAAGAGGTTAGCTGATATTAGTCATATATGTTTAATGATAATGCCAGGGGTAGGTAGTGTCCAAGTATATAAAGCATATAAAGCAAAGTTATAGACAAGGTACATCAATATGCGCATTATAAGGGGGGCATAAGCGAACGGACAAATCATAAGTGGTGACCATAGGAGGCATGAAGCGAGGTAAGGGACTATATATTGCAATCATATAGTGCCAGACTAATTGTGAACGGCAGGAGCATCTTTAGAGGCGGCAAAATAGCGCAGAATCGCAGTGGAGACACAAAGTAGCTGTGTCGTTACCAACCTGTTGCTGGAGATCATCAGGAACCGGGAGGACTCGCCAGGGTTAGTGAAGAACCCGGCTTTAAATGGAGCTGGGGGAGGTCCGTGCATAATCGGTCAAGCCGAGATATCGCGAGAGTATTAGCGCGGTTCGCGCATGCGCATAAGAAGCGTGATCCGAGCTGGATATTGGCAAAGAGTCTGCGCGATCTATCGCGAGAGCGGCCGCGCGGTTCGCGCATGCGCATAAGCAACATTGTCGGATCGTTTGAAATCTAGTATTGGCAGTGTACTCTGTATATGAAAAGGAATAAGGTTAACTATATGTTAGATAGTATGTATACATTAATTAATTATTAGCGTTATGGTAGTATATAGATCTCTGCAAGACAAATATATAAAGTAATCGAATATATGACTAAATATGGCTCTATGATTATGTGATGATATACTACCTGTATAGATGAGGCTATGGGGATCATTTTGTCTGAAAATAGGAAAAAGGAGAAGTTAGAGAAAGTAATATTAAAACGACTTATGAGTATATAAGACTTAACCTATAGACACATAATTGATTTATAGACACATAATTAGACCTGTATAAGTGTGTATCCGTACACATGCGTAGAATTGCATATGAACAAGTATACACACCCACACACAGAGGCACATCGCCTTATTCAATTCAACAATCATTGTACTTGTTTAAAGGTAATAGAAGACAAGAATTGTCAATTATAGCGACCGATAGGCGAAAAAGTCTCATTCTTATTTGTTCCTTAGGAGTAAGAAGGATTAGATCCGAAAGTCAAAATTTGCAATATATATAAAAAAGATCCTTTTGGGATGGACAACTAATAAATGAATTGAATTTTGAAAAACGACTTCTCGAGTGCCGTGGTTCTTATATATACATATGATTGATTTCTTCCACTGAGCACCGAACATCATATCCAGGAGTGCCATCCACTACAATCAATACATATACTGGATTATTTCCTGTGTGATTGAGCACCCTCCAGATGTCTCTATCTACCTTCTCATATGAAAATTCTACTGCAGAAGAAATAGTATCACAAGTGCACACGTCTAGCAACTTTCTTCATATATTACCCAGCGAATTTCGGTCACGTGATTGGGAACGTGAATCCAAGAAACTGATTGCTACAGAATTGCACTGCACTACTTTGGCAGAATATTTTAAACAGAAGAAAATTCCGAGAGGCCTTCGGGTCCACCTTCGTCCAACTCTTTTTCCCAACAACAACGAGTACTGCAATAAATTTGAATCGATTATCAACAAGTGCTCTTTAGACATCATAGTCTTAAGCATAGAATTTCTCCAAAAATCGATTATCGACTCAAAAGAAAAATTAACAGCGATCGAGACGCAATTAGTCTCCACGATTCCAGCAGAGGAGTGGGCTGATCTTAAACAGAAGACCGAAAGAATCCTCAACGATCACCAGAAATACCTTGAAACAACTAAACGCAACAAATTTTTCCGCGATTCAGAAGACTACCAACTACAGCGAGTCTACAGATGGCAGTGGCAAAGCTCCTCGACGGGCAACGACTACTCTACCTACACCGGCTATGCTTCATCCTCCTCAGGGAGCGAACGATCAACCGGTTACCGGAACCAGCGGTTTTTTCACAGGCGCGGATATCGCCCAGGAAGGAGAAGACCAGCCGCCTACGCCGAGGAAGGGGAAGAAGCCAATCGAAACACGACAGGGATACAGACACGGTCACAGGTACGGACATTGTAGTTAATATATCATCCCGTACATTATCCCCTGCGGAACTAAACACATTAGCCAAAGGTCTTTCTTTTTGCCCATCCGGTTCTTTCCACTCCTTCGCCCTAGAACAGGATTTACAACGGTTTTATAGATCCATTCGACTAAAGGCACATTTCGATCAACAACCTCAAGGTCCCACACATCAAACACCAAGTCCAGTCTCAGACTTATCAATAAATTCCCTTAACCTTAAAAATAAGAGCTCATTTATGCCACCTAAAAACTACCATGCAGCTGAGGCCTTCATTGACCTCGTGAGAAAAGATATAGAGAATATTTTAAAAGAATCGAAAGACAAATCCATGTATATACCTCGTAATATCAAAAGTGAAGAACTGATTGCAATTAATACATTAAGGAAGGACAAAAGCATTATGATAAAACCTGCCGATAAAGGCGGGGCCATTGTGGTCATGGACACCACAGCCTACATTAGCGAGATCAAAAGACAATTGTCTGACACTACTACCTATTGCAAAGTGGACCACAATCCCGTATTTCGTATTAAAAAAGAAATCACCTCCCTCCTAGACAATCACCTTCTCCTGGGGACAATTGACAAACCAACCTATACCTTTCTCCTTAACGAACATCCGGTAACTCCTGTTCTTTACATATTACCAAAGATACATAAAAACTTGACGAATCCCCCTGGCAGACCCATAGTCGCATCGACAGACTCAATTCTTTCTCCACTTTCCATCTTCTTAGAAAAAATACTTACACCACTAATCAAAACTACACGCTCTTTTTTACTTGACACTACTCATTTCTTATCTATTATTTCCTCATTACACAATATTCCTGACAACAGTTTACTGGTAACCCTAGACGTAAACAGTCTTTACACCTCCATCGCCCATGAAAAGGGCATTGAAGCAGTCTCCAGACTTATATCAAATTCTAACTACACACTTAACGCACAAACTTTTTGTCTTACACTTTTGAGATTAGTTCTACACAACAATTATTTTTTGTTCGGAGATGAATTTTACATCCAGAAACGGGGGACAGCAATGGGGGCCAACGTAGCGCCACCCTACGCAAACGCCTTTATGGCAAAATTTGAGGAAGACAACGTTTATTCCAATCCCCTTTTTCAACGATTTGCATTAGTTTGGCATCGATACATTGATGACATCTTCTGCGTCTGGACGGGTGATAATGACTCACTATCACACTTCATTTACCATATTAACAAACAAGATCCGGACCTCACTTTTACCTCTCATACAGACCCAAACAGAATAAGCTTCTTAGACACATTGGTATTAAAAACTCCGACGGGCTCACTAACCACCGACCTTTACCGAAAACCTACTGATCGGAATACACTATTACATTATTCCAGTTGTCATCCTCGCAATACCAAGCAATCTCTACCACGATCACAGTTTACTCGAGTAGCCAGAATAGTACCAGATCCATCTCTCCGTACACAACGCCTTCAGGAAATGGCAAACAAATTCACGAATAGAGGCTACCCCATTAAATTATTAGAGGAAGAACTGACCTTGGCACAACAGACTTCCACACGCCCCACCAGATCCAAAGCATCCGCACGAATCCCGTTTGTCACTACCTACCATCCTTTTGTATCAAAAATTCAAAATATAATCAAAAAACATTGGTCCATCTTGGGACGTTCATACCCTAAAATAACTGAATTCAGAAACCCAATCCGCATGTGTTACAAACGTCCCAGCAATCTTAAAGACCAATTAGTACACGCCGATATTGGCACAATCGCATCTCAAATAAGACAAACCACTTTGGCCCCCCGCAAGACAGGTACCTACCCCTGCTTGCATTGCGCACAATGTACCAATGTTATAAAGGGCAATAGGATTACTCATCCCCACTCGGGCAAAATTTACCAAGCAAGAGACTTCTATACCTGCAATTCTTCTTTTGTCGTTTATCTTATCAAATGCCCATGCGGCTTGGCGTATGTAGGCGAAACCACTCAATGCGTCCGGGACCGTATATCTAAACATAAGTCCGACATTCGATGTAATAGAACAGAACTTCCGGTCCCACACCATTTTGCATCCAACAAACACCAAATCAGTCAGCTTCAATTCCAGGTTTTAGAACAAGTGCCACAACTACGACGAGGTGGCAATAGGATTGCTCGCCTTAAAGAACGAGAAGCTTTCTGGATTTTCGAGTTAAAGACCCTTTTTCCTAATGGAATGAACAGGGATTTTGACTTTCGGATCTAATCCTTCTTACTCCTAAGGAACAAATAAGAATGAGACTTTTTCGCCTATCGGTCGCTATAATTGACAATTCTTGTCTTCTATTACCTTTAAACAAGTACAATGATTGTTGAATTGAATAAGGCGATGTGCCTCTGTGTGTGGGTGTGTATACTTGTTCATATGCAATTCTACGCATGTGTACGGATACACACTTATACAGGTCTAATTATGTGTCTATAAATCAATTATGTGTCTATAGGTTAAGTCTTATATACTCATAAGTCGTTTTAATATTACTTTCTCTAACTTCTCCTTTTTCCTATTTTCAGACAAAATGATCCCCATAGCCTCATCTATACAGGTAGTATATCATCACATAATCATAGAGCCATATTTAGTCATATATTCGATTACTTTATATATTTGTCTTGCAGAGATCTATATACTACCATAACGCTAATAATTAATTAATGTATACATACTATCTAACATATAGTTAACCTTATTCCTTTTCATATACAGAGTACACTGCCAATACTAGATTTCAAACGATCCGACAATGTTGCTTATGCGCATGCGCGAACCGCGCGGCCGCTCTCGCGATAGATCGCGCAGACTCTTTGCCAATATCCAGCTCGGATCACGCTTCTTATGCGCATGCGCGAACCGCGCTAATACTCTCGCGATATCTCGGCTTGACCGATTACGCACGGACCTCCCCCAGCTCCATTTAAAGCCGGGTTCTTCACTAACCCTGGCGAGTCCTCCCGGTTCCTGATGATCTCCAGCAACAGGTTGGTAACGACACAGCTACTTTGTGTCTCCACTGCGATTCTGCGCTATTTTGCCGCCTCTAAAGATGCTCCTGCCGTTCACAATTAGTCTGGCACTATATGATTGCAATATATAGTCCCTTACCTCGCTTCATGCCTCCTATGGTCACCACTTATGATTTGTCCGTTCGCTTATGCCCCCCTTATAATGCGCATATTGATGTACCTTGTCTATAACTTTGCTTTATATGCTTTATATACTTGGACACTACCTACCCCTGGCATTATCATTAAACATATATGACTAATATCAGCTAACCTCTTTTTGCTCATATATCTTCCCCCTACTGCTCTCATCTCACTCTGTATTATTAGAATTCCTGTTCCTAACTTTTCCTACCTCCAATTATGATTTTGTTTGTTTATTTATGAACTGTATATTTACCTCCTTTTGATGATAAATATCAATATTAAGGTTCACCTTTGGTTCTAATAATATTCATACATTATTCTTCTATAAGCCTCAATATGCAATAAGTAATGCTCTTTGTCTAGTATATAGATAGTGTGGATATATGGTACTGAGATATGGGATCAATATTACTATGACTAAACCCGTTGTCAATACTCCTACCTATTTGACCCTTTGTCCCCACCATATCTTCAATACACTATCTATTAGACTCATTATACAGCTATTTTCTATGTCTATAATTACTATACATAAGATGATACCCTGTATGCATATTATGCCATATTGTAACACACCTCTCGATAATTTCCCTATATATAGGCGCCCACACCGACCCTGCTAGACCATACGAAGACCATTTACACGATATCGCCTTATCTATCACCATATATATTCTGCCACACCTCCATCTCTTTGTCAGATTATATACCTGATTATATACCTGATTCTCTACTGGTAGTAGACATCTTTTGAGATTATAATATTATAATAATTTTTGCTTATTTCTCTAACAAAGTCCATTTATATATTGTTCTATAAAACTGCATTTATGTAATATTAAAATACTATAACTATTTTCAGGCCGTGATCAAGGTCCTATTAGGACTGAAACGTTGGCCAATTTGCAATATATATAAAAAAGATCCTTTTGGGATGGACAACTAATAAATGAATTGAATTTTGAAAAACGACTTCTCGAGTGCCGTGGTTCTTATATATACATATAATTAATTAATTATACTTGGCAGTAATTTTCTTTTTTCAACAAAAATTCTGCCATTCCTGACCGGCTTCACAGGGGAGGAATCCCCACTTGTGCTGCTGTTAGGACTAAGGGAAAAAAATTTACGTTAAAAATTAACATATGTCACGATGAGCCGTTCCTCATATTTGTGTGACAAAATGTCAAAGCTTCTCACAGACATATGACAAAACCCATGAAATTTCTCAGGATGCTGTCGCAGATCCATGTACAGCGTGTAGAAGTGGACCTTCTTGCGCGCTGAGAGAAATTAAGCCAGCACAGGAGGACCTTTTCCTCTGAATCGTCAGACATGATCCAAAAGATAGCAGTAGCTAGAAAACAATGCCAGCCAAGCACAGTATTCCAACAAAGCTCTCAATGCTAAAACAAGCTGAAGACCATGCTGTCAAGGCAATGACATGACCATCTTATATAGGGTGTGTGAAAAACAGGCAGTGGCTAAAATTTGTAACTCTTTATTGCCTCATTCTTTCGTCCGTATACGATCCGCAAAAAACTGAACAAATACGGAAACCATACGGATATGTTTTGTAGCATAACGGAACGGATGCAGAGACAAAACAGGAAAAAAACAAACCTCAGATACGGAACAACGGATCCGTGAAAAACGGACCGCAAATCAACAACAGTCGTGTGCATAAGCCCTAAGGGCTCTTTCACACGAGCGGATGCCGTACGGGTAATCTGCTGTGTGAAAGAATGCCAAGCCCCACTCCGCACAGCAGAGACAAGGAGCTTTAATATGATTGATAATGCTCTATTCCTCTCTGTGACCTTTTTACTACAAAATCACAGTGAGATAAAGTTGTCACCGTGATTTTAATCTCACTGTGATTTTGTAGTAAAAAGGTCACCGAGGCACAGAGCATTATCAAACATGTTAATGCTCCATGTCTCTGCTGTCCGGACGGGCTTGGCATTCTTTAACGCAGCGGATTACCCGCACGGCATCCACTCATGTGAAAGACCCCTAACAGTTAGAAAGCGGGGTAGAGGGAAGAGTGCCAGGGAGGCTAGCCCTATTCTGACACACCCCAACAAGTTTGCAAGGTTGGCAGATGAGGGGATTGTCAGTTCAGGGAGAGCACTGCTGCAGCCAGACACTTCTTATGCTAGTCAGGGGAATGTCAGCTCCAGTGCTGATAGTAGGAGACTCAATTATTAGTGGCACAGATAGGGCAATCTGTCACAAAGACCGGGATCGTTGAACGGTGTGTTGTCTTCCTGGCGCTCGAGTTCGACACATCGCAGATCGGGTTGACAGATTACTTGGAGGGGCTGGAGAAGGTCCAGCGGTCATGTTCCATATCGGAACCAATGACAAAATTTGAGGTAGGTGGAGCGCCCTTAAAAATGATTTTAGGGATTTAGGTCACAAGCTTAGGGCAAGGTCCTCAAAGGTAGTGTTTTCCGAAATACTACCGGTACCACGAGCCACACAAGAAAGGCAGCGGGAGATTAGGGATCTTAATAAGTGGCTCAAGAACTGGTGTAGGAAGGAGGGGTTTGGGTTCCTGGAGAACTGGGCCGACTTCTCTATCGGCTACAGGCTCTATCGTAGGGACGGGCTGCACCTCAATGGGGAAGGGACAGATGTGTTGGGGGAGAAGATGGCTAGAAGGTTGGAGGAGTGTTTAAACTAAGGAGTGGGGGCAAGGTAATGGGACTGGGGAGGAATGGAAGGAAGGACTAGAACAATTCAGAAGGAAAGGTGTGGGGTAAAAAATATACATAAACCTCTTAATTGTATGTATACTAATGCCAGAAGCCTGACTAAAACTGGGGAACTGGAATTAGTGATGTGTGAGGAGGACTAGGACACTAGTGTGAATAACAGACCTGGCTGGATGATAGCTATGACTGGGCAGTTAACGTAGGGCAGTTAACGTACAGGGTTACAGTCTGTTTAGAAAGGATCGCCAAAATTGGAGAGGGGGAGGGGTCTGCCTTTATGTAAAGTCCTGTCTAAAGCCCACAGTCTGAGAAGATATAAGTGAGGGACATGAACATGTGGAGTCACTGTGGGTAGAAATACATGGAGGCAAAACAATAATAAAATACTAATAGTAGTTTCTTATAAACCACCTAATATACCAGAGTCCACAGAAAATATGCTACTAAACGAGATAGACGAGACAGCAAATAATAATGAGGTTGTTATTATGGGGGACTTCACCTACCCAGCTATAGACTGGGAAACTGAAACCTGTACATCTCATAAAGGAAACTGGTTCTTGGCAATAACCAAAGACAATTACCTTTCCTAATTGGTTTAGGACCCGACTAGAGGGACAGCCATACTGGACTTAGTATTAACCAATAGACCTGGCAGAACAACAGATGCGCAGGTTGGGGGACACCTGGGAAATAGTGACCATAAAGTAATAACCTTCCAGTTGTCATTCAAAAGAGTGTTTCTTCAGGGAGGAACAAAAATACCAAACTTCAAAAATTCTAAATTTAGCTAAGAGAGGCCATAGACTTCACTAACTGGGACAAAGTCCTCAAAAATAAAAACATAGCCACAAAATGGGATATTTTAAAAAGTATCTTAAAATCTAATTGTGATGGGTACATACCTTATGGGAATAAAAGATTAAGGAACAAAAAAATAACAATGTGGATAAATAGAACTGTAAAGAAAGCAATAAATGACAAAAAGAAAGCTTTTAAATCACTAAAACAGGAGGGTAGCGAAGAAGCACTATAAAACTATAAGGAAAAAAATTGAATATGTAAAAAACAAGTAAAAGAACTAGAGACCGAGAGATTAATTGCCAAAGAGATCAAAACTAACCCTAAAATGTTCTTCAATTATATAAATGGAAAAAGGTATAAATCTTAAGGTGTCGGCCCTCTACAGAGTAATGAGGGGGAGTTGCAGAGAGCGATGAGGAGAAAGCAAAGCTATTAAATATATTTTTTTTCTCCACTGTATTCACTGAGGAAAATAAACTGTCAGATGAAATGTAGAATGTAAAAGTAAATTCCCCATTAAAAGTGCCCTGTCTGACCCAGGAAGAAGTACAGCATAGTCTTAAAAAGATTAAAATCGACAAATCGCCAGGACCAGATGGCATACACCCCTGTATCCCAAGAGAATTAAGTAATGTCATAGCCAGTTTTGTCCCAATACATTCTGAATGGAAAGCAATCCGTTCAGTATGCATCAGGATGTTCAGCTCAGTCCCTTTTACAGTATTTGGCCAGAGAAAATACAGCAGCATGCTGCAGTATTTTCTCCGGCCAGAATTCCGGAACACTTGGTGGATTGCCGGATCCGGCATTACATTTCCATTTGAAATGTATTAATGCCAGATCCGGTACCAAGTGTTCTGGAAAAACGGATCCGGTTTCCTGGTCTGTGCATGCGCAGATCTTTAAATCTGTGACAAAGATAAATACCGATCCGTTTTTCCGGATGACACTGGAGAGACGGATCCAGTATTGCAATGCATTTTTCAGATGGATCCGGAAACAAATAATAACCATTTGCATACGGATTTCCAGATTCTTTTAACGCTAGTGTGAAAATACCCTTAGAGATGCTATCTTGGAGTACCTCAATGAAAAGTAGCCTTAGTTTGCTGTTCACTAAAATTCCTAGGTCCTTTTCCATGTCAGTGTTACCCAGTGTATAACCATTTAGTATGTACTGGTGACTTGCATTATTCCTTCCCATGTGCATAACCTTACATTTGTCAGTGTTAAACCTCATTTGCCACTTCTCCGCCCAAGCCCCCAATCTATCCAGATCCCTCTGTAATAGTATACTGTCCTCTTCTGTGTTAATTACTTTACACAGTTTAGTATCATCTGCGAAAATTGTGCAAGCCTTCTACAATAGCATTAATAAATATATTGAAGAGAATAGGGCCCAATACTGACCCCTGAGGTACTCCACTAGTGACAGTGACCCAATCTGAGTGTGTACCATTAATAACCCCCCTCTGTTTTCTATCACTGAGCCAGTTACTTACCCACTTACAGACGTTTTCTCCCAGTCCGAGCATTCTCATTTTATATACTAACCTTTTATGTGGTACAGTGTCAAATGCTTTGGAGAAGTCCAGATACACGACATCCATTGATTCGCCGCTGTCAAGTCTAGAACTTACCTCCTCATAGAAACTGATTAAATTAGTTTGAGATGACCGATCCCGCATGAAGCCATGCTGATATGGCGTTATTTGCTTATTTCACTCTCACAAGCGGTCCAAAACTGATCAGTTTTGCCCATATGCATTCTGAATGGAAAAGGATCCGCTCAGAATGCATCAGTTTGCCTCCGTTCAGTCTCCATTCCGCTCTAGAGGCGGACACCAAAACGCTGCCTGCTTGACGAAACTGAGCCAAACGGATCCGTCCTGGCACACCAGGGGTGTCGCTAGGTTAAAACATTCGGGACCTGGGCCCCGGATGTTTTGTCCCATGACCCGAATGTCCTGCCTGCTAGATACAACTGTATTGCCGTACACAGAACGCCAATACAATTGAATCTTACACTGGGAAGAGGCGAAGGACCTGTGGTGACATCACAGGTCATGTGATCAGCAAAACAGGCTGTGATAGGATGACCTGGATGATGTCACCATCATGTGACCAGTGCAGGCTTGGACCAGAATGAAGAGGAGAAGGAGCCTAATGGTGATATCTGTACATGAGGAGAGGTAAGTTAAGGGAGAGGCAGATGCTGGGAGTTGTAGTTATTTAACTGGGATGTATGTTAGGGCTGAAGGGAGGGATGTTATTGACATGGAACTGTATGCTTGAGGTGGCTGGGGAAGGGAGTGATGTTATTTACATGGAACTGTATGTTGAAAGTGGATGGTGGGGGAGAATGATGTTTATGTACATGGGAATTATTGTTTAGGCTACGTTCACACTTGCGTTTGGGGATCCGCTTGTGAGATCCGTTTCAAGGCTCTCACAAGCAGCCCCGATTCGTTTGTATTAGATTTGAATTTCTAAGTCTCAATACGGATCCGTCCTGACTTACATTGAAAGTTAATGGGGGACGGAACCGTTTACAATTGCACCATTTTGTGTCAATGCAAAGGGATCCGTCCCCATTGACTAACATTGTAAGTCAAGACGGATACATTTGGCCCTGCAAGGCCATGCGGACACAAAAAAGCTGCGTGCAGCATTTTGGGGTCCGCCTCCTAAACGGCTGCATGCAGCGTTTTTGTGTCCGCATGGCCTTGCAGGGCCAAACGTATCCGTCCTGACTTACAATCCGTCCTTTACAATTGCACCATTTTGTGTCAATGCAAACGGTTCCATCCCCCATTGACTTTTAATGTAAGTCAGGACGGATCCGTATTGAGACTTAGAAATTCAAATCTAATACAAACGAATCGGTCCTGAACGGATGCATTCGTTTGTATTATCGGTGCGGATCCGTCCTGTACAAGTACAGGACAGATCCGCACGAACGCAAGTGTGAAAGTAGCCTTAGGGGGTGATGTTTACATGGGATTGTGTGTTGGAGGCGGCCGGGGAGGAGGTGATGTTATTTACATGGGACTGTATGGTGGAGAGTGGAGTATAACTGCAGGGGGCACTGCAGATCCAGGGGACATTATAGGCGGTCTTATTACTACTGGGGGCTCTATAGGAGGGTCTTATAGATCCGCCTTATTTCTACTAAGCGCACTATGGTGGCCTTATTACTACTGAGGGGTCTGTAGGGAGCTTTATTAACACTGGGGGAACAATAGGGGGCCTTATTTTTACTGGGGACTCTGTGGGGGTATTATTAATATGGTATGACTCTTCTAATAATGGGGGCATTGTTGAGGAGCATTATCACGGTTGGGGCAGTGTTACTAATGAAGGCATTCTAGAAGGGAATTACTATTGGTGGGACTATGAGGAGCACTATTACTAAGGGGGCAGTAATGTTTCTTCAGGATAGTATTTGGGAGTATTGGGGGGGCAGGGGCGTAACTAAAGGCTCATGGGCCCCGGTGCAAGAGTTCAGCTTGGGCCCCCCTTCCCTCAGTGCTTTGTGTGTCTTCTTATGCGGCACAAGTGTCTTTGGGCCCCTTCAGGCTCCTGGACCCGGTAGCGACTGCTAGCTCTGCACCCCCTAGAGCTACACCCCTGGGGGGGGGCACAGCAAGCAGCAGGATAAGACTGTGGGGACTCCAGTTGGGGGATAATGATAGAATGTGAGGAAGCTAAGATGTCTGTGTGTCACACTCTGCAGAGACGAGGCAGCTGAGAGAAGTGTCCGGACCGAGTGGAGAAGATCTACAGAGAAGATGATGACAGAGCGGAGACGTCACCTGGAGGCCCTGGATGTGACATATTGGGGCTTGTGCCCCGGATCTTTTGAGACCCTAGCAACGCCCCTGTGGCACACAATGTAAGTCAATGGGGATGGATCCGTTTTCTCTTACACAATCTGGCACAATAGAATCCGTCTTGGCTCTGTTGCAGATAATGCAAACGGATCCGTTCATGACGGATGCATGCGGTTGTATTATTGTAACAGATAAGTTTTTGCAGATCCATGACGGATCCACCAAAAATGCAAGTGTGAAAGTAGCCTTAGCTGTAGAAACCAGTGTCAGGCAGCTGCTGCCTAGGCCAATAAAATAATGGGTTGCATCAAAAGGGGCATAGATGCCCGTGATGAGAACATAGTCCTACCACTTTACAAATCACTAGTCAGACCACACATGGAGTACTGTGTACAGTTCTGGGCTCCTGTGAACAAGGCAGACATAGCAGAGCTGGAGAGGGTCCAGAGGAGGGCAACTAAAGTAATAACTGGAAAGGGGCAACTACAGTACCCTGAAAGATTATCAAAATTAGGGTTATTCAGTTTAGAAGAAAGACGACTGAGAGGAGATCTAATTACTATGTATAAATATATCAGGGGTCAGAACAGAGATCTATCCCATCACCTACAGTATTTTTCCCCAGGACTGTGACTGTGACGAGGGGACATCCTCTGCATCTGGAGGAAAGAAGGTTTGTACACAAACATAGAAGAGGATTCTTTACGGTAAGAGCAGTGACACTATGGAACTCTCTGCCTGAGGAAGTGGTGATGGTGAGTACAATAAAGGAATTCAAGAGGGGCCTGGATGTATTTCTGGAGCGTAATAATATTACAGGCTATAGCTACTAGAGAGGGGCCTGGATGTACAGGGAGTGCAGAATTATTAGGCAAGTTGTATTTTTGAGGATTAATTTTATTATTGAACAACAACCATGTTCTCAATGAACCCAAAAAACTCATTAATATCAAAGCTGAATATTTTTGGAAGTAGTTTTTAGTTTGTTTTTAGTTTTAGCTATTTTAGGGGGATATCTGTGTGTGCAGGTGACTATTACTGTACATAATTATTAGGCAACTTAACAAAAAACTAATATATACCCATTTCAATTATTTATTTTTACCAGTGAAACCAATATAACATCTCAACATTCACAAATATACATTTCTGACATTCAAAAACAAAACAAAAACAAATCAGTGACCAATATAGCCACCTTTCTTTGCAAGGACACTCAAATGCCTGCCATCCATGGATTCTGTCAGTGTTTTGATCTGTTCACCATCAACATTGCGTGCAGCAGCACCCACAGCCTCCCAGACACTGTTCAGAGAGGTGTACTGTTTTCCCTCCTTGTAAATCTCACATTTGATGATGGACCACAGGTTCTCAATGGGGTTCGTGATCAGGTGAACAAGGAGGCCATGTCATTAGATTTTCTTCTTTTATACCCTTTCTTGCCAGCCACGTTGTGGAGTACTTGGACGCGTGTGATGGAGCATTGTCCTGCATGAAAATCATGTTTTTCTTACCTTGCAGACTTCTTCCTGTACCACTGCTTGAAGAAGGTGTCTTCCAGAAACTGGCAGTAGGACTGGGAGTTGAGCTTGACTCCATCCTCAACCCGAAAAGGCCCCACAAGCTCATCTTTGATGATACCAGCCCAAACCAGTACTCTACCTCCACCTTGCTGGCATCTGAGTCGGACTGGAGCTCTCTGCCCTTTACCAATCCAGCCATCTGGCCCATCAAGACTCACTCTCATTTCATCAGTCCATAAAACCTTAGAAAAATCAGTCTTGAGATATTTCTTTGCCCAGTCTTGACGTTTCAGCTTGTGTGTCTTGTTCAGTGGTGGTCGTCTTTCAGCCTTTCTTACCTTGGCCATGTCTCTGAGTATTGCACACCTTGTGCTTTTGGGCACTCCAGTGATGTTGCAGCTCTGAAATATGGCCAAACTGGTGGCAAGTGGCATCTTGGCAGCTGCACGCTTGACTTTTCTCAGTTCATGGGCAGTTATTTTGCGCCTTGGTTTTTCCACACGCTTCTTGCGACCCTGTTGACTATTTTGAATGAAACGCTTGATTCAGAAGCTTTGCAATTTTAAGAGTGCTGCATCCCTCTGCAAGATATCTCACTATTTTTGACTTTTCTGAGCCTGTCAAGTCCTTCTTTTAACCCATTTTGCCAAAAGAAAGGAAGTTGCCTAATAATTATGCACACCTGATATAGGGTGTTGATGTCATTAGACCACACCCCTTCTCATTACAGAGTGCACATCACCTAATATGCTTAATTGGTAGTAGGCTTTCGAGCCTATACAGCTTGGAGTAAGACAACATGCATAAAGAGGATGATGTGGTCAAAATACTAATTTGCCTAATAATTCTGCACGTAGTGTATTTCTGGAGCGTAATAATATTACAGGCTATAGCTACTAGAGAGGGGTTGTTGATCTAGGGAGTTATTCTGATTGCCTGATTGGAGTCAGGAAGGATTTTTTTTCCCTTTAAGTGGGGGAAAATTGGCTTCTACCTCACAGGTTTTTTTTTTTGCCTTCCTCTGGATCAACAGGATGACAGGCCGAACTGGATGGACAGATCTATTTTTTCGGCCTCATGTGCTATGTTACTCGTCGCATAGGTCAAAAGAAAACTTGACTAAGGGCTCTTTCACACCTGCGTTCTTTTCTTCCGGCATAGAGTTCCGTCGTCGGGGCTCTATGCCGGAAGAATCCTGATCAGTTTTATCCTAATACATTCTGAATGGAGTGAAATCCGTTCAGGATGCATCAGGATGTCTTCAGTTCCGGAACGGAACGTTTTTTGGCCGGAGAAAATACCGCAGCATGCTGCGCTTTTTGCTCCGGCCCAAAATCCTGAAGACTTGCCGCAAGGCCGGATCCGGAATTAATGCCCATTGAAAGGCATTGATCCGGCCTTAAGCTAAACGTTGTTTCGGCGCATTGCCGGATCCGACGTTTAGCTTTTTCTGAATGGTTACCATGGCTGCCGGGACGCTAAAGTCCTGGCAGCCATGGTAAAGTGTAGCGGGGAGCGGGGGAGCAGCATACTTACCGTCCGCGCGGCTCCCGGGGCGCTCCAGAGTGACGTCAGGGCGCCCCAAGCGTATGGATCACGTGATCGCATGGCACGTCATCCAATGCGCATGGGGCGCTCTGACGTCATTCTGGAGCGCCCCGGGAGCCGCACGGACTGTAAGTATACCACTCCCCCGCTCCCCGCTCCTACTATGGCAACCAGCGTCCTGGATGCCATAGTAACACTGAAAGCATTTTGAAGACGGATCCGTCTTCAAATGCTTTCAGTACACTTGCGTTTTTCCGGATCCGGCATGTAATTCCGGCAAGTGGAGTACACGCCGGATCCGGACAACGCAAGTGTGAAAGAGGCCTAAGGCTACTTTCACACCAGCGTTTGTCTTTTCCGGCATAGAGTTCCGTCACAGGGGCTCAATACTGGAAAAGAACTGATTAGTTTTATCCCCATGCATTCTGAAAGGAGAGCAATCCGTTCAGGATGCATCAGGATGTCTTCAGTTCAGTCATTTTGACTGATCAGGCAAAAGATAAAACCGTAGCATGTTACGGTTTTATCTCCGGCGAAAAAAACTGAAGACTTGCCTGAATGCATTTTTTCCCATAGGAATGTATTAGTGCATTCAAAATACCGGAATGCCGGCTCAGTCCTTCCGGCCTGCGCATGAACAGACCGGTAAAAATGGGAAAAAAGATACAAGATTGATCCGTCTGTCCGCATTACAAGCGGAGAGACGGATCCGTCCTTGCAATGCATTTGTGAGACGGATCTGCATCCGTATCACAAATGCTTTCAGTCAGCGGCAGATCGGCGGATCCGGCGGCCAGTTCTGATGACGGAACTGCCCGCCGGATCACACTGCCGCAAGTGTGAAAGTAGCCTTACTGCGCAGTGCACTTTTATTATATAACACAGTATAATATTGCACCCTATTAGAGGCTTTCCTGAAATGAATTTAGCAATTTAAAGTAATTCTTTACATTTTCCAGACCTTCATGGTCTGACAAAACAGTCTCTGTATGGCACATGACTTCAATGTGTGCTTGTTGGGTGCAGCCATTAGAATGATTGCAGATGGAGCTCATACCAGCACTTACCACTAGGTGGCACAAAACTTTTGCATCTTAATATATAGTATAATAATGATACCATTTTTGAAACTGGACTTCCTACAAATATAAGTTCCATCAGATTAATGTTTGAGTTTCACAAGAATTGCATCCCCCAGCTTATTACAGGCACGTTATAGGGGTTGTCCACAATTTATCTTTTTTTTCCCAGTGGGACCTGTGAAGGGAACTATACTTACCTGCCCCCTGTCACTCGGTTCTTGATCGGTGGGTTTTGGGCTGTCTTGACTGCTCTTTTGGTCTCCTTATGTACACTTTCTGCAAAGACCCGGCATGATTGATGATATGGAGGTGGATTGGTGCTCGTTTAAGGTGCCTTTCACAGGGCCCAATGCAAAATGAAAGTGAAATTCAGTCTGTTAGCAGCACAGCCCTTATTTACACAGGGCGATGTGCTGCCAACAAATGACGATATTTGGTGCCATATGAAATATGATGTCACACAGAAAACCAGCATTTGCTTGCTCATTTGTTAGCTAATTGGTGGGAACTTCACTTGGGCCAATTATCAGGAACGAACATTTGTGCAGACTTTTGTTCCTAATAATTGCCAGCCAGCATAAAAGGGCCCTGGATCTGATAAGTGCCTAATTTAAGGTCTTCTTACACCTTATGGTAGGTTTACAAGGGCCAAGGAGCAGCCGATTATTGAGAAGAATGCTCGTTCAGTGGGGATGAAGAGCTACATTTCCATGCAGCGATCACCTCCACAGTATAGGAACGAGTGATCGCTGCTGCTATCCCCTGTCCTCATACAGCTGCATTGTTTCTGGGCAGCAGAGTGCTGTTCACACTGTACGATCTGCTTCCCAGAAACAATAAGTTGCTTGCCTGCTCAAACGACCAATGAACTTGCGTTTCGGTCATTCATCGGGTGATTGGCTGCACCTTTACATAAATTGTCAGGAACGAGTGTTCGTAGGAATGTCCACCCCCGATAATCTGCCTGACAACTGGGCCGTGTAAACCCACCATTAGACAACTGAGTGCTCACTTGGCTTTGGCCTACAACTATTCCTCCCAAGTCCCCATATACACATATGCTTGCTCAGCAGAGTTTGTGCTGCAGTATAAAGCATGATGAAGAGATAAGTGGTCATTCTATAGTTCTTGGACCAGTGTATCACTGTGATAGTCATGTATCCCTACCGGAGGCATCTGGGTTAGTCTTTTGTGCCCAGACATTACATCTTCAGTGTAACAGCCTCTCCACTTGCTCTTATTAACGGGAATATAAAAGATTGCTAAGTGCTCAAAAGTTAAACCAGATGTTGTGAACAAGCAATGCAAATGCGGAGTTTAACATTTCCCCTAAATGATCTTATGTATTACAGGAAAAAGTTTGCATCACTCTGGTCTGAATGGCATCCAAAACGCCAAAAAAAACTTCAAAATGTTTAAAAGGTAAAAGCTCTGGGGACATTTCTTCTGTGTTCAGATTGAGTGCGATCCAAGTATGGAGAAAAGGTTGTTATTGCTGAGCAGAAATTCCTTCAGTTTGTGAAGTGGAAAAAGTTTGGGAAAACTTCTCGGCAGTATTAAAAATAGCCTGTCACACACATATTGTCTGAATTAGCCAGCACCCCTTGCGCTGCTCCCATAGGAGTGCATACCCCCTCCCATTTCCTCCTGTAAGACCCTCACCTAAAAGCTCCCAATCACAAGACTAGTCCCAGCCCCTCTTTGAGCAGTGCCACTACCCCTGCAGCCAGACACTTTGCTGAGCGGACACTAGGGAACTGCAGACACCGAGAGCCTTACAACTGAAAGGGGATTACTGTACAGTTCATGGTGCTGTGGAGAAACACAGAGGAGGAAGAACAACATCTCAGGCGCCCAGCCATCTACTAGAGCTTTGTGAAGCCCCCTTGTTTCTACATCCGTACAGAGGTAAGAGGCATCCATTCTTAACCACTTCATTAGCAAGTGAGAAGGCTCCTGTAAAAAGTTTCACCATTGTTTTCTATGGCAGGCGAGCCATGTCCTGTATGGGTATGAGACTCAGCTAGTGTATTCCCAAGTGCATAGACCCGCGTCAGGAGCAGTGTACAGAGAACCCAGTGCTTTAAGCCACAGAGCTTGCATTCTACACTGAAATATGGCAAACTTGTACCGTAATTATATGACGCAGTGATTTCTACTTTAGTTTCATTCTTAGTCGCCGGTTTCTTCCATTATGATGTGATATCGCTTCCCCGTTTATATTAGGTAACTATATTCCTAATTATTATTCATTTCATTTACTTTAACGCATTAGGTAATCTCTCTATTAGCAATTTCTGAATACTCATAGCCATTACCCAAATGGCGCATTTTAATTAAAGATGGTGATGATGATTAGAGCCCTCTGATATCAGAATTTGTCTGTACCCCCCCACATATCTATTTGGCCTAAGAAATAGCGTACTGACCATACAGGTGGCCCGCGGGATTTGGGCCCTTAAAGAGAGGGGACCCAGAACAGAACAATATGGCTGAATCTATTAATGGGTCAGGAGGACCTGTGCAGATCCTACAATAGTAACAAACATTGGAATGAGGAGTTAGTTTTAGTATCATGGACATGAGATGGGGGGGGGGGGGGTAAACAAGTCCACTTATAGGGGTGTAATAGTATTAGGGTGCATTCACATGTGTCTGGCAGCCTCATTCCCAGCATCCCTTACGTTGGTCCATAGCCGGAATGAAACGGCGGATAACTACACCGGTTTGATGGACATATGTGAACACACCCAGCATCATTTCACTCTTTCAGGCTCCAAATGTTTCAGTAGTTACTCAGTTTTATCATTCACATTGCACTGATGGAACTTCACAATACATTTTAGGAGGTCTGTCAGATTGGTCAGATTTGATCATGTTGTTACCATAGGCATATCTTCAAACATCTATGGAAAGTCTGTGGTCCTCCATAAGAGCCATTTAAGCTGAATATAGTGCGCTCACCAGATGATTCTGTCAGCAGTTAATACTGACACAAGCCGCAGGTTCCAGTAAAACCACAGTTTTGTGCTGCTCTCTCTGCCGTTTACTAGTATTAGCGTAAGATTTTACTAGCAGGTAAAGAACGGTGGTTCCTTTCCACTGTCATTAAATGGACTGACATTTGGCAGGGATAAACATGCAAAGTGATGGTAGCCAAGTGTCTGAAGTACACAAAGTTACTGGCCGCTGCTCCACAGACATTTACAACCCAAAGTTCTGGCGTTGGTGAAGCTTGAAGTGAATTACTTCATGTAATGGCTTAGTCTCCAATGTTTTGAATCTGTTTTCTTGGTGACGGGTCAATAGTATTGGGAGGAATGGTGGGACTTTATTGACTACATCGGTTAAGGCTACTTTCACACTTGCGGGAGTGTGATCCGGCGGGCAGTTCCGTCGTCGGAACTGGCCGCCGATCTGCCGCTGACTGAAAGCATTTGTGAGACGGATCCGAATGCGGATCCGTCTCACAAATGCATTGCAAGGACGGATCCGTCTCTCCGCTTGTCATGCGGATCGACGGATCCGTCTTGTACATTTTTTCACATTTTTACCGATCTGCGCATGCGCAGGCTGGAAGGACGGATCCGGCATTCCGGTATTCTGAATGCCGGATCCGGAGCTAATACATTCCTATGGGGAAAAATGCCGGATCCGGCATTCAGGCAAGTCTTCAGTTTATTTCGCCTGAGAGAAAACCGTAGCATGCTGCAGTTTTCTCTTTTGCCTGATCAGTCAAAATGACTGAACTGAAGACATCCTGATGCATCCTGAACGGATTACTCTCCATTCAGAATGCATGGGGATATGCCTGATCAGTTCTTTTCCGGTATAGAGCCCCTGTGACGGAACTCTATGCCGGAAAAGAAAAACGCTAGTGTGAAAGTACCCTAACTCTGGCAGGGCACAGTTCTCTGCATTTTCAGGCTGGTATTGAGATGGCATTCTGTTTGCTGCTTTGGCTTTTGGAAATTGGAACATGGCAATGGTTAAAACAATTAACTATTGCCATGTACAGCTCCCTTACTCAGTGAACACTACCTAGGACCATTTCCCTTTATGCTGGCATTGGGCATTGAGCAGTAAAGTGTGATACTTACTCAGAAGAGCTGTGTCTGGATATGTAATGTAAGGAAACATAAAGTAACAGGTATAGGATATAACACTCATTAAATTCTAGGAAGGTCTAGTTTATACTAAAGAGATTGGCTCAGTAGGTAAGAAAATGGAGGCGGTTGATATGACTATATAAAGAGGGGTAAAGTATCTGCTCATACTTAGAGCTGCAGATCATCTATGTAGTATAGGTAAGGGTATGTTCACACAATGGTTTGGACAGTGTCAAAATCCGCCACATATCCCATGGCAGGAACCATTGTGGTTTCTGCAGTGGGTTTCTACTTAGAATAGTGCAGTCACGCTCTTGGTTTAGCTCCATTGAATGGTGCGAAAGAGCAAACAGGCTTCTGACGCGGCTTCCTGAGGTGTTTGGGCGATAACTACTGCACCAAGTATTTTTGGTATGGTCTGGAAAACTTCACATGAAAAATCTTCAGCCACAAAATAGGAGGCGGTTTCAGATCGGATTCGGCGCAGTTTTCCACACTGAATCTGTGCTGAAACCCACACCAAAAGTCCGTAGTCTGAACCTGTCTTGGATTGTAGGTTCATCATAGATTAGCTGATTGTGGACGGTGAGGGTTAGCTTGCTGGGGGTGCCCACTGATATCACACACTTCTGTACAGCTGGTAACACAGGGAACCCAACCATCTATTGATTTCAATGGCAACCTATGGTAAACAATTCACTGCAAAAAATGCACCAAAATAACACGCAACTGACAATACTAGCTAATTCCTCAGGCCGATGTTTAAAGCTGAGAACTTTGTCAATATCTTCCAGTCAGGAACATATCGGAGCCCCTCATGCACCTGTGGTAAAGCAGTAAATTAAAGGGGACCCACAACTTAAAATGTGATGTTTTGTAATATAGAAAATGGGGTGTCCATATGAAACATCTTCTTTTCTTTGGTCTTTAAATATGGCGGCTCAGTGGTTAGCACTGTTGCTGCGCTATGGCGGTTCACAGGTTCAAATCTGGCCAAAGGCAGCATATGCATAAAGTTTGCATGTTCTCCCCATATTTCTGTGGTTTTCTCTGGGTGTTCTGCTTTCCTCCCACATTCAAAACTATACTGACACTAAGAGATTCTCGGCCCTAGTGTGTGTGAGATGAGGGAAATTAGAGTCATGACATTCTCTGTGCCGCACTGTAGTATATGGTAGAACTATATAAAAGAATAATCAGTCTACTGAGTAGTCCACCTTGGTTTACATGGTCTTTCTGCAGAATGAATTGGTCATATATGGGAATTAAATGAATAGGTCTGTCTATTGACACGTCCTGTACGTACAAAGCAGACTGGTCAATTGATCCACAGGGATCCCAGTTACAGCTGTGGTCCTCAAGAACAACAATGGCCTCACCCCCATTGTGATGAGCTTTTGGCAAGAGGAAATGTCTCCAGCTTTCTGCTGGAAAATACCACTTCCACCATACTAGACGTCTGTATTTTGCAGCATTGTTAACTTATACGTTGTTTTGGTTGGAAGAAGAACTGACATGTTTTCAACTACATGGAACATCTCTTTTTATGGGTATTGGTGCAGATGATTTTACAAGAAAACCACAAAACCAGCGTCTAAGTTCAACAAGTAATAAAACTGTCACTTGGATGGAAATGCAGACACAGAGGAGGGGAGACGATTGTTAATTGTTAAGATCCCATGTGCATAATTCTGGTCTGGAGATGGTGACATCATCTTACTTATCCAGCCTGCCCTATATACATTCTGAAGTCAAACTGCATCTTCCATCTTTCATAAGTTCTATGTATGTTTACCCAAAGACATTCATGTCCACTGAACTCCTTTTACTCTGGTCTTAATCTGACCTGGTACCAGATTATGAAATGTTCTGGATTTCTGGCTGGTCATAAAAAAGTATAAAGGTGTACTTGTAAGGAGAGGTAACGTCTATGAGGTTCCTCAAAGTGAAATGATTCCATACAATATGGTACTATTACTATTTTAATCCGAGTTGTATTATAATCTTCTGCTCCTGGTTTTGTGTTGTAATGGTCTTCAAAATGCTCTACAAAGAGTACTAAGGAAATCAGAAGTCAACGTCAAGCAATGAACAGCACATGGGAAAGCTGCAGATGTGTACACAAGTCACACATGTTTGTCAAAGGTCACATTCTTTGCAGAGAACAGAAATAGCCAGACTTCATTCAAAGCCTGAGACTTTCGATTTGACTGCAGTTAAAGGGGCTTTAACATTTTCAAAAACCACAATATGCACAGTTGCATGGTGCCACTTATGTGCTTTACTTGATAAGTGTATGTGGCAACCAATCAGTAGCTGCATCACTTCTCCATACGGATATCACCTTCACCTAGAGTTTGACCGCCACCGCAACGTGATGAGTTTGGAATGTCACTGCATTAGCTCAGTCAACAGGCTTCAGAGGATGGATTGTCTGTGTGAGAACATCAGGGGATTTGAAGGGTCAAAATGTGAGAAATTATATTTAGCAAAATACATGTTACACTGTTTTTGTTTTTTATATCCCAACATTGGGGAAACTTAAATATACTGTTCATGCGCAGATGACAGACTCTACAGTACATGCACAGGATTACAGGGCCAGGCAAAGGCACAATGAAGATGCCTGTCAATCAAGAGAATGGGAGTGTGGCTAAGTAGGGAAAACGGAGGAGCTGCGGTGCATGGAGGGTCAAGGATACACCCGCACCACACTGAAGCCCTAAGTAGTAAGATATCTCTGCAATGGCAATAATCATCACAATCAACCTTCCCTGGCAGTTCCTGGATTCCAATACTTTGGCACAGGTGCTAAACAGAAAGGTAATGTGTCCAACACATGTGCACATAAAGGTTACAAAATCCTTGACTGTTTATGGCATTTTTAGAAATTTCTGTCTGATCAGCTGTTCTGTGTAGCTTCAGCACTTCTCCCATTGAAGTGAATGGGAGTGACAAGCACTGTACACTGCAATATTGACAGTGCTGTGTAGCTCCGGTGCCGACTTCCGGCAACAGAGCTACACAGAGCAGCTGTGGGGTTGTCGGATCCCAGCCGATCATGGCTTATCCTAAGGATGGTTGGACAACCCCCTTAAATTTATCAATAATGCTGCAATAAGTCGGAGTGAGAGTTGGCATTTTACTCAGCTGGAGCAACCCTACCAGGCACTGCGCCTGATCTAATACTTCTGGTGACAAATGCTCTTTTTTATTTAAGGAAAGTTTTGAGTTGCTCTAATGCTCAGCATCTTGTCCTCATGTAATGTGATGCTTTCATGCTGTTAAAATGGTTGTAATGTTATGCATTAGGCTTGCCAATTCAGCCATACAATAAAAAAGCAGACATGTAGGTTTCGTGGCCGCATTACTGGAACTCGAGATGTGAGTTGATAACTCAACCTGACCACACAGTTCAATTCGTTACCTTTTTTAAATGGGATATAAGTAGCTAATCTTTGAGTTGGCGTGGCATTGGCAGCATTCATAAAGTATTTCAGGGAACACGGGACCATGAAAACAGAATATGATAGAGAGTCACGCACTACTTGGAAGAGCTTGAGCTAAAAAGAAATTGTTTAGGTCAGAGGGCTTTTAACATAGAAATGAGCATCATGAATACAAGATTAGAATAGGAAGTGTTGGTGGGAATTAGAGATGAATTTTGAGAGGAAGGTGTCCCACCCTGGGGGTCTTCCCTGCAGGAAAAGATGGTACATTGTGTTCTGTCTGGACTCAAAGCTCTTACCCAGAGATCAACATCTGAAAAGCCATTCAATTAAGTAGTGTTTTGAGGCACTAGGGCATATGTTCCTCTTAAAGATACGCCTCAGGGCAAACCACTTGTTATGTCTAGTCATGACACAGAAAGAGAATCAAAGAGGAAATCAAAGCAAGCTAAGATGATGATGACAAGAAAGTTGTTGTCCCTAGCAAGTAGTCAGATTATTCAGCTCTTCAACTAAAGGCTAAATTGAGGGCAGAAAACAGGAAAGCTTTTGGCAGTACAAGCCACAATCTCATTTATCCCTTACTGCCTTATTAATCAGATTTATGTTAACATAAACAAAAGCGGAGAACCACTTTAATGGCTTATGCCAAGATTGGGAAAAGGGGTAGATCCCATGTTCTCCATTACTCTTATAAGCCAAGGGCAAAAGAGTAGAGGACCATTGTCTATGGTGAGTGACAAGAACATCCATGTCTTCCCTAGACTGGTGTAAGAGATAACACACATTTGTACGGGTTAAGGGATATCATAGGAACCGCAAGACCGCCATTCCTTCAATTGTAGGGAGTACCAGAAATGCGACCTCCACTGATCAGAGGTGTATGGTGTATCTTATTAATGTGTTATGGATGTTTATTTGTAGAAATTCTATTTTAAATAATTAGAGGGATTTTCTGGTACTTAGATATTGATGGCCTATCCTCAGGATGGGTTATCAATATTAGATCAGAGTAGGTCTGACACATGGCACCCCTACCAGTCAGCTGTTTTGGGTAGCCTCCAGCACCAGAACCTGTAGAGTGGATGGAAGGTCCCATTCCCTGTGTAGTTTGTGACACTGGTGTACTGCACCTCAGCTCCTATTCATTTGACCGAACCTTGTGCTTTCGTCTCCGCCCACTGTATAGTTTTCTAAACCTACAATAAGCATTGGTGCTATAGCCCATACCAAAATTCATCCACCAAAAAAGTAAACACATATTTCCTTTATTAAATTCAATTAAAATACAGGCAAATGGAAATTAGAGGAATCCATGTGATTGTAGGAGAAGAAAGGGTTAAAACAACCAAACCAAATTTGCTTGTATTTTATTTGAATTTAATAAAGGAAATATATTTTTACATCTCTGGCGGATAAATTGTTGGTATTGGCTACAGCACTAATGCTTCTTGTCTTCTTAAATTTCTGGGTGTGCCCGATAATCGGTCTGGTTTATATAGGATTTACCACTGTATAGTTAACACTGGCGGCTGCGCAAAACATCTGATTAGTGGGTGTACCGAGTGCAGGACCGCATCGATCTGATCTTGATGACTGTCATGAGAATAGGCCATCAATATCTAAGTATCAGAAAACTCATTTAATGACGTTAAAAATAAAATGCCCAAAAAATCTTTTTTTTTGTTTCATATATTTTATTGATTTTTAAACCAAATATTTATATCACAAATCTCCAATTCACATATTCAAATGAAAACAAGTATATTTTAAGGCAGCATGGTCAAGGACAACATCTGCATGGAGTTTGTATGTTCTCCCCGTCGTTGCATGGGTTTCCTCCCACATTCCGAAGACATACTGCTTAGGTTGTGAGCACCATTGGAGGACAGCTTGATGCTAATGTCTGTAAAGTGCTGTGGAATATAGCAGCGATATATATAAGTACATACGGTAAATAAAAAGAAAGAAACCATCCCATCAAGATCATCTTCCACTTTCTAGAAAAACTTGCCATAGCCTCATATTTTACATTTTGTCAACTAATTGCATCTAATGTTTCTCCACATTTAATGAAGTTTATTCTTTCTATCACTCTTTCTAGCTCGACCGCAGTGCTCTTCCAGTTATTTGCATGATGCACTTTACTAGCTTCATAAACATGCTGAATCAGAGCATTCGTCTTCTTGAAGACTTGATCTAAGTGCATCCCCAAAAGACAACTCTAAGGGGACATTGTAACATCTCTTCCCACTACCTTATCCATCCTTTTACTTACTTCCCCTCAAATCCCTCATCTCACAGTCCCACCACATATACTTTAATGTTCCTTTCTAACCACCTCCCCTAAAACATTTGTCCTCCTCAGTGTTATATATCCCTGCTATTTTACGTGGAGTTTAATAAGCTTTATGATACAGTTTTGAAGCTGTTTCCACCACTGACATTTGTTTACGACTTCTACTCTTACTACTTCTCACTTACATCATTGCATTTCTCCCTTGTCCAATTAATCTCTAAATCCTGCCCCCACTTCAGCATATTTTCTAAGTTATCATCCTGTGAATCATTAATGTCAGCTTCGCCATCATACCTGCATATATCATTTCTTAAAGAGGACCTTTCACCAGAAAACAGTATCTAAACTGACTATACAGACGTGTAGAGCGGCGCCCAGGGATCCCCCTGCACTTACTGTTATCCCTGGGCGCCGCTCCGTTCTCCGGTTATAGCCTCCGGTATGTTCATAGTTAGGCTCCACCCAGGGGAACCTGACGGCGTCTCTTTCTCTTATGCTGTAGCGCCGGCCAATCGCAGCGCTCAGCTCATTTTCTGGTGAAAGGTACTCTTTAAGCCATGATTCTTTAGCCCCCTCTTATTATAAACTTGTTTCAGAAAGCCAAAAATCTGTGGTAGCCTAAAAAATTCTCAAACCGAAACATCCCACTTTGACAAATAGCTTTCTAAATTTCCCAATTTCAAACATTTTGGCCTCATAATTCCCTTCTCTATCTACTAATTAATATTCTCATTCTTTCATCCTGGTTTAATCAATTGATTTCCAAAAGTATTAATTACTGAAGACCCTACTGTCCTCAAAGTTCCTGTGAACGCTTGTTCCCGATCTGCCCGTCTAAACGTACCGCAGATCACTAGAAGAACAAGCACAGCGCTCATTCATTAGGTAAAACAATCGTTCATGTGTTCAGCTAAATGATCATTTCTGGCCAGCCGATCATACAGTGTGAACAGACCCCTGATGCCCAGAAACAATGCAGCTGCATGAGGACGAGCGATAGCGGTAGCCATCGCTCATCTTCATACTATGGAGGTGATTGGCAGCGTTTTACGTGCACTGAACGAGCAGTCAGTTGTCGGGAACGCTTCCTTCCTGACCATCGGCAGCTGGTCTCATCATGTAAATCCAGCATTACACAGCACAGTCCTTCTAACCACTGGTTCCTTTGCCAAAGCAAAAATAGCTGGTTAGAGGTTACTATTTAGTCATCAACTCTAGTTTAGCAGTTGGGTGAGAATATAAGGCTTTTAAAGCATTTAAAAGTTTTGTGACAACACTTACAGAGAACATGGATCCGTTGTAAGCAGGATCACATGTGCAGCATGTGGTTTCCATCAGACAGCGAGATCCTGAACACATCTGCCCGGCACCATGTCTCAGGCCTGTGTTGTGTACTTACCATTAATTTAAGGGTTTTCCCCATGACCTCTCCATATCCTGTATGTCTGCTTAGTCACCACTTGTATACAAAGTGAAGATAAGTCTTCATGATCCAGCAGCATCAACCAACACTTCATCCATAGATAATATGTAGGCAGTTCACAGCAAACCACAGCTTGTAGTCAGGGCAGAAAAGTAACATATTTGATGTGGTCACTTTTGTGGGGTCAGCGCAAAATTTCCCTGTAAGGTCCATGGAAACTCTATGGCCATGAAATGGAAACTCTATGGCCATTTCCATTTCGTATGTGAAAATACGATGCATTTTGACTGCAGACCAACATAACTTTGCCACCCTTTAGAGCAGTTGAGCATGTGTAGGGGCCCTCTCATAAATGTATGCCCCCCCCCCCTGCATAATAAAGTCAAATATATATACTTGTAGCATCTTTTTTCCAGCTTTTGTCTATGGGATGTGTGTGTTGCCGATCACCTTGATTTCAAGTAGAAGGGGCTGAGCTTCAGTACCAGACACAGCCTATGGACAGGAGTGGCGCTCTTCATAGAAGAAAATAGCCATGTGTCTCTTATATCACACAGTCCCTTTAGTTATCAGGACATCCATTCAAGATGGTTGTTTTTGAATAGGTGGTGCTTTCTCAAAGCATTATGACAAAGTACAAGATGGCCATCACCTGTGGGGAAGACCCCTATTTGCCACATTCTTCATGGCATACTATTATGCAGAAATATATAAAGATTGTGTGGGCAGGGGCACATTGAGCTAAGGATTTGTCATTTTTTATGGCAGATCTCTTTTTTTAAACATTGATTATGTATTTGTAATTTAATACAGATTGTTGGTGGGAGTGGTAAAAATCAGTGTCCTTTTCATAGTGCCATTGCCTTCCACCACTCCACTCATACCAGCATGGAGCCCAGACTTTTTCTCTCTTCCATTTTTCAACTCTGTAAAGGACTAAACCAGGGGCGGACTGGGAACTTAAAGTGGCCCTAGAAAAAATGATAAAAGTGGCCCTGTTTTCTAGTTGTGTACAAATTAATAGAAGGCAGGGCCAGCAATACCATATTGTGGCACATTATACCACCCCAACAGAGTCAAATACCATAGTCCATCACTAAATCATGCCAGCAGCACAAAATATGTCCCCAAAAACTTCCACTGGATGGCTGTGAGGAGGGCTCAGGCCGCCCCCTGGGCATCGGCCCACCGGGAAATTTCCCTGTAAGGTCAATGGCCAATCCACCCCTGGACTAAAGTGTGTTGTGACCCTTGCTATTTTTACTGAATTTGAGTAATGAGGTGGCCAGCGGCAGCTTCATGACCAAAGGGATTGCACCTAGAGGTGTCACATAGTGTCCAAGAGTGGTGGGGGTCCCTATGTTAAATAATGAACCTTGACACCATATAACCTTTCCAAGGGATCTCAGAATCTAAGTTCTCTACCAGTATGTCTTTGGAGTGTGAGAGGAAACCCATGCAAACACAGAGAGAACATACAAACTCCTTGCAGATGTTGTCCTTGGTCAAATTCAAACCTAGAACCCAAGCGCTGCAAGGCACCTGTGCTAACCACTGAGCCACAGTTAACCTGCTCAGTATTCTCAGTATTGAGAATTGGTAAAATGACAATAAAATCTACATATATGGACCAGAACACCAAATTACGTTAAACTTGCATTTCCTATTCCAGGATTACTGGGAACCTTAAAGCATTTACTGGTTGTGTAGAACATGAAGCATTCTCTGTCTGAAAGGCTTCTACCTAAAGCCTCACTGGCTGTCGCACGCTTTGAGCGCCAAAGGCCCTGAGGTGGGACCATTAAACTCACATCTGGAATTTACATGAATCAATCCACTTTTTCAGTTTTTATTACACACATGTGCTGCCAGCAGCGACTCCCTTGGCCAGTCTACATGGAGCCGCACGAACGCTAGGTTGCGTGCATTGTGTCTCATTCACCTCAGGGCCACACAGATTTCCTGCTGCCTGTTGAGCCCCTGGGACCTCACTATTAGAGGTGCTCGGTGAGGCCTGTCCAGGTTCCTCCCATGTCTCGCTTTATTTTTGTTACTGAGCTTTCAGAAAGTGCATGCACCTCAAACATTGCGCTGTTCACAAATGCAATTAAGGGAGAAACTGGGAAGTTGACAGAAGATAAGAACCAAATGGCCCATGCGGTCTGCACTTTTTCATTTTCTCACTCTTTCTTGAAGGGCAGAAGGTGATAATGAGATTTGGATGGTGGGAAGAAAAGCATGTTATTATTAGTTCTTTTGCCTATATAGCGCCAACTGTCCCACAACTACCTTATGCCAGTTCTACGGGCTGTATTAGACCTGCAGATAGTTGGCTAGATCATCACTAGAGATGAGCGAAGTATTGGAAAATTTGATTCGGCTGCTTCGCCGAATTTTACAAAAAAAGTTTGCTTTGTGACAAAGGACTTTGCGCATTTCTTTTTAAGTAGTGGGTGCAATGACAGGGAGTGGCAATTTCACAGCTTCCTGTCATTGTACCCCTCAGATACGGCGTCCATACATGACTGCGGCATCTGATATACATAACACGGTGTAAAAATAAAAATAAAAAAATACCTAATCCATTTGCTCACGACAGAGCAAATCTGTCATCTTGCTTGAAGACCTGGTGCGAAGTGTTGTGTGGCCCGAGATGACGCCATCTTGTTGGCCGGCGTGGTGACATCATACTTCATCACGCACGGGATTTTGCATAAGATCTTCAAGCAAAATGGCGGCGGTCGGCCCATCACAAGCAAATGGAGCAGATAAGTGATTTTTTTTTTTTATTTCAAGTTAAATCAATTCGATGCCACGAAACACGAGGAAATTTGGCTTTGCGGTGAATCAAATTTATCCTGAAATTTGGATCGCTCAACACTAATTATCGCTAACAAGAGTTCACACACACTCATTCACGAAGCAAGGATCTTCAAACATGGGCAGACATCTGCCTTTAATAGGCGCAGGTCAACGATTTAGCAAGTCGATCGCCATCTGTTTAAGGAACTATTATACAGGCAGATCATTGTCCAAATGAATAGCTGCATGAACAGCCAACTGGTCACTGCTTATGATCCTTTGTGTGGTTGTTCACTTACATAATTGTTGGCAGCAGCTCCCCTTACACAGTATGATGTGCTGCCCAGAGTCAAAGTCAAGCGTTTTTATCCCCACCTAAAAGATCGGGGCAACAAATGAATTTTCCTACATTTATTCCCATTCAATAGCTTTCGTAAAAAGCTCTTCATAAATAGATGCTCTGTCCAGGTTACTAGAAGGAAGCTGGAATGAAGCTTATAGGACATGTTCACCTTTAACTATTTTCTCACGTCCTGAGATACAATTGATAGTGGTCAACGAGTTGTGACTGTCACCCAATGCAAGAATGAAGAGGTCGTATGGACATTATAATGTCATTGCTTTCAGCATATTTCACATCCTTTGGCCTCATGCACACGACCGTTGTGTGCATCCGTGGCCGTTGTGCCGTTTTCCGTTTTTTTTCACGGACCCATTGACTTTCAATGGGTCCGTGGAAAAATCGGAAAATGCACCGTTTGGCAGCCGCATCCGTGAGCCGTGTTTCCTGGCCGTGAAAAATATATGACCTGTCCTATTTTTTCCACGGCCAACGGTTCACGGACCCATTCAAGTCAATGGGTCCGTGAAAGAACACGGATGCACACAAGATTGGCATCCGTGTCCGTGATCCGTGGCCGTAGGTTAGTTTCATACAGACGGATCCGAAGATCCGTCTGCATAAAAGCTTTTTCAGAGCTGAGTTTTCACTTCGTGAAAACTCAGATCCGACAGTATATTCTAACACAGAGGCGTTCCCATGGTGATGGGACGCTTCTAGTTAGAATACACTACAAACTGTGTACAAGACTGCCCCCTGCTGCTTGGCAGCACCCGATCTCTTACAGGGGGATATGATAGTACAATTAACCCCATCATATCCCCCTGTAAGAGATCAGGGCTGCCAGGCAGCAGGGGGCAGACCCCCCCCCCCCTCCCCAGTTTGAATATCATTGTGCGGCCCCCCCCTCCCCTGTTGTTAACTGTTGGTGGCACAGTGTGCGCACCCCCCTCCCTCCCTCCCTCTATTGTTTTAATACATTGGGGCCAGTGTGCGCGCGCCCCCCAACCCCCCCTCCCTCCCTCTATTGTTTTAATACATTGGGGCCAGTGTGCGCGCGCCCCCCCAACCCCCCCTCCCTCCCTCTATTGTTTTAATACATTGGGGCCAGTGTGCGCACCCCCCCCAACCCCCCCCCCCCCCCTCCCTCTATTGTAATCATCATCGGTGGCAGCGGAGTAGAAGATTTTCATACTTACCTGGCTGCTGGCTGCTGCGATGTCTGCGTCCGGCCGGGAGCTCCTCCTACTGGTAAGTGACAGGTCTGTGCGGCGCATTGCTGTCACTTACCAGTAGGAGGAGCTCCCGGCCGGACGCAGACATCGCAGCAGCCAGCAGCCAGGTAAGTATGAAAATCTTCTACTCCGCTGCCACCGATGATGATTACAATAGAGGGAGGGAGGGGGGTGGGGGGGGTGCGCACACTGGCCCCAATGTATTAAAACAATAGAGGGAGGGAGGGGGGGTTGGGGGGGCGCGCGCACACTGGCCCCAATGTATTAAAACAATAGAGGGAGGGAGGGGGGTTGGGGGGGCGCGCGCACACTGGCCCCAATGTATTAAAACAAGAGAGGGAGGGAGGGGGGGTTGGGGGGCGCGCGCACACTGGCCCCAATGTATTAAAACAATAGAGGGAGGGAGGGGGGTTGGGGGGGCGCGCGCACACTGGCCCCAATGTATTAAAACAAGAGAGGGAGGGAGGGGGGGTTGGGGGGCGCGCGCACACTGGCCCCAATGTATTAAAACAATAGAGGGAGGGAGGGAGGGGGGTGCGCACACTGGCCACCAACGAGTTAACAACAGGGGAGGGGGGGCCCACTGGCCACCAATGAGTTAAAAACAGGGGGGGGGGGTCTGCCCCCTGCTGCCTGGCAGCACCTGCCAGGCAGCAGGGGGCAGTCATGTACACAGTTTTTTTGTATATTCTAACCTGAAGCGTCTCCATCACCATGGGAACGCCTCTGTGTTAGAATATACTGTCGGAAATGAGTTTCACGATGTAGCTCATATCCGACAGTATATTCTAACATAGAGGCGTTCCCATGGTGATGGGGACGCTACAAGTTAAAATATACCATCGGATTGGAGAAAACTCCAATCCGATGGTATAACAGAACTCCAGACTTTACATTGAAAGTCAATGGGGACGGATCCGTTTGAAATGGCACCATATTGTGTCAACATCAAACGGATCCGTCCCCATTGACTTGCATTGTAATTCAGGACGGATCCGTTTGGCTCCGCAGGGCCAGGCGGACACCAAAATGACTTTTTTTTCATGTCCGTGGATCCTCCAAAAATCAAGGAAGACCCACGGACGGAAAAACGGTCACGGATCACGGACCAACGGAACCCCGTTTTGCGGACCGTGAAAAAAAACGTCCGTGTGCATGAGGCCTTTCTGGTAAGCTAGGCTTTTTGTCAGGCCAGGTGCAGATAATTTGTCTTAAAGGTTTTTTTTCCATGACTAAAGTAAAAAATGAAATCTCTTTCTAACAAAGCTAGAACCAGCCCTGTACCTCACATGGATCTAGAGATCTCCCCATTCATTGCTTTACTAGATTTATATCACACTGGAAGCTCAAGGGGAGTGTCTTTTCTGCTGCAGCTAAGGGGGCGTGTCCATGCTCTCCCTATCACAGCGCAGGAGGCAGATGAAAGATGGAACTGAGCATGTGCGGCCTTCTCAGTGAGCAGGTCACAGAAATAAGAAACAAACAGCAGGTGGCGCTACACAGATACATTTTATTTTATTGAATATTTTATTCAGATCCAGGTGCTGATTTGAAAACGGTATAATATTGTTGTGAGACAACCCCTTTAACCTACTTGCGCCACATTTTGGAGCAATTTACATCAGACTCTAGGTGCATTCCCATGGGATAAGTTATCTTAAGTGAGGCCCAGATGGCTTTGGTTATCTACTATTGTTGACAAATGTATACTCAAGCCTTGGGTGTAGCAGTTTGTTACTGTGGCCATGTTGAATATGAAAACCAATGGATGCATGTGTGCTTTTTTGAGTGCAGTGTAGAAAATCTGGACGGAATTTTCTAACATTTTCCAAAAACATCCTAAACCTGTAAGAAAGGAACAGAACAATTTGTGGTTTACTTGCCATTACAATTGTCCTCCAGTCCAATAACACTACTCGCTGATGGTCTGTAATCAGCTTGTGTGCAAACTAGACCTCAACAACTCTGCGTCCATAGTGTTATACCATCATGTGCCCACATTGTCCAATCACATTACTTCACTATGGACAAATGCCACTGGGGACTGCAGTGTTCTGACAAAACGGGCATGTGGACATCACTGAGGGCTATTGTATAGCCAGGGAGATGGCCAAAGATGGACACCTTGGGAAGGTTCAAAAATGACCGATGTGGTTGTGTGTGGTGTCCTGTGTTAGCCTACTTACTGGACTTTGATGAACAAAGAGGGATTTGTATCAAAAGAAGGGCTGTCCCTCTAAATAGATGAAATGTATGATGTTGGGTTCTCACCCACCGAGATAGATTATAATATGTTATTTTATCAGTGGCTATGCTATAGGGGGTGAAGAGGTAGCTTTCACATCTCGGCCCCTCTATCACAGAAGAAGATGCCAGTATTATAAAGGACACATGGTAGGTGGGGGCCCTCCCTGTTATGGTTTTCTCATTGGGGCCCATGAGCTTTACGTTTCACCTCTAAGTGGAATGTTACTGTACAGGCATTAGATACTGTGTAAAATGGAATATACTGTTACACAAGTGTGAAAAAGGCTTAGGGTACTTTCACACTAGCGTTATTCTTTTCCGGTATTGAAATTCGGTAAAGGGCCTCAATACTGGAAAAAAACGCATCAGTTTTGTCCTAATGCATTCTGAATGGAAAGCAATCCATTCAGTATGCATCAGGATGTCTTCCATTCCGTCCCTTTTAGGTATTTGACCAGAAAAAATACTGCAGAATGCTGTGGTATTTTTTCCGGCCAAGATCCCGAAACAATACCTCACTTGCTGGATCCGTAATTAATTTCCATAGAGATGAATTAATGCTGGATCCAGTACCAAGTGTTCTTGAAATTGCTGCATCGCCGGATACGGTTTTCCGGTCTGCGCATGCGCCGGGATATAGGAGGAGTGATTTTTGCTTTTGATATTTGAAAAAAATTAAAATACTGGATCTGATACCTGATGAGACGGATCCTGTATTTCACTAGATCTGTCTAATGGATCCGGAAAACAAGGATTTCCGTTTGTATACGGTTTGCCGGATCCGGTGGGCCGGATTCTAATAACGCTAGTGTGAAAGTACCCTTAAACAAAAGTTTGGGCCTACCATATAAGAAAGGGTTATTTAGCCTTGAGAGCCAGAACAGAAGGATTACGCCCCCTCCCCACGTGCGCCTTGCAGCAGGGATTCTCTCCAATCTTCTGGCATTTCATCCAGAAGAACTAACATCTGGGTTGCATTAAGTTGGGCTGTTTAGGCAGCGCTTGCTTGACTCTTTTCTAATAATATCCCCAAGAAGGCCCTCCGGTGTACAAACAATTGATGGAAAACAGTGCAGCATGCTTAAAATAGGAAAAGAATGTTTAATAGCATCGCTCGGGATAACGCTGGCTTTATGAAACAAGAACTTTCTGTCTCATTGTCCAAGTGGAATTTATGAACAAAGGAAAAAGGGAGGAAATAAATCTAAAAAACATTTCATAAGAAATAGCAATTATTATTATTATTATTATTTATTAAAAGAGCAATTCCAGATTATGTGGCTCCATCCTCGGGGAGGTACTGTTTCTCACTGAAGAGTTACTTTGGTGTTTGGAGATTACTTAGGCAACACTTCATGGGAAAAATATATGCAAATTAATTTATACCACCCAAAACGGAGACACCCATCTGTAGACAGCTCTGGGTTCTTGCCCCACATCAGTACAGAGCAGCACTGAAGTAGTAACCTCTTCACATAATGAGAGGCACATAATGGGGTTACTATTAATGTGAGGTACTTGGTTTTATCAGTTTGGACCTTCATGTGCCTCACATTAATAGTACATGATCCCATCATGTACCTCACATTAACCCCATATTGTCCATTATGTTAGGAGGTACATAAAGAGGTTACTATCAATGTGAGGCACATGGTGTTATTCATTTTAATAGTGACAGCATCCTTAACCCCATGTTGCCCATTATATGAGGTACACAATGGGGTCACTGTTACTATTAATGTGAGGCACATGGTGGTACTACAATAATAAGACCATGTGCCTCACATTCATACAGGCATACAGCATGAAGCACATACCGGTCTCCTGCAGCAAGATCCTCCTGGATGTTGTAGGATAAAGAACCTGTGATGATGTCATTGCCATGTGACCAGTAACAAATGGATTCTGATCGCTGTGAGACCTCAGCACACGTTTTGTCAGGTGGCTTTTGTGGGTGCACGTCTCCTAACAGGTTCCTTCCACCCGAGGAGTAGATAAGTAGCTTCTATTAGTGGTACGGAGACAGCACACCAGAGTCAGCAAGTAGATTTGTATTCAATCTTTATTTTACCAGTGGTATAATCTCATAACATTTATTGCTTATAGCAACGTTTTGGGCCCAGTTCGGTGCCCTTTGTCAAGCTGTGAGGCCGGTCATGATATTTCCACGGCGTGCAAACAAATGGATGTTACTGGTCACATGGTGATGACATCATCACAGGTCCTTTAATTTAAAAGCAACCAGCACCACGAGGACCATGGTACGCCCCCCTTCCCCGACAGTCCCCCATCGGGCCACTTGGCATCTCAACTACAACCCTATGGCATCTCGGTGGCATTTCGGTATCGAACTGAACTGGGTATCAAAGTATCGAAAAGGTATTGAGTATTTGATACCGATCTTTCTTTGAACGTCAAACGTTTTATTTTAAAACGTGCATTGCCACCTTAAAATCAGTAGCATATGGGCAGTTTTATATCTTAACTGATTCTGATATATACAGAATGACTTCAACTTTCACATCTGCGTTTTTGCTGGATCCATCATGGGTTCAGCAAAAACGCATCCGGTATACACTCACCTAAAGAATTATTAGGAACACTATACTAATACGGTGTTGGACCCCCTTTTGCCTTCAGAACGTGGCATTGATTCAACAAGGTGCGGATAGCATTCTTTAGAAATGTTGGCCCATATTGATAAGATAGCATCTTGCAGTTGATTTGAGGGATGCACATCCAGGGCACGAAGCTCCCGTTCCACCACATCCCAAAGATGCTCTATTGGGTTGAGATCTGGTGACTGTGGGGGCCATTTTAGTACAGTGAACTCATTGTCATGTTCAAGAAACCAATTTGAAATGATTCGAGCTTTGTGACTTGGGTGCATTATCCTGCTGGAAGTAGGCATCAGAGGATGGGTACATGGTGGTCATGAAGGGATAAACATGGTCAGAAACAATGCTCAGGTAGCCCGTGGCATTTAAACGATGGCCAATTGGCACTAAGGAGCCTAAAGTGTGCCCAGAAAACATCCCCCACACCATTACAGCCTGCACAGTGGTAACAAGGCATGTTGGATACATGTTCTCATTCTGTTTACGCCAAATTCGGACTCTACCATTTGAATGTCTCAACAGAAATCGAGACTCATCAGACCAGGCAACATTTTTCCAGTCTTCAACAGTCCAATTTTGGTGAGCTTGTGCAAATTGTAGCCTCTTTTTCCTATTTGTAGTGGAGATGAGTGGTACCTGGTGGGGTCTTCTGCTGTTGTAGCCCATCCGCCTCAAGTTGTGCGTGTTGTGGCTTCACAAATGCTTTGCTGCATACCTCGGTTGTAACGAGTGGTTATTTCAGTCAACGTTGCTCTTCTATCAGCTTGAATCAGTCAGCCCATTCTCCTCTGACCTCTAGCATCAACAAGGCATTTTCGCCCACAGGACTGCCTCATACTGGATGTTTTTCCCTTTTCACACCATTCTTTGTAAACCCTAGAAATGGTTGTGCGTGAAAATCCCAGTAACTAAGCAGATTGTGAAATACTCAGACTGGCACGTCTGGCACCAACAACCATGCCTCGCTCAAAATTGCTTAAATTGCCTTTCTTTCCCATTCTGACATTCAGTTTGGAGTTCAGGAGATTGTCTTGACCAGGACCACAACCCTACATGCATTGAAGCAACTGCCATGTGATTGGTTGACTAGATAATCGCATTAATGAGAAATAGAACAGGTGTTCCTAATAATTCTTTAGGTGAGTGTATAATACAACTGTCTGCATCCGTTCAGAACAGATCCAGTTGTATTATATCGAAAATGAACACAACGGATCCGTCGCTAAATCCATTGTAAGTCAAAGGGTGCCGGATTCCTTTTTTTTTGTGTCCAAAAAAATGTCTCCGTCTCCATTTACTTACATTGTGTTTAATGATAGATCTGATCTGATCTGTTTTTCCCATTACGTTTGATCTGTTTGATCTGTTTTTCCCATTACGCACTCGAAAAACGCAGCTTGCTGCACTTTTGTGTGCGTCATGAGAACGGAATGCATTTTGGAGCACTCTGTTCTGTTCAGTTTTGTCCCCATTGACAATGAATAGGGACAAAACTGAAGCGTTTTCCTCCGGTTTTGAGATCCTATGATGGATCTCAATAGCGGAAAGGAAAATGCTGATGTGAAAGTAGCCTAACAGAGTAGCCCCTGCTGACTTTATTATTCAGTGGTCTAAGGTTTAAAGAGGTCGTTGGAGCTACAGATGTTTATGACCTGTCCTCTGAGTAGCTCAATATACGGTCAGTGGGTGTCCAACTCTTGGCACCCCTACCGATCAGATGTTTGAAGGGGCCACAGTGCTCATGGGAGCGCTGCTTCTTCTTCGTTTTCATGCATGCCGTCTCCATTGTACTGGCATTGCAGTGTAATTATACCTTGCAACAGCTGTGATTACACTGCATCACCAGTACAATGTATACAGCACGCAGGTAAACATTGAAGAGGACATAGTGTCTTCTTCAAACATCTGATTGGTGGGAATGCCAAGAGTTAGACCCCCACCGATCTGATATTGATGACCTATCCTGAGAATACGCCATCAAACTTTGTAGCTTGGACAACCTTTTTTACTATAAATGTCAGGGCCCCATCCAAAATCTTTAGCAGGACCTACCACCAAGGCTGGAGTGAAGTTTCCTAAAAGTATTCTAAGGACAGTCCACTTCTAATATTCATGACGCTCCTCGCACACGTCTCCCTGGACTTAATGGCAGCACCTTCATTTTACTTAGTAATAAAACAAGGTAATAGATTGTGAAAATACACAGCGCCTTCCCTGGAGGAGTCTGTCTAAAAAGAAATAATGAAATAAAGAACTCAGGCGAGAAGCTGCTGTAAAACGCTCCCGGACAAATTTATTGGCTCCTGGTAAAAACAAAATAAAAGACTTGCCTGGTTTTACTGTATCTCCTACATTGGGGAGACAAGTCTGACATTCTATATTTCACTAGAAAGAGAAGATTAAAAGCCAGAGAAGTCATAGGCAATGGAAACTAGTGCAACGATATGACACACATGGGGGCCCATACCACAAACTGGATTGGGGCCACACTTAGTTATTACAACCGGCAACGGCTAGAGATTTCAGGAATTAGATAAATACTATTGGTCTACATTAATGGTCTCCCCCTTGTGGCTCTCTAGTTCTTGCAAAACCTCAACTGCTGCTGCGTATTAGGACATGCTGGGGGTTGTAGTTGAAGAAGAACTAGAGGGCCAAAGGCTGGAGATCACATATCTATGTTTTTTTCAATGGTACTTTCCTCTATTTTTCTTTTCCTAGCATCTTTTGCTACTTCTCCAATAAACCATCGCTAATAAATCGCTAATAAACCATCTAATAGAGACTGGCCTGGTTGGTAGGAAATAATAAAGAATCAAAGAAAGGGGTGAATGGGAAAGGGAAGGAAAGGGGAGGTGAGGAGGGAAACAGAAGGAGGGAGGGAGAATGACTGTGCACAGACCATTCTGTAAAGACCACCATTTAGAGAAATGGAATATATTAGGGAATTGGCAGTGTCCCCGCTATAGTTTGGTTTAGGTACCAGTTCGTGTATTGGAAACTGGTACGTAATTTTGTCCTGGTTCTGGTGGGAAGGATCTCAATAAATGATTCCCATAAAGTTAAAAACTTTTTGGCATTAGTCTCTTTCTGTTGAGTAGTTTTCACCCAGTTCATTCAAAATAAATGGGATCGTTTTTGTAAAAACAATAGGAAATGTTGGGCCTGGGGGAGAGCCAGTCATACAGGATAGTCTTACATTCCATACTGGGGAGAATAAATAATTGCTTCTGGGGTACAAGGGTAAGTTTGGGAGATGGCCAAATATCGCCCTTGAGGGTGTGAGACGAACAAAGTTTGCCAAGTGGGCAAGGGCTTAATTATTAAGAGGTGCATTCCTCTCAATAATTGTGAGGAGTCAGTGCAGTTTTGTGCGCCAAACTTTGTGACTGAAAAATAGATTAAGATAGAACATTCTGCAATATTTTCTGAACGGACAGATGGTCAGTGAAAAATGCTCACATGCATATACCTATTTAAATGAACAAGTCCAGATTCTGTCTGTTGTAAAATCGGACAACATCTGGACGGAAACCTCTCGTGTGGATGGAATAAATTTCACACTAGCAATGTTTTTGTGCTAAAAATGCATCAAAAACTGATGGTTTCCAAGGACTAAAGCGGAAAGGAAGAGTATTTGAGAAGAAATTACAATAATTTTTCCATCTACAGGCGGAGGAGATGTGGAAAATGGTAGTCCTTGGAAGAAAACACTTTAGTCCTTGGAAACCATCAGTTTTTGATGCATTTTTAGCACGAAAACATTGCTAGTGTGAAATTTATTCCATCCACACGAGAGGTTTCCGTCCAGATGTCGTCCGATTTTACAACAGACAGAATCTGGACTTGTTCATTTCAATAGGTATATGCATGTGAGCATTTTTCACTGACCATCTGTCCGTTCAGAAAATATTGCAGCATGTTCTATCTTAATCTATTTTTCACGCACAACTGTTCAATGGGTCAGTGAAAAAGACAGCATACGGGCGGCATCCGTGTGTGTTCAATTTTTTCCCTGATGGTTTCCAGTAGATGCTATGTGTTATGCTTCAGTTTTTCTTGGCATGCCTGAAAAATACATGAAATTCTGACATCTGTGTGGAAAAAATGCAAGAACTTAACAGATTTTCAGAAAGCACTGAAGCAAACTGAAAAATCTGAGAGAAAAATGCCAGTTTTTTGCTGATTGCGTTTAAAAGCCAATTTAAAGGGTTTGTCCCACAAAAAGCACCTGATTCTGAATACTTTTGTAATTGCATGTACTGTATTTAAAAATTTAGCATAGCCACTGAGTTATTCCAAATAAAATTTCTGTATAGCGCCACCTGCTGTTTTTTCTTTTCTTATTTCTTTGACCTGCTCACTGAGAAGGCCGCACATGCTCAGTTTCATACTTCAACTGCCTCCTGAGCTGTGATAGGCAGAGCTGAGACACGCCCCCTTAGCTGCAGCAGAAAAGACACTCCCCTTGATCTGTCAGCTTGATATAAATCTAGCAGAGCAATGAATGCTCACATCTCTGGATCCATGTGAGGTACAGGGCTGGTTCTAGCTGTGTTAGAAAGAGATTGTCATGTACTGTATGAGGTTTTATTTTTATTTTTACATTAGTCATGGGATAACCCCTTTAAGCCTATTTTTCATTAATTTCTGATTTAAGAACAGTTTAAAGGACTTTAACTACTTTCTTTCTATGGCGACTTTATATTTAGATAAGTCATAAATAGATAGATACAGATTTCATACACAGCAGGAAATTTTCAGATAAATAATCATGACTTCCGTTTGTTTAAAAATGAACCAGAAACTAAGTTCATTTGTCTTAATGCTTATCTTTTCCACAGGGGCATTTTCCTCTGGGAGTTTCCGTGTCCTGCGTATGGTTCTGTAGACAAATGCAATGGATAGAGTCAGTCTATGATAGGGTGACCATACGTCCCATTTTTCCAGGACATGGTTTCCAGGTCCTCTTTCTGGAACCTAAAAACATTATTTAACTGGGATTTATAAATTACCAAATATCCAAAAATGTTTAGGGGTGTCTTCTTTCTGCTGCAATTCTCCTCCTGTAATTGCTACAGTTTCAAGCTTCAACAGTAGATAGGGCTAGTGGAAGTTTAAGGATGGAACTGAGCATGTGCGACCATTCTAGTAGGTCGATGTGCACATTACAGATTAAACACCAGGGGTCACCATTATTATGAAGTAAAAAGAATATCACGCAACTAGAGCATTTTTGTAACAAAAAGTAAATTACCAAAGTTATTGATTTTTCATGCTAAATTATAGTAACCTGTTACTTGCAGCCTCAATGGCTGCTGTAACCATCTCTGTCCACAGTCGATGGAGATGTCTAGTTCTGGAGCCGATTTCCTGCACCAGAGCTACTGTTGATCGTGGGGCTATGGAGTGTTGGACCACCCGCTGATCAGATATTGATGGCCCATCCTTAGGATATGCCATCACTAGTAATATCCTGGACAACGCCTTTAAGACAAGTCAGCCAGACAAGGGGCATAGCTATTGGGTGTGCAGAGATATGTTACCACATATTAGAAACCAATATTATAAATGGCACATAGTAGGTCGGAGGGCTTCTTGCATAGAAACATAGAAGATGGATGGCAGAAAAAGACCACCTGGTCCAACTAGTCTTCCCTTATCCTAATTCTTTTTATCTTAGGATAGATTTGTGTATCCCAGGCAGGTTTAAATGTTTCCCAACCACATCTGTGGGAAGTTTGTTCTAAGCTTCAACTACTCTTTCAGTAAAATAATATTTTTACATTGGGCCCTGAGAGGTTCAAGATACACCACCAAACCATATAGTCGGGGGGGATGGGGGTGGTTCTGCTGCTGTGATCCCCAGAGATTTGCACGCCTATGAAGAAGAGACCAGGTGGGTTTCTGTAATCCTCTGTAATGACCACTTCTTCTTTGATAGACAGGTCTAACTTTTCTTATTTGATGGCCAGGTCTACCATTTCTTATTTGATGGCCAGGTCTACCATTTCTTCTTTGATGGCCAGGTCTAGCACTGGCCTGCTCCGATTTTTGCCTGGGTACCAAAGGGAAGACCATCACTGACCACACTATCATGTGGCGTCAGACTGACAGGTAATAAAAGCACATTGTTTAGACCAAGGGTGCACAACCTTTTCTGTTTGGGGGCCACATTGTCAACCTGAACCAATTCCAAGGGCCGAAAATAAACTTTAAAGGGGTATTACCAAGTGAAATACTATATTTAAGGCATATTGAACATACAGTATATATTATAAATGTCTAGTTACACTTCCAGAACTCCCATCTAATGGGACAATACATTAAAGATTCATGTGAGCAGCCACAAGACATAGACATACATGTCTGCTACCAGGTGGTTGGGGGCCGTATAGAATGGTATTGAGGGCCGCATGTGGCCCCCGGGCCGCAGGTTGTGCACCCCTGGTTTAGACCATAGCTTTAGTCCTGTCACTGTGTACATAACCACAGCTACAAACAGTGAACTAGCACACCTGGCTCTACTACATCTACACCTCTGTGAGCTGCTTTCCGAATACGTAGGATTGCTGTGGGTTCTGCTCTGTAAATCCTGTTAGCGTGAATGTCACTCAGAAGTAAAGACCTAGATCCTGCAGGCTTGGATTTATGGACATTAATATAACATATATTACAGCGGTTGCAGGCACTGCTACTAATCCCATAATCCACATCTGAATGGAAATGGTTTTTGTCTTTCCAAGTTACTACTGACAGAGCGCCAGCCTGCATTGGCACAGATAACATCGCTCCCAGCCGCCCCTCCCTGCTCTCAGGGTTAGCCCTAAACAGCTGACAGGGGGATAGGCCGGGAAAATATGCGCAGCGCAGGAAGCGCTGCTCTGGCTTGGGAAGTGACTGCAGTCTGTCATGTCACAACGCCATTGTTCTACCATAATCTCTGCTTGTAGGTGTCAGCAGTTGTTCGGGGGAAAGATTTTTTTTCTGCCTCTGGTTGGCCAGTGGCTCTGGTTCTTGTTCCAGTGGGATGCTTGGCTGATAACATATCCATATTCTAAGCACGTACATGGAGAACAGTTGTATGTTCTGTGTTGTCTTTACAGCAAATTATTCCAATGATTCAGCTTCTAGGACAGAGCGAAATACTGGTGCACTCATCTGCTGGGGGAAATAATTTAAAGGAAAATGCTGGTTTATAATTTATTATGGAATTTCAAGCATTTGTAAGTATTTCCTTCTTATGATAATATAATAATTATTGGAATTGCTGGAAGCCGATTCCCTATCGGTGTCCTGCACAAGGAACTTGCTTGAAGTTCCTGCCACTTCCTGCAAAGGCAGTGTCTATGATGTTGCTTGTCATAGACTTCCTTAATATAGTCCCCCCCATGCCAATTTCTTAACCTAACCCCTTTGCCACAATGAAAATGCTCATTGCCCATGGCCCTTCCGCTGTCCCCCTCTTGCTCCTACCAGGTGCTGCCTCAGCTGGCCTCATTGGTGGTGCACCCCTGAGTCCACAATGGAGCTACATAGATGTGTGTCAATTATTTGGAGGCAGGTTTTTTCCATGCCAGTCCCTTTATAGCGTACCACTATTACTGGTGTATGCAACTAAGAACGGAAAAAGGCTTGGATTATTCAATTCAAACTCATCGATGGAAAAAGCCATGCACATGCACTCATTTACATTTCACCCGTGGAGGCTGCTAGGACCAGCCTTATGTTGCATCTTCCCTGCGCGGTACTTTGCTTTTTTGACGAATAAAAGACACACAGAGCAGTAAGAGTGGGATCATTTAATACAAAACAAGGAGACTGATGGGCACATATGAATTTCTCTGTAGGGTAAATCCTGGCGACAGAATCCCTTTAATATTGCATAGATTGTAGTGGGAAGCTGGAAAAAATTAAAAATGGGGTAGCATTAGAAAAAAAAAAGAATTCCGCCACAGTTTTATTTTATTTTTTCTACAGTGTTCGCTATACGGTAAAACTAACTTGTGCTTTTCATTCTCCAGGTCAGTATGATTACGGCGATATCACATATAAATAGTTTTTCTTGCGTTTTAATACAAAAAAATATAATTTAAATAAGATTAATAGATTATTTTTTTCTTTTCATTGCCATATTCTGACCTCCATAACTTTTTTATAGTTATGTCTACAGAGATACTGTATGTGTGAGGGCAAATTTTTTGCGACTTGTAGTTTATCGTATTAGGGTCCATTCACACATCCGTGAGTGTTTTGCGGATATGCAAAACACTGACACCGTCCACGTGCACATGGCCGGCACTATAATAGAAAATGCCTATTCTTGTCCGCTATTGCGGACAAGAATAGGACATGTTCTATTTTTTGGTGGAGCCGCAGATCGGAAGTTCGGGGCCATGCAACGGAAGTGCTGATTGGGACAGCACACTGTGTGCTGTCCACATCTTTTCCAGCCCCATTGAAAATGAATGCGGAAAGGATCCAGACTATTCATACGGACGTCTGAATGGAGCCTTAATGTAATGATAAGAAGCTTAGTACAAGCTCAGGCTCGTTACTGACATGGAATGCCTTCCCCGATCTCCACCGGGGGGAGGAGTTGCTGCCCGTGATGCGCGTGCTTCCAGCTTTCCGGCTTCTCAGATGCCGTGGTCAAATGTGCATTTGAGGGGCATTACTGCCGATCGCGGACATTAGCCACGGGTGTCCTCTGTTTGAAACAGCAGGCACCCACTAGCTATGACCCTAGCTCTGCTCCGTCTTCAAAGACCCGACATCCGCCGTACACGTACGGCAGATGCTGTGTAGGAGATTCGTGCTTACTGGGTTTAGTTGTGTATAGTCAATTGCTACCATGATATCTGACAGGTCTTTACCCTAGAGTGCTGCGTTTCCAGGGCCTGAACGGCTTCCCCGCACTGAGATCAAGGGAGCCATTCGGCTGCTTTGGTGGCCTCGAGCCCTCTGAAGGATCTGAAGCCTGTCACAGCGATTTTCCTATGAAACATAAGGAATTATACAGAAGCACTCCTTTAGGGAGAGATTTGCCTAACTCTGCTCCTTGTGATTTAACTTGCAGGACAGTCCCGCAAAAATCAGGTCTGTTGTCAAGTGTGCACCCCACTACTCCCACTGTAAATGTGTCTTTTAGTGTCAACCTGTGACTTTTAAGTCTCTTACAGTTTTAGTCATGAGGGTGCAGTTATTTTTATAAATGAGTAATCCTCAATGGTCAGTAGGAAACTCCCGTTCTTTCCTTGTTCTTTTTATCCATTGTTCCACAGAGCAGTTTCGGGCTGAACAATACGAGACTGGCGGCGGTGTGTGTGAATTTACGGATGACTCATACTTCCATACTTACTACTTTCCTTCCTTGTCGTCATATCTTCTTCTTTATTCTCCAGCAGTTCCCTGCGGCTGAGTTATAGTTTGTAATGCATAAAATTATCAGTGCTCAAAGGAAAACTAGATGAATAATATTTGTCCTCCGGACAGGTCATCGATATCAGATCAGGGAGGGGTCCAACAACCCTGTTTCGGAAACTATACAGTGGACAAAGTTGTAAGCAGCAGGTTCCATCCACTGTGTCGTTTCCAACATCAGTGTACTGCCGCTCAGCTACTATTCATAGCTTCAGCACCGCGGCATGGCCACTATACAATGGATGGAGAGTTCTGCTTCCAGCTCCATCCACTGCATGGTTTCTGGTGCTGGCAGTTGTCTGAAACAGCTGATGGGATATTCAGATTCCCCAACCGATCTGATATCCTAAGGAATAAAGGCATCACTATCTAAAGGCAGGTTTAGACGGAGCGATGGAGCGTTCCTTCCTGACAATCAGCTGCTCGTTCAGTGAAGGAGACTGCTCCATTTACATGCACCGATCTCCTCCACAGTATGAGGACGAGGGATTGCTATAGCGAATCATACAGAATCATTGTTTCTGGGCAGCAGATCACTGTTAAGACCGCACAATCTGCTGCCCAGAAACTATAATTTAGGTACCTGCACGAACAACAGGACTGTTCGCGGGAAAGTTTGTTAACGATAATCTGTCTGACAATCGGGCCATGTAAGTCCAAGTGCTGGAAAAGTCCTTAAATAAGCATTCCAGTGTTTGTTTTTTAGCTAAAATGATAAGGAATTCAGGATTCTCACTTAACACTTCAGTTTCCAGCAGTATTTACTGGTCCAGTGTCTTCTTGAGTTTCCAGATTGGCAGCTATCTTTGTAGCATGTTATCCTTTTCTTTTCTCTGCAGTAAGCACTCTCTCTTGCGTTGTTACCTTCATTCATGCAGCCCAGCGATCCTTAAGGCGGGTCTACATGCGCCAAGCTAAAGCCGATTCTCGGGAATCGTTAGCAGATTACTGCATTTCAGGTTCTTGCACACATCACTGGATAATCACCAACAGGGAAATGTTTGCTTCTTGTTTTATCTAATTCCAGGTCTTATGTTCCTTGGTTTGAAGCTTTGACCAATGCAATACCGCCCCCTCCATTATTAGTGTCAGAATGGCGTTCCTTGAGGCCTACCAGAGAAAATGACTCTTGAAGGCAACCCCTATATAATCAATAAAGTTTAATCGGTTTTAAATCAAAGAAACAGACCCTGGTAGCAACTGATTGGCTCCAAAGGTAGTCCAATTTTTTTTCTCTAGGATCCTTGGGGCTTATTATGGCATCAGTGCTTAGGCCTACACAGGATCATCTGGTATTCTGGTGGACCAGTACCACCCTGTAGGGCCAGGGGGCCTTGATGCACTCACCAAGTCCAGAGGGCCATCCCTTAAGAAACGGGTGGGATGGCTTGTCTATTCTACACTTGCCAAAATATGCTCTAGCTGCTAGCAGTATTCCAGTCAGTACAAAACTGCTTTTTTTGACCACTCTCCTGCCTCTGTGGACATCGCACCCTCTGCTGGCATACACACACACACAAAGGTGCCCTCACCTGCTGATGTGCATGGTTGCACACATGAACAACAAATGAAGTTGTCATAGCTGCCACCAGGGAGGTAGTTTGTGATATCTTCGCTCCTGGATGCTGAGGGGCCCATTGTAACACGTGCAGTGTTCCCTATATGCAGATTTTCATGGGGGCTGCGATACAGATTTTTTAGTGGCTGCCACTTTGGTTTGCACTTGGACAGTCCAGTTAATTAGCACTGTGGTGAATTGGTTGGATTGCAATAACAAAGCCAAAAAGAAGGCATACTAGTCTCCAGACAGACAGCAGTGCTTGCGGCTGAACCAGAACGCTGGGCTGGATTGTGCTTTCAGAGCCTGGGTCCACCGAAAGTCCTCCTGGTACTCTGCTTGGCCAGTCCAACCCTGATTTTTAAAAGGGCTTTCCAAGATTTTGATATCCTCAGGATAGGTCATCAGTATCTGATTGGTGGGGGTCCGACATCCCAGACCCTGCAGATCATCTGTTTAAGAAGGCACCGGTGCTTCTGTGAGTGTCACAGCCATCTCACAGCTGACCAAGCACAGCGCCGTACATTATATAGTGGCTGTGCTTGGTATTGCGCTCAGCCCATTCACTTCAATGAGATGTACCTAGGCCATGTGATTGATGAACGTCACATCACACAGCCTAGGAGAAGCTGGCGAAAGCCGCTGACAGCTAATCAGCAGGGGTCTTGGGTGTCGGACCCCCAGCGATCAGATACTGATGACCTATCCAGAGGATAGATCATCAGTATCAAAATCTCAGAAAACCCCGTTAAAGGGATTCTGTCACCAGTTTAACCCCCTCCAGATAAAAATATGGATATGTTCAGGGAGCTTTACTGATTCCTAATGTGGTCTTATAAATGTAATCTGTAGGGTCATTTTGCCTAAAAAACGCTATTACTAACCTGTCATTCATAAAAATAAGGTGAGAAATCACTGGAGTATTAAACCTACTTTAAAACGTAACTTTTATATAACGATATTAGCTAAAATAATTCCCACAAAAACAAATGTTATTTTAGATAGCTGCAAATAAATCTAGCGAAGTATAGATAGGGTATGCAGTACTCCGGACAGACAAATGATACACATTAGGTCATATGTGGCCACTCATGATTCATGAATAATACACATTAGGTCATATCTGACCACTCACGATTCAGACGTATGGTGTTCGCTGATGGACATTCGCGAGGTTCCCAGATTCCCGGTCATCTGATGTCTAGATCGTGCTGGGGATATGGTCCTTCCGGCTGCTGGTATTCCAGGGTTCAGAAGAAAGGGATGTATTAGGGCACAAAAATGGGAGATCTAGCCCTGCAAAAATAACTATCCCTACCTAAAAGTGGAGATGACCCCCGCCTAAATGCAGAAGTATCACTCCCTAATGGAGCGACCCCACTTATCGATGGCTGTACCCTGGATACTAACCCTAAAAAATTACACCCAATAAGCAGTCCTAAATCCCGACGCGTTTCCTCTGTCACAATAGTGTGACAGGTTCATCAGGGGATGAAAACAATGTATGATGGCTTAATAGCCTAGCTAGATGCTGCTGCTGGTCGTGCTAGATAAAACAGACAGTCCAGAACGATGCTGGATACTGCTGCTCTTAAATACCCCATAGTTGGTTAGAAATGTTCTTACCGGTGTGTGTAATTACTGCACACATCGCGGCGTGCGTTCCACATGGCGCTGGTTTCCTCGTGGGTAAATGAGACGCATCGGCGTCATTGGATAGCATACAGGAAGTGTGTCGCTAATTGGCGACGTCACTTCCTGTATGTGAGCCGCATCGTGGAACGCACCTTCTATGGCAATTCAAAGTGCCGGAAGTGAGTCAGTCCTTTTGTGACGATGCTTCCTGTATATGGGACGCATGTGGAACGTATCTCCGTCTATCTGGATCCACAAGACACTGCACTTCCTGTATTTGATACGCATATGGAGCGCACTTTTGATTTATATGTATAAGGAACGCTGTCAGGCACAGTGAAGCATTGTCTCTAGATTTATAATTTAATATGGAACGCCGCAATTAGAGATATAATTGACTTATTTGGAGATATAATTGGATAGATCTCAGTTAAATATGTATATTGGTATTTAAATATAAAACATTTACCATTTAACCAACTATCGTCATTCCTGGGGATCAATATAATTAGAAAACAGGGGTGACCATATCTAAAAATATACAGGCGGGCAAGGTGATTCAAGGAAATGATGTCTGCATATTCATTTAGCAGTCATCATTCAAAGATACCCTATATCACCCTATGATAGGTTGTGTTAGACCTCTTGCGGTCAGATATCACTTATTTTCTAACGGATACGTTTTCATATACACAGAGGTCTTACAGGTCACTTATTTTGACAGGCAATAACAGTATATAGTCAAATGAAACATCCAAAGGAGAGGATCTCATTGAGGCCCAGTGGGCTCACAGTTTTTAGTCTGTGGGTCCACTCCGCCTCCTTTTGTAGGATCCTGCTATCCAGGTCTCCACCTCGAGGGGAAGGGCGTACCACCTCCACCACGCAGAAGTTGATAACCTTATCTTTATTGTCATGAAAAATTCTGACGTGTCTGGCAATGGCTGTATCTTTTTTGTTCCTAATGTCCCCCAAATGGTCCCCAACCCTTCTCCTCAGTTCTCTTTTAGTTTTTCCTATATACTGTAATCCGCAGATACAGTTGATCAGGTAAACCAGTCCTGAGGTTTTGCAGTTTGCGAAGTCCCTATTTGTATACATCTTGTTGGTGATGTTACTTTTAAATTTTTTGTTTGATGTATAAATGGACAGGCTACGCATTAGGGCTGCGCATCTTCACTCGTCTCACGATTCGATGCGATTACGATTATCAAGTCCACGATTCGATTCGATTCGGCGATGCATCACGATGCATCAAGATTATTACCCAAGTCCCCTTGTTTTTCAATTTTACATCAAAAAATTAATTCAATCAGTCAGAAATTGCACAAAAATATTTATTTGTATCTATTGTCAGGCGGATCCGTCTGACAAATGCATTGAAATACCGGATCTGTCTCTCCGGTGTCATCTGGAAAAACGGATCCGGTGTTTATTTTTTTCACAGATTTAAAGGTCTGCGCAGATCGGAAGAACGGATCCGTCAATGCAGCAATTTTAATGCCGGATCTGGCACTAATACATTTCAATATAAGTTTAAAGCTGGATCCGGCAAGTGTTCAGGATTTTTGGCCGGAGAGAAAACTGCTGCATGCTGCGGTATTCTCTCCGGTCAAAAAACGTAAGAGGGACTGAACTGATGCCTCCTGAACGGATTGCTCTCCATTCAGAATGCATTAGGATAAAACTGGTCAGTTCTTTTCCGGTATTGAGCTCCTAGGACGGAACTCAGCGCCGGAAAAGAAAAACGCAAGTGTGAAAGAACCTGAGAGACCATCAGTATTAGGCTAGTTTCACACTAGCGTTCGTCGGTCCGTTCGTGAGCTCCGTTTGAAGGGGCTCACGAGCGGACCCGAACGCCTCCGTCCAGCCCTGATGCAGTCTGAATGGAGCGGATCCGCTCAGACTGCATCAGTCTGGCGGCGTTCAGCCTCCGCTCCGCTCGCCTCCGCACGGACAGGCGGACAGCTGAACGCTGCTTGCAGCGTTCGGGTGTCCGCCTGGCCGTGCGGAGGCGAGCGGATCCGTCCAGACTTACAATGTAAGTCAATGGGAACGGATCCGCTTGAAGATGTCACCATATGGCTCAATCTTCAAGCGGATCCGTCCCCCATTGACTTTACATTGAAAGTCTGGACGGATCCGCTCAGGCATCTTGCGCACTTAGAAAATTTTCTAAGTTATTAATGCAGACGGAACCGTACTGAACGGAGCCTCCGTCTGCATTAATATGATCGGATCCGTTCAGAACGGATCCGATCAAGCGCTAGTGTGAAAGTAGCCTTAGTCCTGGAGGTTTCAGGTTGATAGATCCTGTGTATCCACAATCACCATCCTCTCAGTAGGGACTGATACACGTGTGAAGGGGCTCTGATGGTGCAGGATCAGTAACTGTCAGTAAATCTGACACCCCAGCAGTTTCAGATCCCTGCCCTTAGCTGAGAGTTGTCAGTGTGGATCACCTCCTGCTGGGAGCAATCTCCTGAATAGTGTGAGATAAATGTAGACATTCCCAGACTGGCCACTAGGGGCCGCTGTTTGACCGCCTTTCATAGACCCGGAACCTAAAGTTCCGTCCACTGTAGACGGAGGGGAAGAATAAGAAGATACACAACCGGAAAAATAAAGAAGAAACATGGCGCGGGCGGCAAAGGTATGAGAAGCGGCAATATGAGCTGTGTAGGTGGCAGGCGGTAGGTGTATATGCTGTGTAGGTGGCAGGCGCTTTGGAGGTAGATAACTCACCTCGCCGCCAGCCACCGCACGTCCGCACTGCCGCCTGCTTCTGAGTGTCTGACTGGGAGCCGGAGATGCGCGGAAACCACGCCTCCGGCTCCTCCTCACTCAGTCAGACCCGGCTCACTCAATGTTGTGGCCACCCCCTCTGACACGTCAGCGGGAGGCGGGAAAGAAGGCGCCCAAAAACTTTTTTCCGACTCGGCTGCACGGCGGACGCGTCGCTAACGTCATTAACATGCATCGATTATTTAAAGCAACCGCATCGATGCAGAATCGCCGGGGGTCGAATCGCGATGCATCGCTGCATCGATTATATTCGACAGCCCTACTACGCATGTACCGCAACGAAATGTGCCAAGAGGTCTTCTGTCCAGCCAGGTACCTGGTTTAGGGATAGGAGTATAGTGGCTGTGAATAAATCTATCCCCAAGAGATCTTCCTTTTCTATATGTAATGGCTGGGTAACAGGGGAGCATGTCTCTTATATCAATATCCAAACGAAGCATTTCCCAGTATCTTTTTAGAATTTCCCTGACCTCTTTGTTACAATCATCATAAGTTCCTATTATGCGAAAAAACGATTCTGTCTCTTTTCCTTTCTGACCTTTCCTAGGATTAAGTAAATCTATTCTAGTGGCCTTCTCTGCTGACCTAAAAGCTTTATGTAGTGGTTCATCTGGGTAGCCTCTTTCATTAAATCTGGTTTTTAGATCCTTAGCTTGATGGTAAAAGTCATTTTTGGAACTACAGTTCCTCCGGATCCTCAAATATTGACCTTTAGGTATACCACACTTTAAGTTGTAAGGGTGGTGGCTCTCCCATCTCAGTAAACTATTTGTGGCCGTAGGTTTTCTGTAAGTTTTTGTACTGATATTGCCATTGTCTAGTGAGATGTACAGATCCAGAAAGGCGAGACCCTTCTCATTTATCTCCGATGTGAAATGCATACCGATCTGATTTTTATTCAGATCGGTTACAAAATCCGAGAATGACCCTCTGGGGCCGCTCCACAAAATGAGGATGTCATCAATATAGCGGCCCCAGAAGGCTATCCTGGGTGTCCAAACGCTCCCTTCGGTGAATACCACCGTATCCTCCCACCAGCCCAGGAACAAATTAGCATAAGTGGGGGCGCAAGCGCTCCCCATAGCTGTGCCCCTGAGCTGGTGGAAGAACTTCGAATCAAATAAAAAATAATTGTGTCGTAGGACAAAGCTCATAAGAAGTGAACCGGCCACAAATAGTTTACTGAGATGGGAGAGCCACCACTCTTACAACTTAAAGTGTGGTATACCTAAAGGTCAATATTTGAGGATCCGGAGGAACTGTAGTTCCAAAAATGACTTTTACCATCAAGCTAAGGATCTAAAAACCAGATTTAATGAAAGAGGTTACCCAGATGAACCACTACATAAAGCTTTTAGGTCAGCAGAGAAGGCCACTAGAATAGATTTACTTAATCCTAGGAAAGGTCAGAAAGGAAAAGAGACAGAATCGTTTTTTCGCATAATAGGAACTTATGATGATTGTAACAAAGAGGTCAGGGAAATTCTAAAAAGATACTGGGAAATGCTTCGTTTGGATATTGATATAAGAGACATGCTCCCCTGTTACCCAGCCATTACATATAGAAAAGGAAGATCTCTTGGGGATAGATTTATTCACAGCCACTATACTCCTATCCCTAAACCAGGTACCTGGCTGGACAGAAGACCTCTTGGCACATTTCGTTGCGGTACATGCGTAGCCTGTCCATTTATACATCAAACAAAAAACTTTAAAAGTAACATCACCAACAAGATGTATACAAATAGGGACTTCGCAAACTGCAAAACCTCAGGACTGGTTTACCTGATCAACTGTATCTGCGGATTACAGTATGTAGGAAAAACTAAAAGAGAACTGAGGAGAAGGGTTGGGGACCATTTGGGGGACATTAGGAACAAAAAAGATACAGCCATTGCCAGACACGTCAGAATTTTTCATGACAATAAAGATAAGGTTATCAACTTCTGCGTGGTGGAGGTGGTACGCCCTTCCCCTCGAGGTGGAGACCTGGATAGGAGGATCCTACAAAAGGAGGCGGAGTGGACCCACAGACTAAAAACTGTGAGCCCACTGGGCCTCAATGAGATCCTCTCCTTTGGATGTTTCATTTGACTATATACTGTTATTGCCTGTCAAAAAAAGTGACCTGTAAGACCTCTGTGTATGTGAAAACGTATCCGTTAGAAAATAAGTGATATCTGACCGCAAGAGGTCTAACACAACCTATCATAGGGTGATATAGGGTATCTTTAAATGATGACTGCTAAATGAATATGCAGACATCATTTCCTTGAATCACCTTGCCCGCCTGTATATTTTTAGATATGGTCACCCCTGTTTTCTAATTATATTGATCCCCAGGAATGACGATAGTTGGTTAAATGGTAAATGTTTTATATTTAAATACCAATATACATATTTAACTGAGATCTATCCAATTATATCTCCAAATAAGTCAATTATATCTCTAATTGCGGCGTCCCATATTAAATTATAAATCTAGAGACAATGCTTCACTGTGCCTGACAGCGTTCCTTATACATATAAATCAAAAGTGCGCTCCATATGCGTATCAAATACAGGAAGTGCAGTGTCTTGTGGATCCAGATAGACGGAGATACGTTCCACATGCGTCCCATATACAGGAAGCATCGTCACAAAAGGACTGACTCACTTCCGGCACTTTGAATTGCCATAGAAGGTGCGTTCCACGATGCGGCTCACATACAGGAAGTGACGTCGCCAATTAGCGACACACTTCCTGTATGCTATCCAATGACGCCGATGCGTCTCATTTACCCACGAGGAAACCAGCGCCATGTGGAACGCACGCCGCGATGTGTGCAGTAATTACACACACCGGTAAGAAAATTTCTAACCAACTATGGGGTATTTAAGAGCAGCAGTATCCAGCATCGTTCTGGACTGTCTGTTTTATCTAGCACGACCAGCAGCAGCATCTAGCTAGGCTATTAAGCCATCATACATTGTTTTCATCCCCTGATGAATCTGTCACACTATTGTGACAGAGGAAACGCGTCGGGATTTAGGACTGCTTATTGGGTGTAATTTTTTAGGGTTAGTATCCAGGGTACAGCCGTCGATAAGTGGGGTCGCTCCATTAGGGAGTGATACTTCTGCATTTAGGCGGGGGTCATCTCCACTTTTAGGTAGGGATAGTTATTTTTGCAGGGCTAGATCTCCCATTTTTGTGCCCTAATACATCCCTTTCTTCTGAACCCTGGAATACCAGCAGCCGGAAGGACCATATCCCCAGCACGATCTAGACATCAGATGACCGGGAATCTGGGAACCTCGCGAATGTCCATCAGCGAACACCATACGTCTGAATCGTGAGTGGTCAGATATGACCTAATGTGTATTATTCAGGAATCATGAGTGGCCACATATGACCTAACATGTATCATTTGTCTGTCCGGAGTACTGCATATCCTATCTATACTTTGCTAGATTTATTTGCAGCTATCTAAAATAACATTTGTTTTTGTGGGAATTATTTTAGCTAATATCGTTATATAAAAGTTACGTTTTAAAGTAGGTTTAATACTCCAGTGATTTCTCAGTTTAAGATACCTACTCAAATATGCATCTTACATTACTGTGAATCATAAAAATAAGGTGCCCAAGGGGATGTAAATGGATCCAAGCTGCCGCCCGCACCTGCCGCTGTTCGTGCCCACCGCCGCCTTTCCTGACCTCAGCGACGCCTCCGGCTCTCCCTCCCTCCCTCCCCCCTCCTTCTGCTCTAACATCTCGCGCGTGCGCACAGGCCTCTGCCTGATGCGCCCGTGCGGACTTCTCCGTTCGGCTTCATGGAGCGAGTGTGCAGGTCATCGGGAGGTTGAGCAAAGTGCCAGCGCATGTGCACTTCGCTCCATGAAGCCGAACGGAGAAGTCCGCACGGGCGCATCAGGCAGAGGCCTGTGCGCACGCGCGAGATGTTAGAGCAGAAGGAGGAGTGGGGAGGGAGGGAGAGCCGGAGGCGTCACACAGGATTATGAGGCGGCGCTGAGGTCAGGAAAGGCGGTGCTGGGCACGAACGGTGGCGGGTGCGGGCGGCAGCTTGGATCCATTTACATCCCCTTGGGCACCTTATTTTTATGAATGACAGGTTAGTAATAGCGTTTTTTAGGCAAAATGACCCTACAGATTACATTTATAAGACCACATTAGGAATCAGTAAAGCTCCCTGAACATAACCATATTTTTATCTGGAGGGGGTTAAAACTGGTGACAGAATCCCTTTAACCTTCTCCTCCCCAACTGAGACAACTTACCTCCCCTGTAGAATGGTCATGTCAATCCAAAGTTACTGGGATGAATCTGCATTTTTTCTTTAAAGCTGGCCTATAAAATACTGTCCTAAGCTGCTGCAGATCTTTTCACAAAGCCTCATACACACAACCCTATTTTTCTTCCGTTTTTAAAATGGATAGCACACTGACCCATACTCGTCAATGGGGCTCTGCACACCTCTCTTTTTGGATCCAGGTGCCCGATCTTACAATCTCAGCACAGGTCCTATTCTTTTTGCAGATTAGGCTATCCCTTAGTATTGAGGGAAGTGAGAAAAAACAACAACCAGAAATTACACAGAAGCTATCCATTTTTCAAGGATTTGTTTTTTTAACAGACCAAAATGGATATGGCTATGTGCTTGAGGACTAAGGAAAGCATGCCGGTTATAATGTGGTTCATTTGAAGGTCATCCTACCCTTCTCAAAGAGGTCCTGCAGCAGCTGAGTTTAGTATAATGCGGATCTGCAGCAGTACATAACAAACATTCCACCTGATGCAGAACTCATATTCTAATTTACAGCAGAGCGTACATTATCCCAGAAATGTGTGCATGTATGATACATGTTTGGTCTAGTGACCCCTGTATGTTTTCAGCATAATTTCTCATGTTATAAGTATAGAGGTTTTGTTATGTAGTCGGTTTGTGAATGTTTGGTTTTGTATGATTTAGAGGAGCAGCTCCGTCAATTTTTCCTTAACCTCCTAAGTAACATAATTTAGTTCATGTTGGGGAGCGGAAAAGGGAGTGTCGTAAAAAGCAATATTTATAGATAGGGCTGAAACAGGATGCAGAGGGCCTGGAAGTGGTGACCTCACTCCTCACCGGCAACGTCTTAGTGTTCTATATAGAATGCTAAGTCTGACCTCACAGCGTTTACATGGCTTATATATATATATATCCGCACATATTCACATCTAATCCTACACATTAGAATACCCCAAATGTAATAACCTATTTACATTTCCAGCTCCTCATTAGTTAAACATACATGTTTTAACCAAGAGGGAAAAAAAATAATAAGAAAGGATAAAAGAAAATTACTAAGTAAGAAAATGAAAATGAAGGTAAAAGGAGTCAGTCCCAATTTTTCCCTCTTGTACTCTTCCCTCAGTCCTAATTTTTCCCTCTTCCCTCTTGTACCTGCATCCAAATCAGGCGCTGACGCAGACTGGCAATCTGCCTTCACATTACAGTACATACTGTGGGCATCGGCCTTACAGTATGTACTGCACATGCGCCTCTGATGTCTCCAGGACACGAGATTCAGATGTAGCGCAGATGCATAACTAGCCCCATAGCAGTCATAGTGCCTGCTATGGAATCTGGACCAACTGGGCCTGGGCCATCAGGCCTGAGAAGGCAGCCAGCACTATTGCTTATTTAAATACATGCACCACCAACCACAGCAGCAGCGGGCTTGGGCCCAACATACCCTACAGTCTGACTTGGAAGCTAACGGAAACACTTGAAAGCCCTTTCTTGGGCACGGACGCCTTTGGACCACAAAAGATAGGACATGTCCTATGTTTTGTCATATATTGCGGATCGCGGACCCATTCCCTTGTGAATAGGGTATAAATTGTTATGGGTCCTACTAGTTCTACTACTAGTTTGATATTTTTAGTGTGCACGGCTACAGTATGTCACTGACACCTTTTTATGGAAATGCAATGGTAATTCCTGCCACAAAATGGCACTCCTTCATTAAACACAGCCAGCCACTGAGAAGTGTCTGTCATAACGCTCATGCCACATCGCATTCCCATATAAAAAGTGTCCATGTAGGTATCCTAATGAAGCTAGATCCTCCGCTGTCCGCAAACACAGCTGGATGCAACATTCTGGGAAGAGTTGCTAGAGGCTATTTTAAATAATTCCTGGAGAACCCATCTAAGCTGTTAGGGATGTGTTGACAACAAGGTTGTGGACTGTTACCAATAGCAACCAGAAGAATTATAAATGCGACTAAAATACAGGCTGTACTGATAGATCAGTACAAGGTTTGTAATACATCGGCACTAGCGCTGATTAATCACATCTCCATCTCCACAAACTAATACTTTGTGGAATGGGGGCGAAAATAGTTCCCAATTTTCTGTCCTTTGTGACCAAGCAGGAGCTGAGAGGCTTTGCTTGCTTCACTCCAAACTTGTTTGAAGCAGTTCCTGCTTGACAAGGTCTACTGGGTTGTGATGGGCCTAATGTAATAATGTAAGCAACCTCCACACTTCTCAATGGTCAACAACTTTCATCCCCTGATCAGCACTCTAGGGGCATTTACTGTGGCAGAACAACACCCTCTCCATAACTTTATTCTGGCTTCAGATACGTTTGCTCATAGACTGTGATATAAGACTGATGATTATGGCTTATAGCCGATGAAAACTACAAAAGTCAGTATCTCAGAAAATGTAATATTGTAGACTGAAGGTGTCACACTCTAATCAGCTAATCTGCAAAGGTTACCTAAGCCTTAAAATGATCTGGTTCAGTAGGCCACACAATCATGGGGAAGACTGCTGACTTGATAGTTGTCCAGAAGACCACAAGGAGGGTAAAGCCACATAAGGTCATTACTAAAGGAGCTGGCTGTTCACAGAGTGCTGAATCCAAGCATATTGATGGAAGGTTGAGTGAAAGGAAAAAGTGAGGTAGAAAAAGGTGCACAAGCAACAGGGATAACCACAGACCTGAAAGGATTGTCAAGAAAAGGCCATTCAAGAATTTGGGGGAGATTCACAAGGTGTCGACTGGTGCTGAAGTCAGTGCTTCAAAGGTAACCACATACAGATGTATCCAGGACATGGGCTACAACTGTAGCATTTCTTGTGTCAAGCCACTTATGACCCAAAGACAATTCCTGTTTTTAGATGAAAGTAAATTTTACATTTCATTTGGAAATCAAGGTCCCAGAATCTAGAGGACGAGTGGAGAGGCACACAATCTAAGATGCTGGAGGTCCAGTGTGAAGTTTTCAGTCAGTGATAGTTTGGGTAGCCATATCATCTGCTGGTGTTGGTCCGCTGTGTTATATCAAGTCCTCCTGTCCATTGTGTCTGTGGCCCATGTAGCATCTCTCAAAAGACAGGAAGTCTTTCACATATTAAAGGGTTTCTACCACTTAGGTGTCACATATTTAGCTGTCAGACACTAGCGATCCGCTAGTGTCTGCTCTGGCCAACCATCCTAATATAATTGCTTTTGGGGCGGTGGTTTGGCTAAAAAAACTACTTTTATTAATATGCTAATGAGCCTCTAGGTGCTATGGGGGCGTCATTAGCACCTAGAGGCTCCGTCTACCTTCAGAAACTGCCGCCGCCCAGCGCGTCCCTCCAGCCCGCCCATCTCTTCCTGAATGCGATCCTCCTTGTGAGCGCCTGTATTCTGCGCATTCGCAGTGAATGTCTGACAGCTTCCCTGCTCAGACATCTCCACTGCGCCTGTTCCTCGGAGCACTATGGCGTCATCGCGCAGGCGCAGTGGAGATGTCTGAGCAAGGAAGCGGTCAGACATTCACTGCGCATGCGCAGAATACATACGATCGCATTCAGGAGGAGATGGGCGGGCTGGAGGGACGCGCTCGGCGGCGGCAGTTTCTGAAGGTAGACGGAGCCTCTAGGTGCTAATGACGCCCCCATAGCACCTAGAGGCTCATTAGCATATTAATAAAAGTAGTTTTTTTAGCCAAACCACCGCCCCAAAAGCAATTATATTAGGATGGTTGGCCAGAGCAGACACTAGCGGATCGCTAGTGTCTGACAGCTAAATATGTGACACCTAAGTGGTAGAAACCCTTTAAGGGCCCAGTGTGAAAACTGCAGGATTACAGTATATACATATTTTAAAATATAGATGGTGACATTGAAAAATAAAAATATGTTTAACATAAAAACATGATCTAAACTATAGGTCACTTTCTGATAACACATTCCCTTTGAAGGGATTGTCCTATCTGGGAGCCGATTTTATCTAAAAAATGGGACCTCTTTGCACGCTACCATGAATTTAGAGCAGGCCGCACATGGGTGGCTCTCTCCCTTCACTGCTATCTGACATTCAAAAATAGCCAAGTAAGGGTACTTTCACACTTGCGTTTAAGTTTTTAAATATTAAGTTCCGTCATAGGGGCTCAATACCGGGAAAAAACGCTTACGTTTTGTCCCCATTTATTGTCAATGGGGACAAAACTGAACTGAACGGAATGCTCCAAAATGCATTCCGTTCCAATTAGTTGCGTTCCCAGACCGGAGAGCAAACCGCAACATGTTGTATTTTGCTTTTCGGCCTGGAATGCGGAGCAAGGCGGATCCGGCATCACCCCAATGCAAGTCAATGGGAATGGATCCTTTTTCTCTGACACAATCTGCAACAATAGAAAACGGACCCGTCCCCCATTAACTTTCAATGGAGTTCATGATGGATCCGTCTCGTCAATGTTAAAGATATGTTAAAGATAATACAACCGGATCCGTTCATAACAAATGCAGATGGTTGTATTATCAGTAACAGAAGTGTTTTTGCTGGACCATGCCGGATCCAGCAAAAATGCTAGTGTGAGAGTAGCCTAAGCACACTCATAGTAGTGAAATGAGAGAGCTGTGCATGTGAGGGGTCCTGTTCTTTAGACAGGCCCAGTTCCCACTTCTGGGATCTCCTATTATCAGACATTTCTCCTGTGGTTATGCCATAAATGTGCAGATGGGGATACCACTTTAACGCCTTAAGGACCCAGGACTAGAATGCTCATCCTAAATGTCTGGTACTTTGCGCCCCAGGATGAACAATCTCGTCATGCGGTCCTTTCTCCCCCAATATGCGGTGCCATGATCAGCGGCAGAGACCTGGCTGTTACTGACAGCCAGATCCCTGCTGCATCCACTAGCATCGGTGATAACGCCGATGCCGGTGGATTAACCTCTCATATGTGTATATGGGAGGTTTGCGCTCCCTCTCCTTAGCCATCGAGTTCCCGTGCCATTCCAAGGCCTTGGCGCACAGCATGTACGGAGGCCCATGAGGCCCAGCCCCCAGGATGGTTCTCATAGGCAAACTATCAGTGTATTAGGCCTCATGCACACGACCGTTGTGTGTTTTGCGGTCCGCAAACCGTGGATCCACAAAACACGGATGGCGTCTGTGTGCATTCCGCAATTTGCGGAACGGCACGGACAGCCTTTAATATAACTGCCTATTCTTGTCTGCAAAGCGCAGAACAAGAATACGACAGGTTATATTTTTTTTGCCGAACGGAGCAACGGATGCGGACAGCACAGGGAATGTGCTGTCTCTGCATCTTTTGCTGCCCGAATGAAGTGAATGGGTCCGCATCCGAGCCGTGTGCATGAGGCCTTACAATGTGTAATACACTGATAGTCAATGCAGTATAATACAGATGTATTGTGCTGCATTGAAACAGGGATCAGACCCTGTAATGTTGAAGTCCCATAGTGGGACAAAAATTAAAAAATAATAAAAGTTTAAAAAAAAGTGTTTTTAACAATAAAAAATATTAGTTCTAAAAAGCCCCTTTCCCATACAAAGAGACATAAAATTGCAAAAAAATAGAATAAAAATAAAAAACAGACATAGGTATCACTGCATGTGTAACAACCTGCTCTATACAAATATCACATGATACACCCTGTCTGGTCAACACCGTTAAAAAAATTAAATAAAAACTGTGCTAAAAAAGCAATTTTATGTCACCTTACATAACAAAAAGTGTAATACCAAGCGATCAAAAAGACATACGCACCCCAAAATCATACCAATCAAACCTTAATCACGCAACAAATGAGCCCCTACATAAGACAGTCACCTAAAAAAATAAAAATAAATATAGCTTTCAGAATATGGAGACACTAAAAAAAAATGTTTTTTAAAATGCTTTATTAAGTAAAACTGAAACAAAAACAAAAAAGGAGTTATATTTGGTATTGTCGCGTCCGTAACAACCTGCTCTATAAAAATACCACATGATCTAACCTGTCAGATGAACATTGTAAGTAACAAAAAATAAAAACGGTGTCAAAACAGCTATTGTTTGTTACCTTGCCTCACAAAAAGTGTAATATAGAGCAACCAAAAATCATATGTACCCTAAAATAGTACTAACAAAACTGCCACCTTATCCTGCAGTTTCCAAAATGGGGTTATTTTGGGGGAGTTTCTACTCTAGGGGTCTTCAAATGTGGCATGGCAGCTTAAAATTATCCCAGTAAAATCTGCCCTCCAAAAACCATATGTCGTTCCTTTCCTTCTGCACCTTGCCATGTGCCCGTACAGCAGTTTACAACCACATATGGGGTGTTTCTGTAAACTACAGAATCAGGGCAGTAAATATTGAGTTTTGTTTGGCTGTTAACCTTTGCTTTGTTAGCGGAATAAAAAGGATTAAAATGAAAAATCTGCAAAAAAAGTGAAATTCTGAAATGTTATCTCCATTTTCCTTTAATTCTTGTGGAACACCTAAAGGGTTAAGAAAGTTTATAAAATCAGTTTTGAGTACTTTGAGGGGTGTAGTTTCTAAAATGGGGCCATTTATGGGTGGTTTCTATTATGTAAGCCTCACAAAGTGATTTCAGACCTGAACTAGTGCTTAAAAAGTGGGCTTTGGAAAATTTCAGAAAAATTTCAAGATTTGCTTCTAAACTTCTAAGCCTTCTAACGTCCCCAAAAAAGAAAATGTCACTTAAAAAATGATCCAAACATGAAGTAGACATATGGGAAATGTAAATTAATAACTATTTTAGGAGGTATCACGATCTGTTTTAAAAGCAGAGAAATAGAAATTTTGAAAATCGCAAATTTTTCTACATTTTGGGAAAATTTTGGTATTTTTTTATAAATAAAAATTTAATATTTTGACTCAAATTTACCACTGTCATGAAGTACAATATGTGACGAGAAAACTATCTCAGAATGGCCTGGATAAGTAAAAGCGTTTTAAAGTTATCACCACATAAAGTGACACATGTCAGATTTGCAAAAAATGGCCTGGTCGTAAGGTGAGACATGGAAGGGTCCTTAAGGGGTTAATCATTGCTGCAACTATAATTACTTCTATTTATTATACACGATAATGATGTGATAGCTGGGATCTGATTGGTAAATTCCACCATTCTCAAATTTGTCCAAAATATATTGACTCTATGCACGCCGTCTAGGGAAGATGTTTAGAACTTGCATCTTGATTGATGGCAGGACACATGATGAGTTGGCACATTTCTGTACGGTACAGTGCATACACTGTATATACAATGCTTCACTTCCTCATGTCACCCTGACACGTCCTCTTCTGAAAAGCAATGCTGGCTCAGCATTTGCTATAATCATTATTGATAGTGGGTCCGAAGTTGGCTAAGTTTTAATCTGCTCTCTTCCTCCTCTGATACATTTCTTGACCTTTGTGGTCACCATTTGCAAAACTGCTCCTCGGATCATTTATAAGCACTAAATTAAAGGTGATTAGTCCTGTGGCGCACAGGGAAGGTTCCTCATTGTGTTGCTCCTGTACGATTGGTAGTATGTTTAGAAGGATTATACCAAAAAGTGTTTGACATCAAAGCTATCTGTGCCCCTCTCCCAATACAAATATTAATATCATAACAATACTAGGCATTAAAAGGCATTTACCATTAACAGGAGAAGATACATTATCAAATTTTCTGACTGTCATATAGAAGTGAGTTGTGTTACGACGCTCTTCTTCCCTGCTACTATCTCCTAAGAGCCTTTACCTTGCCATCTGATATGATTTTACATTATGTCATTCACAAATCTTCATAAACCATGCTAAATACAATTATTGTTGTAATTTTCCATGTTCACCAGTAGGTGGCAGCAATGTGTTGGTAAGGAGTTAGCTTCAGTTTAGTATATCTAAGCTGGAATGGTTCATTCCAGCTTAGCTCCCCCTCTGTGGAGGTGTGGACTATTCCCACAGCCTACACCCTGGGTGGAGAAGGAAGTTAGTGAGTAGTGTAGCCCAGCCCCTGCTAGGGGTAGGGTGTGTGTGTTAGGAGCTCCTGGTTTAGGGAACCACGCCAGGATCTTGTCTCGGCTGAGACATTGATCACAATCCCCAGCCTGAGCCCTGCAGCCTCAGCTGGATGAAGCAAGCAGACAACCACCAGTTCCAGGAAGAAAGCATTCCCTGAGAATATATATGTGAGTAAAGTTCAGAGACCCAAGAGAAGACATATTCCTCCTCAAATAGTCAGTCCCCATAAAGCAGAAGATATAAAGAAGTGCAGAAGCCAAATTCCTACCACCGTTTTAGAGCTACAAAGCAGACGTCCTTTCCTGCAAGCTCCAGGTTTATAGAGCAGAAGATTCATTCCTGCCAACCATTGCTGAAAACCTGCTGGGACCTAAGACCAAAGCTGTACCTTGCTTGGATGAAAGTTACCCTCAGTAAAGACGAGTTTGAACTTTACCAAAGGTCTGGATCTCAATTTCTGCTACAAAATCCCTCTATTACTCCTACCATCACTACACTCCATTTATTGCCAGGAGTCCAGCCATACCCAGGTAGGAGACACTGTTGACACCATTATCACTACCATACAGAGACATTACATCACTCTGGCATTCCTAACTTGGGGCGTGAGTTATAACACCTTTGAAGGGCCCTGTGATAGTACCCTGCGTATGCTGCAATTGGCGTCACGACAGATACAGAACATTTTAACCACCCGTTCCTGGCCACTGCACATTCGCATCCGAAACAGCCCGTCGGATCTGCTGTGGTATATGTGAGCGTACCCTAAAAAATAATTGCTACTTGTCATTGCACAAGTCATCAATACCTGATCGGTGGGGGTCCAAGCATCACAACCTCCTCGTAGTATACAGTGTAGATCGGGTTTATTTGCTATTACAGCCCAGGCCCATTTATTTGAATGGGACTACGCTGCACATAGACCATGTGACCCATGAGTGTGACCTCACTGGCCTAGGTAGAGGCCACATCGCAAACCATAGCACCGCTGCCTCTTCTAGTAGCTGATCGGATGGGGAGCCAGGAGTCAAACCTCAACCAATCTGATATTAAGGACCTATGCTGAATATAGTTTATTAGTATTTTACAGAAAACCCCTTTAATCAGCTATTTGCACTAAATATACACTTAGTTTATGGGCTCTGCTTAATATATACGGCTGGGGCATAATGCCTTGTAGGGCTGATCCTGCTGAGTAAAAGCATACCTTCCATTGGTTTCTACAACGCAGCATTGTGCAAAAAAGCTACTTTTATTAGATATGCAAATGGGAGCTTAAGTGCTCCGAGGGGCGGGCCGTAGCCCCTCAGTGCACCTTAGCCTCACTGCTAAGCCTTGTTGTGCCCTCCCCTCCTTATGACTGACAGGGGCAAGCATCAGCAGCATTATACCTGGCCCTGGAATCCTTCACCTTGCACATCTGCAATAGTAACTCTACTGTACATGCGCACAGGGGCGTAAATATACTGTAGATGATTGGACCTGTTAGGAGGATGGTACAACAAGGCTTTGCTGAGAAGCTAAGGTGCACTGAGGAGCCAAACCCCGCCTTTCCGTGCACTTAAGCGCTCATTTGCATATTTTATAAAAGTTGACTTTCTCCACAATGCTGCATCATAGAAACCAATGGAAGGTATGGATTTACTCAGCAGGATTAACCATAGCAGACGTTATGTTGGATTTAAGAGGATTGATCCTGCTAACAGATGCTCTTTAAATGTGTGCCTCTCACGGGCGTCGTGCAGTGGCATCTCTCACCATAGTTGTATGGAATAGTGCAGTCTACTAATACAGTTTTTTGCAGTATACCTGAAGTATTCTGGTCAGGTGGAGGCCAAAACGACATTTATTTGTGCACCCAGTCTTAGGCCTCATGGACACGGCCGTGCCGTTTTTTGCAGTGCGCAAACCGCGGATCCACAAAATTGCTTTCCGCAATTTGCAGAACCGAACAGGCGCTGGCAATATAAATGCCTATTCTTGTCCGCAAATAGCAGACAAGAATAGGACATGTTATATTTTTTTGCGGTGCCGCGGAACGGAGCCACGGATGCGGACAGCACACGGAGTGCTGTCCGCATCTTTTGCGGCTCCATTGAAAAGAATGAGTCCGCATCTGAGCCGCCAAAATGGCGGCTCGGATGCGGACCCAAACAACGGCCGTGTGGCTTTTTCAGTGTTTTGCGGTCCATTTTAAACGCATCCGTTGTTCCGTTTTTTTGTTTCCGTTGTGTTTCGGTTCCGTTTTTCGGTTCCGTTTTTCTGTATGGCATATACAGTATACAGTAATTACATAGAAAAAATTGGGCTGGGCATAAAATTTTCAATAGATGGTTCCGCAAAAACGGAACAGATACAGAAGACATACGGATGCATTTCCGTATGTGTTCCTTTTTTTTGCGGACCCATTGACTTGAATGGAGCCACGGAACATGATTTGCGGGCAATAATAGGACATGTTCTATCTTTCAACAGAACGGAAAAACGGAAATATGGAAACGGAATGCATATGGAGGACATTCCTTTTTTTTGCGGAACCATTGAAATGAATGGTTCCGTACACGGACCGTATACAGAACGCAAAAAACGACCCATAAACGAAAAAAAAAAAAACGTTCGTCTGCAGGAGGCCTTAGGCTCCATTCACACGTCCGCAACGTGTTTTGCGGATCCACGGATCCACAAAACACGGACAGCAACAATGTGTGGACCGCATTTTGCGGAACGCACATTGCCGGCACTAATAGAATATGCCTGTTCTTGTTCAATAGGACATGTTCTATTTTTTTGCGGACCAGAAGTGCAGACCTGGAAGTGCGGACAGCAGAGACACGGAGCATTAACATGACTGATAATGCTCTGTTCCTCTCTGTGATTTTTTTACTACAAAATCACGGTGAAAAGATCACAGAGAGGCACGGAGCATTATCAGTCATGTTAGTGCTCCAGGCCTCTGCTGTCCGGAACGGGGCTTGGCTCTCTCACGCAGTGGATTACCCGCACGGGATCCGCTCGTGTGAAAGAGCCCTAAGGCCCCACAGACAGGGCACAGATTCACTGAATTCAGTAGGTACATTGACGTTTTTTCGGTGGCCTGTGGATCCATGGAAGAAAGAACAGAAGCACGCACTACTTTGTTCTGTTTTCCAGACCGAACACACCCATTCACCCAACATCTATGAGTGTATGAGAACCACTCTCAGCACACGCATGCCATCCATTTTCGGTCTATTTATCACAGACATTGGTGGAATACGCTCTGGAAAGTGGGATGGGAAAACTTCTTTTTTTTTATTTAACAAAAGTGAGGAACGGGTGACAGACAAATGTAAAAAATTGGACACGTGGACCAAAAACTGATAAGGCACGGAGTATTTTCTCACACACGGAAAAAGGACCTGGACGTGTGAATAAGGCCGCAGCTGAGAAGTTGCAGGTCTGGGGCTTCTGGATGTAGAATGTTTCCATCCACTGACAGCAAGCTAAAATTTTAAAATCGCAGCTCATGGTCATTAGGGGTCTGATTCATAATGCAGTTGTGTGCATGGGTCCTTTATGTGTATAGTGCAGTGCGTTATGTATACTGTTTGGAAGCCTTATGTATGCTATAATGTGGGTGCTGTATAGGGGAGCCCGGGGTCCATGCAGAACACCTTCATACAAGGCATCATGCATTTGTGGATATTCAATGAATGTCAGATAACTGCAAGTCCTACCACTGGGACCTACTTCTATCTTCAGAACGGGGTTCTGAAGTGAAGGGAGAGCAAGCCGCGCATGCGCGGAAACCCTGTGATATTTCCAAAAATAGCCAAGCTGGCTCAGCAATTTCGGAAGTTCAATAGTAATGAATAGATAGGTGGCCGGATCACAGTGATGAATGGATAGGTGAGGGGATCCTAGAGTGTGTAACCACACTCATCTAAGGCTACTTTCACATTAATACCATTCAAAGTGAATAGTTGCCGGATCAGTTTTTTTTTTTGCGTCTGATCCATCTTGCTCCGCATCCCATGGTGGACAGAAAAACACGGCTTGCAGTGGTTTTCTGTCCAGTATCAGAACGCAACCAAACGGAACGGAATGCATTCTGGTGCATTCAGTTAAGTCTAGTTTTGTCCCCATTCATTGTGAATGAAAACTGAAGCGTTTTTCTCCGGTACTGAGATATCCATGGATCTCAATACCGGAAAGGAAAAACGCAGATGTGAAAGTAGCCTACCATATGTGGCATCAATGCGGAGTGGACGTGCCATGGGCTACAGAAAATAGCGCACAGTAGGGTAGTACGTCCTAGTTTATGGATAGGACAGAAATGCTTTGCGATTAGAGGCTCACCTTTTGGGTTGTGCTATGGTAGACACAACTCTACTGAAGTCATATCAAACAAGACACGATTGCCTTTTGGGTGTGCAGCCGCAGGATGAGGATCCAATGTAGAAGGATGTCCGGTCCCTCTTCACTGGTCGTTGCATGAAGGAAAAGAGAGATTCTCCAAAACCCAGGCACGGCAAACTTGAGTGTCAAACTTCTTTTATTCCAATTAAAAGGATATCATTAAAAAAAACAATGCGTTTTGGAGAATTAAGATCCCCTTCCTCAGGTTGGATAACATATGTGGCATAACCTAGTGATCTGCCGTAAATGTCCCAGAGGCGATGACCCCTTTAACCAAGCTCTTCTTGTGCATTTTTATTCGGACACGTGTTTTGTTGTAGGTTCTTGTGCTTCTGTTGTATTAGTTTAGTTTTAAGGGCCTCTTCTGTATATTAATATTGAATATAACTGACAGTGGAATTTCCCATTTAGTTGCTGTTGTAGTAAATTCTGGATAACTTTTCTAATACACTGTCCACCTCGTACACATCAATGGCGGACGTACTGTGGCATTTACGAGACTGATCAGCACATATTATCTTAGTGCATCCTGTAGGAAAGTGTACCGCTGTGGCTGACTGAACCTATAGCTCTTCTTGATATAGGATGTATCTGTAACTGGAGATGTTGGCTGAGCTTCACAAAGGAAATGCTCCCAGCAATGTTTACACTGAAGGAACATCACCAAGAGGTTTGCGGTGCAGGAAGGAAGGATGAGACGATGCTTGGATGTTTGCTGTTATATATTCGGGAACATACAGTGCCACCCTTCCTAGCTCCCTGGATTCATGACCATTTGACATTTTTAACATACTGTATAATGCTAACTCTCCAGCAGTGCAGTTTGCTTCATCCCTGCATGAATCTGAACCATTTTCTTACGGACAGCTGTGTTATGTGTCCGCCAGTTTGACCACAAGTCCAGAGCTTACTCTCCTGTGTAGAAAGGAGGCCAGTCTCTCCTGTGTGACTGACTTCCTGTGAATGACAGGAGGACATCACCATTGATTACATCTCTCCTGACTGCTTTCAGATTCCTTCTTTCCCTACCAAGCCCCGTCCACCTTGTTTCTCTGCATGGCCACCCATACACAGAATGCTCAAAGTATCACTTTTGCCTTATTTTAGAGACTAGGGGGACATTTACTAGCCGTTATACGCCACAATAGTGGCGTATTTAAGTCGCAGATTTTGCAGTAAAAAAGGCGTTTCGACAAAATCTGTGACTTAAAAATGCCACTTTTCCCTGCTCACGCCACTTTTCTGAAAAGGAGGCGTGGCATGGGCGGACAAGCGGTAGGCCCGGCTTTTATCATTTTCCAATGGCAATTTTTGCTGTGGAAAATGGCTTAAATCTACAAAGGGAGTATAGATCTAAGTCTGTTTCACAGCCTGCTTGAGGAATCGCCAAATTTATGTAGAGGCCTGTGGCGCTACATAACTTTGCCATTTCCTCCAGCAGCACAGAGGGACTTGAGACAGTCTTTTTTTTTTTTTTTTTTTATATTTTTAAATGGTGAGGAAAAAGAGGCGCTTAGAGAGAGAGGGTAGGGCCCATCACAGCCCTCCGAGTTTACTATAACTTACGCCGGAAACTGGAGTAAGTTATAGCTCAAGTCTATGCCAGGCCCTAGCTGGACTTTTTTGTTTTTTGTAATTCAAAAAATTCATATCCAAATCATTATTACTTTTATTCCTTTTAACCCAACCCCTAATACCCTCCCTACCCAGCCTCCCACTGCGATGCGCCTCTCTAAAAGAGGAAGGAGTCAAGGCAAAGAAAATCTACATTTCCAAGCACCCCATATCCTAGTCCATTTTTCCTCTATATTTCTTTGTTTATAGAGAACCTTTTCATATCTTTTGATCTTGTTAACCAGGTTTAGCCATATAATCACATTTGGAGTATCCCGTGAAAACCAGACCCGTGTAATCAAGCGTCTTGCCAAAAACATTAATTTTATCAAAAGGATCTTTTTATGTTTATGACAGTTTACCTTGGAAAGATCACCCAATATCCAGCATTCCACCATAAAAGGGATCACTACTTGCAGTTTTTAAGTAATAAAATCATCGATTGCACCCCAGTATTCTTTTAGTTCTGTACAAAGCCAGAACATATGCATAAAGTCAGCCCCAGGTGAATCACACCGTGGACAATTAGATGTATTTCTTAAACCACATTTATTAAGCCATTTATTAAGCCGTCTCACAAATGCATTGCAATACCGGATCCGACTCTCCAGTTGTCATCTAGAAAAACGGATCCGGTATTTATCTTTTTCACATTTTTAAAGGTACGCATGCGCAGACCACAAGGCCGGATCAGTTTTTCCGGAACACTTGGGGGCAGACCTGGCATTAATGCATTTCAATGGAAAATAATGCCGGATCCAGCATTCCATGCTGCGGTATTATCTCCGTCCAAAAAATGTACAGTGACTGAACTGAAGACATCCTGAACGGATTTCTCTCCATTCAGAATGCATTAGGATAAAACTAATCATTTTTTTTCCGGTATTGAGCCCCTAGGACGGAACTCAATACCGAAAAAGTTTAACGTAAGTGTGAAAGTACCCTTATAAAGATATTCCACTTTGAGTAGTACACGCTTTCTTCCCCAGATTACATCATTAATAATTCTCTCAGTTAGGCCTCATGCACACGACCGTTGTTGTGTCCCGTGTCCGTTGTTCCGTTTTCCGTGATTTTCTGCGGACCTATTGACTTTCAATGGGTCTGTGGAAAACTCGGCTAATGCACCATTTGTCATCCGCGTCCGTGATCCGTGTTTCCAGTCCGTCAAAAAAATATGACCTGTCCTATTTTTTTCACGGACAACGGTTCGCGGACCATTCAAGTCAATGGGTCTGTGAAAAAACAAGATTGTCATCCGCGTCAGTGATCCGTGTCCGTTTTTTTCCTATCATTTGCAAGGCAAACTTGACTTTTTTTTCACTTTCCTTCATGTCCGGTGATCCTCCAAAAATCAAGGAAGACACACGGAAACGGATCACGGAACAACGGAACCCCGTTTTGCGGACCATGAAAAAATACTGTCGTGTGCATGAGACCTTAGTTTAAAAAATTTGTCCTCAATCCATATTGGGGAATTCCTAAGAATACATAAGAACTAATTAAGGATATTCTATCGGCTCTGGATAAAGGAAGTCTAAGCCATGTCGCAATTTTAGATCTCATTTTACTTATCAAAGGAATCAGATAAAGGTGCAAGTAATCTTCGATCTTAGGAGATATCATCATACCCAAATATTCAAAGGAATCAAAGATCTTCAACATATTCAGGGGCCCCTCTTTGGAAAGCTCAAGTCTATCTACGGGCATAAGAGTGGTTTTTAACCAATTAATATCAAGACCTGAAACTTCACCAAAGGAATTAACTATTTGTATAATTCTTGGGAGTGTGATATTAGTATTATGTATAAAAAATAATACATCATCTGCATATAGAGAGATGCGATCCTCTCTTTCCAATATTCCAAACCCTTCAATCCCACAGTCTTGCTTTACCCTAGCTGCAAGAGGCTTGATATATGTGGAATAATAATGGGGAGAGTGGGCATCCTTGACAGGTACCTCTAGTCAATACAATGCTATTTGTCAAGCTCCCATTAATAGTCAAACTCGCCTTAGGGGACTTGTACAAAAGCTTAATCATATTTATGAACCTGACACCAAATCCCATTTTTTCCCAAACCTTCCAAAAGAAATCTCCACTCCACCCTATCAAAGGCCTTAGAGGCATAAAAAGACAGGATGGAGCGAGAAACCCCCCGGAAGATTGTATATTCGCGATGTAAATTATAATGCATACCCTTATTGGGAATAAAGCCATTCTGGTCAGAATGTATAATTGATGTAATAACCTTAGCAAGCCTTGTGGCCAGAACCCTTGAAAGAAGCTTCACATTGGCCTGTATGACTCCATATCTAAGGGATCCTTACCTTTTTAAAATATTAATAATGTATCGTAATGTTATTACGGCTTCTGTCATTGATTCCGGAAGGATACCATCCTCCAATGATTCTGTGAATACCCTCAATAAACACTAGAGAATGCCCTCCCTATATTTACAATAGAATTGATATGGGAATCCACCTGAACCAGGATCGGAGTTTCCCGAACAGGCCTTTATTGCAGCCTCTAACTCCAGCAGGGAGAATTCAAGATCAAGAGATTGTCTTTGAATATCCGTAAGAACTGGTAAAGAGATGGAATCCAAATATACATCCATCATTTCATCTGGAATATTCTTATCCGATTAATATAAATTAGCAAAATGTTTAACAAAGATTCCTTTTAAAGAATCCTGATCTTCTATAATTATTCCTTCAGATGAACAAATACTTGCTATCTCTTTTTTTTGGTCCTGATTCGAGATCACCCTAGCCAACAATTTCACTGGGCGGCCCGATTCGGCAAAATATTTTTGTCCATTGAAAAAAAGCGTCTGCTGGGCCTTATCCAGGAGAAAATCGGAATACGCCTGGCTTGCGTTCTCCATAATTCCCCTATTTTCTGTTTTGTTCCTGGAAAATTCCTGCATAGCGCCTGCCGCTGCTTCTTCTAAATCCCTCTCTTTCATACCATACCCCTTTCTTAAAGTAGAGTGGAAGGTCTGCACGGCCCATCCCCTACCGATCCGCCTGGCTTTCTCCTCGGTGAAGTGAGTCTCCACTAGGCAAACAGTCGCTGGTGAGTGTCTCTGTACCAAATCAAAAACCGCCTGTCTTTTTAGTTTATCCCCCAGACCCTGAACATTCCAAGTTATAATTTTAGTCGACATCGCAATCAGTCAATAGAGAACCCCCCCAAAAAAACTATTCAACCTCTCACCCCACACCCCCTCCTCCAAAGAGACCCACCACAATCCATCCCATACACCCCCCAAACATCTTGATCCGCCACATTACTGCACCAGATCTCTTAACCAAGACCACTCCTCCCCCTCTCCTCCATCCCGGCCACAATCATAAAAAAAAAAAAAAAAATCATATAGAAACAACTGCTTAGGTATTATTCCGGTCAAGCCAGTCTGTCACGAGACCAGGCTTATCAAAAAAGATAGTTTCCCCATTGAAAATGATCCGAAATTTAGCTGGATAAACAAATGAATACTTAATGTCCCTTTCTTGCAGCCGTTTTTTGACTGCAGTAAAACTGCGTCTCTTTTCTTGAATCTCATTACAAATATCGAGAAAAAGGGATACTTTACTTCCATTATATAGGATAGGAGGGCATTCCCTAGCCCTTCTCAAAATCGTATCTCTGTCTCGTGAGACCATTATCTTCACCAGAAGTGCCCGCTCTCACGGGGTGCCACTGCCAGGCCCAGAAGCAATAAGCGCTTCCATCAATACAGATGGAAGCGCTCATTGCTTAAGCGCTGACGCCCACATAATGCGGCGGGGCACGGGAGCGGAGCGCATAGTTCCCTGCCCCAACACCGATCACCTCCATAGGCCCTATGCGGTAGTGAAATCCTGGCGTGTCATCGCGCGCCTGTGCCGGGACTCAGCAGCACAGAGCCGGGACTCTGCGAGCAAGCCAGGTGAGTATTCAGCTTTTAGGTTTCTTTTTCTTTATTTTTTTTATTTTTTATTTTATGTGGCAACTTTGGAGGCATGAGGGGGTGCACACAGGAAGACATGTGGGAGAAAAATTTGGTGGGATACTATGTGGGGGCAAATTATTATGGGAGGGATTACTATGTGGGGAGCAAATTACTATATGGGCAATGTGGGGGAAACTACTGGGTGGGGGCAGTGTGGGGGAAACTACTGGGTGGGGGCAGTGTGGGGGAAACTACTGTGTGGGGGCAGTGTGGGGGAAACTACTGTGTGGGGGGCAGTGTGGGGGAAACTACTGTGTGGGGGCAGTGTGGGGAAAACTACTGTGTGGGGGGACACTAATGTGTGGGGGCAGTGTCGGGGAAACTACTGTGTGGGGGGCAGTGTGGGGGAAACTACTGGGTGGGGGCAGTGTGGGGGAAACTACTGGGTGGGGGCAGTGTGGGGGAAACTACTGGGTGGGGGACACTACTGTGTGGGGGCAGTGTGGGGGAAACTACTGTGTGGGGGCAGTGTGGGGGAAACTACTGTGTGGGGGCAGTGTGGGGGAAACTACTGGGTGGGGGCAGTGTGGGGGAAACTACTGGGTGGGGGCAGTGTGGGGGAAACTACTGGGTGGGGACACTACTGTGTGGGGGCAGTGTGGGGGAAACTACTGTGTGGGGGCAGTGTGGGGGAAACTACTGGGTGGGGGCAGTGTGGGGGAAACTACTGGGTGGGGGCAGTGTGGGGGAAACTACTGGGTGGGGGCAGTGTGGGGGAAACTACTGGGTGGGGGCAGTGTGGGGGAAACTACTGTGTGGGGGCAGTGTGGGGGAAACTACTGGGTGGGGGCAGTGTGGGGGAAACTACTGGGTGGGGGCAGTGTGGGGGAAACTACTGGGTGGGGGCAGTGTGGGGGAAACTACTGGGTGGGGGCAGTGTGGGGGAAACTACTGGGTGGGGGCAGTGTGGGGGAAACTACTGGGAGGGGGACACTACTGTGTGGGGGCAGTGTGGGGGAAACTACTGTGTGGGGGCAGTGTGGGGGAAACTACTGGGTGGGGGCAGTGTGGGGAAACTACTGGGTGGGGGCAGTGTGGGGGAAACTACTGGGTGGGGGCAGTGTGGGGGAAACTACTGTGTGGGGGCAGTGTGGGGGAAACTACTGTGTGGGGGGCAGTGTGGGGGAAACTACTGGGTGGGGGCAGTGTGGGGGAAACTACTGGGTGGGGGCAGTGTGGGGGAAACTACTGGGTGGGGGCAGTGTGGGGGAAACTACTGGGTGGGGGCAGTGTGGGGGAAACTACTGGGTGGGGGCAGTGTGGGGGAAACTACTGGGTGGGGGCAGAGTGGGGGCAGTGTGGGGGAAACTACTGGGTGGGGGCAGTGTGGGGGAAACTACTGGGTGGGGGCAGTGTGGGGGAAACTACTGGGTGGGGGCAGTGTGGGGGAAACTACTGGGTGGGGGCAGTGTGGGGAAAACTACTGTGTGGGGGAAACTACTGGGTGGGGGCAGTGTGGGGGAAACTACTGTGTGGGGGGCAGTGTGGGGGAAACTACTGGGTGGGGGCAGTGTGGGGGAAACTACTGGGTGGGGGCAGTGTGGGGGAAACTACTGTGTGGGGGGCAGTGTGAGGGAAACTGCTGTGTGGGGGGACACTACTGTGCGGGGGCAGTGTGGGGGAAATTACTGTATGGCGGAAACTACTGTGTGGGGGGCAGTGTGGTGGAAATTACTGTATGGGGCAGTGTAAGGGAAACTACTGTATGGGGGCAGTGTGGGGGTAATTACTGTATGGGGCAGTGTGGTGGAAATTACTGTGTGGGACAAATTACTGTATGGGGGCAGTGTGGGAGAAACTATTGTGTGGGGGAAACTACTGTGTGGGGGAAACTACTGTGTGGGGGGACACTACTGTGTGGGGGCAGTGTGGAGGAAACTACTGTGTGGGGGGACACTACTGTGTGGGGGCAGTGTGGAGGAAACTACTGTGTGGGGGAAACTACTGTGTGGGGGGCAGTGTGGGGGAAACTACTGTGTGGGGGGACACTACTATGTGGGGGCAGTGTGGGGGAAATTATTGTATGGCGGAAACTACTGTGTGGGGGGCAGTGTGGTGGAAATTACTGTATGGGGCAGTGTAAGGGAAACTACTGTATGGGGGCAGTGTGATAAAAACTACTGTATGGGGCAGTGTGGGGGTAATTACTGTATGGGGCAGTGTGGTGGAAATTACTGTGTGGGACAAATTACTGTATGGGGGCAGTGTGGTAGAAACTATTGTGTGGGGGAAACTACAGTATGGGGGCAACTACTGTGTGGGGGAAACTACAGTATGGGGGCAACTATGTTGTGGGGGCAGTGTGGGGGAAACTACTAGGCACGCCACTGCCTCTACCGATCTAATAGTTATTCCCCACCCTGTGGATATGGGATATCTTGATGTAACTAGAATACGCATTTAACAATCTAATGAAAATTCACTACAACCGGTTAGGGCTGTATTACACTGGCCGAGGATCAGACAGATAATTGCAAATAAGAGTTAGCAGGAATGCTCGTTAGCGATGATTTGCAGTTGTAAAGGTGCCTTCAATTACCTGATGAACGAGTGAAACGCTCATTAATCGGGTAATTGCATCTTTAATTCAGTCACAAAAATCATCGTTTACCGGCGGCAGATTGTGCCATCTAAACTGCCTCTGCTGCCGGCAAATGATGATTCTGTATGTGGACAAGCTATGGCATTAGCAATCACTCCTCTCCGTACTGTGGAGGAGATTGCTGGCTGTAAATACAGTGGTTTCCTTCACTGAGGAGCAGGCGATTGTTGGGAAGGAACACTTCCTTCCCGACAATCTTCTGCTAAATCTAGCAGTGTAAAACAGCCCTAAGTAAATTCACAACTTGTCAAAAAGCCAACAATCTGCAAAAAACCATAGCAGGAGATGTTTTTGTTTTGTATCATACTTTTTCTTGGCTTATGCAGATCAAGATTCTGTGGATTTAGCTATGACATTGGGAATTGTGCAATATCTCATAAATGGAACATTTTCATTGCTAAGTTCCTCTTCTGGAGAAGAATACTGGCTGCATAGAGACCATGTTGTTTTCACATCTTTCTTCCTTTCTTCTTGCTTCATATTTATCATACAGCTGCAAATATTTTTAAGAATGTAAGACCACTACGGACGTTTACAGGGTCCCCACAGATCTCCACTTCCTGTTCCGACGTGATACACAGGTGATGCCTGCTCAACCAATCACTAACAGACAGGGGCGGACTGGGAATTTAAAGTGGCCCTATTTTGTAGTCGGGTCCAAACTGATGGTAGGCAGGGCCAGCAATACCATATTGTGGCACATTATACCACCCCAACAGAGCCAAATACCACAGAATACTGCCAGCAAAAACAAAATACATCCCCAAAAACTTCCGCTGGCCAGCTGTGAGGAGGGCTCAGATGGCCCCCTGGGCATCGGCCCACCGGGAAATTTTATTGTAAGGTCTATGGCCAATCCGCCCCTGCTGGCAGAGGCAGGTCACCTCTTCAACCATTGATTGAAGAGGTTTGTCAAGCCAGAACCAGGAAGCAGAGACCAGTGGAGTCACAGTAAGCATCGGAATGACAGTGGTGAGGGAATAGTTAGATGGGTAATTTTTTTTAACCCATTCCCCCCTTTTTATAAAAAAAATTAAAACTATCCCATCAGACAGCCCATTAGAAAGGAATATCCCTGCAAACAGCAACTACTTGAACCTTCCTCTTGCCTTATTTTGTTATAAGACATTTTATGTCCCACTTCATTACCTTGCTGAGCTTAGATTAGGTGTATAGTATGCTTGAGCACCACTGGCTTAGGTGCCCGGTCACAACCGCGACCCCTATATCTACGCCAGTGTGGGCAGTAATATATATATATATAAATAAAGAATTAGAGCACTAATACTCATATCCAGATATTTAGGACACTGATACTGAGACAGATACTTATTTTTAGGTTTAATGGTTCTTGCTGCTTTTTTGTCAGAACTGCATACCTCCCAACTTTTGAATAGCCTAAGCCTAATTGCAGTAGTGCAAGTTTTTTTTTCACTAACTCCGCCCAGCATCTGACTCCCTTTTGTGCCCCCATACAATAATTATTCCCCCTTACTGCTTCTTTAAAGTAGTTATGCCTCCTTAGTGCCTCCTCACAGTAAGAATGCCCTGTTAGTGAACTCACAGTTATTCCCCTTAGTGCCCCCACACATTAGTTATGCCCGCTTAGTACCCCCACACTGTAGTTATGTGCCCTTTGTGCCCCCTTACAGTAGATGTGCCCCCTTAGTGCCTCTACACAGTAAAATGCCCCCACACATTAAAACAACCCCTTAGTGCCCGCTTACAAGAATGTTTCCCCATTAGTGTTAATAAAAAAAAGTAATACTCACCTAGCCCCGTTCCCCCAATAAACTGAGCACATCAAGCTCTCCCTAGCAGGAAGGCGTGATGCATCGCCTGTTGAGCTTAACAGGACATACATGATCCTTGTCTGTGCACTGTCTAGTCTCCAGCTTGGCAGGCGTGATGACATCACTGCACCGTGCCTGCTGCAGGGCAAAGCACCGGCAGGAGTATGGTGACGGCTCCCTGTTTCATTTTATTCAACTGTGCCCAACAGATACTGTTGAAATCAGCACATATCTCAGCTGTCCCGGGACCGCAGGACAGCTGCTGAAATCTGGGACTGTCCCACCAGATCTGGAATTGTTGGGAAGTATTGAACTGTGCAATATATTTTTCAATATTCAAAGAAAAGTATAGTGTATATATGACAGTTCAGACTGTTTTGGTTTTAGAACAGTCATTAGTATTATAACAACTTATCATCTGCAACCTTTAAATATAGCCCAAATGTTTTACACAGCGCCAAACCCATCCCATCCCAACAACAGTATTGATAATTCTTCTCCACTGTTTCTTTACAGTTCCCCCTCCCCCATGATTTTGCTTGAGACAGTAAAAATTGATTGAAGAAAGTATACAGAATTTCTACCTATAAAATGAGTTACTTGGTTGCTAGGCAACAGGATATATTCCAGGGTGGTTTTGAATTTTACACGGTCCTATTCAACGTAACTTTAGAAAGGAACTGAGATTAAATGAGTGATCACTGAGAGTCCAACCTCAGGGTCTAAGACTGCAACAGAGCTCCTTGCACTTAAAGTTTTTTTTTATTATAATACTAGACGTGGGTAAGGGGAGCATAGCAAGCTGCCACCCCCCTCCCCCTACTTCTAGGGAACAGGGGAAGTTTCAGCAGTCGTACTGCCCAATCAGAAATTCATGACAAGTGCTAGCAGAATACTAGCATTATCAGAATACCCCTTTAATGTTCAAAAATGAGACAAAAGTGCAGCACCGCAGTGCAGTATTTGCAAGTGATATGTTATGTATTGTGTTATGTATTGTGTTATGTAATGTATACCAAGCGTGACATGGTATGGTTGTCAAGGACATGGTTAATCAACCTGTTCCTCCCATCCTGGCAGGAGTGGGCAGCTCCTGCTCCCTGACTAGAGGAGGGAGTTCTGGTCTAGTGTATGAAGGGGAAGGAACCAAGTCCTTGTGCACCTTCTCCTTAGACCTCAGAATCCAGAGACTTAGCAGTTCTCCGAGAGAGTTAGTACTTCTGCTACAGAAAGAGAGAGAAAGATCAGCAAGAACCTAGAATTTGCATGGCTAAAAAGCATAGGAGTCAGCAAGGTAAACTGTGATTTCAGCTATTACAGACTTTGCTGCTTGTGAGGCATTACAGATTAAGACACCCATCACACTTAAACACATCCTGGACAGACGTGCCTCTAAAACCTGTATCCTGCAGTGGACACTACAGCCACAATTGCCAGATTACAGTTGCTAGCCAGAGATTCTAGAAGAGACTTTAGCAAGATAGGATACCAAGAGAACTATTATCTGCCACTTCAGCCTCCATACTTCACCATCTGGGAAAAGGATTTGCACTGTTTAAAGATTATTGACGAATGAACTACAACTCCTATTTTGCACTCAAGTAAAAATAAACATTTATTCTACCTCTGGCCTGGTCTCCTGACTCCTACCACACCATATGCGGACCATTGCACTACTACACCACCTGCCAGGCACCCATACAACCACCAACATCAAGGGCACTCCCAAACTACCATCAGGCAGGACCTCCAGCTACAGGGAGGTTACAGAAAAGTTACACTTTCCTCTGCATCTGACCTAGGGAGCAACGGCCTGAGGGAAATGAATGTGTCAAATTCTATAGGCAGAGCCACTACCACTTCCATCCTCAGCTCCGGCTCCTCAAGCTCGCTAAAATAGTTGGACAAAGACAGTCCACTTATGAATGCAGGAGATAGTGGACTAGACACATGAACAGCAGGGGGCGCTACCAAAAAAAAAAAATGGAACGTACATAAAAATCTAACAATATTTGTATGGCATATATATTGCAGTAATACTTATTATTGCAAAATAATACTTTTTATGGGAAAAGGGGGCTTCACCGTATTCACCGCAATCAAACAACTGAACCTTGTCATGCTGGTTGCTGCATATGCCCTGAATTATCGTGACGCAAAAGTGTTTTGCTAATTGTAGTCCAGGCTTGGATATAATTGCTTGCAGCCAGTCATTCTTCTGCCAATTAAAATGGACATTTTCCGGCAGCTCTCTGCCACTTATAATCATTAGTCTTCCGGATTCCTGCGCCATACTGTGGTCACTGTGAAATGTTTATACAGATGTGGGACCCTCCCAGCACCACTAAGCTATTGACACTGGCCTAAGAAATGCGCTCAGTGTCTTAGACACTCTGTCACCTAGCAACCGAGGATTGTGATGTCAAGGAAATTCCAAGTAGCAGAAGTGATTTACTGTATTTAGAGTAATCTGAAATGTTCGGCCATTTTTTACCTTTTTTTTTTTTCTGTGAAAGTCTTGACCACCATTTGGCATTAAATAATAATTTTAAAACACCAGGAGCTGGTTTTATATTTAAAAAAATGGGCACCTGAGCAACAAGCAAAGTAGCCTACCACTTGATGTTTTTATTTTATTTATTTTTTTAAGTTTAGTTTGAATCAGTTAATTGTAATTTACTTGGTGGTCTAAAACGAGGAATTTTTTATTTATTTATTTATTTATTTTTTTTCTTGTCGGTCCTGGGCAGTATCAACAGTAAATTCAAGTTGCTCCTTTGTTTCCCATCCTCAAGGGACAGTTGTCCAATTTGCCATCCCCTAAAACCAGACCTAGTGAGATGCACTCATTTAGTGGGCCCGTTCTATGACTAAATTACCTCCCAAATTACTATTAGGAACAAAAAAGATAGAGTGTACTATAAACATAATAGGGCACCCATACCAGCTTAGTCACCGAAAAGCTTTGAGAAGGTCCACTTTTAGTCAATTCTCGCTTCGACTGGGCCAAGGAGAATCACTTGCATCTTTTTTGATTGGCCGAGAGGGCTCAGTGAGGGGTCGGAGTGTGATACATTCTAGCCCTCTCTTCCTCTAGGCCCCTTTATTGCAGCTTATAATTGAACCCATCAGTTAACCTTTTTAAGGGCATCTTGTAAATTTCAGGAATTTGCCGAAGTGATGGATGATGCCCTTTTAAAGCACCTGTCCTAGTGTCAGACTCTCCTTATCAAGATCACAGTAAACCTTTCTTTTTTGGGCTTTAATAAATTTCTTGGTAGTGTGATCTATGACTAAATGCAGGAATTTGCAGCAAGTGATAGACGGTAGGGGGTGAGCTTGGTTCTCGAGCTCCAGGCTTCATGTCTTTATTGATAAATTGCATCGATTTCACAGTAGTGCTATTCTAGGACTGTGCTTATCTGACACATTAACTGGCAAAGACTGGAGTTTTTATTAAAAGGATATCATTTATATTAGAGAAAAATGCAATCCTCGTAGAAAACTTTAATAAAGAGGAGAAAATTTTATATTTTTAAAGGTCATCCAAATTGTCAGGTAGAAGTAAGATTAGGACAATTACATTTAAGAATGAGGGGTTGGGTTTCACTGGAGAAGTGAAGGCAATGGTGAGAAACGGAGCAAGATCATATTGGTTTTGACTGTAGATTGAAATCAATTCTTAATACGCCATCACTGTGGATGAATATATGATGCATCAATAGGATAGGTGTGTGGTGGGCTTTGATTATTTACAGGTGAAACTCGAAAAATTTGAATATTGTGCAAAGTTCATTTATTTCAGTAATGCAACTTAAAAGGTGAAACTAACATATGAGATAGACTCATTATATGCAAAGCGAGATATTTTAAGCCTTTTTTGTTATAATTTGGATGATTATGGCTTATAGCTTATGAAACCTCAAAGTCACAATTTTGAGGTACCTTTGCTCAGGGGTGTGGATTAATTAGCTGACTAGAGTGTGACACTTTGAGCCTAGAATATTGAACCTTTTCACAAAATTCTAATTTCAAGCTGCATTAATGCGATTCCTTTTTATTTGCATTACTGAAATAAATGGACTTTTGCACAATATTCTAATGTTTCAAGTTTCATCTGTAGATCCAAAAGTATGACATTTTTAGTCAGAGGAGTAACTTGAAAATTCTAGACCCAAATGAAAAATGAGTAACAGGATCTGCGTGTACCATATTTTATTTATAATATGAGTAAGGACTGCTTAGTCTGAAACGTGTTGATGGACTAATTATGACTCCTCATTTATGCTGTTAATTGCCAGTTGTAATGAAGAAAAGTTTTCAAGGCACTTCAGTGCTGGTTTAAGTTCCTGTTGTTCTTCCATTTATAATACTGGTGTCATCTTATGTAATGGGGGTGAGGGGTGGACACTAAGGCCTAGGTGCAACTGATACTTATGCACCCCCCTACAGCTATGCCACTGGCTTAGTTGTGCTCATGGGGGCAGTGTAGGCCACATATTTGTGATCTTTCCTGATTAATAATAGAAAATGGTTAGAGCTGGCCTGTTTTAGGGAATGGTGGGGGTCCTGGTGTTTGAATTCCCACTAGGGAATGTATATTTATTTATTTTATGCACTTATATAGCGCTACTATATTCTGCAGCGCTTTACAGACATTAGCATCCAACTGTCCCCAGCGGGGCTCACCCTATACTTTTGATCGGCCATAAACCCTCCTTTGGAAAAACCAATTTAAAATGAACCTATCACTAGGTTTGTAGGCTTGTTGTTACAGAATAGGAGCAGAATGGTGTGTAGGTTTATGAGAAGAGAACCAGTGTAAATCCAACATGCCTGATCCTTCTTTCCCTCAAAATCTGCCACTCGGGAAGAGTCTGGACACCCTCAGACATGACATAGTTGGCTCACTATAACGGTCAAGTTTGGCTGACTTTTATCTAATGTCTGTATCTCTATGGGCCCCTTAAAGTGGGTGTCCAGACAAAAGATATTAATAATTTATCTATAGGATAGGTCATCAAGATCAGATTGGCGGGGCTCAGACTCCCAGCCCCCCTGTTGATCAGCAGTTTAATGGGTCTGCTGTGTCTGCATCTTCTTCGATGTTTACCTGCCCATGGTGTCCTCTGTAGCAGTGGTACAGTGTAATTACAGCTGTTCATCCCATTCAAGTAAATTGGTAAGGAAGCTGTAATTACTCTGCACCGCCACTACAAGGGACATAGCGTGCAGGTAAACATTGAAAGGGATGCAGCAATTGCTTGAGCACCATGGCCCCTTCAAACAGCTGTTCGACAAGGGTATCAGGAGTCAGATCCCCACCGATCTGATATCGATGATCTTTCCTGAGAATAACCCCTTTAAGCGGTTGTTCACAGGAGTTAAATTGTATGCATATTGTGGCACATATTCTTTGCCGAAATCCGTGGGTAAACCTCTGCAAATCAGTGTCCCACTGTTTTCAATGGGAATCAGTGTTACTGTTCATATGACAGGCAGTGGCGGATCCAGAGCCTGGTCTCGGGAGGGGCACTTTCAGATTATTTTCTGTCCGCCACCACAAAACAATGGTGCTTATAGAACAGACTACACAGTGTATGCTATATGTGTATAACAAACATATTCCACATGAAAACTTACAGTCACTTGGCCCTTGGGGGTCTCAGTCGCCACTTCCACACTTTGGCCGGGGGCTCGGCTGAGCTGATGTGTTTTATCCTAATGAGAAAGATTTCATAATAAGTATTTGGAGAAGGGGCAGAGGGAGAGCAGAGCAGGGAGAGGCTGGTGCTGCTACTAGGGGGTCATACCATGGGGCAGTAATAACGCCCACCATAATGCCCCCCCAGTAGTAATAATTCTCCTTATAATGTGACAGTGCAAAAAATACCCCCTTGTAATGCCCCCAGTTGAGCTAATGTCCCCATAGTGCCCCCATAATGTGCCAGTATAAAATACCCCTATATAGTGCCCCTAGTAAATGACCCCATAGTGCTCCACACCCTCCTTCCTCCTAGTGCCCCCCATAATGTACCAGTATAAAATGCTCCAGTAGATGCCCTCAGTGTCCCCCATAATTTGCAAGTATAAAATACCCCTTCTTAGTGCCCCCGTAGATGACCCCATAGTACTCCTCTCCCCCCTTCCCTATAGTACCCACCATAATGTGTCCCAGTATAAAATTGTACTGTACAAAGAGCCCATATAAAATACCCCTTCTTTGTGGCCTCAGTAGATGCCCCTATAGTGCCCCCAATCATGTGCCAGTAATAATAGCCCCCCTGTGCCAGTAATAGCAGCCCCCAGTAATAACAGCCCCCCCTGTGCCAGTAATAATAGCCCCCCTGTGCCAGTAATAGCAGCCCCCCTGTGCCAGTAATAGCAGCCCCCAGTAATAACAGCCCCCCCTGTGCCAGTAATAAAAGCCCCCCCTGTGCCAGTAATAACAGCCCCCAGCAATAAGAGCCCCTCTGTGCCAGTAATAACAGCCCCCAGTAATAAGAGCCCCTCTGTGCCAGTAATAACAGCCCCTCTGAGCCAGTAATAAGAGCCTCCAGTAATAACAGCCCCAGTAATAAGAGCCCCCCTTTGCCAGTAATAACAGCCCCCCTTTGCCAGTAATAAGAGCCCCCCCCTTTGCCAATAATAAGAGCCCCCCTTTGCTAGTAATAGCCCCCTTTGCCAGTAATAGCCCCCCCTTTGCCAGTATTAGCCCCCCTTTGCCAGTAATAGCTCCCCCTTTGCCAGTAATAGCCCCCCCTTTGCCAGTAATAGCCCCCCCCCTTTGCCGGTAATAGCCCCCCCTTTGCCAGTAATAGCCCCCCTTTGCCAGTAATAACCGCCCCCAGGTGCCAGTAAAAGTATTGTATATAATGAAAAAAAAAACACATACTTACCTCCATGTCAGCGATGCGATGCAGCCTCTTCTGGCCTGTGTCCCACGCTGTATGGCTCAGGCAGCGCGATGACGTCATCGCGCCGCCTGCGCCGGCCTCTGATAGGCTGCAGGCACTAGGCCGGCAGCCTATCAGAGGAAGGGAAAGGGACACGCCTCTCCCTTCCCTGCCGCAGCACAGGCAGGCATCTGTATCGCTGTCTTGAGGACGGCGATACAGATGACTGGAGATGAGCGCTTCCACAATGGAAGCGCTCATCTCCCTGTGCCCAGCCGCCGCCGCCGCCCGCCGCCAGCTCGGGGGGGGGGCAATTGCCCCGTTGCCCCCCCCTGGATCCGCCACTGATGACAGGTGTCTACACGCAGGCTCGGACTGGCCCATAGGGGAGGCGGGGGATTCCTCGGTGGGCCCCTGGTCTCCTGCGCCCAGAGATAAGATGGAGGAGTAATTATTTCTCTTGTTTCTCAGGAGAGATAATTATTGTAGCCACTAGGTGGCAGTATCGCACAGTGATGCAGTCCCCTACTGGTGTAAATATTACAGGAGGCCCCGCAGTATCTTCTAAACTTCCTGGGCGGCTGGCAGTGAAGGAGGAGAGAACATGTCTGGCCATCCTCCTGCCCTCCCTGCTGTCAGAAAACTGGCTGCTGGAGAGAAGAACTCCTCTGCGGTGCTGGGCTGATTTCTCAGGTGTGTGACAGTAGTGAGCAGTAAAAGACTGTAAGGGGGAAATAGGGGATTTTTTTATAGCAGACACAGATCTATGAATGTGTGCTGCTCTCTGCAGAGTTCAGAGTGGCATTGGGGGGACTCTGCCCTAGGTCCCCCCAATGCCTCTGCTTTAGGTGCACCCCCATTAGTGCCACAGGTCCACATGCCCCCACTCTAAATGCACCCCTAATATTGCCTCTTCTCCAGTTGCCCCCCTAATACCTCTGCTGCAGGATCACCACTATTACCCTGCCTCAGGCGACCCTAATGCCTCTGCTTTAGGTGCCCCCCCATAAATGCCAAATGCCCTAGCTCCAGATGCCCCCACTCAAAATGCACCACTAATACTGCCTCTTCTCCAGTTACCCCTGCTCCAGGATCCCCACTATTACCCTGCCTTAAGTGACCCTAATGCCTCTGTTTCAGTTATGACCCTCCATTTGTGCCCTTTGCTCACGTTGCTCCTCTAGCACCTTTTCCCCTTTTTGATGTCCTGCTGCTCCATTTATTCTCTTTGAAACCACTGAAAATAGCCAGCGCTGTACTCTGACATCTCCAGAGAATTGATGGAGAGGCAGGGCATATGCTCGACCTGCCACTCAGTCAAGAAGGGGGATCAGTGGGGGCTCCAGCGTTCAGACCCCCACGGATAACTTAGTTATCCCCGATCCTGTGGATAGAGGATAACTAGAAAAGTGGACACAGTGCCTTTAACAGGCGAGCATTTCTATTTTAGTTTGACACATATTTTGGGCCAGATTTTTTATTTTTATTTAATTTTTATTTTTTACACCCAAAGAAAGCCTTTAAGGATAGGGAATGTGAAAAGGTCCAACAGCTATGACACGAAAGGTGATAAGTGTCTGATTGGTGGGGGTCTGACTGCTGGGACCCCTATAATCAAGGGATCGTGTTCTTAAGACGCTTGTGTACATAGATTGGTGGTAATGTAATTGAATGTCTCAGGACCCCTTTTTTCATGATCAGTGGGTGCTCCAGCAGTCAGACCCCAGCAATCTGATATTTATCACCTATCCTGTAGATAGGCAATAGGTCATTATGGTAGGACATCCCTTTTAATTATTATGGAGATTATGTACAATCTGAGGAGGTTAAGATTTGGTAAATTTCATGCCAGGCATTTATGCTTAAAGGGGTTAAAGGGTTTGTCTCACTTCAGTAAATGGCATTTATCATGCAGTTAATGCAAGGCACTTACTAATGTACTGTCATTGTTCATATTGCCTCCTTTCCATCACATGATACACAGCACGTATCCGTGGTTATTACCACCGTGTAATCCAGCAGTGGTGGCCGTGCTTACACACTATAGCGAAAGGCTGGAAGTACGCATAGGCCAACACCTTTACCTATAGTGTGCAAGCACGGCCACCGCTGCTGGATTGCAGAGTGGTCAAAACCATGGATACGTGCAGTGTATAATGTGATGGAAAAGAGTCAATATGGACAATCACAATACATTAGTAAGTGCCTTGTATTAACTTTCTCTTCATGATAAATGCCAGTTGCTGAAGTGAGACAACCCCTTTAGGTGTGCTTCACGTAATAGGGTTAGGCATAAATGTCTTGGCGTGTGCATTGCGTGTTTCCTATGTGTGATTGGTGCTATATATGGTCTATGTATCAGTGGTGTATGTGCAGTATGTGACATATGCATCAGTGGCATGTGAGCCATGTATAAGTGTCTTGTGTCCCACATCTGTCCAATGAGTGATTGGTGTGCGCTGCGTGTGTCCTTTTTCTGACTGACTTAAGTGCAGGATATCCATATATGTAAATTCGGCCACATGAATATTTGCCGTCATACTTCATCTTTAATGTTTCTGTTATCACTGTAAGGGCTCATGAACACGACCATCGGATGTTTTGCAGTCTGCAAATTGCGGATCCGCCAAACATGGATCCATGACATAACAAATTACAAATCCACAGCAGATATCCTAGGGTCCGGATTTCTGCTGAGGGTTCTGCAGCAAAAGCACGTCTGATTTATAGTTTGCAGTGTGAACTTGACCTAAGAACTTTCTAATCAAGTTGTGTTCTATGTATCTGTAATTAATGCAATGAAATGTGTGTAAAATATGCAGATCTCCACAAACAATGTGGAGATCTTCCTGTGTCACCTGCAATCTATCTTGGCTTCAAAATTTGAAAAAATACTGGACATCACATCATACTGGCAAAGGCAGAAAGCAAGATCAAGATTCCACACAGCTGGGCAATGTCCGCTTAATGTTTTCTTCCAGAGACTGATTAGCTTGTATCTTAAATGTGAAACCATCAGCTTTGGGTCATGGTGCTTGCATAGTCTTTTGGGCTGCCAGGTCTGTTCTAGGAGATGGATTTGGGTTAACAATGTAGGGTTACGCCTATGGAAACCTGTGGGATGACCACTAAGTCCATAATGGGGAATGAAGTGTGCAGGCGCGTCAAATCTTTTGAACGGCGCTGGATTTCTCACTAAGTGGAGGACGTAATCAGAAGAATCTAGGACGGGCCAGAGGGGTGAAAGGGGAGGGGTTTCGTATGAAAAGCACCGAGTGGCCTGGGCACCGGCCGCTTGAACGCCGCCCCTAGGCACCTCTATATTGAATAAAAGTGTTTTTTCTGAGAAAATCAGCAATGGACAGCAATATGCAAGGTAGCATTCTAATATGGGGAATGTAATGGAGATTCTGATGTTAGTTTTCTCTAATGGTGATTTTAGGTGAAAGACTCCCTTTAAGGACTAGGCCGTTTTTTGGAAATTTGACATGTGTCATTTTATGTGGAAATATCTTTTGAACACTTTTACTTATCCAAGCCATTCTGAGATTGTTTTCTCGTGACACATTGTACTTCATGATAGTGGTAAATATCAATCAATATTTTTCATTTTTATGTATTAAAAAAATCCCAAATTTATCAAAAATGTTTTAAAATTTTTAACTTTCCAAATTTCAATTTCTCTGCTTTTAAAACAGATAGTGATACCTCATAAATTAGTTATTACTTTACATTTCCCATATGTCTACTTCATATTTGGATCATTTTGTGAATGCCATTTTATATTTTGGGGGATGTTAGAAGGCTTAGAAGTTTAGAAGCAAATCTTGAAATTATTCTGAAAATTTCCAAAACCCACTTTTTTAAGGACCCGATCAGTTATTTAGTCACTGTGGGACTTACATGATAGAAACCACCGATTAATGGCCCCATTTTAGAAACTACACCCCTCAAGGTATTCAAAACTGATTTTACAAACTTCGTTAACCCTTTAGGTATTGCACAAGAATGAAAGGAAAATGTAGATGCAATTTCAGAATTTCACTTTTTTGGCAGATTTTCTATTTTAATAATTTTTTCCGGTAACAAAGCAATGGTTAACAACCAAACACAACTCAATATTTATTTCCCTGATTCTGTAGTTTATATAAACACCCCATTTGTGGTCGTAAACTGATGTACAAGCACACGGCAGGGCGCAGAAGGAAAGGAATGCCATATGGTTTTTGGAGGGCAGATTTCACTAGGATAATTTTAAGTTGCCATGTCACATTTGAAGACCCCCTGATGCACCCCTAGAGTAGAAATTTCATAAAAAGTGGACCCATTTTGGAAACTACGGGATAAGGTGGCAGTTTTGTTGGCAATTTTAGGGTACATATGATTTTTGGTTGCTCTATATTACACTTTTCGTGGGGCAAGGTAACAAAAGATAGCTGTTTTGGCACCGTTTTTATTTTTTGTTTTTTACAATGTTAATTTGAAAGGTTAGATCATGTGCTATTTTTATAGAGCGGGTTGTTACAGACGTAACAAAACCAAATATCACTACTTTTTGGGTTGTTTGTTTCAGTTTTATATAATAAAGCATTTAAAAAAAAATAATTGTGTCTCCATATTCTGAAAGTCTAAGTTTTTTTTATTTTTGTCCAATTGTCTTAGGTAGGGTCTCATTTTTGTTGGATTAGATGACGGTTTGATTTGTACTATTTTGGGGTGCGGATGACTTTTTGATTACATAGTATTACACTTTTTGTGACAAAAATTATTATTATTTTTTTACGGCGTTCGCCTGAGGGGTTAGATCATGTGATATTTTATTAGACCTGGTTGTTACAGATGCAGCGATACCTAATATAATATAATATATATAATATAATATATATTTTTTTTAACTTTTAACACAATAAAAGCATTTTTTTAACAAAAAAAAAATCATGTTTTAGTGTCTGACTAGCCAATATTTTTTGCCCGATTGTTTTATGTTGGGGCTCATTTTTTGCGGGATGAGGTGACGGTTTGATTGGTACTATTTTGGGGGGCATATGCCTTTTTGATCACTTTGTAAGATGACAAAAAAATGGTTGCAGAGGTAGCAGAGTGGTAGCAGAGTTTTTATTAAATTTTTCCTACGGCGTTCAGGTGAGAGGGTGAAACATGTGATATTTTTATAGAGCCGGTTGTTACGGATGTGGCAATACTCAATATTTTCAATTTTTTTTTTTTACAATTTTATGTGTTTTATTTTGGGAAAGAGGATTTTTTTTGTTAAAAATGCATTTTTTTTAAATTAAAAACACTTAAAAAAAAAACTTTTTTACACCGCAGGGGCCCAGCTGTCAGTGACTGCTGGGTCCGTGCGGTTGATTGGGCGCTGCACCCGCCTGAGAAGCCCATCGTACATGTATGGTGCTGGTCCTTAAAGAGGACCTTTCACCTAAAAAAAAAATTTAAACTAAGACTATAGCGTTACTTACATGCCCCCATGATTTCTTGAACGTTAATTCTTTTTTCATTCTGTGCCCCCATTTGTCCGCTATGCCCCCCGGAATAATTCCCGCCGTCTATGCTAATGAGCCAGCCTCAAATGGGCTGGCTTTAAAAGTTCTCCCGGTCGTGCCTTCCATCTTCTCCCTGGCACGGAGCGCATCCAATCAGCGCGCTCCACTCTTAGCCAGGGAGAAGACACTCCAGTTCTCGCGAGACTTCAGAGAACTGGAGCGATTTCGTCTATCACGACCGGGAGAACTTTTAAAGCCAGCCCATTTGAGGCTGGCTCATTAGCATAGACGGCGGGAATTATTCCGGGGGGCATAGCGGACAAACAGGGGCACAGAATGAAAAAAGAATTAACGTTCAAGAAATCATGGGGGCATGTAAGTAACGCTATAGTCTTAGTTTAAATTTTTTTTTTAGGTGAAAGGTCCTCTTTAAGTCACGTCCACCAGCGTCGTACATGTACGGGTTAATAATAAATAATAATAATAACCTGTGGTCTGCTTCCCCTGCCCACATATAGAGAAATTGTGTGAATCCTGCTTCCTCTGCCTCCTCATAAAGTCTGTGAGTCCTGCTTCCTCTTGTTAATCATAGAGAAAATCTGTGAGTCCTGCTTCCCTGCCTACTGATAAAAAACCTGTGTGCACTGCTTTCCCAGTCTACTGTGGGATTCACAGCTCCCCTTGTATACAGACTCATACATTAAACGTTATCAATCACTGTGGGTGGTAGGACTCACAGACTTTCTCTATGAGTCCTGGCAGCAGTTAAGCAGCTTTTTACATGAAAATACTGAATCAAAGAGAAACCTATAAATCCCTCAGCTCAAGTATCTATTTCTATCTTTTATTTTAATCTAATTTTATCGCAAAGGCTACAGCACTCTGGAATAATACAGAGCTGTGGACATACAGTGCTCTAGGCCTCTTTATTTTAGACCCCCTTGGAGGTTCTTGCTCACGGACCTCTTATCAATGCAATCTTCTTAAATGTTTAAAGGTGGATAAAAGTGAAGGTGGAGGTATGCCGCCTATTTGAAGTGGTTGTGTTATCACAAACAAACCCTTTAAATTGAGAGTGCCCTACACTGTTGAGATTTAGCTCTCCATTGGCCACTGCTAGGGAAATGTAGTATTAGGCAAGTTTCACACTAGTGCCTGAGATCCAGCCGGCTGTTTCGGCTGATCTTTTTGCATTGCTGGAAGTTTGTAAGTCTCCGTCCAGCCCCATTAACTATAATCTCCGCCGGTCACCATTATAGTTAACAGCCAGCCGGATCGCAAGCGCTAGTGTGAAACTAGCCTAGTAGTGTATTACATGAGTCCACAAGAGCAAGAACCACTGCTTATTAACAGCTCTTTACTCAAGCTCATATAGGGGTCCCTATAAGATATATGGACAGGGATTATTCGGATGCCACAATCCCTAAAACTTGCATACCAGAATCCAGTAAGACCTTTGTAATGGATGAAATGTGTACACAAGGAACATCTTTCATTGACTTCATCTGCAAACCGCTAGATCTGTTTAGCTAACCTAAAGTCTTAAGGTCCACTTCCAAGAAGGTCAGGAGGCCTCTGGAGGTCACATCATTGTTTCAACCTTAAGACGTGGGGTTTCAGTGTCTGGAATCTCACTTGTCCCACAGATGTGCTGCAGATATCTACATGGTCACGTACATACAGTTAGTTGTGGATTGTTCTACTCATTCCAACACATTAATATCTCATCTCTCCAATGAAATCAGAACCTTGCAGACTATTCAGGGAATGTGTGTCAGAATATGCAGGAATAAATGTTTATATGGAGGCAAGCACGTCATCCACAGGTGGGATATGTCGGGCCTGGCGTTGTAAAGAATCCATTGCTCATCTTGACATTGTAGCGGCTGGTTTTCATTCCCTGGATAATATCTCCATGCAGTAACAGCCGTTTATATTGGCATTTATAATGCGGCAATGGAGAGATGGGTCTGACAGTTAGTTTGTAAAACTAATACCAGATTATAACAATGAACGTTAATAACGTTATTCGTCTTTTCCTGGGTAAATTAAAATAAACACATCCCATATGATGAATTAACCAGAACATTAGCAGGGAAAGAATGCACACGATTGAATAGGACTTCACTTGACATCTTTCTGACAAGAGTCCCTGGCGGATACCTTTCTAATAAACAGTTACGCTAAGAATGCAAAAGATAACATTTTGGTTACATTTTTCAAGCAACCATTATAATACTATAATGAACCTGGTTCTGAGCTACTCAAGGAATTAAACTAGATTGCATATTTCACCTATAGGACCATACTTTCTAAAGACTTAGGCTACTTGCGTTCGGAGCGGATCCGTCTGGTGTCTTTACAGACGGACCCGCTCCTATAATGCAAACGCTTGCATCCGTTCAGAACAGATCCGTTTGCATAACTTTTTTTCAGAGGCGTTCCCATGGTGACGGGGACGATTCAAGTTAGAATATACTAAAAGAACTGTGTACATGACTGCCCCCTGCTGCCTGGCAGGTGCTGCCAGGCAGCAGGGGGCAGACCACCCCCCCTTCCTGTTTTTATTTCATTGGTGGCCAGTGCGGGCGGCCCCCCTCCCTCCCCCTGTTTTTAACTCATTGGTGGCCAGTGCGGCCGGCCCCCCTCCCTCCCCCCCCTGTTTTTAACTCATTGGTGGCCAGTGCAGGCGGCCCCCCTCCCTCCCCCTGTTTTTAACTCATTGGTGGCCAGTGCGGGCGGCCCCCCTCCCCCCCCTGTTTTTAACTCATTGGTGGCCAGTGCGGACGGCCCCCCTCCCTCCCCCTCCTGTTTTTAACTCATTGGTGGCCAGTGCAGCCTGCCCCCCCCTCCCCCCCTATTTAAAATGACCGACCCCCCATCATTGGTGGCAGTGGAGAGTTCCGATCGGAGTCCCAGTTTAATTGCTGGGACTCCGATCGGTAACCATGGCAACCAGGACGCTACTGCAGTCCTGGTTGCCATGGTTACTTAGCACTTTGTAATTTTAGAAGCATTATACTTACCTGCGATGTCTGTGACCGGCCGGGCGCTCCTCCTACTGGTAAGTGACAGGTCTGTGCTATAAGCAATGCGCCGCACAGACCTTTCACTTACCAGTAGGAGGAGCGCCCGGCCGGTCACAGACATCGCAGGTAAGTATAATGCTTCTAAAATTGCTACGTAACCATGGCAGCCAGGAATGCAGTAGCGTCCTGGTTGCCATGGTTACCGATCGGAGTCCTAGCGATTAAACTGGGACTCTGATCGGAACTCTCCACTGCCACCAATGATGGGGGGTCGGTCATTTTAATTAGGGGGGGAGGGGGGCCGGCCGCACTGGCCACCAATGAGTTAAAAACAGGGGGGGCCGCCCGCACTGGCCACCAATGAGTTAAAAAAAGGGGGAGGGAGGGGGGACCGCCCGCACTGGCCAACAATGAGTTAAAAACAGGGGGGGCCGGCCGCACTGGCCACCAATGAGTTAAAAACAGGGAGGGGGGGTGGTCTGCCCCCTGCTGCCTGGCAGCACCTGCCACGCAGCAGGGGGCAGTCATGTACACAGTTCTTTTAGTATATTCTAACTTGAAGCGTCCCCGTCACCATGGGAACGCCTCTGTGTTAGAATATACTGTCGGATCTGAGTTTCACGATCTAACTGAAATCCGATGGTATATTCTAACATAGAGGCGTTCCCATGGTGATGGGGACGCTTCAAGTTAAAATGTACTATCGGATTGGAGAAAACTCCAATCTGATGGTATATTAATAGGGACTCCTGACTTTACATTGAAAGTCAATGGGGGACGGATCCGTTTGCAATTGCACCATATTGTGTCAACTGTAATAAATTGCGTGTGCCGCAAGATGTTACGCTAACATCTTGCGGCACACGCAATTTATTACGGTTATATACCTCTCCTTGCTTTGATACTTAAGGCACTGCCCCTGGTCACCCTGTAATTAGGGTCACATAGGGACTCCGTATCAGGGCAAGGCTCCAGACGGGGCCACCCCTTGCGGGGCACGGACCCCGTGTTAGGTCACTAGGGCCAGACAGGTCAAGCAGGGTGGTACTAGGGTAAGTTTCTCTGTTGATGCTACTCTAATACCAGGTCTGACTGAAATTTCGGATATCCTCTTTACCCATGGACATCTGATGAACGACCAGCCTGCTGCACGTGACCACCTCCTGTACTAACCCACTATACGTGGTTAACAAGTGAGGCCTTTCTAAGAATTGGTAAGACCTTTCCATTGTTATTCATCTTGGTCCCAATACCCTATTTTGGGATCAGAATTAATGGATCTTACGGTCTATCCCCCATGGGCCTTTGTGACGTTTGTCACAGGCCTAGGGAGGACGACACCTGATTTGGTGTGCAGACAATACATGCGGCACACCAATCCAGGATCCACATCTGTCATTGTGTGTTTTTATGTTTGTAAGGGGTCTTTTATTCCCTACCCAGGGAGAATAGACATATTAAAAGTTAAGTTTTATTTGTTACTGCTCCCCTTCTCCATTTGTGCTTCACTCCTTTGAGCGGTATCCAGGAGAACTGCACCCGCAGTCATCTACCCTGGAAAGACACCATATATTTTTTCTCAGAAACACAGCTGATCCTGCGATCAGCTGTGTTTCTGCCCAGAGCGCCACACAGTGGATGGATCACAGGTTTTGCTCCTGCACCGTAGCAGGAGCGGAAAGGGTCCCCGGCTATTAGTGAAAGCGGGAAGCCGAGGAGAAGACAGAAGCGCTTTATCAGCGCTTCTGCCTTCTCCTCTATGAGCCCTCTGCAGTGTGGACCTGGCGATCACGTGATCGCTGGGTGTGTCAGGGGTAAAGGAGCGCAGAACTGCAGGGTCAGTAGACCCTGATCAGCTCTGTCCTGGTACAAAGCCCCCCCAGCAGGCTGGTTTCAATGTAACTGGGGCTTCTTTGGATGCTCCAGTTACAGTGGAAATAGTACAAAAAAAAAGTCACTTATTGTCTCCCAAAAATTCTTTCAGTGACCTATTGGGGACAAATTATGTGGTATAAAAATATATATAAAAAATTTACTTAAAAATTATTTTAAAAAAATTGAAAACTAAATAAAAAATATAATAAAATATAAATAAAAGAAAAGAGAAATAAAATATTATGTGGCACAAAAAAATAGGAAAAAATAAAAAGTGCTAAATAAAAGAGTGTTCATTGTCCCGCAACAGTCTTTTTATGACCCCTTGGGGGACCTATTATGTGGCAAAAGTATATTTAAAAAAAATAATGAAAAAAAAATACAAATAAAATAAAAAGGAAATTAAAAAGGAAAAATTATAAAATGCAAAGAAAATAAAAAATAAAAAGGAAAAGTGTTTTTATGACCTCTTGTGGGACATATTATGTGCCAAAAATATATTTAAAAAAAATAAGTAATAAACCAATACAATTAAATATTATTAAATAGCAAATAAAAGTAAAAAATAAAAAGGAAAAAGTGTAAAATTTTTAAAAGCGACGATGTCCCCCACGGTCTTTTTATGACCTCTTGGAGGACATATTATGTAGCAGAAATATAAAAAAATGTTTCAAAAAAAGAAAATACATAAAATAAAAAACACCCACACCAACCAAAACCGTCACCATTACTGCCCCATTCACATGAAACTATACAATATATAAAATGGCCTACACAAAATAGGGAACTAATTATAATAATTTATTTTGGTGTCAGTTTGCATATTTAAAAAATAAGGAGCTATAATTTGAGAAAAAAAATACTTTTTAAAAACATTTTGTACAGTTTCCCCCCCAAATAAAAATTGTTGCAAAAATGATATTGGTAGTCCAACAAATAAGATAGTTACAACCGTTTGAACCACCACGTGTGCTAAATCACTAAAAAGTTTCCGGTCATTAAGGCCTTTTCAGGCCTGGTCATTAAAGTGTTAACCAATAAGCACCTTCCCCACTAGCAAGGTAAAGTTCTTACTGGTTATTGCAGGGCCCCTAAAACTGGGGGCAGGAGGAGGTAATAACCAGTGAGCTCCGTCCTATGCAGTGAAGGAAAGCACTGATTCATGAATAGGAGGGTAGGATGGCAGGAAATGTTGCCACTTTTCTGGTAAAAATGATTTTTAACAAATTCCTGCAGAATGGCCTATGAAATAGAAGATTCATAATTACATGCTCCACGCCGCTCTGGTCCTCTGTGCTGCCTCCATCTTTTGGTCCCCGTGCTGTTTACACCTGGCAGTGCCTGGCAATGGTCACTTGCACAGCTCCAGTCAATGACTGGCTTCAGAAGTGACATGCTGCTTGTGGCCCCATCACCGCGTAAGCCAGTCATTGGCTGGAGTAGGGTATGACCATGTCCATGCACTGCCATGTGTAAACAGCGGGGGCAGTGCAGAGGACCAGAGCGGCGGGGAGCAGGTAAGCATAACTCTTCAGTTTCAGGGGCCATGCTGCAGCACAATATTTGGAACAATTACTGGGAAAAAGTGTTCATATGAACGCTGATATCTTATATCTGGCCGGTCTAATCGTGCAGCTGATCAGTCGATAAATAAGCAATTGTGTAGTAAAAATGAAGGCGGAATGACTATGGCAGCGATCACTCCTCCCCAGTCACTTTGCACTGGCTTGTGTAATAGGCAGATGAGTGCCGATCAACATTTTTTTATTTGCGGCCCCTTGAAATAGAGCAATGTGACAATGCGACCCCCAGACCAAAAAAGGTTGTGCACCCCTGCACTAGTTAGACCACACATGGAGTACTGTGTACAGTTCTGGGCTCCTGTGAACAAGGCAGACATAGCAGAGCTGAAGAGGGTCCAGAGGAGGGCAACTAAAGTAATTACTGGAATGGGTGGATTACAGTACCCTGAAAGATGATCAAAATTAGGGTTATTCATTTTAGAAAAAAGACGACTGAGGGGAGATCTAATAACTATGTATAAATATATCAGGGGTCAGTACAGAGATCTCTCCCATCATCTATTTATGCCCAGGACTGTGACGAGGGGACATCCTCTGCGTCTGGAGGAAAGAAGGTTTGTACACAAACATAGAAGCGGATTCTTTACGGTAAGAGCAGTGAGACTATGGAACTCTCTGCCTGAGGAGGTGGTGATGGTAAGTACAATAAAGGAATTCAAGAGGGGCCTGGATGTATTTCTGGAGCGTAATAATATTACAGGCTATAGTTATTAGATTTCTGGAGAGGTCGTTGATCCACGGATTTAGGGTGCATTCACATGACTGTAATGTTTTGCGGTCCGCAAATTGCGGATCTGCAAAACATGGATACCCACATACCGGCCGTGTGCATCCCGCTGCTATATAGAAAATGCCTATTCTTGTCCATTGTGGCCCAGTGGCCCAGTTTACGCAAAATTATACATGAATAAGGACCCAGCTATGGAGGTCCGAAACGCGTAGACGCTTCATGGAGAGTATGGATTTTATTTGCACATTTGTTGTCTAATAAAGTAAATCACTTTTGGATAAACTGGACTTCACTTCACTATTGCCATTTTTTTCTGTATCCATAATATATTTAGCAAAATAGCCAACACAAAATAGGAAACCATTATCATAACACCTTATTTTGGGGTCAGTTTGCGTATTCAAAAAAAAGAAAAATTATAGCTTGAAAACAAAACAATTCCCCCCCCCAAAAAAAAATTAAAATCTCTAAAAAACATATAAACAAAAAGCCTTAGGTGTCACATAAAATGTTGCAAAAATGATTTTGATAGTCCAACAAATAAAAAAGTTAGGACCATTAAACCACTATGTGCGCTGAATCACAAAAAAGTGTCTGGTCATTATGGCCTTTTTTCATGCCCGGTCGTTAAAGGGTTACAAAAAGGTTTTGTTTTTTTTCTAGAAAAGGCGTAATTCTTATCCATGGGCTGCTTTTTCTATCACACTTCAGTCCCATTCACTTCAGTGGAGCTGAACTGCAACATAATGAGCGACATCGTATGGAGTACATCAACTTCTCTGGAATTACCGTAATCACTTGCTGTCATATGCATAATGTGCTTCCTTCATTTACGTCCGTGCTCAAATCCGTGAGCAGCTGGTCAGTGATGCATCCGTGAAGCTGTCCGTGATGGGTCCGTGTGTCCGTTTTTTGCTGTCCGTGTTGCATCCGTGTTTCACTGACACTGCACAGCTGAAAAATAATTTTCAAAGCATGTCTTCTTAATGATCCGTGAATCATGGATGCAACACGGATTGCATCCATGGTTTTCACAGACCCATAGACTATGATGGACGTGATGGATCAGTGAACACGGACAAAATAGAGCGTGCATCGGTGCTAAAAACACGGATCCAAGGAACGTGCTAAAACACTGATGTCTGACTGCACACATTAAAATGAATGGGGACGTGTGCTGTCCGTGGAGAACACGTACAGCACACGTCCGTGAAACACTGATGTGTGAATGAGGCTTTACTCTGTGTATAGAAATGTAGAGACTAGGTTACCTAAAAGAAGGACTGATGACAGTGAACAATAGCAGAAGCACAGCACATAGAGATGTGGCGCACTAGCAGTTAGTGTCCCTTTATTATAGGCTTTAGGTTTAGTGCCATTGAAAGGAAATCCATCTGTAATGGGGTCATTAGGAAGACTCCCGACACCCCACCTAATTATCACAATAGCACTGCAGCCTCTGATACATAATTCAGGAATCTTTGGCGCGACTGCGTCTGACACTATTTAGAGGGGGCTTCATTATGCTACTTTGGGAGTTGCAGGGACAGAGGAGATCATTATCTACATAGCTTCCCATATTGCATCTGTCACCTTCCATCTGTCTTTGATCTAGGATGGGTCATGTGTCTTTAACATTGCAACCTCTCAGTGGAGTAAAGGCAGCAGGCAGATGACCCTATAGCTGTGCAAGATTTTTTTTTTTAATGCTTTTTAAGTCAAAAGTACAAGTTACTGCATTGCAGTGCAGGGTGACATCCCAGCCCCACACTCAGCTCTTCTGCTCCACTTTCTTTTGAGTATCCCCCCCCCCCCACGTTTATATATATGAATGTGTTAGTGCCTCGCTTTCTGCCTGATCTCTTCCCATCTGTCCCAGTTATCCGCTCTAACCCACACTCTCTCCTCACTGAATATATGTTCCACTGCTGTATCTACCAATTCCCTCCTCTCACATCCCTGACCCTCTCTGTGCCTTGACTACCAATATTTCCCCCCCCCTTAGCTCTGCTGTCCTCCCCCCCCCCCCCATCTCCCATGTCCTCTTACCACCGTGCCTTGGAAGGAGCAGGACCACAAGCTGTCAGCACTGGAAGGCTTTTTTTTGGGGGGGGGCGGATGGGAATCAGGCAAGACTCGATTCTCTGGCGTAAGACAGATTCCTGCAGTTCTGAGATCTCATAATCGGAATTCTTTTCTAATTATTAATAATGGAATTCATGAGCCTAATGATGAGATGCATCCTGAAAGTGCCTTCGGAATATACACAGCTCCCTGAAGATTTAGCTGCTGAGGACTGGAGGATCTGAGAGCAAACTCCAAGAGAGAAGAGGTGGAAAGTGGTTATTTGCTGAGAATGCAGAACAGACAATGAAAAAGCTCCTCTGACGACAAGACAACCCAAGATGCATATTGTTACTGCAACCATTGCCTGCAGTTCGCCTCCTCTGCATCCCGTCTCCTTGTGTTAGTCCCTTATAGGCTTTCTATTCTTTAATATCTTTCATTGATTACAACTGTTCATTTTTTGCATTGGCTGGAAACTGTCTTAAAGGACCCCACTCATTCAGAGAAGAACTTGTTTTATTTAAAAGGGTCCTAGAAGCTTGAGAAGCCAAGGGCTAGCCTCTAGCCATCTCTCTCCATAGACGTATATGGTAGCAGTATGTCAGTTTATTTTTACATCTAGGTAGACCTGCAATGTACCAGGGATAACCTTGACGATCCCAGCTTGAGGAGCAACGGTTTTACTTCAATGGCTTGCTATGCCAGCTTGTCCCTCAGGAGCTGACAAGGGACTTTTCGGACATCTCTGCGGAAACTGAGTGCATACCACTTTAAGAGGCGATGTTCATTTGCTAGAACCTGCAAGAGGAGGACCATACTTTAAAAATAGGCACCCCACCAAGATCCTGTTACACATGAGGACACATGATCCACACATGGTGGACTTTATCCAGCTGGATCAAGTGCTTCATCATGAATAGCTAAACAGTGGAAGCTATGGAAAACATGACCTTCTCACCTCCTTCTATCCACCATGCTTGCTTCTTGACCTCTCTTGTTATCTGACTTTCTTCGCATCTTTAGTTCTGCTTTGGAAATTCCCCCATGGTTTTGTTCTTTGTCACCCTCTTTTGTCTTTATTAACCTCTTCATCTATATTGTTGACCAAGAGTGCCCTCCTCCAGCTTTGTGTATTTCATCATCACCATCAATAATCATGTTGTTTTGTATAATTAGGTTTAGTTAATTTATCGGTTTTAGCATTAATGTGAAAATATGAACCAAATGTTTTTGTTCTTGTGGGTATGTACTAATGGGATCTTTCTTAGTGTGCCACCTACATGTAATAACAGTCTTTAGTACAGTAGAGTATTATAGGCATAAAGTCTGATTTCTCTAGCTACTTACATCTTATCTCCTGAGACATCCCAGATCTCCATATCTTGTAGATCATAGAATGCATATGTAGAAAGGTATGCATGTGAATCATTTTGGATAATGCTGGTCTATAGTGTCTAGAGCCATTTTGGGTCACAAGCCAGGTTGTCACATCAGATGTTTCAGTTATAGCATGAATTATTGTATCACTCCTTATACTGTTCACTAGGATATTGATTTGCAGGAAAATAGTTAAGTGTTCTGGTTCCTTCATCTGTATTTGGTCCTTGAGGGTTGATGTTAGATCCTCCTTACAGGAACTCTGCAAGGGGCTAGAATATCTTTCCATACTTCCTGCCATGACATTCTTGTTGTCTTTTGGACATACATGGTGATATCCCACCGAGAACCACAATCATTAATTGTTAGAGAAATTCTGAAGGGACATTTTATCTGCTTCTATGTAGCATAGGGGGATATTGAATGCTAATTTGTATTCTGTTGACATTTTCTGTTCCATGCTTGTCCTTTTCAGGACCTCAACCTTACTAAAGAGTTTATAAATAATTGTGGATAGGTTCTTGTGCTCTGTTAGGAATCAGCTTTCTCAGCTTTAAGTCATTTGTGCTGACATTTTAACTGGAACCGCTTGGAAATTAAGAGATCAAGTAATAGATATCTGCCCTTCTTTGTTTGCTGTTAATAGACATCTGGTTATCTCTTCCTGACTGTCCATTGAACGAGTGCCATTGATCTAAAGGGGTCATATTCAATGTGGATGTCTCTGCTTCCATATGACCTATAGGGAAACAAGTTATCAGCAGTAGAGTGGAAAGTTGTTAGAATACAAACTCTGATCTCTTTGAAGGTTTGCTTTCCTCTGAAGGTCTCATCCATGTGCGACACTTGGATAGAGATGCATAACCTTTTCGCCATATGGTGAAATTTGCTAAACTCCCATTGTAATTTTTGGAACTGCTTTGCTGTTTCACTAAATATTTTTCTACTTTTTTGTTGCTTTTGTATCTAATACTTGTGAGAGATAACATGAAAGAAGGCCCAGGGGTATGTGGAAACCGAAACTCTAATTAGTGTGAGCTGTCAACCACCAAGCGGAGGTGGCATTGCAAACTACTGTAGGAGATCAAAGGCAGTAATGATTAGAATTTGATCATACTAAATACAGCAATGTTATTTCTCCTCTTTCTACGGCAACCTAAATATATTCAGTTTTCCAATATGTATAATTCATGGCTCTCTTTGCTTAAAGCGTAAGCTTTCTGGCGCAGTCAGTTATGTTGAGCACTGACTCCTATATGTTCTCTGTACACTGCTTGTTGGGTCTTTTTTTGAATTTTTCTAAATAAAAATCATGTTCAAGAGCAAACATATTCTTATAAGAACTCTTGGTCTGGACTTATAGAAAACATGGAAATAAGTGTTTCTATATAGGATCCTAATTACAAGCTCATCTACTGTGGACTGTAAAGTGGACAGAGACTGAAGTCACTTTTCTCAAGTACGATTTAGGCCTAAAGCAGAGACAATGCAAACATCTAGTAGTGATGACCCAAGCTACAGTCAGAGCTCTCCACCTCGGGGTCGCAAGGCTCGATGGAAAGGAGTTTATCGGGGCCGTTGGGGGGTTGCGGACAGCTGTTCCTTCAGTGGGGTACAGTCTAATCCAGAAGAGCAAAACTCAGGGGAGACCAAAAAGGAAAACCGAGTTATTGTCCTGTATCTGGATCTATCTTTTCTTTTGCTTCTAGAACTCAAGAAAATGAGTATGACACGTGGGTGCCTACTCTGCATCAAAATCACCATGTTCATCTTTAACCTCATCTTCTGGGTAAGTAGACCTTTCAGAAGTATTATACTATTAATAAATATTAATGAGTCTGGAAATATAAGTTATTAAGATGCCATCTTGTGTAAAGTCTTAAATGTGTTGTTCCCATCATACACATTTTCTTTCTTTCTGCAACTCCATCTCTTTTGAGGCTAACCCTGATGTCAGGAGAAAGAAGGATTGGGCATGTTGGATTTTAACATGCCTGCAGCCTGATCCTTTGTTTCCACAGGAGATAGGTTAGAGGTGTCTGTCAGGTTATTCTCCTCACCTCATTGAAAACACATGCACCCTTGGCTGAGCCCAGCATGTATGTGTGTGTCATAGTAGGAAGAAATCTAAGGTGGTGTGGTTTCCTTTGCTCCTCTAATGATGGCAACATGTGACACAACTGGAAAATATATAACATTCTGTCCAATGTGTTGTCCAAGTAAAAGCAAACCCTAGATAGATTGCCATGTGCAATGCTCTTGATATATAACCCCTAACAATCCAAAGTTCTATTATGCAAGTTAAGAGGAAGTTCTATACCATGTCTATGCAAAGCAATAATTATTCAATTTATTTAAGGGTTTTTACAGGGGAATTTTTTTAACAGGGGCAGAATGAGTTAAATATAATCATTCACCCTCACTGATACTCCACTGCTGCCATTTTGATGCTGCTCCATTCCTTACCCCTGTCCAATTACTGGTCTCCAACTCAACACACAGGAAAAGGGTTGTACTGCCCGTTCTGACAATTACTGACTGAGCCAGGTCACTGCTACGGTCAATGATTGGCCGAGTGGGCAGTCCAATCCATTTACTGTGTGTCAAGACCAGGAAGTGGAGGGCAGTGGGGAGCGGAGTAGCATCGGAACTGC